>NC_092135.1:116922963-117547963 GCF_043159975.1 Macaca nemestrina
CTCCTGATTATGATGCTTTGGATGCTGTCAACAAAATTGGGATCTTCTAAACTGAGTCCAGCAGGTTAATTCTAAATATATGTCTATCTTATCTTTTCACCATAAAAAAATGTACCAGTAACCAACAAGGAAAGAAAACAGAAAGATAAAACAGAAGAAACAAACAGAAAACAAAAAACAAAATGGCACATAGGCCATTAGACATAAATGGTTTAAATGCATCAATTAAAAGACAAGAGATTGGTAGAGTGGAATAAAAAACATGACCAACTCTATATTGTCAACAAGAAACTCACTTCAAATATAAAAATATAGACAGATTGAAAGTAAGTGAATGGAAAAAATATATCCTGCAAACACATTCATCAAAAGAAAGAAGCTACCACTTGGTTGAGTTTATGGGGGAAAAAGAAAGGAAGAGTGGCTATATTAATATCATATAAAGTAAGGCCAGGCGCGGTGGCTCACGCCTGTATTCCCAGCACTTTGGAAGGCCAAGGCAGGTGGATCACCTGAGGTCAAGAGTTTGAGACTAGCCTAGCCAACATAGTGAAACCCCGACTCTACTAAAACTACAAAAAATTAGCTAGGTGTGGTGGCAGGTGCCTGTAATCCCAGCTACTCAGGAGGCTGAGGCAGGAGAAACACTTGAACCTGGGAGGCAGAGGTTGCAGTGAGCCGAGATCACGCCATTGCACTCCAGCCTGGGCAACGAGAGTGAAACTGCATCTGAAAAAAATAAAAAAAAATTATGTAAAGCAGACTTGAGAAAAAAAAATTCCAGGGACAGAGAGGGATATTACATACTAATAAAAAGTCCAATCTTTTATCTACCAAGAAGACATAGCAATTCAATGTATCAAGAAGACACAACAACTCTAAATGTGTATACATAAAACAGCAGAGCTGCAAAGCATGTGAAGCAAAAACTGATCAAACTGGAAAGAAAAGTAGACAAATCCACAATTCTAGCTGGAGACTCCAACACCCCTTCATCAACAGTTGATAGAATAAATAGAGAGAAATAGAACAATATAGAAAAACTCTAGCACCATCGACTAACTGGAGCTAATCAACACCAACAGAACATGGTACCCAACAACAGCAAACATACATTCTTTTCAAATGTCTACAAAATATTTATCAGATACACCATATCCTGGGGCATAAGACAAACCTCAACAAATTTAAAATAATTGAAATCATATAAGTAGATCCTCTGACTGCAGTGGAATCAAACTAGGAACCGCTAACAAAAAGATAGCAAGAAAATCTCCAAACACTTGATAACTAAACAACATGCTTCTATATAATCCATGGGTTAAGACTCAAGGGAAATAAAAACTACATTGAACTGAATTAAATGAAAACACAACATACCAAAATCTACGGGACATGGCTAAAGCATTACTAGGAGGGTAATTTATAGCATGAAATAATTACATTAGAAAAGAGGGAAATGGAAAAAGATGTTTCTTTAGTAAGATAGAAAGATATCCAGGACATAGTGTTAGGTGGGAAAAGTAAGGTGCGGAGCAGTAACAGAGTATGCTACATTTGTATAAGAAAGGGTGGGTGTGGCTGGGCGCGGTGGCTCACACCTGTAATCCTAGCACTTTGGGAAGCAGAGGCGGGCGGATCACGAGGTTAGGAGTTCAAGATCAGCCTGACCAACATGGTGAAACCCCGTCTCTACTAAAAATACAAAAAGTAGCCGGGCATGGTGGCGTGTGCCTGTAATCCCAGCTACTCAGGAGGCTGAGGCAGGAGAATCGCGTGAACCTGGGAGGTAGAGGTTGCAGTGAGCCGAGATTGCGCCACTGCACTCCAGCCTGGGCAACAGAGCTAGACTCGGTCTCAAAAGAAAAAAAGAAAAAAGGGCAGGCAGAACGCTTATATACTGCTGGTGGGTGTGTAAATTAGTTCAACCATTGTGGAAAACAGTTTGGCCATTCCTCAAAGACCTAAAAACAGAACCATCATTCAACCCAGCAATCCCGTTCCTGGCTTTATAAACCCAAAGCAATGTAACACACACACTCATATGTTCATTGAGGCACTAGTCACAATAGCAAAGACATAGAATCAACCTAAATGACCATCAGTGATAGACTGGATAAAGAAAATGTGGGACATATACACCATGGAATACTATGCAGCCATAAAAAAGAATGAGATCATGTCCTTTTCAGGAACATGGATGGAGCTGGAGGCCATTATCTTTAACAGACTAATGCAGCAACAGGAAACCAAATACCACATGTTCTTACTTATAAGTGGGAGATAAATGATGAGAACACATGGACTCATAGAGGGGAACAACATACACTGGGGCCTATCAGAGGGTGGAGGGTGGGAGGAGGGAGAGGATCAGGAAAAATAACTAATGGGTACTAGGCTTAGTATCTGGGTTATGAAAAAATCTATACAATAAACCCCCATGATACAAGTTTACCTATGTAACAAACTTGCACTTTACCTGTGGATGTACCATAAAAGTTAAAAAAAAAAAAAAAAAAAAAAAAGAGCCAGCCGCGGTGGCTCACGCCTATAATCTCAGCACCTTGGAAGGCTGAGGTGGGTGAATTGTTTGAGCTCGGGAGTTCACAACCAACCTGGGCATTATGGCGAAAACCCATCTCTACTAAAATTACAAAAATTAGCCAGGCATGGTGGTGTGCATCTGTAGTCCCAGCGACTCGGGAAGCTGAGGTGGGAGGATCGCTTGAGCCCGGGAGGTGGAGATTGCAGTGAGCCGAGATCACGCCACTGCACTCCAGCCTGGGTGACAGAGCGAGACCTTGTCTCAAAAAAAAAAAAAAAAAAGTTGGGGGGGAACCAGAAAAGACATTTGTATTTGCTAAATTCTGCATAAAGAAACGCTGAAAGGATACGTGAACAATAAAAGTGCTTACCCACAGGATCTAACAGGAGGTGCGGGGGGAGAGGGCTGGAAAGAGTGGAGTGGATGGGGGTGACGGTGGGAACAAGATTTCTCCGTCTATGTTTGGTTATATTGCCATGATTTGTTGAACTTTATAATCTATTACCTATTTAAAACAATAAAATATTATTGTTAAAAAAATTTTTGGCCGGGCGGGGTGGCTCACGCCTTTAATCCCAGGACTTTCGGAGGCCGAGGCAGGTGAATCACGAAGTCAGGCGATCGAGACCATCCTGGCTAACACGGTGAAACCCCGTCTTTACTAAAAATGCAAAAAATTAGCCGGGCATGGTGGCGGGCGCCTGTAGCTCCAGCTACTCGGTAGGCTGAGGCAGGAGAATGGCGTGAACCCAGGAGGCGGAACTGGCAGTGAGCCGAGATCGCCGCACTGCACTCCAGCCTGGGCAACAGAGCAAGACTCCGTCTCAAAAAAAAAAAAAAAAAAAAATTAGCATAAGGAAAATGTGGTCCACAATCTTTCCACCAGATCATTCTTTTCCACCTTTCAAAAGTAACAGTACATTATTAGAACATTCCAAATCAATGTAGAGAAGTGTAAAATTGAAGAGTAAATCTCCACTTTCTTAGAGTTCCAGGGTAATCTGTACGTTTCTTATATTTTCTTCCAGAAAAGCACCTATTTATAGGATTTATCCTGGATGAGCTGTTCGTGTTTCCTCTTTAACAGTATGTCTTGACCGTGTCATTATGTGTACCAATTTTCAGTATTTGCTATAATATGTGTAATTATTTATCTATTGATGGGCATTCAGGTTGCCTCTAGTTTTTCGAAAAAATAAATGTTTGTTTTGCTATTACCAATAATGCCCTAACAGTCAGTGTTGTTTAAACATTGTAAAATTACAAATTCATTTTGAACTTAGAAGTAAAAATGACGCATTTGTGTCTTTTGTAAAATTCGATAGTTTTGCATGATGCCAGACGTCTTTTCCCCAAGAGACATTTTAAAACACCTTTGTAAGCAGAAAGAGAGTGAAAGGCAAAGTCTCATCTTAAGCTCTCCCCCCACTCCCCTACCCCCAGACGCCCCTCCCCCGCACCCTGGAGTCTCCGAGGGAAGGTGGTGCTGGAATGGAATGTTACTTTTTAAATACCAAGGGTTTGGGCTCTAATTGCTACTAGCCCAGAGAGATAAAATGCTTTGCCCTAAACGAGGCCTGGGACCCGGCTCCTTGCCCTGTCCCCAAGCCCAGCTCTTCTGAGCAGCGCTGTACCTCCAGTCAGGCCCTAGGGAATCTCAGTCTGATGCTCAATTTTCCTGTCTCATCGCAGCTCTTTTCTGCCCTCCGCTGGAAGGTCTGAAGAGTGACTCAAATCTGCTCCTTAGGCTCTGGCGCCCTCTGCTGGCTTTGATGATTCACGACAATCCTTAAAAGATGGTCGGAACTACATGCAACGATTCCCGCTCCTCACTGCCATATGGGGAAACTGAGACAGCAAGTGGGGAAGTGATTTGGTCAAGAAATCAAAGCAGGCCGGGAGCAGTGGCTCACGCCTGTAATCCCAGCACTTTGGGAGGCCTAGTCAGGCGGATCCCTCGAGCTCAGGAGTTCGTGACCAGCCTGGGCAACATAGCGAAATCCCATCTCTTAAATAAATAAATAAATAAATAAGCGCGCCTGTAGCCCCAGCTAGTCGGAAGGCTGAGATGGGAGGATGACCTGGGCCCTGGAGGTGGAGGTCGCAGTCAGCCGGGATTGCACTACTGTACTCCAACCTGAGCGACAGAGTAAGACCCTGTCTCAAACAACAACAACAATAGCAACAACAGCAACCACTCAAATAATCTCCTAGGATCAGGATTTGGACCTTCTGACCCTTCATCCAGCACTGTTTCCAGCACACCATTGTTGGAAGGAATGGAGAAGGCACAGAGTTGTCATCCACTGGGGCGGTATGCCTTTCTAGCTAATCAGGCGGAAACCCCTGGACTGGAGAAGCAAATGCTCAGCTGAGCTCGTCCTTTGCTGTGCTCAGAAGCAGTGGGCCCTGCTGCCCCCTCTGGGATGCTTCATTCCTCCCCTCTGCACATGGATGGGTTTAATAATGCCCTCGGCATAGGCTGCGTGTCCCCAAATGCCATTATTCGTAGGCACTTTTATGTATTTTTACCATATCTGTGTACCACCTGCACTACTATAATTATTTTATTTTATTTTATTATTTATTTATTTATTTATTTTTTGAGACGGAGTCTCACTCTATCACTCAGGCTGGAGTGCAATGGCGCAGTCTCGGTTCCCTGCAACCTCCGCCTCCCAGGTTCAAGCGATTCTCCTATCTCAGCCTTCTGAGTAGCTGGAACTACAAGTGCCCACGACCACACCCAGCTATTTTTTTTTTTTTTTCCCGAGACAGAGTTTCATTCTTGTTGCCCAGGCTGGAGCGCAATGGCGTGATCTCGGCTCACTGCAACCTCCACTTCCTGGGTTCTGGAGATTCTCCTATCTCAGCCTCCTGAGTAGCTGGGATTACAGGCGTGTGCCACAACGGCTGGCTAATTTTTGCATTTTTAGTAGAGATAGGATTTCACCATGTTGATCAGGTTGGTCTCCAACTCCTGACCTCAGGTGATCCACCTGCCCCAGCCTCCCAAAATGTTGGGATTACAGGCCTGAGCCACCGCACCTGGCCCTATTTTATTTTTTGAGACAGTGCTTCACTCTGTCATCCAGGCTGTAGTGCAGTGGTCTGATCATAGCTCGTTGCAGCCTTGACCGTCTGGGCACAAGCGATCCTCCCACCTCAGCCTCCCAAGTAGCTGGAACCACAAACATGCACCACCACCACGCCCAACTAATTTTTAAATTTTTTTTAGAGATGGGGTCTGGCTATGTTTCCCAGGTTGGTCTCAAACTCCTGGGCTTGAGCCATTTTCCTGCCTCAGCCTCCCAAAGTGCTGGGATTACAGGTGGGAGCCACTGTGCTCAAGCAGACTTTGATTTCCTTAGTGTTTTTCTTTAAATGGTCTTATTTTAAACCTGAAATTCCAAGTAAATTTGTCATCCTTACCCTGTGTAATGATGCACAGGTGCATCTGGTTTCCTGAGAATTGCCTTTGAGTGTTCATTATCTTCACCTAGCGTGAGAAGACTTGATCCTCATCCTGAATTCTTCACTTAAAAAAAATAACCATTATTTACTGGCCGGGCATGGGGACTCACGCCTGTAATCCTGGCACTTTGGGAGGTGGAGGCAGGCACATCACTTGAGGCCAGGCGCTTGAGACCAGCCTGGCCAACATGGTGAAATCCTGTCTTTACCAAAAATACAAAATTTAGCCAGATGTGGTGGCACATGTCTGTAATTCCAGATATTCAGGAGGCTGAGGCAGGAGAATTGCTTGAACCCGGGAAGCAGCGGTTGCAGTGAGCCAAGATCACGCCACTACACTCCAGCCTGGGTGACAGAGTAAGACTCCGACTCAAAACAAACAAACAAAAAAACAAAAACAAAAAAAAACCCCAAAACAAAACAAAAACGAACACCAACCCAAAAAACCCACCATTATTCACGAAGGAGAATCTGGATTTTTCAGTAATGGCCTTGCTTAGTGGCTTGGTGTCTTCCCATCACTGTTACATCCTCATTACAGCTCTGCAGGGAAGGCATTCTTATCCTTGTGGGAAATTGAGGCACAGAAAGGCTTAGTAACTTACTTGCCCAAGGCCCCATAGTTCGTAAGAGGTTGAGCTGAACTCAATCACATTTTATTTCCAAAGCCAACTGATATGATCTTGCTTGTCTTCTAAAATTAAAAGTAGGATGATGCAAAGCTATAGTTAAGAAATCATGGGCCGGGTGTAGTGGCTCACGCCTGTAATCCAAGCACTTTGGGAGGCCAAGATGGGAGGATCACCTGAGGTCAGGAGTTCAAGACCAGCCTGGTCAACATGGTGAAACCCTGTCTCTAGGAAAAACACAAAAATTAGCAGGGCATGGTGGCGGGCACCTGTAATCCCAGCTACTTGGGAGGCTGAGGCATGAGGATCGCTTGAACCTAGGAGGCAGAGGTCATAGTGAATCAAGATCACGCCACTATACTCCAGCCTGGGCGACAGAGTGAGACTCTGTCTCAAAAAAAAAAAAAAAAAAAAAAAAAAAAAAAAAGGAAGGAAGAAAGAAAAAAGAAATCATGATGGCAGATTCTGTGCCATCAGGGGGACTCACTATGTAGTGGGGCAGATGGAGATGGTGGGAGGCAGACACGTGAGCACAGTGGGTGGACCATGCTGTGATAGAGGCATGCGCAGGGTGTGAGACCTGGATATACAGGAGGTTCCAGGAATGTGTGGGCTATAAGTCCTGGAGATAGTGGGGTGCGGAGTGGAGGGTTGTAGGAGGAGGAGTGGAGAAGAAGGAGCATTAAAGGGTCCTGCTTTTGATGTCATTGCCCCAGCTAGGTACCTGTGGCTCCCTCTGATCACTTATAGGCCATCTAGTAACATTCTCTTCTTGATGGGGTGGCTCTGTCTGGGGCTTGGGTTGGGGCGGGGGTTGTGCTGGACCACTGTGAGATAGGCAAGGAGGACGTGCTCAGGTGGGAGTGGGGGAGCTACGTGCAGAGGCACAAGCTGGAATGCTAATACCATTCAGTGATCATGATCTTGGCCTCAGTTTCCTCATCTGCCAAACATCCCAAAGTAAACACAGAGTACCGCCCAGGCTGCCCTGCAAGGAAGGACGTGCTGACCATCTGCAGGAGTGTGGTCAGCAGATGGTCTCCAGCTGTCAGCCCTTTCAAGGTTGACCTCAGCTGCAGAGCCCCTTCTCTGCAGGGGCTGCCCACGTAGCTGGTGACAGAGTGAAGTGAGGTGCAAAGGCCTGGCCATTTCAACCCAGTAAGGGACACCCTAATGGGCAAAACTCCCTCCAGAGCTCAAGGCTCCTGGGTGGGCGGAGGTTTGTCTGCACAGCCCTGCTTCCTCCCCTTTCTGCCAACAGGTGTTGATTCCAAATAAACCTCTTGCACCCCAGTCTCTATCTCAGCATCTACTTTTGGAGAACCCAGCCTGTGATCTAACCCTATTATTATTTTTATTTTTAAATTTAATTTTATTTATTTATTTATTTAGAGACAGAATCTATCTCTGTCGCTTAGGCTGGAGTGCAGTGGTGCAATCTTGGCTCACTGCAACCTCCACCTACCAGGTTCAAGCGATTCTCCTGCCTCAGCCTCCCAAGCAGCTAGGATTACAGACTTCCGCCACCACGCCCGGCTAATTTCTTTTCTTTTCTTTCTTTCTTTTTAGACAGAGTCTTCCTCTGTCGCCAGGCTGGAGTGTAGTGGCATGATCTTGGCTCACTGCAACCTCCACTTCCCGGGTTCAAGTGATTCTCCTGCCTCAGCCTCCCAAGTAGCTGGGACTGCAAGTTTGCGCCACCAGGCCCAGCTAATTTTTGTATTTTTAGTAGAGATGGGGTTTCACCATGTTGGCCAGGATGGTCTCGATCTCTTGACCTTTTGATCCACCTGCCTCAGCCTCCCAAAGTGCTGGGATTATGGGCGTGAGCCACTGTGCCCGGCCAACACCCAGCTAATTTTTGTATTTTTAGTAGAGATGGGATTTTGCAATGTTGACTAGTCTGGTCTCGAACTCCTGACCTCAGGTGATCTTCCCTCCTCGGCCTCCCAAAGTACTGGGGTTTCAGGCATGACCCACCGTGTCCAGCCTGATCTACCCCTTTTACATGCCAGGACATAAGAGGCATGCAACCCGTTTTGATTAAACAGTTCTGGTTATGAATCTAAAATGTGAGAGTGATTTTGCTCGTTGGGACCTACCTTGTGGCCAGCCCTAGATTCACTTTTGGTGGAGGCATTGCCAGTAGGTAGCTAGGAAGATCAGTTTGTGGGATTCAGTGACAGCCCTCCTTCATGATCTGGCCAGCATAGAACCAGGGCAAATAACCACACAGGCTGAGGGGCAATTGCAGAAGGGCTTTTGAGAGAAGAATGGCGATTAAGAAGATGGTAGGTATTTCAGGCACTGCATCATTTCCATTTAGTGGCTCTATAGACATTTATGAAGCACATATGGACCAGGCCTTGTGCTAGGAGGTAGAGGTGCTTTGGAGAAATACCTTGGGGAAGGGCTGAGCATAGTGGCTCATGCCTGCAATTCTAGCACTTTGAGAAGCCGAGGCAGGTGGATTGCCTGAGGTCAGGAGTTCGAGACCAGCCTGGCCAAAATGGGAAACCCCATCTGTACTAAAAATACAAAAGTAGCCGGGTATGGTGGTGCACATCTGTAATCCCAGCTACTCGGCAGGCTGAGGCGAGATAATCGCGTGAACCCTGGGAGGTGAAGGTTGCAGTGAGCTGAGATCGCACCATTGCACTCCAACCTGGGTGACAAAAGGGGAAGGCCTCTGACCCTGACTGTCCCCAACAGACTGTCCCCAGCCCCATGAGCTTTGGATATTTTCTTAATCAGTTCCCCTCTTATTTACTTTATTTTCACAGAATAACTGCTGTTTCTAACTAGAAACCAAGCATTAACCAAATAAAAAACTCAAAAGTTCTTCTTTACCATTTAATAATGTCAACTATTTAGGAGGTTTAAAATTCTCTCCTGATCCTTGTTGTTGTACATGGTGTCTACTTCATAGTCTTTGTTGTGAAATTGACATTTTGGGTGCTCTTTTTGTCACTTGGCGTTATTTTATAGAGACTGTTCCTTGTTTCAGTAAAATGAATATATTTGTCATTTTGATGCCTGCACAATATTTTATTGTGTGGTCAAGTCATATATATATATATTATATATATATATAAATTTACATATATAAGATATATATATATAAAACTTATATATATATAATTTTCTAGCTCTTGGGAACTTGGTAAAAAAAAATAATAAACAAATTTGGTTTAGCCATACCTTACTGCCAAGTAGGCATTACATCTACTTGTAGCACTTATTTATTTATTTGAAACGGAGTCTCGCTCTGTTGCCCAGGCTGGAGTGCAGTGGCATGATCCCGGCTCCCTGCAACCTCTGCCTCCCAGGCTTAAGCGATTCTTCTGCCTCAACCGCCTGAGTAGCTAGGATTACGGGTGCGTGCCACCACACCCAGGTGTTTTTTTTTTTTTTTTTTTTTGAGATGGAGTCTCACTCTGTCACCTGGTCTGCAGTGCAGTGGCACAATCTTGGCTCACTACAACCTCCACCTCCTGGGTTCAAGCGATTCTCCTACCTCAGCCTCCTGAGTAACTGGGACTACAAGAGTGTGCTACCAGGCCCAGCTAATTTTTGTATTTTTAGTAGAGATGGGGTTTCACCCTGTTGGCCAGGATGGTCTCGATCTCTTGACCTCGTGACCTGCCCACCTTGGCCTCCCAAAGTGCTGGGATTACAGGCATGAGCCACTGTGCCTGGCCGAATTTTTGTATTTTTTAGTAGAGAGAGGTCACCATGTTGGCCAGGCTGGTCTCAAAATCCTGACCTCAAGCGATCCACCCACCTCAGCCTCCCAAAGTACTGGGATCACAGGCATGAGCCACTGTATCCAACCTTCTAGCTCTTCTTTATTTTTTATTTGTATCTTTTATTTTTGAGACAGAGTCTCGCTCTGTTGCCGAGGCTGGAGTGCAGTGGTACGATCTTGGCTCACTGCAGCCTCTGCCTCCTGGGTTCAAGCCATTCTCCTGGCCCAGTCTCCCAAGTAGCTGGGACTACAGGCATGCACCACCATGCCTGGCTAATTTTTTTGTAGAGATGGAGTTTCGCCATGTTGGCCAGGCTGGTCTCGAACTCCTGGCCTCAGGTGATCTGCCCGCCTCAGCCTCTAGTTCTTCTTTAACATAGAAAATATATTTATAATTGTGGTTTCATGTATGGAGTAGGTTATTTTTTTTCTCTTGAATAACTTCCTGGTATCCATCCAGAAGTGAGATCCTGCAAAGCAGTCCATCAGTTTTGTTGGCATTTCTCTCCAGAAAGATGGTCAAATTTATAGCTTCATGTGCATTTTTCCACACCTCTGTCAGCTTAGAGTTTTACACCTTCTAAAAGGTTTTTTTTTTTTTTTTTTTTTTTTTTTTGAGACGGAGTCTCACTCTGCTGCCCAGGCTAGAGTGCAGTGACCGGATCTCAGCTCACTGCAAGCTCCGCCTCCCGGGTTTACGCCATTCTCCTGCCTCAGCCTCCCGAGTAGCTGGGACTACAGGCGCCCGCCACGTCGCCCGGCTAGTTTTTTGTATTTTTTTAGTAGAGACGGGGTTTCACCGTGTTAGCCAGGATGGTCTCGATCTCCCGACCTCGTGATCCGCCCGTCTCGGCCTCCCAAAGTGCTGGGATTACAGGCTTGAGCCACCGCGCCCGGCCCTAAAAGGTTTTTAGTTTAACAAGTTGATGTTCTTCCTGAGTCTAGTTTTTGTTTTATTTTTTATTTTATTCATTTATTTTGAGACAAGGTCTTGCTCTGTCACTCACACTGGAAGGCAGTGGCGCGATCTCCGCCTCCTGGGTTCAAGCGATTCTTGTGCCTCAGCCTCCTGAGTAGCTGAGACTACAGGGGATGTGCCACCACACCTGGCTAATTTTTGCATTTTTAGTACAGACGGAGTTTCTCCATGCTGGTCAGTCTGGTCTCGAACTTCTGGCCTCAGATTATCCACGCGCCTTGGCCTCCCAAAGTGCTGGGATTACAGGTGTGAGCCACCGCACCCGGCCTCTAAATTTTGCATTTCTCTGGGAAATAGACTTTCAGAAAGTGTTTTCTCTTGAGGTATGATATCCCAGGAGGTGCCAGGAGATGGCGCTGTGACCCTGTACTTAGGCTCCCTCAGAAGGCACTGTGGACTTAGTGGTAGGGGGGGTGTGTGTGCATCAGGAGAGGGGATATCAAGAAATCCAACGGGCTTCCCTGTAGCCCCAGTTTCCCACCTGAGTTCAGAAGACCCGGTTTGGGGGATGTGGAGTCTTCATTTCCCTGCCCTGCCCTGTGGTGAATCTTTCATTCTATCCAAGTTCAAGTGAACCTAAGTCGATGAAGTGTTCACTCAAGAGGCCAGACATAGTTCATGCCTTCCAAAACACTTATTCATAAGCAAGTGGAGTGAAAATGCTGCATTTCCTACAAAACAGGTTCAAAGTGCTATGAGTTACTGGAAATTCGAGAGGTTGCCTCCAGCTACAGCGCTGAGGTCTTGCTGAGAGTGGGGATTAGGCTGGGCTGACTGGGGAGTTGGAGTGTGAACAGAGCATGGAGGGGAGTGGAGACCAGGGTTTGGGGTCTGAACAAGAGCCGCTATGAGCCTGGATCCTTCCTGGAGACAAAATGGAAGTTGAGACTGGGAAAACAAGAAAAGACACACTGTGATGGAACCATGATGCCAAGCGGAGAAGTATAAACTTTGTTTTGCAAGCATCGGTGTGCCTGTGGAAGTTTTACAGCAATAAAATGGTAGGATCATGTCTCTACTTTGGCACAATTATCCTGAGGTTTAGTTAATTCAGTGGTTTTCCTTCTGTGTTCTACAGACGTATTATCTTCGTCTGTCTGACCTCTCAGTGGTGGCTGGTAGGGTTGCCTACTTTCCTCTTCCTGAAGCCCTCTCTTTCCCTGGCTTCTGTGAAGCCCCTCCTCTGTCTCCTTTGCAGCCTCTTCCCTTCATCCAGCCATTAGACTGCACCTCAGCGAGGCTCTGCTCAGCCTGTACTCTCCCCTGGGCCATCTCAGGTTAATTACACCCTATACTGAGATGACTCAGCCCAGGCCTCCCTCTGAGCTCCAGACCCATTTATCCAACTGCCAACTTGACAGTTCCTCTTGACTGTTTCGGAAGCATCTTTAACTCAAGTCCCAGACTCCCCCACCCAACCTTGCCTAATGCTGGTCCTCTTCCGGTGTTCCTTGCTGCGGGGACAACCAACACCAGCATCCATACAATTAATCAGGTTAAAACTCTCTGAGGCATCCTCTACACCTCCCCCTTCCTCAACCCCTTTCCCAACCCATCCCCAAATCCACTGGACTCGACTTCCTTGACACAGATCGAAACTGTCTGCTCTTCCCATACTCCTCTGCCATTCACGTAGGTCAAAGCCACACCGTTTTTCACTTGGACCGCTACAGCGCCTCCTAACTGCCCTTCTGCATGGCCCCCCTCCAATCCCCTCTTCACACTGTGGCCAGAGCCATCTTTTCAAAGTATAAAACTGACCATGTTGCCAACTACCTTAGTGAAATCTCTACATTGGCTTCCCATTGCTTTTTTTTTAAAAAAAAATCCATATTGTTGAAATAATACAGAAAAAAGCATAAAACAAATGTACAATTGAGGACCCTTGAAACAAGCTGCCATGAAAAGAGACAACCTTGACAGCCATCCCTCTCCATGTGTCCCTCAAAATAGAACTGCCTCCTGCCCCCACCTCCAGGCCAACTCTCCTGACTTTTATGGTAAGTATCTTTTTTTTTTTTTTTTTTGGATCACTCCAACATGCATCCCCTAAATACTATAGTTCAGCCTTGCCTGCTTTTTAAAAAAAAATTATCTATCTGTTAGGTCTTCTTTAATCTAGAAATCCTCCTCCATCTCTTTTACCTTCCCTCTTGCAATGAATTTGTCCTGTAATGTTTCCATTGCTTTTAAAATAAGAAAAAATTCTCTTCCATTCCCGTAAGGCCTTTCTTGGTCTAATTTCCCCCAAATCCCTCTGGCCTAATCTGCCAACAGGCTCTGCTGTTCACTCTCATTCCAACCTCTTTTTGCCCACCCCCCCTACTCTCCCTCCATCACTCTCCTCCACTCTCCATCGCACCCGCCTCCCCCTCCCTGCAGTTCTTTTGGAAAGGCTGCTCCTTCTGCCTGAAATGCTCTTCCCTCCCTTTGTCTCCCAGTTAACCCCAACTTATTTATTTTACATCTCAGCTAGAGTGTTCCCTTCTTAGAGAAGCCATCCCCTCCCGTGTGACCTGGTCAATCCTCACCCCGCAGCCTCTTACAGGCCCCTCCCTTCTTTTCCCCAGCACGGTCAAAGTTGTTGGCTTTCCTTTTGCTTGAGAGATGATGTGATTAAAGACTGTCAGCTCCATGCGGGTAGGAGTTATGTCCACTTTTGCTCACCATTTTTCCCCCCGCTACCCAGCTGGGAGCCTGGCACATCACTGTCCAATTACAAATTTGCTGACTGCTGCCCAGGGAGAGAGACAGCAGACAAGACATCAAAAGGGAGGCTGGCTGTGGAGACCTGGATTTAGGAGCCCTGCTTCCCGAAGAAGTGAGAGCTGAAGCAGCAGGGACAGGTGGTGTCCCAGGAGCAGAATGGAGGAGAGGAGGGCAGAGGTTCTTCCCTAGAACACTTGAGGCCAGGCCAGTACCCTTTGCCCACCGCACGTCAATACCACAGGAGCCAGCCTGGGCCAGGATGGCTGGAGAGGCTCCTGGGGCCAACCACTCCCACTTGGGCCCATGGGGCTAAGTGGAAACAAATGTTCCCTGGCTTTCCCCCAGCCCTGTTGTGGTGGGCGAGCAGCAGCCCCTCCCTCCTTAGCCCGTGCTCCCCTATCCCCTTTCAAGCTCCCCCTGAGTTCTTTCTCCCCGGACTGGGGGGGGGGCATGGATAGGCTTGAAAGAGGTAGAAGATGGGAGGCAGGTGGGCTCTGCGGGAAGCTGGGGCCTGGTATAGGGGATTCTCTTATCCCTGCCTTGACTAGAGCCACGACCTTGCTCTGGAAAAGCACACTTTCCTGGCTTCAGGTGGGCTGCGAGTGTGGGAGGAGAGCTGTCTGCGATGCAGAAGGAAGAGGAAAATGAGCCTCTCTCCTCGCTGTCTTTTCTTTTTCTATCTTTCTCCATCTCTCTAAGGGGTTGGCCTTTCCTCTCTCTGTTCTCCAGGGACCCAGAAACCAAGGGCTCTTAGGAATTCTCAAGGCATGTCACCTCCCTGAAGGAATAGGAGTTCCTGGGGACAGAGAGAGGGAAGGACAGATAGGAGTTCTGGGGACAGAAGGAGGGAAGTAGGGAGGGAAAGAGGGAGGTTCTTGGGAGGGGAAGGGTCACAGGCCCAAATTCCTGGGCTCCTGCAGCTTTAGCCATTCTGAGAAATGACAAACAGAGAAAGTGATTTAGAGACAGACACAAATAGAGACCAAATTATGGACATGGGAGAGATGTAAAAAGGCACAGAAAGACAGTGAGAGAGAATCCGTCAGAAACAGAGGGCTTTGCTTTCGCCCGCAGCGATTCTGATGTTATCTATTTCCAGCTGCCTCTCCCCCCCAACTCCACTGCCCCCACTCTGCCCCTCCTTCCTCCTTAACCTTCAGTCTCTCCTTTCCTGTCTCCCTTTTGCGCAGGGCCTGGACATAGTATGAACAGGTTCCCAGGATTTAAGGGAGAGCGACGAAGGAAGGTGGGGTGGGCAGGGCCCAGAGGATAGGGAGGGGGGTCAGACTGTCACCTCCCCATTCAGGCCACCCGTTTCCGGGCTGCTGTATTCCCACTCTAGTCTCTTGTGAACGTTCTTCTGCATGCATATCTCTGCAGAGGTGGTGTGTGTGTGTGTGTGTGTGTGTGTGTGTGTGTGATGTGTTTCAGCCTGAGCCAGCCCATCTGTGTGTCCGTCCATACCTGTGGGTAAAAAATCACAGCATTATCTGGGGGAGGGAGGATGTCCTGTGGTTTCTGTGGGGTTATCTGGAGGCCTGTGCCCAGTCATTGGTGTGTGTGAGGGGGCAAGTATGTCACATATCTTCATCTATCTTTGTGCACCACGGTCTGTTTCCTCCTGCCACCCCCCTCCAGCCCCTGCTCCTTTGTAAGTCTTCTAAGGTGATACTGGTGGGTTGAAGGCTCAGGAACATCTGAATTCATCTCTTTGGAGGTTTGGGGGCAAAACAACAGAAGTCATCCTCTGGCTCTGCCCAGATGTCAGCCAGCCTCTTGATGAGGATGCGGAGAGGGCAAAGGAGAGTGAGCAGAAGGGTGCTCCTGGGGCAGAAGCCTTAGGAATTGGGACTCCAGGAGTCCTGCTTGTCACAGATTCCAGCCCACCTCCCCGCCACCCCCCAACCCTGCAATGCTCTGCAGGCACTACTGGGCCAACTGATTCTGGAATGGGACTGTGTGGGGGAGGGACAAGGGCTTGGGGAGTCCAGAGATGGCAAAAGATTCTGCAAGATCTGGCCAGAGTGAGTGCTGCAGGAGGGGTGGGGCCAGCTGTGTATGTTTGCAGGAAAGGTGGGGGGTGGGGGCAGAAAGGCCGCCTGCGGGGGAGAAGGCTTCTTGGCAAACGCCCCAGTTTCCTGAGCTGATCCCTGCTCCCTGCCACTGCTCCCAATTCTGTTGTTTCAATAACATCATTTTTATCCACCCCACAGAGAGACTGTGTCTTAGGAGGGGGAGGCGGGGAGCAGGGCTAGGGCATGGGGGAGGGGTGGTAATGGAGAGAGGCTGGGGTCTGGAGGCAGCAGGGACTAGATTTGGGGCGCTCCCTCCTCAGGCAGAGGCAGGGCGGTCTCAGAGCCCAGGTCCCCTGATGACAAAGACAAATACATTAAAATTCTTGCCTCGGAGAAGAATGCAGGATAGGGAGAGCATTTCATAATCTGCAATAACAGTAGCAGGGTGGGAGCAGGGCTGGGCAGGGGGTTCGGAACCCAGGCAGTGGCTCCCAGGAGGCTGGCCACTGGCCACCTGCAGCCTCCAGGGACCCCCAGAGCCCTCTAGCTGGCTATTTGGTACCACATGGCCGGAGTGTGCACCCAACCTGGGTATGTCTTTGAATGTGTAGTGTCCAAAGTTGGCATTGACCTGTAGTAACTGTCCAGATTGGCATTGCCCCGTAGAAACAGCAACTGTGTGCAAAGTTACTAGGTGCAGGGGCTCTGTGTGGCATTTGGATAATGTTAAAGGCTAAAATGGGAGAGGGCAGTGCTTGGACCAGACCCTCTCTCTATGACTCCCCCGTTCCCCTTCTTTAGCATGTCCTAGTCCCTTCATCAGAACTCTCTGTATCCAGTACAAGGGGTTGAGCTGATGCAGACTGGACACCAGAGCCCTGATACGGAGCTTGCTTGCAGGCAAGGCCAACACTTCTCCAGTTCTCTCATCTCTGTCTGCTCATTCCTTCCCCCATCTGCCTCCTCCCCTGGGGTCACCTCCCTTAGCCCCTTGGCCTCATCTTGATCTACTTGTCCCCCCTCTCTGGGCGACTCAGGATCTTGTCTTCTCTTTCTGGTCACCAAGGTTGTTTGTCTCTCTTGGAAGTGACCTCAGTCCCCACGATCAGGTCCCCCTCTCTCCCAACAACCAGGAGTTTTCTTCTGGGCACCTGACGTTTCTGCCATAGGGACTCGATCTGTTCTCCCCACTCCAGGACAGCCTTAAAGGTTGATGGTTGCTCTTAATGGTAGTGGCAGGGAGAATGTCCCACACCACCTGTCCCTCAGCACCCTGGGGCACGTCAGGGGCTGGAGGGACAGGGGCTGCTGCCCACTGCCAGCTGAATGGCGTGATGAATGGAGCTGTCCCTCCTCCCCACGGAGCCTTTGATCTCCTCCCCCCCGTGGGGAGGGGGCTGGGGCATCAAAGACATTTTTGTGGCATTAGAAAATCAGATAAACGCCATCTCACCTGCAGCTGGCTCTCCCACCCCTTCTACCCGGGCCAGGTTGGGGGAGGAACTCGAGGCAGAGACCCGTGGACACGGGAGGCCGGGCTGCAGCGAATTCTGACCCCTCGATCTCTTGAAAGTCTGCGACCTGCATTCTCCCGCTCGCTTACACGTGCCAGCGCTTGCGCGCACGCCCTGGAGCGGCTCCTCTTGCCGTCTCATTTCCCCCACCTCCCCGCCCCGGAACGCGGGCTTGAGAGGTGGAATGGCTGGGGAGCGAGAGCGGAGGCCCATGGCTTCCTCCCTTCTTCAAGGAGAGGCTGAGGAAGGGGCGTGCAGCACCGAAGAGGGACACGGAAAGAGATGACCCCTCCAGCATCCGCCTTTCGGGCGGTCCAGTTTGACAACCCTCGCCGAAGCACCCCGCGCCCCAGGCCAACTTCCTCTCTTGCCGCCGCGCCAGCATCTCCCTCTGCACCGCCCCCCGCCCCAAACTCCCTCATTCCTGGGAAGTTTTCTCTCTTTACAGTCAACAAACCTGTCAAACGTCTCCCTTCCAGCCCGTCCCCCATTCCTCAGCTCCTCTTTCTCCCCCCTTCACCCCTCTCTACTCTTCTTCCCCGCTCTTCCTTGCCCCCGACTCCTGGCGGCCGCGAGCGGCGGGGGACTCGAAGTCCGGGAGAGGCGAGGCGAGGGGGCGAGGCGGGCGGGTCCCACAGCCAGAAGCGCGCTGGGCCCCGCCCCGGCACCCCGCTCCCGCCCTCCACCGCGCTCCGCGCCCGCCGCCCCGGGGCGCACGGCTCGCTCCCCAGAGTCCCGCCGCCTGACTGTCGCAACTGCCACCCCCCTTCGGCCCCCTGCCCCCCGCCCCCGCCTCGGCCCCGCTCCCCTCCCACCCCCGCCCCCGGCTCTGATTTCTTCTCCCGAGCGAGCTCCGCAGGAGACACAGGCGCTGGCTGCCCCGTAAGCTCTCCGCCTCCGCCGCGCCCTCCTAGCCCGGGATGGGCCCCCCCGCCGCCGCCGGAGCCCTCGCCTCCCGGCTGCCGCGGTTGAGCTCGCCGCGCTCGCCCTGAAGCCCGGGCCCTCGCGCGCAGCGGTTGGCTCCGCAGCCTCGCCCCCTGCCCACCCCGGCGGCCGTAGGGCGGTCACGATGCTGCCGCCCGCGCCCTCCCGCCTCGGGCTGCTGCTGCTGCTGCTCCTGTGCCCAGCGCACGTCGGCGGACTGTGGTGGTGAGTCCGGCTGTCCTGGAGCGGCTCTGGACGCTGGAGGGTGGGGACTCCGGGACCCAGGACCGATTGGGGTGTTCCGCAGCCTCCGGGCTCTACCTGCTTTCAGAGCCCAGCTTTCTGGCCCCCACCGGGGGCCTTTCTGAACGCCACTTCGAGGTTCCTAACCCCTGGGCACATTCTATTGTGTTTCCTCCTCCCGGATTCTCCCCCCGCCCCCGCCAAGTTATGCGCTCACCCAGCTCACCAAGGAACAGGCGGGTGGGTAGGAAAGAGCTTTCGGAAAGACACATACCCGAGGAAAAGAATGTGTGAGGAGGGCCCTGGATTCAGGGTAGGGGGCTGGATTTGGAGAAGACAGGAACGAGGTGGGAAGCCACAAGGCAGAGAGGACCACACAGCTGCCCCTTCCCCGCCCTGCTTTGCCTACCAACACACCAGCTTCTCTCCGGGCTCCTGTGGAGTGGACCGTAGTGGCGAGAGAGGGAATATAAAGGGGAAAGTGAGTCAGGACCCTGGTTTTCTCTACCTCGTCCTACCCGAGCAAGGAAAAGGAGGAGAGGAAGGAATGGGACCCAGGCGCCCAGCCCTTCCAGACGTGGGGGTCATGACTGAAAAAAAAAATGTGCAGCCTGGGAGATAAGGGACCGGGAGGGTCCTTCGGGAAGGGAGAGGGGCCTGGTCAGCCAAGGGACGGGGGCGTCTTCCCAGGCTTGGCCCTAGCTAGAAGGGACACCTAGGCAGTGAAGGTTGCGGGAGCTTCGAGCCCTGGGGGTGGGGCCGAAGCGGGGAAGGAGGGTGCCCGGCCGGGACGGCTCAGAGATCCAGATCCAGAGGACTTTTTTTCCCCTTGGTCTCCAGAGCCGCAAACCCTCGCCCGGAATAGCTCAGTGTTTAGAGAGGAGGGACTTGGACTACAACGCTGACGGGTTAGCCAATCTTAAGAAGGCAGGGTCGTGCCTATTTGCATATTGCCACGTGATTGGCTGGTTGTCGACCCTCCGCTCCTCCCTCGCCCCCCAGATTTGAAAGAGAGGCAGATCCCGGTGCTCTGGAGAGATAGGGAGTGGGATGCCCACACAGGGAGCGGCGGGCCGCAATCCTCCGTGATGCGGAGAGCCGTCCCACGCGAGTGTCACGGAAGGGGCGAACCGAGGACGACCCAGGTCCCAACTAGGGAACACATGCCCTTTGATCCGGCTTAGTATAATGCAGTGGCAGCTTCGAAGCAGATAGATCTAAGATCTAAACATTATGTTTGTGATCTTGGGCTAGTCACTTCCTTTCCCTACCTCTCAGTCTTGACTGGAAATAGGATAACAGTCTCCCTACCTGGCAGGCTTGCTGGGAAGGTTAGGTAGGAGGACGTGTAGAATAACAGGACCTTAGGAGGTACTTAGTATGTGCGGTGCCCTCCTCACAACCCAGCTTCTCCTGGCCAGGGTCCCCAGGATTGAAAAAGGGGATTCATTTAAATTTAAAATCCAGAGTTTCAAGGAAAATGTTGTAAAGGAATCTCTTTTCCCCATAAACGCCTTTCCTAACTTTGCCCTTTTTCAAGGTATGGGGATGGGGTCCCTCCCTGATGGCCATTGTCTTCCTTCCCCTCCCTCCCCGTCTGTCTAAATCATTCTTATCCTTACAGTTAAAATACCACTTCCACCCTGAAGCTGCCCCCTTGTCCTCCTTCCATTGGCTTCTCTGTGCTCCCACTGTATCACATACATTGGGCAACTATGCTAGTTACTGCATTTGGCTGACAACAGTCCTTTAGGTCTCTCTTCCCTGCTCCTGGAAGGCAGATACCTTGTCTTTAGGAGCCCTGAGGCCTAGGAGAGTGTTGGTGCTGGAGACGGGTTTGTGGAGTGTCATTGGACAGGCTGTTCACCTTTCTGGGCTCTATATCTGTGGGGGTTCCTTTGTTCAGGAGGGACTCCTGGGTGGCAGCCAAGCCAAAGGAGAGCGGCCTGGTCCCTGAGAGACTGACCCTGAAGCTAGGAAGAAGGGAGTGGGGGAGGAGGTGACACGGGCAGGTGTGGGAGAACACAGAGGCCTTCATGGCCACAGCTGCAGGGTGTGCCGGGTGAGGAGTGAGGGGCCCCGGTGATAAGGTGTCCAACTGCCTTGCTCAGATGTGCCTCAGAGGGAATGAGCCTCTCCTGCCTGCCTTGGCCCCTTCACTCTCCTCTATTTATTTTGTTTTTCTTTCTTTATTTCTATATTTCTATATTTATTTATTTATTTATTTATTTATTTATTTATTTATTTACTTAGAGACAGAGTCTCGTTCTGTCGCCCAGGCTGGAGTGCAGTGGTGCGATCTTGGCTCATGGCAACCTGTCTCCCGGGTTCTAGTGATTCTCCTGCTTCAGCTTCCCAAGTAGCTAGGACTACAGGCGCCCACCACCATGCCTGGCTAGTTTTTGTATTTTTAGTAGAGACAAGGTTTCACCACGTTGGCCAGGCTGGTCTCAAACTCCTGACCTCAAGTGATCTGCCCACCTCGGCCTCCCAAAGTGCTGGGATTACAGCCATGAGCCACCACGCCCAGCCTCTTTTATTTTTTATTTTTTGAGATGGAGTCTCGTTGTGTCACCCAGGCTGGAGTGCAGTGGCACAATATTGGCTCACTACAGCCTCTACCTCCCGGCTCAAATGATTCTCCTGCCTCAGACTCCTGAGTAGCTGGGATTAGAGGTGCCCACCACCACGCCTGGCGAAATTTTGTATTTTTAGCAGAGCCAAGGTTTCACCATGTTGGTCAGGCTGGTCTCAAACTCCTGTCCTCAAGCAATCTGCTCACCTTGGTCTCCCAAAGTGCTGGGCTTACAGGCGTGAGCCATTGCGCCTGGTCACCTGTCTATTTCTGACACTTCATCTCTTTGGTCTGAGCCCAGACCCCCTTCCCCTGGATCTTTGACTCTGCTTACACTCCTGATCCCTCCCCACCCCACCAGTGCCCTCCAAGGTCAAGTGTGGGTTGATGGGTTGGACCAATAATTCCCACTGGCCTGAGGCTCTTCCACTCCCCCAGCCCCCCAGTCTCACTTCAGCTGGCATCTTTCCCAGTAGGGACTTCCAGGCTGTTCCCCGATGCCCAGCACCTGCTTTCACTGGCCTTCTTCTCCCTACTTGTCGGAGAATCCTGGCCAGGTCAGAGCTCCAGTGCTGGCCAGGAAAGCAGCTGCAGCGGCCTCTTACATCCCACTCTGATATTCTAGCAGCAGCCAGGCTGGAAGCAGAGAGGACCCCAGGACCTTTGAGTGACTCGACTGTCTTGGTCAGGAAAGGGGAGTCCTGCAGGGGTGTGGCCCATGCCCTTGGAATTGGCTTGGAGACCTGACTCCAGGTTCCTGAGAAGTTTCTCTCCCACCTTTTTCACTCCCCCTCCTTACTCCAATGTGATGCATGCTTTCTAAACTCTGCCTCCAGGCCAGGCACAGAGGCTCAGTCCTGAAATCCCACCACTTTGGGAGGCTGAGGCGGGCAGATCACTTGAGGTCAGGAGTTCAAGATCAGCCTGGCCAACATGGTGAAACCCCATTTCTACTAAAGATACAAAAGTTAGCCAGGAGTGGTGGTGGGTACCTATAATCCCAGCTACTCGGGAGGCTGAGGCAGAAGAATCGTTTGAACCTGGGGGGCTGAGGTTGCAGTGAGCCGAGATCCATGCCACTGCACTCCAGCCTGGGTGACAGAGCAAAACTCTGTCTCAATCAATCAATCAATCAATAAAAATAAACTCTGCTTCCAGCCTCTCTGTCTTTCTCTCATCTGTAATAATATCTTTGTGAATTATAGAATCCCAGATTCCAGGACATTGGCCAGGCTCTCTGGAGGTCATCTTGTCCAGCCTCATTGCATCCAGGTTATCCAGCCTATGCTGTGGCCCTGTCAAACCCTGTCTTGGGAGTGAGGCAGAGAAGGAGAGCTTCCCAGTCACCAGTTTCCCGCTTCCGCTCTGCTCCCTGCTCCAGCCTTGCCCGCCCCCAGGAAGTTCTTTACAACATCTGACCCATCGTTATTTATACCTCCAATCAATGAATGTAGAAAATAGCTCACTCTCATAGAATGGTCAAATCAATCGCTCTCTTCCCTCTTCCTCTTTCTGTTTTTTCTTTTCTTTTCTCTTCTCTTCTTTTTCTTTTCCTTTCCTTTCTTTTCTTTTCTTTCTTTTTGAGACAGTGTCTCACTCTCTCACCCAGGCTGGAGTGCAGTGGTGCGATCTCAGCTCACTGCAACCTCTGTCTCCAAGGTTCAAGTGATTCTCCTGCCTCAGCCTCCCAAGTAGCTGGGATTACAGGTGCCTGACACCACGCCAGCTAATTGTTTTAGTATTTTTAGTAGAGACGGGGTTTCACCATGTTGGCCAGGTTGATCTTGAACTCCTCACCTAAAGTCATCTGCCTGCCTCAGCCTCCCAAAGTGCTGGGATAACAGGCATAAACCACTGTGCCCAGTCCTGTTTTATATTTTCTATGAAAGAAACTAACCCTCCCCTTGTTCCACTAGGGAAAACACCACCCAGTGTCACTCCCTTCCCCCATCCCATCTTGTCTTTCATCCACCCCCCTCCTGGAAAAGGAAATGGGAGCCAGAGGCCTAGGACAGCCTCATCTGGCCCCACAGGGAGGCAGGGAAAGGACCCCAGCTTCTTTGTGGCAGTCAGGTTTTCTAGCTGCCACCCCCAACCCAGGCTGGGCCTGACCACCCTTTCCCATCCTGTCTTTATCTGGGGCCCTGACCCATTGCGGGCAGTCCTGTTGCTGGCCCCTGCTGAGCTCCAGGGTGGGGTGCAGAAGGGGGTGGGTTGGCCATCCATTCCCCCCTCCAGGCCTCCCGCCTTGGCAGCTTCCCCTGAAGGGAGACAATGGGGCTGTGAGCAGAAAAGGGCAGGGGCAGAAGGAGGCTGGCCCAATCCAGGCCAGAGCATGCCCTGAGCCCACCAGAGTTCTGGCACTGAGACGTTTCCTGGGGGGTGCAGCCCCCTCCTGCCCTGTTCTCATCAGAAGCCAGGAGTTGGTGGGGAGAGGTTAGCAGGAGGTTTGCTCACCAGGCCCAGCAAGGCGGGGTTCCAGAATGTGCACTATGATGGAGAAATGCCACTGTGGAGGGGATGAGGCGAGGGCAGGGTTGTCAGGCTGGCGGAAGGGTGGCTGGAGGCACTCGGAACATAGACGCCTGTCCTTTGTGGGTCAGTGACAGCACCCCCAGCCTGCACCCTCCTTCCTGCCTAGGCCAGGCACTCCCTCGGGTGCTTCTCCAGAACTGCCAGAGGAGGAGCTGAGGGAGAGAAAGGCCTCTGGGAGGCTTCCACCTTGGCCTCTCTGGCTGGTTCCTCCAGCTCCGAGACCTCTGTTTAATCTAGAAAGTAGATCTAGAAAGCACTTAGAGACAATCAGGTCCAATATTTTCACTTACATGTGAAGGCGGCAAGGTCACGGACAGGCAGTGAAAAGATGACTTGCCCCTGGCCACCCAGAATCCAGGCAGCTCAGAGCTGGACTGAGTCCACCTCTGGCTCAGTATCTCATTCTTGTAAGGGGGTGGGAGATCAGGAAAGGGGCACAGGATCTTTCACAGGCCTCTCCTGCTCCCCCATCCCACCCTCAGATAGGGCGAGTAGAGGGCCCAGGACAGTCTCCTGGGGCACCTTCGCCTGCTTCAGCCCTGACCAATAGGAAGCCCATTGCACAGCGAAGTCTGTCAGAGAAGGGAATGCCTCCACTTCTCCCAAGAGTGATGAAGACAGATGGGTGAGGAAGGGCAGAGGGAACCAAGTTGAGTTAGGAGTGGTGAGGGGGGAATGGGGTAGCTGGGGGGCAGTGGGGAGGCAGGGGTTAATGGAGCTGGGCATCACTGGCTTTGATGTGGTGGTTTGGGTGGGGGTAGGGGCTGGGGGAGGGGGAGCAGTAATTACCGAGTTAGACAGAGCAGGACAGGACAGGCGGGCGGGCACAGGCCCGGGCCCAGCCGCCTCAGCAGCCGTCAGGCAACATTTTTCTGCCCCTTCTCCACCACCAACCTCCCCCACCCCCACCCACAGCCCCAGGGCTCAGGGCTCCCTCTGCTGGCTTGTGGGAGGTGGGGTCAGTGTGGGGACCTTAGGAGCAGGGGCGGGGAAATAGAGGGAGGCTGACTTGGAGATCCTTCAGAGGGCATTGGGCAACCAGTGGGCTGTGATCCCTTTGGCCTCAGTGATCCACCCAGGAGGGCCTGCTGGGGAAGAGGAGGGTCCTAGAGGGTACATTTGGTCCAGGAGCAGGACTGGATGGAGGAGGAGGAGACGCAGGGATCCAAGCTGAGAAGAAATAGCAGAGAGTTGGAGAAAAGGTTGTTCTTGGAAATCCACAATGCTGCCTGCACCCTACGGTTTGCCCTAAACTGGGCAGGCTCAAAAGATGAATAAGGGTGTGAGTGGGAAGACAAACACCAGTAGTTGGAGGAAGCCCACTCTCTGGACAGGTTCTCTGCATCTGTAATCTGGGAGGGAGGTGGATATTACTATTTTCATCATCCATCTAATGAAGACTAAGTGCCAACTTCACATGCTAGGGACTCACTCAACATCATAGAACAAGCAAATGGCAGATCCAAACTCAAGTCTGGTGGATCCCAAAAAACCCTGAGTGTACTCCATGAATGCCCATGCATGAGCTTATTGTCTTTTGATGAGTTTTCTACCTAGTTGGAAAGATAAGACAAGCAAACATGAAAAATTAATTATACCACTGGCAGGATAACAGACACTCCCCTCCCCGCCACAAATGAGTGACACCTTGGGAGATGCATGGAGGAAGGTCGGTGGGGATTGGGGCCCAGGGAGGCTCCTTAGGGCAAGTGGGATCTGAGGTGAGTTTGGAGAGATGCTAAGATTTTGATGACTTAGGGTGGGTCTGAGTCCAGAAGTTTAGCGATGTTATCTGGAATATATTTGGAGTTAATCAACCCTGCTAGGAGTACGGGGCTGTGTGGAGGATGCTGTGGGAGGCCACCGGAAGTCTTCTGATATCTAACGTGCCCATTTCCCTACAGCACTGTTTGTGTTTGAAATATTCATCTACTGTGTCTTGCAATAGGGATCCCCCCACCAGTGGCCAGAGTCAGTTGTCTCCTGTCTTGCTCATCTGCATAACGAGGGTGAGATGGGTGGGGCTGAACTGGGGGATCTCTGACATTGTTCTTGTCCCTCTGACTCAAGAGATGGAAAGGTAGGTTAGGCCAGAAATCTAGGACCTCCAGGGCTTAGGTCTACAGATGTTGCCAACAGGGACTGGCTGGCCCCTGATACCACATCCCTGGGCAATTGATCCTACCAACCATGGTCCTTAGTAGAGAGACCTTGGTGCAGGCCAAGCCGGTTAGAATGACCATCCATAGGCTTGCCCCTTCTTGTCCGCAACTTATTTCTTTCAGGGGTAGCCTCATTTTTTTCTATGCCCAGGAATGGCTGTTTGATGAGGATCCCAGATCCTATATATTGTGTATGACCACCACTGTGCGTCAGACCCAAAAACAGGCAAATTCTCCCAAAGGAGCACATCTTCTCTGGGCTGATCCCAGGCCAATGCTGACCCAAAGGCCTGAAAAGCAGAGTTCACTGTCTAAGGAAGCATAAAGGAAGGAAGGTGAAAGGTGAGTGGGGATGGGGGAGATATTACTTGATGTGGTGTCAAAAGCCAAAGTTATAGGGGGTATGTGAGTCTCTCATGCTAACTCCTCAGTTTTTCTGAAGCCCACAAAAGGAACTGACTTGCTCAGAGTGGCTCAGCCCACACAGAGTTGACAGAAACCAGAGATCGGAAGCAAAGCTTGGTGTTTTGCCCAATGCCCCCTGCCACGCCCCTTCTGGAGTTTCATTTCCTATGTATTTAGGATGGGAGCAAGGACAGGAGGGCAGGGAACAAACTGGTCCCTTGGGATTCTAGCTGCTACTACTGCCCATCCCTCCCCCTGACCAGCTTGTAAACAAGTCTAGTTCCCAGGCAGCCAGCCAGCCTGGGGAGCCAGACCCAGACCAGGAACTGGCTCTGGGGCAGCCCCCCAGCCCCAGCCCCACCTCCTGAAAGTCCCTGGCCTCCATACTCCTCATGATTCTCCCTGTCTCTAGTCCCTGCGAAACAGAGAAGGTCAAGAGGTTTTTGTCTTTCTGTCTTGCTCATCTCCACTCCCTCCTGCCTTCTTAAGGGAGGAGGAGGGAGAGGAGAAGGATGGGGTAGAGTAACCTTGGGAAGATAAAGCCAGTCAACCCTGAGAAAGTAGGGAGTTAGCAGAGGGCAGGGTTGAGGAGGAGGGGCTGGGGAGCTTAGAAGTAGGGGCAGCGGGGGTGGGGAAGATGAGCTTGCAGAGTCCCCGACTCACAGGTGGAGCCCCAGACATAAGGAGCTGGATGACTGCAGAGAGGACTCATTCCCTGCCTCTGACTCTCAGTGGGGGAAAAGAGCATGTTTGAGGAAATGAACTAGGAGTCATGAAATAAGATGTGGACAGGGGTCTGGGCTCAAGTGAGAACTTTCTCTTAGATGGCTTGTTTATTCATTCAAAACCACATATTAAATGATGTTTGTTGTATAATATACTACAGGTATTATTCACATATAGCACAGAATTCATACTATACAATTTCATTTGTAATACAAATTGGGGTTGGGGGAGGATATAAACTAAGTACCTAAGTCTTCCAGGAGATGCAAAGGAAAATAAGGCAGTCCTAATGCTCAAAAAGCTCATAGTCTTATCTCCTGACCCTGCACAGCCATGTTGGAAGCTGCCTCCAATCCTTCTTATAATGAGGTAGGATATATGGGCAGCGGAGGGACAGATAGATTGATGGATCCATAGAGACCAATCAACTCTCAAAAGTCACTGGGTCACTGGGGTGCCCTGACCCACCCTCCATTGCTTTACTTATCTAGGCTGGGAAAGGGTGGGGGCCAGTGCTGGGCTGGTCTTAAGTACACAGGAAGGAAGATGTGGACTGTAGCCTCTCCATTGAGAGACATCTGGTTCCTGAGCTACTTGGGTAAGGATGACAGCAGCAACCTGATTTTGTGTGTGTGTGTGAGTGTGTGCGCGCGCCATGAGAATGCATGCGCACACACACGTGTTTGTGTTGTAGACCATAAAGGACTGAGCTTATTACACATCTTCCTGCACCACCTCTTCAAGCACTTCTGTCCTTAGTGTTGAGAGTTCTACCTTAAGACCTAAATTCCTCTTGCTTCTATTTAAGACCATCACATTTCATTGTTGTGGAGCCAGAACATGCCTGGGCAGCCTGTACTTGTGGAGCAAATGGGGACAGTGGGGCGGATATGCACTAAAGCAACACTGAAAAGTAGGCCACCTTGACCTCTGGCACCACCTACCAGCATTCTCTATATTTTCTATCTCCTGGGACCCCTACCCCCACCCAGTTTTTTTTTCTGCCCTCTGCTGAAGAACTTTTGGGTGGTCTCTAATTACCCTCTGTTCCCAAATGCTCTACTCATTCCTTTGAGATGGGGATCCCAGCTAAGTGTTCAAATAGGAGCAAGCTGATGAAAGTGGTTCCCCAGGTGTGAATCCCTACAGAATTAACCTTCAGGGGTCTGCTGTACAGAAACGAAATGTCAGCTCTCTCCTCAGGCACAATGAATGTCAGGAGTGGAGGGATTTCTGGAAGTGCATGAAACTTCCCATGGAGTCTTCCCCTACCAAGCCAAACATTGCCTGCCCCCCAGCAGTGATGTCACCCCAATAGGTAGGGCTTGGTTCACTGCCATTCTGCTCAGAGAAGGCAACAGATCCTTGGCCGTGTGTGGTGGCTCATGCCTGTAATCCCAGCACTTTGGGAGGGCAAAGCAGGCAGATCACCTGAAGTCAGGAGTTTGAGACTGGCCTGGCCAACATGGTGAAACCTTGTCTCTACTAAAAGTACAAAAACATTAGCCAAGCGCAGTGGTGCACGCCTCTAGTCCCAGCTATTTGGGAGGCTGAGACATGAGAATTGCTTGAACCTGGGCAGTGCAGGTTGCAGCAAGGTGAGATCGCGCCAGTGCACTCCAGCCTGGGTGACAGAGCGAGACTGTCTCAATTAAAAAAAAAAAAAAAAAAAAGCCACAGATCCTGGAGCAGGAGAAGGGTCAGTGTCACCTACTTTCCAACAATGCTTCAGAGACCTGGCCCCCAGCTCCTTCCTCCTGCTCTCCAGTTCAGGGACACAGAAGATATCAGGGTAGGAGGTCCCACCTTAGAGATGAAAGCCCAACACACCCATTTTACAGGAGAAACTTGGGCTACGGAGGGGGTGTGACTTTTCTCAGCAAGGCTCCATTCCCTACCCATTCTGACATCTTGTGGCATTCTCTCTTCCTGGGATTGTTCTTGCCTTTCATCCGGGCTGTTCAGCTGACACATATCCAGCTTGTGGTCCACTAGGACCATATCATTCCTTGATACTGCTTACTTTTCTTTGGTATCTCTTGATGACACATACTTTCTTTCCCTTGACAGCCTTCTTGATCTTTCTCCTGTGATTTCTTTTCCTTGTCACCCTTTTGGGCTACACGTTTGAGTTTTAACTTTGGTTTACCTGGTGCCAGCTGCTTTCACCTTCAGTCAAGTTTCTATAAGGATTTATTTACAAAGATGTGCGCAGGAAGATAAGATTGAATCTTTGCTCTGTAGCAATTATCAGAATAGACTCTAGTTAAGAGGGGACGCAGACATGGAATAGTAGGAGAGCCAGGCAGGACAATCTCAAGTGCAGTTTGGGGGTAGGGTGGGAGGGCATGTCTCAGCTCTCGGCTGGGGGCTAAGTAGGGCTGGTCTCCCTCCCTTCCACCCCAAGCCCTTGTAAGGGTTATACCCCTGACTTGCTATTATCTGCTTTCCAGGGCTGTGGGCAGCCCCTTGGTTATGGACCCTATCAGCATCTGCAGGAAGGCACGGCGGCTGGCCGGGAGGCAGGCCGAGTTGTGCCAGGCTGAGCCGGAAGTAGTGGCAGAGCTAGCCCGGGGCGCCCGGCTCGGGGTGCGAGAGTGCCAGTTCCAGTTCCGCTTCCGCCGCTGGAACTGCTCCAGCCACAGCAAGGCCTTTGGACGCATCCTGCAGCAGGGTCAGTGTGGGGAGGGGGCGGAAGTGGGGCTGCTTTCTCCAGGCTGGGGGACCCGAGGAGTGGGCAGCTGGTTCGCTGAAGTTGCCTGAGCCCCACTTCCCCGTCGCATGTATCTGGGCACTCTGCAAGGACCCTGCCTCCCAGGCCCCTGGTCCCAGGTTTCAGGTCCCAGGCCCCAGCTGACCGCCCCAACCCGTGCTGATTGCACCTCTGCATTCGCAGACATTCGAGAGACAGCCTTCGTGTTTGCCATCACCGCGGCGGGCGCCAGCCACGCCGTCACGCAGGCCTGTTCCATGGGCGAGCTGCTGCAGTGCGGCTGCCAGGCGCCCCGCGGGCGGGCCCCTCCCCGGCCCTCCGGCCTGCCCGGCACCCCCGGACCCCCTGGCCCCGCGGGCTCCCCGGAAGGCAGCTCCGCCTGGGAGTGGGGAGGCTGCGGCGACGACGTGGACTTCGGGGACGAGAAGTCGAGGCTCTTTATGGACGCGCGGCACAAGCGGGGACGCGGAGACATCCGCGCGTTGGTGCAACTGCACAACAACGAGGCGGGCCGGCTGGTGCGTAGGGGCACGACGGAGTGAGTGTGTGCGGAAATGTGAGTGTGCCCGCAGGAGCGTGCTTGAGAAAGTGTGGGCAGGAGTGAGGGCGTGTAGGTGGAGGGGGCGTTAATGTGTGGGGGAGTGGGCATGTGCGGAAAGACGGGCTGCAAGCATGGATGGACATGGGGGAGGAGGGGTGTCCAACCTCAAGAAGGAGTCACTTGGGGGTCTGAGAAGGCCAGATGCTGGGCGGTACAGTGGGCAGAATGGGGAAGGGATACTCAGGGAATAGGACTGAGGGTCTTTAGTGACCCCAGGTAGAGAGGGCACAGCTTCAAGATAGGACAGGTGAAGCAAAGCTTGCAGTGGGTAGGGGGTCTGGATGCCTGGGCAGGGGCAGAGGAATAAAACAAAGGTGGGGATGAAAGACAGGATAGAAGCTAGGGCAAGGTCTGGGGACTGGGTAGAGGGAAGTCAGGGGGAGTGAGAGAGGCCTAGAAAGAGTTTGAACATGTCTGAGGGGCAATGGAAAAGAGCGAAGGACAGGGAACCAATCCTGGTGGAGGTTGGAGGGAGTCAGGTGGAGGCCAGGACAGCTGTGACCAATTCTGGGCACTTGCCAACTGGCTGCCCAGCAACCCCAGCCCAGGTCTCACCTGCCCAGAGCTATGGCAGCCTCTCCTCTCCCCTCTGTATTGAGGAGAGCCCCAGGAGCTCTCCTTCAGGAGCAAGAAGGTTGTCTGGGTGTGATGGTTCCAGGAGGGGGCAGGGTAGACTCAGGCTGTGGACAAAAGGTCAGGTTAGCCCCTGGATTCTGAGCTTCCAAAAATGATTTTCTTGGGCCATCAATCCTTGGTGGGGTTGGAAAATCTTAGACCCTGCTTCAAACAGTGAATAGGGGAGAGGCCGCCTGGGTTCCACTCTCAGTACTGCATTCCCAGCCGGCCCTCCTGCACCCTATGCCTCAGTTCTAGGGTTCTCCAGGGACACCGCCATACATACCGTGTCCTCTAGGGTTAGGGCCTGAGGCATCGGGCAGGGAGAGGAGGGGGCCCGAAGAGGAATGTCCGGACAGGCCCACATACCTGCCGAGAGGGCTGGGGCGGGATGGCGGAGACAGACGCCCAGGCGGCTGGCTCTGCATCTCTGTTCAGCCCCGCCTGGGGCTGTGAGGGGTAGGAATGAGGGGGCCAGGTTGGCAGGGGGCTAGGCCTCCACAGCTGCCACCTCCCCCCTCCTCCAGAGAGAATCTCATCCCTGCTGTCCATTCTGCTTTCTCCCCCACCCCCTGGCTTTGGACCCTGGAATCTCTGCGCTGCATATTGTCCCCCGTCTCCCTGCTTCGTCATCATCATACTACTCCATCCTCACCATTCCTCCTGCTCCTCCCTTCCAAGCTGTCCTTTCCTTGATTTCCTCCTCCTGAACTTGCGGTCTCCTTTTGTCTGCATTTTCCTCTTCCTTTCACTTCCCATTCCCAATATTATTTTCTGTCCATCCACTGGGCCCTTCCCTGCACCCCCATCTGTCCACATGCGTCCGCCCCTCTGCTCCCCGCAGGCCGTACGGAGCCACACGCGCACCGAGTGCAAATGCCACGGGCTGTCGGGCTCGTGCGCGCTGCGAACCTGCTGGCAGAAGCTGCCTCCGTTTCGCGAAGTGGGCGCGCGGCTGCTGGAGCGCTTCCACGGCGCCTCACGCGTCATGGGCACTAACGACGGCAAGGCCCTACTGCCCGCCGTTCGCACGCTCAAGCCGCCGGGCCGAGCGGACCTCCTCTACGCCGCTGATTCGCCCGACTTCTGCGCCCCCAACCGACGCACCGGCTCCCCCGGCACGCGCGGCCGCGCCTGCAATAGCAGCGCCCCGGACCTCAGTGGCTGCGACCTGCTGTGCTGCGGCCGCGGGCACCGCCAGGAGAGCGTGCAGCTCGAAGAGAACTGCCTGTGCCGTTTCCACTGGTGCTGCGTAGTGCAGTGCCACCGCTGCCGTGTGCGCAAGGAGCTCAGCCTCTGCCTCTGACCCGCCCCCCGGCACCTAGACTGACTTCGCGCAGCGGTGGCTCGCACCTCCGGGACCTCAGGGCACCGGCACCGGGCGCCGCTCGAGCCCAGCCTCTCCCTGCCAAAGCCCAACTCCCATGCCTCTGGAAATGGTGAGGCGACGGACTTGAGAGAACACCCACCTACGAAGGCCCAGGGCGCCGGTCGGCCCCGAAAAGGCGCTCCGGGAGCGTTTAAAGGACACTGTACAGGCCCTCCCTCCCCTTGGCCTCTAGGAGGAAACCAACAAGTCAGTCTAAAGGCCTCTGGATACTGGGCTCCCCAGAACTGCTGGCCACGGGATGGTGGGTGAGGTTAGTATCAATAAAGATATTTAAACCACTAGGGCTGGACCCACAGTTTGCGGGGAGACCCATCTTCAGGCTGCCAGGCTCCAGAAGAAGGTAGTTTTGCTAGAACTAGCACCTTAGGGGCCATCACCTGGGTCCCTGTCTCCCGACCAGGTTGGCCTCTCCTGGAAACTCACTATCCCCCCTTGGTATTCTTCTTGTTCACTCCTGTCACACATCTAGGGCCTGGATCTGCAAGCCGGAGAAGAACTAGCAATTCCTCTTTAAAGGGACAGGGGCATCAGAAGCTTCCGATGGTATGCTCAGCTCTCAAACTCGTCCTTGTCTTAACTTTTAGGGGATTGTGTCTGTTTCTGTGACTCCTGGGGAATTTCTGGGTAAACTTTTGGGGATACCTAAGCCCATGGGATTAAAGCACTTTATAAACTGTAGAATGTGATGAACACATGTTATTAGCTCCACCAGGTTTTGTTACCATCAAAACTAACTTCACCCCCATTCACATTGAAAAGACTGCCCAGAACAGCATTTCTAATCACACTTAGAGGGAGAGGAAGCAAGTTTGTCCCAACATTTCTCTTGGCACCCAGTAATATTTCCTTCCTTCTGGTTCCTCTTGGGAAGCTGATGGTGAAAGTGAGGAGACAGAGAGCAGTTCTGGATTCTCCAGAGCTGAAGCTTGAGCTCTCATCTTCCTCCAGAGAGAAAGAGGGAGGGCATAGCCCAACTTCCAGGACTCAGAGCCTCCAACTTTCCTCCAGTCCAAATACTGCAATGGGGAATGATTCCCCCATGAAGGTATGGAAGACAAAAAAAAAAAAAAAAAAAAAAAAATGAGCTTTGGGGTCAGACACTCTGGGTTTGCAGTTGGTGCTGCTGCTTAGAACTTTACAACATAGGCCAAGTTAGCCTCATTTTCTTTATACAAAGGGATTTCGCTCTGTTTCAGTTATCCATTGCTACATAACAAACAACCCCAAAGTAATTACTTCTCAGGATTTTTGAGGTCATGATTTGTCAGAACTCAGCTCGGTAAGTCCGCTCAATGCAGCAGAACCATTGGCCTGGGTTCACATGGCTGCATTCTGCTGCAGTATTGGCTGTGCTGTGCTGGACAGTCCAAGAAGCCCCCACTCACATGTCTAGGACACAGAGCTTCTCTTGTGCTCTCATTCTCTCCATGTGGCTAACTTGGGCTTTCTTGCTGCATGTTAGCCTTAGGATAGTCAGACTTCTTACATAAGACTGACTTTTTTTTTTTTTTGAGACGGAGTCTCACTCTATCCCCCAGGTTGGAGTGCAGTGGCAGGATCTCGGCTCACTGCAAGCTCCGCCTCCTGGATTCATGCCATTCTCCTGCCTCAGCCTCCCAAGTAGCTGGGACTACAGGCGCCCGCCACCACACCTGGCTAAGTTTTTTGTATTTTTAGTAGAGATGGGGTTTCACTGTGTTAGCCAAGATGGTCTTGATCTCCTGACCTTGTGATCTGCCCGCCTCAGCCTCTCAAAGTGCTGGGATTACAGTCGTGAGCCACCGCGCCTGGCCAAGACTGGCTTTTAAAAGAGAGTGTACCAAACTTGAAGGCAGAAGCTGTAAGTCTCTTAAGTCCAGCTTTGGAAGTTACATAGCATCACTGTAACTCTGTATTGGTCAAAACAGGTCACAGAGCCAGGCAAAATTCAAAAGGAGGGAAAATTAATTCCACCTCTCAATGGGAGGAGTGGCAAAGAATTTGCAGCCATCATAATCTGTCCCACACCCTCGCAGGATTGTTGGGATAATTTTTTTTTTGAGATATGAAAGACTGTAGCATAGCTCATGATACATAATTTGTCAAACATATGTTTAATAAATGATAGTTACTGTGAGAATGGGGATAGACATATGATGCTTTGCAGATATTGGGCAGGCCCTGATTGCAAATGAAGGTACCTGACTTTTAGCTGAGGCCAAACAGAATTAATGAATGGCTCTTATACCAGGGAAGTCCAGAGGTTAGTTTGAATTCAGGTACAACTGAACCCAGGGGCTCACATGGTGTCACAGGCTTCTTTCTCATCTCCTTCCCTCTCCCTCACCTCTGCATCTATTGTTTCTGCTTATCTCTGCCTCTCTTGGCATACTGTCCTCATTGTCTCCTCCTGCAGACTTTCTCCATGACAGCTCTATATGCAGTCTTAGATCCAAAAAAAGGAAGAATGACCTTCCCAGTTGTCTCCAACAGAAGTCCCAAGGACTTCTGTTCAGCTTGGTCATTTGCCTATTCCTGAACCAATAATGGTGTCCAGGGAGATGATGTCTAGGGAGATGCCTGCAATTGACAGCCTCTCTAGAACCACAGGGGGGCGGGGTGGGCACCGGGAGCAAAGCACAGTTCTTCAAATAAAACAGAAGGAAAGGGAGCTTATTCTGGATGTGACAGACCGTGGCTTCCAGGACCCCTGTCCTTCCCCCGCAGTGCCCCTGCATTCACTTGGTGACCTAGCCTGCTTCAACCCTCAAGGCTCATGGTGGGGAGGGGTGTCAGGCTGCAATGGGAAGGTTGAGGCACCAGGGTTTTCCTTTCTGCCTCTTCTTGGCTCCCTTGGGTCAAATGTCTGGGCTTCAGAGAAGTCATGGAGAATTTGGACTTAGAACTCCTTGACCAAAGGAAACTCTGTTAACTTACCAAAGGAGACAGTGGAAATACATTATGGTCCACATAGAGGATAAATGAAGCTCCCTGAGGGCAAGGTTTATAAGATCTGCCTTCCCCAAAGCTCTGCTCTTATCTTCAAACAAAAAAAAACCCCAAAACCCAAACTCCTGCACTTCTCTCAGAGACCACCAGGGGGCATGCGGAGCCCAGCTTCTCTATTAACACAGAGAGACAGGACCTGCAGGACATCTGGGAAACTCAAGGGAGTGGCGGGCAGGAGAGGATAGGACTGAAAGGAAGCAAGGACCTACAAACAGCTTGGGTCAAGCTTCTAGGGTTCCAGACTGTCTGAGACGTCTGGGCAGGCCCAGACCTAGGGCTGGGATGCCAGCCTTCCGGTCTCTACCACTGCTGGGTCCTGCAGGGGGTGAGATAGGGTGGATGATGCTGGACATCTTCCTCCACAATGCCAGAGAGGGAAGCTGGGAAAGTGGCATGAACTGGCACCACCCTAGGCAGGTTAAAAGGAATTCAGAGGCCGGGCGCGGTGGCTCACGCCTGTAATCCCTGCACTTTGGGAGGCCGAGGCGGGCGGATCACTAGGTCAGAAGATCGAGACCATCCTGGCTAACACTGTGAAACCCCGTCTCTACTAAAATACAAAAAATTAGCCGGGCGCGGTGGCGGGCGCCTGTAGTCCCAGCTACTCGGAGGCTGAGGCAGGAGAATGGCCAGAACCCGGGAGGTGGAGCTTGCAGTGAGCCGAGATGGTGCCACGGCACTCCAGCCTGGGCAACAGAGTGAAGACTCCGCCTCAAAAAAAAAAAAAAAAAGGAATTCAGAGGAAGTAGTATGATACAATGAAAAATGCCTCGTTTGCTAGCTTGACCTTGGTCAATCAGTTAACCTTTCTGAGCACTTCCTATCACCTAATAGGGGTCCCTGATTGCTTTTTAGCACATTGGGAGAATGCACTTCCATCTTTAAACTGCTGGTCACATGTTACTAGTCCATCTTCTGTGACCAAGCCCTGAAGGCGTCTGGGCACTGCCTTCTATGAAGATTGGGAATGATGACCTGGGAGGCACCATTGGGACTTCTAGCCTCATCTTCTTTGAGCCCTGAGATAGATCTGTGCTCTCTCCTTGCTGCCTGGGAAGGGGCCGGAAGTAGAGCTCCCACCACCACCCACCCCTGCTCATCCAGCTGCTCAGCCCCAGGCAGTCTGAGCCATCAAAGTCCCCTGCTGGCTGAGTGGCAGGGGACATGTGGAACTGGGGAGATGGGGGAAGTGCACAGAGGCACCCCAGATGTGCGTGTGACCACATCAGGAACAGGCAGAACACAGGCAGATGGGTGAGGAGGCCGAGTGGAAGGCCTAGGATCAGCCTGAGACCATGGGCTCGGGGAACATTTCCCTTCTCTTTCAATGACCAAATACATTAGGAGTTTGGGGAGACTGGAGCAACAAGCCATTCCCCCTTACCTTGCTGAGGGTTGGTGGCCCCTAAGGCCTGGACAACGGAATGAAGAGCCCCCCTATTGGTCTGTGGCTCCTTGGCTTTCTTCTACCCCAAGACAAACTTCTCCAGCTGGGCACCAGGACTGGGCTGGGGCTGGACTGGTCTAGGCTCGGGTTGTGAGGGTCCCACCTGTTCTCACCCCCATGCTTCCCCGGCCCTTCCTCCCTGTGACCTTCTCCAGAGCTGCCACAGCTGGAACCATTCTCCAAGCTGCCTTTCATCCCCAGTGCTCCCCCGCCCCCCAGTGGCCCCTGTAATTGTGGTCTTAGGCGGCGGCTGCGGGGGCTGGGGCTGGGCTGAGGGCCAGGGCCCAGGGCAGGGCCAGGGTGGGGACTAGGGGGTGCCGATAGGGGCTTGGCCATGGTGTGGGTCATATGGGGCTGGAACCCCAGCTGCAGACATTCTCTGGGCCTCACCTACATACTTGCCAAGGCTCTGGACTGACACAGACCCTCCCCTCCCTTCACTGAGAAGTGCTCTGACTTGGGTACTCCTAGACCCTCCTGACACCAGGGCAGAGCCACGCCTGAGTGCAAGCCTCAGGAATCACTATTTGCCTCCTGAGTTGTTTTTTTTAAGAAAAGGTCTTCTCTGTCTCCTTTGCATCTCTGTATTTCACAGACAGTGGAGGTGGGGGAGCAAAGAGACCCCCCTCATCAGAGAGATGCCAAAGGAAACTAAATCAGCTCCTCAACCAGGTCAGCAGCATTTCCCAAAAGGAGTCCCCATCAGAATCACTGGGGATGCTAGCTAGAAAGACAGACCCCCAGGCCTTTCCCTGGAAAGGCTGATTCAACTGCATGGGGCCTGGAATCTGCATTCCCGCAATGGCCCACCTCAGGGGATACTTGTGCTGCATCAAGCGTGGGAAATGCTAGTGTGAGTGGAGGATGGAGAATAAGGACATCTGCAAGCTGATTAAGAATCCCTTCCCTGTGTCATGTTCTTAATTCTTTCTGGGCCTCAGTATCCCCAACAGCCAGTGAGAACATGACTCTCCAGCTTGCTGGTGTCTTCTCCCATCCTGGGCTGGTGCCTGCCTCCTGTGTTGAGTCTGGTCCCACCCCTACCCTTACCACTTACCCTTCCCAAATGCTAGTCCCAAGCTGTCCCCGTTTCTGCAGCATGGTGGGGAGAGTGGGGAGGGCAGGGGGCAGTTGGGGTCAAATAAGGCTCTGGCTGACGCAGTCTGCTTGCTGCCCCTGGCTGTTTTCCTGCAGTCCAGCCAGACTGCTCCCCACCCCGCACTGCCCCACCCCCACCCCCAGCAGCCTCAAGCCCTTAATTCCTGACAGCTGCGGTGGCTGCCGGCAGAGATGAGGGGGAAAGGAGGGGGGAGTATGCCGTCAGCCTGCTGTTGCTCAGGCTGCCCCCACCACCTGACAGTCTGGGGACAAGGAGGGCCCCACCCCCCCTTCAATTCCCCAGGGATGGGCAATTCCAGGAATGGGCACTTTTTTGTCTCTGAGCCCAGAGGTTCCCATAGTTTTGTCCCTAAGCCAGCAGGGGCTCTCTTCAGAGAGAGGGGCGTGTGTGTAAAGTGTGGGAGGCTTGTGCCCATTTTACAGAGGAGGATGCCGAGGGCACAGGGCAGGAGCAGAATCCACTATTAAGGCCCAGGCTAGCAGCAGAAACAGAAGGCAGAGCTGCCTTTCCCCTACCTTCTGGCTCTCAGGCCCTTGCTTGGGCCCAGCACACTTGCCCTATATCGAGGAGGGGCCCAGTGTTCAGTTGGGGTGGAGGGACAGGAAAATATCTCAGCGAGAAGTAGACCTGAGCCAGGAGGCTGGTATTAGGGAGCTCCTAGAGGACCATGTGCAGGTGGGGCCAGGGAGGGCCAGGACAAGACAGTATCTGCGGGCGCAGGCAGGCAACACTCAGTGTTGGGGCGGCAGCTGCTGCGCTGGGAGTCAGGAGAGCTGCGTTCAGTGCTAGTTCTTCCGCTAATTTGCTGTGTGATCTCTTTGAGCCTCGATATTTTCTTGTGAAATAAAGGGGAGCTAAGTAAACTATCTCAAGGGCCACTTCTAGGGTTAAAAGGCTCTCCAACGCCTCCTCCCAGGGCGTGCCACCCAGGGCGCTCCTACGCAAGCATTTACTGGGGGCCTGACACTGCTGCCTCCCCGGGCTCACTGAGGAGACGAGGTGGTTCCTATGAGCCGCATTTCACAAAGGGGCAGGGGTGTCTCCGTGAGCAGGAGCAGGAGGCACCTGTTTAAGGTCACACAGCAAAGGAGAGTAGAAGCCAGAGGCTGCCAAACTCCTCTGCAGGAGCCCACACCTGCCTAACACCAGGCAGGCCTGGGGGAAGTCCCTCCTCTGGTCGGGGAGGCGAAACAGAGAGGCCGGCCCCTCTCCGCCAGCCCCTGCAGGTGTGTGTGTTGGGGTGGGGTGGGGGCGCTCCCCAGCAGCTGCGTCTCAGCCAGGCACACACACCTCGCGGTAACACATATCCCCCACACAACCCAGCGCGCTCCACGCACAGGCTTCTTCCTGTGCACGCGCGCACAGACCCCAACACCTTTCCCTTTCCTGCCCTCAGCAGGGACGCTCCCACCCCCAGTCCCCAGCGGACGCAGTGGCCTCGGGAATCGTACACGCCTCCACGCCCCGCCGCGTGACGTCACGTGGGGTAGAGCCCTGAGACACTAAATGGTGGGGTGGGGGGAGGAAAGGGAAGGCGGCAGAGCTCCCCGAGCCGGGACAGTCACTTACTCTCCAGGCAGTGGGGCCCGACACAGACCGCGCCGCCCCTGCCAGCCCGCCTCGCACGCCCTCGGAAGCGCAGGCTCCCGGCGCTGCGCTGGAGGGCTCCCCGGCACCCCAGCCTCCCGTCCCCAGCCCGCTGCACCTCCAGGCCCCCCTTACCCTTGAGAGGCACCAGGAGTTGTCGCGGGGGGGCCTCGGGAAATTCCCCGGACCCCTGTGCCAGGAGGTGCCCGGTTCGCCCGCTCTTCACCCCCCGCCCCCCCCGAGGGCGGTGCCCGGGGGTGCTGCCCCATGGAGCGGGGAGGCGGGCGCCGTCTGCTCCGGGAGCCCTGACCCGAGTCGGAGTTGTGTGTCGCAGCCGCCCCGACCCCCCGCCGATCATGCGCCGGCGCCCCTGGCTCTCCAGTCCCACCGGGCTGTGAGCCCCCCATTCCCAGCCCGTCAGGGCCTGCGCGCCATGGGCAGCGCCCACCCTCGCCCCTGGCTTCGGCTCCGACCCCAGCCCCAGCCGCGGCCAGCGCTCTGGGTGCTCCTGTTCTTCCTACTGCTGCTGGCTGCTGCCATGCCCAGGTGAGCCCTCACCTCATGCTCCGCCCTCCTAGAGAGTTGAGACCCCGGGCCCCCCACAGGGGCCTCTGATGCTCTTGCTGGGGTAGAGGACCCTGGAAGAAGGGAGGGACAGGGTCATAGGCAAGTGCTAGTGCCCAACCAAAGGCAGTGAGCTCCCTCATAGGAGGGGGTTGGACTGGTGACAGGATATGGGCAGTCCAGGGAGACAAGGCAGTGCCCAGGAGTATGATGGCAACTAGGAGGGGAGGTGTGTGTGTAGGGGAGCAAGTGCCAGTCTGGAGTTCCTGTCCTGTGGGGGGAATGCAACCCCACCCCAGGAGTAAGCCCAAGCTGCCTCACTCCTTCCTGCAGCTCAGCCCCAGGTAGCGGCAGGGGTTGGAAGGCTGGAAGAGGGTAGCCCAGGTGGGATCAGTGAGAGACTGCAGCTGCAAGAGCTGTGTGTGTGTGTGTGTGTGCGTTTTCAATCGAGCCCAGGATCCCAGCAAACTGTGTTGGTAAACAGCAGTTTCTGTATGTGCCCATGTGTGCATGTGAAAGCTCATGGGTCAATGTATGTTAAGATGAACACATGTGTAAATGGGAGTGTCTTTGTGTGTGTGTTTGTAACTATGATGAAGTGTGCATGTGTGTAAGGGTGCTGGGGTTGGGTTTGTGTGTCTACCACAATGTGTGCAGAGATGTGTCTGTGTGAATGTGACTGAAACATATCTGTGGGAGTGGGCTCCTGGGGAACCCTGTGTGTATGGGCATCTATGCCTGGGAATGTGCATAGGAAATACTGTGGCCACAGCATGGTGGATGTGTGTGCATTTGCACGTTTACCTGTGTGGGTGTGCAGCTAGCTGAGTGAGTCGCATTGAGCAGGATGATTGTGAGGAGGTCAAGGAAACAGGAATGTGGAGGAGTGTACTGATGGGCCCAACCTTCAGAAGCAGAGGTTGGAAGAGGGAGTGATTATGGCCTTTGGGACAGAGTGTGTGTTGTTAGATGGGGATCTCCTGGTCCCCCCAAAACACGTACCCACTCCACCCCACATGTCTGCAGGTCAGCACCCAATGACATTCTGGACCTCCGCCTCCCCCCGGAGCCTGTGCTCAATGCCAACACAGTGTGCCTAACATTGCCAGGCCTGAGCCGGCGGCAGATGGAGGTGTGTGTGCGTCACCCTGATGTGGCTGCCTCAGCCATACAGGGCATCCAGATCGCTATCCACGAATGCCAACACCAATTCAGGGACCAGCGCTGGAACTGCTCAAGCCTGGAGACTCGCAACAAGATCCCCTATGAAAGTCCCATCTTCAGCAGAGGTAGCTGCCCCTCACCCCTGCCCCTGACCCTGCCCCTCACCCCTCACCCCTGCCCCTGCCTGCCCCATCCAGCATCTCCACCTCAGAATCTATTCCCAGCCTTTTCTAACCCACTGCCTCAAGCTGGCATCCTCCCATCCCCACATGCCCATCTGCTGGCCGTGCTGCTTTCCTTCCTCTTCCTGGTCTCAGGCCATGGGGACAGAGAAATGGGGCAAATTTGTCTCCAGACTGGGCTGTTTAGGCTGAGAGTGGCAGGTTCCATGCCTGAGAACTAGACTCCTGGGTCATCCTGCCCTATCACTGACACTGCATATCTCAAACCCAGGAAATATCTGTACTTGTCGCTTGCCTCTACTTACCCTCTACTTAGAAAACCACATTTAGGATGGGGAGCCCATGAGGAAGAACCCAGAATCAGCATGAGGAGGGGTTGAGGAATTTTTCCAATGGTGCAGGTGGAGGCAGCCTGGACAGGTAAAAAGTCTGCCCTACTGCAGAAGCTCTTCCCGGCGGGGGACACCACCAGCCTGTGTGTCATCCCTGCTGCCTCTGGAAAACCCTCTCTGAATCAGAGGTGCTGCGTGTGTGTGTGCCTGTGTGTAGTGGCTCCTGCCAGCAGGCCTGGTAGGCCTGTCAACTCCTCTTCCCCTCACAGCTCAGAGGAGCCGCAGCCCATTCCCTGTCCTCCCTCCCCGACTTCTGGGTGACCCACCCTAACAATACCAGAGTGGCTTGGGCTGGGGACGGCAGGAGGTTTTGTCACTCACTTCTGCCTCGCACCCACCTACTGGCCTGGTATCTCAGGCCTTTACTCAGATCTTTTGGGAAGGATGGGGGCCCTGCCTCTGGGATGGGCCTAGCTGGGTATCTATCTCCCCTCTCAGTGGCTTGTGTGGGACATCGTGGGCACCCCTTAGCCCTAGCTTCTTAGGTCTTGTCCAATTTTCAGTGGAGGTGGAGTAGGAGAGGTACGCATACACCTCGTAGCCTTGGGTCTTGAGGCTTCTTGGGGAGTCAGGCTGTACCTCAAATTCGGAAAACTCAAAAAGCCGAGGCCCTTCCCTTTTCATCAGGGCCCCTGCTTGCATCCCCTGGGCCCCCAAGTCAGGGGCCACCCCAGCCTCCACCAGCCCGAGCCCCAGGCCGCCCGCCCCGCCCCGCCCCGCCCCCGCGCGCTCCCTCCTCCCTCCCCCGCGCGCCCCGGGCGCTGTTTCTACCCGGCCGAGCCCAGCCCGACGCGTGTGGCGGCATGCAGCCGCGAACTAATCCCCGCGGGCCGCGGCAGACGGCTCCCGGCCCCAGCCGCGCCGCTCTCAGAGGGCGCCCCCCGCCCTGCCCCGGGCTCCCGCCCCCTCCCGCCCCTCCAGCCGTCCAGGAGCGGCTGCCCGGGACCCCCGGGTCCTGCCCAGCTCGGGCCGCACTCTCCTCCTTTCCCGCCGCCCGCGCGCCGACACGAAGTGACTGGCCTCGGCACCATTCATGCCCGGCTGGGCTGGGCCGGCGCTCACCGCCGCCGCGCGCCCGTTCCTACCCTCTGGTTTCTAGGTCGCCCGCGCTCTCCGCAGCCGCGTTTCCCTCCGGGGCCCTCGGGTACCCCATGAGGACTCCGTAGCCCTGGCTTTGGTTTCTGCCCGCTGGGGACCGGGGTAGGCGCGGAGGTTCTAACTTCTGCAGCTTCGGGTGAGGCAAGGCAAGCTCTGCATCCCTCTCCTCGGCCTTGGTATCCCCTCTGTCCTCCTGTTCCCTCTAGACCCAGTGAACCCAGGTGCCCTGAGAGCCTCGCTGGGTCAGGCCCGCGCGGCCTGCTGGAGGACCTTGGGGTCTTTGAAGCCTGGGGGAGAGTTCAGAGCGGCAGAACAGCGCAGGGCTGGCTGGGTGCCAGGCGCTCCCGGGTTCACCTGCAGTTTAATAAGCGCGAGGTGAGCTGGGGGGACGGGTGGAGGGAGGAGGTTAGGGCTGGAGAGGGACGACTTGCCGGGGCTAGCCAGGGCAGGGAGGTGCTCAGCATGGGGAGGGAGTGGGACAGTGGCTGCCCGGCTCCAGCCGCAGTAGCGGGGCTGGGCACTTTCCCTGGGCCCCAGGACACTGGCCTACCTCTGTGGTTTCCGCTCCCCAGCTCCCCATCAACGCCCCTCATTGCTACACCTCACACCTCATTTCTACCTCTTGCTTCTCAGAAGGGACTCTGGGCTTCTGGAAATAAATCTGCCAATCCTCTCCTCCACTGGCCACCACTGCACCCCTGACTCCACCTGCAGGTTAATCCTCCTGGGGGCAGTCATTTCTCAGTCCATCTTGGCCCATCTTCTGGAGGACTAGCTAAATTGGAATCCCATGAAGCCATCCACGGTGTCAACCAGCCCCTGGTCTACTTCCTTCCACCAGGAATCTCCTTTCTTTCCAAGTTACACATTGCCCATTGTGTGGGTCAGGTGACCTCCGTTTCCTCCAAGTGGAATGTCTGGGTGCTGATGCCTTTTCTGACCCATGTTATCAATGGGTTAGGATCCTCTTAAATGTGGATTCTGCCATGTTTAAACTTCAGACACTGCTTGGGTTGGGGTCCTGGGTCCCTTGGGCCTTCTTTAATGCTGTTACTATCATTGAATTGTCCTGACATCTTCCCTGAGATGAGCTGGGCTGGAGGGATGGAGTTTTGATAGAGGGAGGGGGAAGAGGGCTTGAGCATGTGAAGTGGACAAACCTGGGAAGGCGAGGCATGCAATAGGGCTTTGCCCAGCCAAGCAGAGGGGATGAAGGTGTGCTGGAGCCTAGGCCACGGGGGACAGGGACAGGGGCCTCCGGTAGGAAGAGAGAGGGTCAGAAAAAGCTGTGGGAGGGCCCCAAGTCCATGCTGGCTGCTTCACCTAGTTCAGGAGCAGCAATGACCTTAGTGCCAATGGCACTGGTAGCCCTAGCTTTTCGTGCTAAGAATCTAGATGGTTGGTTCCTGGGCTGGGTACTGGGCAGAACATCTGGTAGAGGGGAGTGGATCATTGTGAGGAACAGAGAACCCCTTCCCTCACTGTGGACACGAGGACTGGAGGAAATTTGAGGAGGGGGCAGCTGGGAGCTGGGCTCAGCACTGGAGGGAGAGGGGAGGAGAGGTCAGGGAGAGGTTTGATGGAGGGAAATGTAGTAGATTCACACAGCAGGCCCTGGGAGCTCTCACACAGTTTAGGTACTGTCTTCCCTAAGGCCCAGACCCATTTGGAACGGATGGAAAGAGAGGGCATGAGGCCCTGAAGCCATGCTCCCAGCCCAGGGGAAGCCAGCAGCGTGGGTTTCCAGGCTCTGCTCTCCATGGCCCTGGCTCGTTTTTCTCCCACCTCCTTTTTACATTTATCCTCTTGGTTTTATGCCTAGGCCTCCAGGGATTGGGGTGGTGCTCAGATGGGGAAACCAAGGCATGGGCACTCATATCCCAGGATCACTTAAGGTTCTATTATTCTAATGATACCCAATTAATTAGCCAACATATACTAAGCACCTGCTGTGTGGGCACCGCTCAACCACATTTTATCCGTGCTTTAGGACCCCCAAACAGTCCCCATATTGTAGGTCCTATCATTAGTATCATTTTACAAATGAAGCTAAGAGAAGCTGGGTAACTTGCCGTTAGTCACACAGCTTGAAAGTGAGCCATAGAGCTAGGAGTCAAATGCAGGCCAGCTGACTTTAAAGTGTGCACCCAATCCCCTTTTATACTATCTCCCAAGTTGCAAGGCCAACATGAAGTCCCACTGTGTACCCAGAGAGGTGAGCTGGTGCAATGGAAGAGCATGCCAAGAAATGAAACTGACATGCATATGTGCGTGCGCGCGCGCGCACACACACACACACCAAACACCTACTCCTGTTTTTACATATGTGTGGCTCCATTCAGTGTCACGCCTAAGTGTTCCCACATGCACACTAGTCTCTCTCTCTCTGCCCAGGCACATGAGCAATGCGCACATTATTTGCATGGAGAGAATGGAGACCAGACCTTTCCCCTTCCCTCCCTCTTTGACTTGAATGGGTAGGGCTCAAGCTTCTCTAACCCCTTCTAGTTTCCATTGGCTCCTGAATCCTCTCTCCTCCACCCTCCCCTGCCCTCCAAACCTCCTCCCCCAGCCCCTTCCCAGCCGTTGGCTGCTGTGGCCTGTAGCAGCAGCTGACTCCACTTAGATACTGGCAGTCCCTGTCCCAGATCAAAGGCAGGGCGGCTAATTGTGTGTCTTAACGAGCCCCCCTCTCCCTGCTCCGGGCAGCCCAGCTGGCCATGGCCCCACCCGCTCCCCCTCCAGCTGGCCAGATGGCACAGTGCCTGTGTCTGCCCCAGACAGTTGGGGCCAGAACCGAAACTGGGGCCCTGAACAGGAGCTGGGGGCAGACCCAGTGGGCTGGACTTCTATGAGGCCTGGATACTTGCAGCAGTGGGTGGCCACAAAGGCCCTGCCTTGTCACCTCTGCACGTGGCTATGACGGCTTTCAGAGGCCACAGGGTGGTGTAGGGAAGGTGTCTTTAGCTGCACAGGGTAGGGGTGTACTCTGCAGCGGTGGGGTACATTTCTCCAGATTTCCCCAGGCTTACCCTTAAATGTGACAGGGCCTAGAAGATGGTGGTCGGCCCTGCACACCTCCCCAGACCAACCTCATCCTCTTTCCTGGTGCCATGCACAGACAAGGTGATAGGAACTAGAAACTGAGCTACCTGGGTTTCCTTCTCAGCAGCAGGACTCCCATGGAGTCGCATGTCCTACAATAGAAAGATGCCAGACCTGGGAGCTGGGAGAGCTGGGTCTGGATGCAGCTCCATAGCCCCTGTGACCTGTGTTTTCTCCTTTTGCATAATGTGTGTGTGTTTGGTAGTGGTGGCAGTGTCTGTGTGGAGGTGATTTCTGAGGCCTGGGCTGCCTCTGGAGGTCTGAGTATTGCCATGTGTCCTAGGAGCAGGCTGATGACTCCCTAGCAATAAGAGAAGTGCTCAGAGTTCCACAGATAAAAGGCAAGGGATAAATGCAGGGTGTGCTTCCCAGGAGCTTGGTTCCATCCTCCTTCTCCTTAGGTTCCACTTTCCCAGGGCAGTTTCTACTCCTCTGCATCTCCTGCTAATTCCCAGTATCCCCATAGAAGGTTCCAGCCCCATCCCCAACCCCTCTTCTCTGCTCATAGCTGAATTCCTTATGGAAAAATGTACTGAGATACCATAAGCTGGAAAGAGAGAGAGACAGTCTGCTTCACAGGCATCTGGTGGTCCAAGTGACCTGTTCTAAAATGGGTCATGAGCTGCTGGGCTTTGTCCCTGATCAGGGTGAAACAAAAAACAATGACCCAAAAAATGCAGCAGGATTGAGTGAGGTCAGATAGGAGAAAGAACTTCTCAGTAATAGCTAATGTTGGAGTAATACTTCCTCAATTAGTAAGGCACTATTCTAAGCACTTTAAATTTACCAATTCATTTAATTCTTGGAACAACAATGAGGCAGATAATAGCCCTATTTTACAGATAAGGAAACTGAGGCACAAGGAGGTTAAGTCACTTGGCCAAGGTCACATAGCTATTAGCAGCTAGTAAGTGGAAGAGCCAGGATTTGAAGCAAACTGGTTTCAGGAATCAGTTCTTAACTACTAAACAGCTTGTTCTGTTTCTTTCTGTTTTTTGTTTTGTTTTTCTGTTTGTTTTTTGTTGTTTTTTTTGTTTGTTTGTGTTTTTGGCAGGAAGGGGAGGACAGGGCTCTGTGATGCAGCAGGTGAGGATTAAGGTGGATTGGCCTAGGCCTCTGGCTTCTCTTGCTGCCTGCCCTCTCTCTGGTGTGCGGAGGCTGGTCGGAGACTTGTACCAGAACTTGTTCCTAGCTGGTCCATTCTCAGATGCAGAATAAGCAAAAGATAACCTGCATGTCTGATAATGCAACCCTCCTTTGCAAGTAGGCCTCCCCCTGCCACAGGTCCAGGTGTTCCCAGAGAAAGGCTCAGGCTGGAGCACCAAGAAGGAAGGCATTGTGGACAAGCCAGTGGGCAGGCTGGCCCAACCGCAGCCCCCAAGAGTGGCTTGGTCAGGGAGAGTCTGTGCCTCCTGAACATCTGGTGGAAGGTATCTGCCTCAGCTTGCCCTTCCTTCTCCATGTTCAACACTGCTACATGCCAGACCCCATGCAGGACCCTGGGCTTCCCTCTAGCATCCCTCCAACAGCCTCTTCAGCTGACCTGGATGGATCACAGGCAAGGTGGCTGGGTAGCACCCATTTCTGAGTGGCTTTCAGGGATGTCCTGTGGACAAGGAAGGGGAAGCCCTGGTGACCCATTTCTTTGCCTCTGGAGTCTGGTCATTAGGGAAGGTCCTATGCTGTGCCTAAGATGGGCATGCACCTATCAGGCTGTCTTGGGGCAGGGAGCATTAGGAGCTGACCATCTCTTCTGACTTACCCTGCTGCCCATTGACATCTCCTCAGGCCTGGAATTTCATCATCGACTATTTATTCTTTTTTTCCCCCAAAATTGTGTATATGAAATATCATTTTATTTATTTATTTATTTAAATAGGTTTTTGGGGAACAGGTTGTGTTTAGTTACATGAATAAGTTATTTAGTGGTGATTTCTGAGATTTTGGTGCACCCATCACCCGAGCAGTGTACACTGTACCTAATGTGTAGTCTTTGATCTCTCACCTCACACCCACCCTTTCCCCGAGTCCCCGAAGTCCATTGTGTCATTCTTATGCCTTTGCATCCTCATAGCTTAGTTTCCACTTATAAGTGAGAACATACGATATTTGGTTTTCCATTCCTGAGTTACTTCACTTAGAATAATAGTCTCAAATTCCATCCAGGTTGCTGTGAATGCCATTGTTTTGTTCCTTTTTATGGCTGAGGAGTATTCTGTGACATATGTATACCGCAATTTCTTTATCTACTTGTTGGTTGATGGGCATTGGGGCTGGTACCATGTTTTTGTAATTACAAATTGTGCTGCTATAAACATGCGTGTGCAAGTATCTTTTTCTTTCTTTTTTTTTTCTTTTTTTTTTTTTTTGAGGCGGAGTCTCGCTCTGTTGCCCGGGCTGGAGTGCAGTGGCCGGATCTCAGATCACTGCAAGCTCTGCCTCCCGGGTTTACGCCATTCTCCTGCCTCAGCCTCTCGAGTGGCTGGGACTACAGGTGCCCACCACCTCGCCCGGCTAGTTTTCTGTATTTCTTAGTAGAGACGGGGTTTCACCGGGTTAGCCAGGATGGTCTCGATCTCCTGACCTCGTGATCCGCCCGTCTCGGCCTCCCAAAGTGCTGGGATTACAGGCTTGAGCCACCGCGCCCGGCCGCAAGTATCTTTTTCATATAATGACTTCTTTTCTTCTGGGTAGATACCCAGTAGTGGGATTGCTGGATCAAATGGTAGTTCTACTTTTAGTTCTTTGAGGAATCTCCACACTGTTTTCCATAGTGGTTGTACTAGTTTACATTCCCACCAGCAACATCACTGGCAATGAATTCTTTAGGTTAAACATTGCACTCATTCTGTGGGCTTATTTTAAAATTGCAGATACCACCGTGAAAGGTAGTAGATTAAGTCCCTGATTGTAAAAAGAATGTGTTTAGCAGATACTTTCTGCCCTACAGTAGAGATGTAGACACACAAATTCTGAGTTTACTAAAGGTGATGTTAAAGAATAGGAGAAGGGCATACAAAAAGCAGAGGGCTATTGGGAAGCTTCCCTCCCACCCCACCAGGTTCTGTGTGCAGAAGAACTGGCTTCTGGCATGATTGCTGCCCTTCTTTGACTCTGTGTCCTTGCATACTGGGCTTGCATACTGTCCTTGCATACTGAGCCCTATCTAACAACACACACTGTCTCCTACATACCGGGCTTCAGTTTCTCCTTGGGATGATGAGAAGGGTGGGCTGGAGAATGGGGTGTCGAGGCCCCTCCAGAGTCCATGTATTCTGGGTCTTTAACCACAGGTTTCCGAGAGAGCGCTTTTGCCTACGCCATCGCGGCAGCTGGTGTTGTACACGCCGTGTCCAATGCGTGTGCCCTGGGCAAACTAAAGGCCTGTGGCTGCGACGCGTCCCGGCGAGGGGATGAGGAGGCCTTCCGTAGGAAGCTGCACCGCCTACAACTGGACGCACTGCAGCGTGGTAAGGGCCTGAGCCATGGGGTCCCGGAACACCCAGCCCTGCCCACAGCCAGCCCAGGCCTGCAGGACTCCTGGGAGTGGGGCGGCTGCAGCCCCGACATGGGCTTCGGGGAGCGCTTCTCTAAGGACTTTCTGGACTCCCGGGAGCCTCACAGAGACATCCACGCAAGAATGAGGCTTCACAACAACCGAGTTGGGAGGCAGGTGAGAGCCCCACACCCAGGTCTGCTTCAAATCCCTTTGCCTAGGGCCTACCCCTTGCCCAGGCCTATCTCTCCTCTGAGGACCACATTGCTCCCGCACGTCACACCTTGGCAATCTTCTCATTGACCCTGTCTAACTCATTCAACAAGCATGCACTGAGTATGCCCTGTGCACCAGGCACTGGACTAGGCCTGGGGATACAAGGCTGAAACAAGCCCTGTTGCCCTGGATCAGCATACCACCTGCTGAGCAACCTGCTCCTCCTACTTCCTCGGGAGATCACCCAGGAGAAAGGACAGGGGTGCAGTCAGGACTGCAGGAGTCTAGGCCTGGCACTGCCATCTGACTCCTCCCCTGTGGAGTGAGAAGGTTGAACTAGATCATCCCTAAGGTTCCCCACAATGCTAATGTTCCATGATCCGGTGATCTCTCCCAGCCTTTCTGTGCAGTCTAGAATGAGGGATTCCTGCAAAGTAAGGGGTGTAAGTGAAGTTCCTAGGGTTCACTGGGGAACTGTGTTACGGTGCCTTCCTCCTTTATCCTCTGTCCTCAAATGCTCCTACTACCTCAAAGGTCATTCATTAAAAACAAATACATACACACATACATAAAAAAGTAGAAGAAAGGAAAGGGGTAATAGGTTGCATTTATCGATTGCTTACTATGTGTTAGGCACTGTCTTGAGCACTTTCCTACATATTAACCTATTTAATCCTTACAACTACCTATGAGGTGGGCACTGTTATTAACCTTATGTTGAGATATGGAAACTGAGGCACGGATTGACCAAGAAGCTTACCCAAAATGATGCAACTAGTGAGAAGGTGGTCCAGGCAGCATTCATCCCCAGGAAGTTGACCTCTGAGCCTGTGCTCTTTTGTTCTACAGCGTTGAATCTGCACTCTGATGCTCTGTTGGCTCTCATGGTAGCTCAGCACTGTCCTTTCCTGAACATTCCACCTCCATCATCCCTTCTCTTGACTCTGCCCAGCCTGTTGAGGCCTTTTTCCTGGCTTCCTCTCACTCTGGCTGGCACCTTCTCCATCTCACCCTCCTTTCTCTTGGCCTCTTAGCCCACGATGGGTCATCTTCCTGCACAAAGACTCCAAGCTGATTCAGCAATTCCCATCCTCACTTAGAGGCGGGGTAAACTGAGGCACACTTACCCTTGGGTCATGTCCAGCTCCCACCCAGCCTGCCTTGTACAGCTCTTTTCCCAAGCTTCACCGCCATCCCAGCCCATACCAATGGTGCCTCCTCCTCGTTAAACTGGTTAATTAATGGCTGCTGCCCGTGGGAAGCAGATGTTCTGGAGCTGTTGGCCTGGGGAGGCACTGGGCTGGTTCCCACGTGGTGCTGACAGCACAGGCTGCACATGCACGCTGAGAAGCCCTTTCAGACCTCGAGGGGAAGGCACCCTCTCTTATGGCCCTGCCCTACTGCCCAAGTTTAAGGGCCCTGGATCATTGCTGTCCCTGTCTCAGAGTGTGTTTTCAGAGTAGACTGAGGGAAAGGAGGGGATGTGGCCAACTTCTTATGGGGTTTCTGGTGAAAATGTCAAAGGGTTCTTAGTGAGGAGACGCTAGACGAGGTTGTGAGCTGGGTTGGGGGTGGTTAGGTTTCATTCCCATAACCACCTCCCTTGGAGGCCTGAGGGCTTCTCCACTTTCACTGGGCTGTAGAGCCTGGCTCTCTCTGGTTCCTTTCTATATTCAGGTAGAGCTTTGGCCCCTGGTGGCTCTGGCTTTTCCTAGGAGGAACCATGGGTCTCAGCATAGTGCAGAATGAGTCCCAGGCAGCATAATCGGGGGGCAGTCTCCCCAGCACTTGTGCCCCTCCTTTGGCTCTCTACAAAGAGATGTAGGGGGAACGGGAAGGGGAAGCACTGAGAGGGGGACCAAGGCTTTCTCAAACTCACTGAACACCGCCCCCCACCCCAACACACACACACACACACACACACACACACACACACACACACACACACAACCTGGAGCGAGATACAACGGGGCCAGCACCCTCCTGCTCCTGGCCCCTACCCCAGGGGTGGCAGGAGAGGGAATTTCCCTGCCGATTTGGGATCCCCCTTCAGGAAGCAAGAGCCTCCAGCCCCAAGGGCCCCCTGCAGCTGCTGGAAAGGCGGGCAGGAGAGGAGGGGAGCCGGAAGGTGGGAATTCCCCCGGGGCCTGGCCTGGTGGGAGGTGGGTAGGAGAGGCAGAGGCAGAAGAGCAGGTACAGAAGTTTTTCTGACTGTCTGGTTGTGGGACCCTCGCTCGGGGCCTCAGCGTTTGCCTCTGTATAATGGGAGTGGGTTTCAGAAGCAGGCCAGACTCAGCGCTGGGAGGAGGGCAGTGGGGCTGGGCGCCGATGTCACCCCTCACGGTGCCTCCCTCCGCAGGCAGTGATGGAGAACATGCGGCGGAAGTGCAAGTGCCACGGCACGTCAGGCAGCTGCCAGCTCAAGACGTGCTGGCAGGTGACGCCCGAGTTCCGCACCGTGGGGGCGCTGCTGCGCAGCCGCTTCCACCGCGCCACGCTCATCCGGCCGCACAACCGCAACGGCGGCCAGCTGGAGCCGGGCCCAGCGGGGGCACCTTCGCCGGCTCCCGGCGCTCCCGGGCCGCGCCGCCGGGCCAGCCCCGCCGACCTGGTCTACTTCGAAAAGTCACCCGACTTCTGCGAGCGCGAGCCGCGCTTGGACTCGGCCGGCACCGTGGGCCGCCTGTGCAACAAGAGCAGCGCGGGCTCGGATGGCTGCAGCAGCATGTGCTGCGGCCGCGGCCACAACATCCTGCGCCAGACGCGCAGCGAGCGCTGCCACTGCCGCTTCCACTGGTGCTGCTTCGTGGTCTGCGAAGAGTGCCGCATCACCGAGTGGGTCAGCGTCTGCAAGTGAGCGGCCCGGGGTCCCCTGGGCCCTGAACGAGGTCCCCTCCTGGAGCCTGGCCCTCTGAGGCTTACGGCCTTGGCAAGGCAGCATCGCCTTGGCTCTTGGGAGAGGAGATTGGATCACATGATCTTACAGGAACCTCTCAGCTCTGAGGTCTGTGATCGCTGGACAGTCCAGGCCTGTCTGAACCCCACCACTCACTTCTGTGGGCTCTAGGACTTACTGGGTTCTTCCTGCCTCCCCTAAGCCCAGACAGTTCAGTTGGGCTGGGGTTTGCCCCATACACTAAAACAAGCGTCAGCCAGGCAACCCCTCAGTCTGTCTCCATCCTTTCACCCCTTCCCTGGAGATGGGAGGTAGGGAATGAATAGAAGCTGATGGGCAGAGAGAGGAGGATTAAAAAAAAGAAATAGACATAACTGAGCTGAAGTAATTCCATAAACGGCCCAGACACCCTCCCCTACCATTCCCCTCATCATTCATTTAACAAATATTTATTTTGCACTCTCTTTGCGGCACTCTGGGGGGCGTGGGGGTGGCAATGTGAGGCACTGGGGCCACAGATATAAGTGAGACACAGCACTTGTCCTCTTGGAAGTTACATTCTTGCTGGGGGGAGGCATGGGCAATAAACAAGTAAATATACAAACAAGGTCATTTCAGACAATGCTGTGTGCAGGCTGCTGGGTGTAGGGGGATTTGTGGGGAGTGGGGCTCCTCAGACAAAGCCGCTGGTTCCTCAGGGAAGGCCTTTCTGAGTGGTGATACCCATGCTGGGACCTGCACCATAAGCCATGCAAAGAGTACGGGTAAGGGCATTCCAGGCAGAGGCCATATGAAGGCAGACAGTGTGAGCTGAGAAAGATCTCTGCCTGCTGGAGGAACAGCAGAGGGGCCATTGTGATTGCAGTGAAGAAATCAAGGGACAGACTAGCAAGGGAAGTATTCAGAGGGTGGGCAAAAGTCACATCGTGTGTCTTTCTAAGCCAAGGTAAGGAGTTGGGATTTTATTAAAGAGGAATGGGAACCTTGAGATTCTTAAGCAGGGGAGTGTCATGGTCCAAGTCTCACGTGGATCGCTGATGGGGAACAGGCTGAAGGGGATGAGGTGACAGCTGGTAAGCCAGTGAGGAATAACAACTATCTTCTAAATCAGAGATGGGGCTTGGACTGGTTGGAAGCAGTGGGGATGTTGAGAAGGGCTCTGGTGCCAGAGCTCTAACCGCCCACCTTGTGCCTGAGCCCTCTGCCACAAGCCAGGACGAGTGGCCGTGCCCAGCAGCAACTGTCTGCAGAGACAGGAGGCACTCAGAGGAGTAATCCTGGGCAAGACCCAGCTCAGCCCAGCCCAGCGCCCCGGGGAGCAGGTGGGGCCAGGAGGCGCGGCTGGGAAAAGGGTGGCGGAGGAGGGCCCGGAGACTCACTGTCTGGATTCTGGTCTCTCTGAGTCCAGGCAGGGTATATAAGTAAGGTACAGGGGGCACATTCTTCCTGGGTCTCTTGTGCTCCCAGATCCCCACATCAGGGTGCTCCTTAGCAGGTCAGCAATCCCTCCCCACCCTCATGTCCCCATGAGGACACTGTTGAGCAGTTTGTGTCCAGTGTTGCACTCTCCTTGGTTCTTGGATCTGATGTTTTTCTGGAACAGACCCTCAAGAAGGAGGGCAGTGGAGAGGAGAGTGAGGTCAGGATCTCAGGGAAAGAACACAACCTACTGCATCCAGGCCTCATGCTGCTCACACTTGGGCATCCTGCTGGCTGCCTCAATTTACCCTAGAATAGCACCCCTCTTGATGAACCAGGCAAGGACGAAGACTTATTCCTTTCCCCAGTGACCAGCCTGCACAAATTCTCCATATTTTCCACCCCTGATCCATGTCTCCTTACCCCTGGGTAGGAATGAGAAGGAAAGGGGGGCCTCTTAGTGATACACCCCAGTAGGCCCACCAGCTGGGAGATTTGCCCCCATGAGCTTGCCCCTCATCTCCTTCCCCTTCAAATGCCAGCAGCTCGCAGGCATGCCTATGGTAGTGGGGCCTTCCAAATGCTCAGCTCTGCTGCTTCTCTGGAGGACAGGGTTTCTTTCCCCATCCCCCAAAAGACAGCCCCACAAGCGGGCGGGTGAGAGTCCCCCAGGAGGAGGGGTAGGCAGGAGCAACCAGACACACCTGCCTCATTCCTTTCCTCTTGATCACCTAGGAGAGCTGTGGGGGCTGGGTTTTCCACCCCCTTCCTCCCTCCCATCCCAGAAAGGAGGAGAGAAGAGGTGGGGTAAATGGAGGCCTGGGGTTGAGGGGGTGCTGCCATGCCCAGCAGTGTCCACTGCAACATTAGTCCTAGCCTAACCCTCCTCTGCCTTCGAGGCTTAAGGAGGACCGAGCTGGGGGAGGGGAGACTGAAGATGAGAGGTAGAGGATCAGGACTGGAATAAGGTAGGAGCAGCCATGCTGCAAAGCATGTGTTCAGTGCAGAGAGAGGGGTGGGTAGTTGGGTGGGGCAGGAGGCTGGACCCGGAGTTGTAGGGAGGGGACATGCTTTAATGACATAAGTCAAGGTGATCTGATATGTGTTAACCTAACTTGTGAAGCCCAGAAGCTGATGAGTTCTGGGATGAAAGCTGACGCCCACAGTTGAAAAGGGGTGTATGGGACTTGATAAGGAACCTAAATTAGGAAAATGTGGAGGTGACGGAGGGTAGGAAAATGGGGCCCAAATGGCACTGAGCTTATGCATACTGGATGAAGGGTGTGGCAGGGATCAATAAACTGACGGGAAATAGGGGAAATGGGCTGGAATAAAGTGGGAGGGTGCAGTTTAGAAGGGAGGAAGAACTTGCCAACAGCCTGGGAAGGATCGGGGGTGAGATTTGGAAATGAGGACAGAAGGTGGGTAGAGATCATTCAGAGAAGGAGAGGACATCCCCTGCCACCAACACCTTTCACCTGATGGGCGCTAGGTTACCTCCTTGCAGGAGGAAAAAGGAGGAGGAGGAAGGGAAATAACAGAATGAGGGTGGTGGACAGATTAGAAGGTAGTGGTGGGGTTAAGGGTCAGGGAGAGGCAGCCAGGCTGGGATGAGATCAGAACGCAGGCATCCTGCTTTGCAGTCACCCAAGGTCCAGGGTAAAGGCACTCAAAGGTAGACTTGTAGTTGTAGGAGAGCCCCGGCGCGTGAGAAGCAAGTTCAGGGTCATCCCGGAGCTCCCTCTACTTCCCCTAAATTAATGTGCCCCTAGCTAGCCCCCGGCAGGGGGCCTTCCACTTTGGAGTGTGGCCAGGCTCTAGTCACAGCCCCCTTCTCTCCTCCTCCCCCCACTTCTCATGTGGTTGCCGGCAGCTGCCTGCGGTCGCCCCAGCCCCTGCGCTCAAGGCACGGGGACTTTCCAACAGGGGAAAAAATGACTTAATGAGAGTGGGAGCTGGGGGCGGGAGGGACAGGTCCCTGTAATCACCGTTCGGCTGTGGGGCCTGCGCTCCTCCGGGCCCTTCCCCAGCTTCCTGCTGCCAGCGCCTCCCTCGAGCTTTGGTGGGGGAGGAGGACAAGCTGGCGACTGGGGTATCCCTTTTCAGGTGCCAGGCTTTCAGGGGCCCCAGATGCCTTTGCTCCCTAGGCTTGCGGTGTATGGAAGCTGGGACACCCCATGATTCTTCTCTGGACCTTGTCCTGGAAGTTAGGGTTGGCGCAGAGGAGGTCTTTCCCTGGAGCCGCTAACCCCTGCTAGTGGGTTGGGGGGTATAGGATCGTGAGGAAGCCCTTTGCCACTTCGCGACTGCGCACTTTGGAATGCCCCCGGTTACTGTGGTAACCAGGGCAGCCGAGGTGTGTCCTCGGGGCTGGGAGGCGCCCGCCCCCCCCTCTTTTCTCGCCGCCCGCGGGGCCAGGCCCGGCTGCTGCGGTGCGCGGGGGTGGGGGTGTGCCGTTGCCATGGCAAGGGTGCGCAAGGAGGGCACATTCTTCCCCAGGGTGGGAGCGCCCTGGGGATACAAGAAGGGGGGTAACCGGGGCAGCAGAAAGGGGAGGGGGGTCAGAATGAGGGAGGAGTCTCGGACTAGACTAACCAGGGCTTCTGGGGTTTGGGTGGGGAGTTTGGAATCTGCCCCCACCACCCCCGCAGCTCTCCCGAGGCATCCCGCTCCTCCGCCTTTCACCCTCGCTGGGGTTCAACCTCCCCCCAACTCACGAAACCCCAGTTTCCGGGGAAGGGATCCCCGGCTACCTACCCAAAGGCCTTTGGCTTCCTCCAAAGCCAGGCCTGCGGAGCTAAGGGGCCCGCTCCCTTCCCCCCAGTGGAGTTGCAGCCTAGACTGCTGGCCAAAGCCCTGCAATTAAGCCCCTCGCCAGCCCCTGCGCCAGGCCGGGTCTGCGCTGCCAATTACAGCAACACACAGCAGCTGATTACCCCTGCCGGAGCCTGGGGAGCGGCCAGGGGTGGGGACAGCGGGCAGGTCAAGGGGGCGGGGTCCCTGGGGTTGTCCCTGGTCCCGGGGTCCTTCACTTGAGCTTCGGACTCTAGCCCAGCTTCTCCGCCCCAGACAATATGGGGAGAAGAGGTCTGCTCAGTACTCCATCCCGCTGTGCCTCAGTTTCTCACTCCTCCAATGCACACAGCACTCAGAGCAGAAAGAGCTCAGAGACGGTCTGTGTGGATGTTAGAACATCTGGAGTCAAGGGCTGGATTCTCAATAAGTTCAAGGCCTTAAAGTCCAGCTCTCTTTCCCGCTGCAGACTGCCGCGTGGGTCTCTCCAGGCCCTGCACCCCGCCCTGTGGACCCCTCTGGGTTATGCTGAGCCAGCCCAGGGCCACGGGTAGCCCAGACTGCACTTTGGTGGGAATCAGAAAACGTCCCCCCCCTGGGTGGGAGGCGCCCCTCTTCTGCCCTACAGGAGAAGGCAGTCCAGGAGTCTGCAGAGCAAGACAGTTGGAGTGCTCTGCCACCACCCTTGCCCCCTGCCGTCCCTTCTTCTCCCCTCCCTCCTCCGCCTGCGGGTCTGCAGGGGCTCGGGTAGGGCTTCGCGCCTCCCGCGGTCCAGCTGCCTACATCTGGCCAGCAGCTGGGAGCCGCCCACCGCGAACTGCTGAGGACACAGCGCCCTCTGTTGGTCAGAGGCGGCGGCGCACCAGCTTTCGGGCCTTGGGGCGCGTAGCCCCAGTTAATTGGGTGGGTCTCAACTCAGCCGCTGCCCTTTGACTTTGGGAACCAACCGTCCTCCGCCTCGCGCGGCGCCCAAATCCCACTTCACCGGCCCATTGCTTTCCGCCGGCCGCGGCCTTGCTGGCCCTCTTTCCTCCGTCCCTGTGTGCTTAAAACCCAGCTCAGCTACCTACCTAGCTGTCCACCAACCTCCCATTTTCGACTTGTCTCGGCTTGGTCCGCAGGTTCTGCGGCACTATCTCTCCGCGCCCAACGTAAAAGTCCTTAAATAGGAACATGATTACATAAGTCACCGTCCATTTGCTCAATGGAATTCCTTGCCGCGTCCTTAAAAATGAGGCGTTTGAAGTATATTTAGTTCCTGAGACCGTGTTTGCTCTAAATGGATGGGGGGCTGGAGGAGAATATGCAAGATACAAAATAGCACAGGGCAGCGTCCCTCTTTAACTGCAAAAAATTATAGATGCGATTTGCATTTTGAAGTCTAAAATAGACATCAAAATGCTAACAAATTATTTTTGGATGGTGGGCGTATAGGTGGCTTAAAATTTGTTCTCTGTTTATCTGCATTTTCCATCTGTCTATAATGAACGTGTGTTACTTGGGCACATTAATAATTATATATACAGATTCTTTTCTCCCAAAATGTGAGCATCAAATTATATCATTAGATTACACTAAATTTTATTTAAATTAATTTATGTAATTTTGTTTGGGACAGGGCCTCGCCCTGCCGCCTAGGTTGGAGTGCAGTGGTGCAAATCAAGGCTTGCTGCAGCCTGGACTCCCAGAGCTCAAGCGATTCTCCCACCTCAGCCTCCCGAGTAGTTGGGACTACAGGACTACAGGCGCATGCCACCACAATCGGTTTTTCGGTGTGTGTGTGTGTGTGTGTGTGTGTGTGTGTGTGTGTGTGTGTTTTAAGAGGCGGAGTCTCGCTTTGTTGTTCAGGCTGTTCTCTGAACTCCTGGGCTCAAGCGATCCTCCCGCCTCCGACTCCCAAAGTGTTGGGGTTACAGAGACTGAGTCACTGCCCCTGGCCAGAATACACTAAATTTTTAAAAAGATCCCGTTTAAAACTAGGAATTGGGGGACCTGGCCTCCTGACAAGAGCTAATATAATTATGTCATTGTGATTTTCTTTTTAAAACTTTAATGGTTTGTAGTAAGAACAGGCTTCCAATCTCTGAATCCCAGGGCCCAGGGAAGTTAAGAAGTTGTTAGTTGCTTCCATGTGGAAGTCAAATCCATATGCACATTCAGTATTGTCTGTGAATGGAATAATGGGTTTACTTTCCATTGCATTGCACATGTATGAAGATGCTGCCATGATTAATAATGTAGAAAATTTGTAAATAGGTATTAAACCTTTTTAAAAATTATCTTCTTTTTGCAACATTACACATTATTAGCTGCCCTCTCCTTATATATATGGAACCCTTTGGTGTCAGTGGTTAATATTGCACTGCCTCATCCTCCTCTCACTCTCCACTGCCTTAGGGATTTCATTCACTCTTTCCTTGTCTTTTTCTTTTGAAGTAATTTCAAAGGTATAGAAAAGTTACAATGATATACAAAGAACTTCCCCCTTTCCTGAACCACTTATGAGTAAGTTGCCTCCATGATGCCTCATTACTCCCTAATATTTTAATATATATTTCCTACAAATGAGGACATGCTCCTTCATAATCTAACACAATGCTCACAATCAGGAAATTAACATCGATACATTGGTTCTATATAACCCCCAGACCTTACTGCACTTTCATCAATTGGCCCAATGCTGTCCTTTATAACCAAAGGATCAGTCCAGGATTATTCATTGCATTTAGTTGCCGGTCTTTCCAGTCTCCCTCTGTCTGAAATGATTCCTAAGCCTTTCCTTTACTTTCATGACTGGGACAATTTAGAAGAACAGTACAGTGCTATTGTAGAAATGGCCCTTAATTTGGGCTTATTTGTTGTTTCCTCATGATTAGATGTAGGTTATGCAACTTTGACAGCAATATTACAGATGTTGAGTGTTTTCCTCATTACCTCATTATTTATTTTGATGCTTAAAATTTCCCAGATTTTGTCCAGTTGCCAAGCTGGTTTCTATTGCCATAATTCTTTGAGCACTTGCTTACTTTCTGTCACAGCAAGATGTTCCAGACTCATCTTGTACTTTCTCTGCCACAGCTCTGGAATCAGCCATTGCTCCAAGGGATGCTTCTTTCTTTTAATAGAGAATGATGTGTAGAAGCCAAGATCTGGGTGCTAGATGTGCTCATTGTTCTAGGAGTGTCATTGTTTCCAGACCTCTCAGTGGACAGTCCTAGAAAATATATGTATTATTATACACACATTTATGTCTTCTATCTTCTATCTATCTATCTATCTATCTATCTATCTATCTATCTATCTATCTATCTATCTATCTATCTATCTTCTATTGATCTTTCCATGTAAAAAACAATGAGTTCACCTTTGATTCCAATCCAACACCACAGGACTTATTTTTGTTTTCTCCTTTTCCATTTTTGTAACTTCTCTTTTTCTTATCAGATTAATCCTGTGTAAGTAACTGGTTCATCATCACTGCTACTGCTCCCTCCACTCCCCTTGCAGACACTGTCTTCTTCCATCTTGGGCTTTCACAACCTATGCCAGCCCAATGTCCCCTCTGCCCCTACATGGGTGCCTTGTCTTGCTTGGCTCTACATTATGGCTTTTGAGTGAAATTATTCAAAAAGAAAGACCAGCAGGCAGGCAGGAAGGCTGAAAATGGTTTCACTATTCTTGGGGCTTTTTAAATTTTATTTTATTTTATTTTATTTTATTTTATTTTATTTTATTTTATTTTTGAGACGGAATCTTGCTCTGTCCCCCAGGCTGGAGTGCAGCGGCGCAATGTCCGCTCACTGCAAGCTCTGCCTCCTGGCAGAGCTTCATGCCATTCTCCTGCCTCAGCCTCCCAAGTAGCTGGGACTATAGCCGCCCACCACCACGCCTGGCTAACTTTTTTGTATTTTTAGTAGAGACAGAGTTTCACCATGTTAGCCAGAATGGTCTCGATCTCCTGACCTCGTGATCCACCAACTTCAGCCTCCCAAAGTGCTGGGATTACAGGCGTGAGCCACCGTGCCCGGCCTCTATTTATTTAAGACAGGGTCTCACTTTTCGCCCAGCCTGGAGTGCAGTGTTGCAAATACAGCTCATTGCAGCCTTGACTTCCTAGGTTCAAGAAATTCTCCTGCCTTAGCCTCCCAAGTAGGTGAGACTACAGGTGTGCACTACCACCCTTGGCTAATTTTTGTATTTTTTGTAGAGCTAGGTGTTTCGCTACGTTGCCCAGGCTGGTCTTGAACTCCTGAGCTCTAGTGATCCACCCACCTCAGCCTTCCAATGTGCTAGGATTACAGGCATGAGCCACTGTGCCTGGCCATTTTTGGAGCTTTAGATGTACTTCTCAATCCTCTCTATTCAGTAAATGGCAAATGCTCTTCCAGTTATTCCCATTAAAAAATATCCTAGAGTCATCAAACTCATTGGCAGATCATGTTAGTTCCCCATCAATTTCTATCTAAAGTCTGATCACATGTCACTTCCTCCATCATTACCTTCCTGGTCCAAGCCATCATCATCTCTTGGCTTAATTGACTACAGCTGTCTCCTAGTTGCTCCCCTTGATTCTGCCATTACACAACCCCAGTCTATTCCATACCCAGCAGCCCAAGTGATCCTTCTAAAGTGTCAGTCATGCAATGTGCCTCCTCTGCTCAAAGGTCTCTAAAGTCTTCCTATCTTACGCAGCACAAGAGCCAAAGTACTTAGTACAATTAGCTGGGTGTGGTGATGTGCACCTGTAGTCCCAGCTACTCGGGAGGCTGAGGCAGGAGAATCTCTTGAACCCGGGAGGGGGAGGTTGCAGTGAGCTGAGACTTACAGGTCACCATGACTTACAAGGCTCAATAGGATTGGCTCCCTGCCACCTCTTTCACCTCATTTTCTCCTCCAACTCTCTCTCATCCACTTTACTTCAGTCACACTGGCCACCTGCAAATTCTTTGAACAATCCAAACACTGTCTTGCCTCAGGGCCTTTGCACCTCCTCCCTCTGCCTGAAATAGGTTTCCTCCAGATAACCACATGAATGCTGTTTTCCTTCATTTGGGACCTCACTGAAACATCTCCTTATGAGAGGGGCCTTGCATGGTACATCATGCCTGGAAACCCAGTGCTTTGAGAGGCTGAGGCGGGAGGATCACTTGATCCCAGGAGTTCAACTCTACAGTGAGCTATGATCAAGCCACTGTACTCCAGTCTGATTGACAGGGCAAGACCCTGTCTCAAAAAAGAAAAAAAAAAAACCCACAAAAAATAAACAGAAAAGAGGAGCCTTGGCAGAACATCCTGTATAACATAGCAAACTTCCTCTTACCTTTACCTTGCTTTATTTTTCTTCATAGTATAAATCACATATTTGACCGTATTTGTGTATTTGTTTACTCTCTGCCTCCATGCTCTACAATGGAAACCCTATGAGAGCTGAGACTCTCTTGTTTTTTGCTGTATTTCTAATGCCAAGAATGGTATTGAGTACATAGTAGGAACTCAATAAATATAAGTGAATAAATGAATAAATAAATAAATGTCTATGGAAATGACTACTAACTTCTGTCTTCAGGCCCAATATTCCTTCCTGTGATCTTTCTTGTTTTTTCTTTTGAGACAGAGTCTTGCTCTGTCACCCAAGCTGGAGTGCAGTGGTGTGATTTCAGCTTACTGCAACCTCTGCCTCCTGGGTTCAAGTGATTCTCTTGTCTCGGCCTCCTGAGTAGCTGGTATTACAGGTGTGCACCACCATGCAGGGCTAATTTTTGTATTTTAGTAGAGACAGGGTTTCACCATGTTGACCAGCCTGGTCTTGAATTCCTGAACTCAGGCGATCCACCCATCTTGGCCTCCCAAAGTGCTGGGATTACAGGCGTGAGCCACCACACTCGGCCTCCTATGATCTTTCTTGAAGTTCCAGCTGCCAGCTATACATGTTTTGCTGTATGTGTGTGATACCACCAACTCAAGTTTTATTTTATTTTATTTTATTTTTGAGACAGAGTCTTGCTCTGTTGCCCAGGCTGGAGTGCAATGGCGCCATCTCGGCTCACTGCAACCTCTGACTCCTCTGCCTCCCGGGTTCAAGCTATTCTTCTGCCTCAGCCTCCTGAGTGGTTGGGATCACAGGCACCTGCCACCACGCCCAGCTCATTTTTTTGTATTTTTAGTAGAGATGGGGTTTCACCATGTTGGCCAGGCTGGTCTCGAATTTCTGACCCCAAGTGATCCGCCCACTTCAGCCTCTCAAAGTGCTGGGATTACAGGCGTGAGCCACCACACCCAGCTCAAGCTTTATTAATGCAGATTCATTATCTTATGCATGTATTTGCTAAGGGCTGAGACTTTGTTTTGTTTACTGCTCTTCTCTCAATGCCTAGCACAGTGCTTGGCATAGACCAGGCATTTAATATTTGTTGAATAAATGAATGAATGACTTTCCCCTCCAAACCAGTTCTCCTTAACTTGCTTGTTCCTCTTTGTCACGTCATCACTTTCTTAGTCACTGAGCCTCAAAACTGCTGTAAACTTGGACTCTCACCTTCTCTGCTCTTTTCTGTATTCAATCAGTGACCAAGATCTGCTTATTCTTCTACTTCATTCACACAGTCAATATCCTAGTTCACCACACACCTCAAACATCACAACGGCCTTCCTACTAGCATCTCTCATTCCTCTTTCTTCCTTTTCAATCCATCCCTATCTTATTGTTCTGTTTTTCTCTCCCACAAAGTGCTCTGATCATGTCATTTCCTCTGACTAAAGCTCTCAATGGATCTTTGTACCAATTTGGGTTCTTAATTGCAAACAACAGAAACAGACCCTGGTTCACTTAGTAGAAGAGGAATTTACTGGGATGACATCAGGGAACTCACAGAATTGACGGGAAGCCTCAAGACCAGGCTCAGGAAGCAAGCAGGAGCCAAGAGAAGCTAGGCAGCTAGAACTTTAGCTAAATCCTGTCCCAAGTGCAGCCTGATTAAGGGGCTACAGCCCCTGGGCTTGGGGGCTGCTTCCCACATGGCTACCACCACCCTGAGCACTGGCTGCTGCCGCCTCTGGGGTGAATTATAAACAGTCCTGTTCCTCCTTGGGTCACTTACTGAAGATTTAGAGTCCTGATTGGGAGCATTGATTTGGCTGTGATCTTCCTGCCAGGGGCCAGGGGAGCAAGTATCTGACTTCTCACTAAGACTCATATTAGAGAGACTCCACCAGCATATGAAGGGGGCTCAGATGCTGGGCAGCTAAAGACTCCAGTGTGTATCCATATGCAGGTTCCTCAGCACTGAAGCCCTCCACCATCTGCCATAAACGGCCATCTCCAGTTTTTTCTCACTTGCGCACCATGTTCCACTGAAGCATGACTGTGCAGTTCCCTGATCTGTCCCTTCCTGCCTCGGCCCCTGTAATAGCTGGGCCCCAGAGATGGTCCCCTGTGAATCATGCTTCACACTTGTGTATTGTCCCCTCCCCTTGAAAGGGTCGGTCCATGCTTCCTTTTCACTGAGCATGCTGTGGAAGCGAAGCTGCATGACTGCCGAAGAGAGGGAAGAGGAAACTTTGCAGTTTTTGCCTCAGTCTCTCGGAATGTTCACTCTGGGGCAAGTCAGCCACTGTGTATGAGATCTGTCTACCCTGAGACCACCATGCTATGAGGAACCCGAAACAAGCCACGTGGGTAGGCTGTATGGAGAGAGAGTAATGCCTGGGCAGGCCCTACCAGTTCCAGATGAGGTGCTAGACATGTGACTTTAAAAAGTCATTTTGGGGCTGGGCTCAGTGGTTCACGCCTATAATCTCAGTGCTTTGGGAGGCCGAGGCAGGCAGATAACTTGAGGCCAGGAGTTCAAGACCATCCTGGCCAACATGGTGAAACCCCATCTCTATCCAAAATACAAAAAATTAGCCGGACATGGTGGCACATGCCTGTAGTCCCAGCTACTCAGGAGGCTGAGGCATGAGAATCACTGGAACCTTGGAGGTGGGAGTTGCAGTGACTGAGATTGCACCAATGCACTCCAGCCTGGGTGACAAAGTGAGGCTCTGTCTCAAAAAAAAAAAAAAAAAAAAAAAAAGTCATCTTGATATCCAGCCGAGTTGAGCCTTCATTCAGATGACTCCAGTCTTAGCCACCATCTGACTGAACTGCTTGAGAGACCCCACGTGAGAACTGCCCAGTTGATTGCAGTCAACCCACAGGACTGTGGGATGTAAATGGTTATTTTAAGCCACTGAATTTTGGAGTGGTTTGTTACTCAGTAATAGGAAATGGAAACAGCCCCTCTGTGGTCCATGTGTCCCTCTCTCTGGAATGTACCCTAACTGTCCTGTCTTAGCTCCATGTCCACTCACATCTGCTCTTGTCAAAATCCTTCCAGGGAGCGTGGCACAGTGCAGAGGAAAGAGCCAGGCTTTGGGGTCAGCCTGTGCGGCGGGAGGGGTTGAATCCTAGTTTAGTCTCTCACTATCCCTGTGACCTAAAGCAAAGTCATTAAGTTCTCTGGACCTCAGTCTCTGTATCTGCTATATTGAAATAAAAACACCGATCTGCTGAAGTTGTTTTGAGGACTAGATGTAATACATGTAAAGTACCTAGACATCTCACCCATTTTAGTCTTACCGAATGGTGGTCCTTAGCAGACACTTAGCCTTCTAGCCTTGCATCAAATGGCACTTCTGAGGTCTAATTCTCATCACTTATAAATTATATGGTTTTGGAAAATTCCTTAAATTTCTCTGAGCCTTACTCTCCTCATGTGTAACACACCTAGACCCTTAAGCCATGTCCCTTAACCAGCATGGCATCAGAAATCCTTGGAAAAGGAAGTAAACCATGGCCACAGTTGGGGTTCCCCGGTATCTGGTGGGCTGGGGGACTGTAGTGGATGGCAGACTGCAGGGGAGGAATAGCAGAGGCCTGAGAGCTCATCACCCTGAGTGAGAAAAAAGTTTCACTGGACGGGGAAGGGGTCCGCCAAACAGGGCAGAGGGAGGAGTGCTATTTGGAATGCTGTGAGGCTGGGCATGACCATTGGGGCTCAGTGTACCTCCACCCTCACTCCCTAAGGCCTCAGGCCTTCCTGGTGGAAAGGGAAAGATTTGGGGTATATGGCAAGAACAGGCTCACCAGGACACAGACATCTCTGCTGTGGGAACTCCTTATGAAAGAGCTGAGAATGAGAAACAGAATATGCTTTCCCACCTCAGTGAGAGAGAGATGTCAGAGAACCATGGGCCACGGGGCAGGCAGAGAGGCAGCAGGTGACGGTGAGATGAGCGGCATTTGGCAGAAGCCCCGACCATGTAGGGAGCAACCCCACCTGGCTTCTTCTCAGACTGTCACTGAAGGTGAGGGCACATGGAGATCTGGGAAGTTCCAGAAAAGCGCACACTGTATGATCCCAGTGGCATCTGCAAAAACAGGCAAAGTTAACTTATGCAGTTGGAAGGCAGGATAGTGGCCCGGTGCAGTGGCCTGTAATTCCAGCCCAGGAGGTCGAAGCTACAGTGAGCTATGATCATGCCACTGCACTTCAGCTTGGGTGACAAAGCAAGACCCCATCTCCAAAAAATAACATAACATAACATAACATAACATAACATAACATAACATAACATAACATAACATAACATTAGAAAGGCATGATAGTGGATATCCCTGCAGGGGATGCAGTGAATAGAGGGAAACAGGAGAAGGGTTTAGGGAGCTGATAATGATTTGTTTCTTCCTCAGGGACCTGATTACACTACTTTGTTCATTGTGTTAAAAGTTAAGTGCACGTAGGATTTGTGTATTTTTCTGTATGTTACTTCACTAACAAGTCAAGGCCGGGTGCAGTGGCTCACACCTGTAATCCCAGCTCTTTGGGAGGCCGAGGCAGGCGGATCACGAGGTCAGGAGATCAAGACCATCCTGGCTAACACGATGAAACCCCATCTCTACTAAAAATACAAAAAATTAGCCGGGTGTGGTGGTGGGTGCCTGTAGTCCCAGCTACTTGGGAGGCTGAGGCAGGAGAATGGCGTAAACCCAGGAGGCAGAGCTTGCAGTGAGCCGAGATTGCGCCACTGCACTCCAGCCTGGGTGACAGAGCGAGACTCTGCCTCAAAAACAAAAACAAAAGCAAGTTAAAATACACGCACATGCACACACACACAGCTGTTTTGGGAAGAAGAGGAACAGTCATTCCCCAGTTCAAGCCCTTTGAAGTGGCACCACATAGTGAAGTGGGTAAGAGATTAGGGGGCTGGCTAGGAGCAGTGGCTAATGCCTGTAATCCCAGCACTTTTGGGGAGGCCGAGGCAGGCGGATCACCTGAGGTCAGGAGTTAGAGACCAGCCTGGCCAACATGGTGAAACCCCACCTCTACTAAAAAACACAAAAATATTAGCTGGGCATGGTGGTGAGTGCCTGTAATCCCAGCTACCCGGGAGACTGGGGCAGGAGAATCGCCTGAACCCGGCAGGCAAAGATTGCAGTAAGCCGGGATCACGCCACTGCGCTCCAGCCTGGGCAACAAAAGCGAAAACTCCGTCTCAAAAATAAATAAATAAGATTAGGGAACTGGAGGCAAGGACCACACGGTGTCTGGCCAGACTCTACATTTCTTCTTCCATTCATTCACCATTCACTCTGGTTTATTAAGCACCTCCTGCTCCTTGAACACTGTACAACACGTGAGAGGATAAAAGATTATCAATAGCAGCAATTTCCATTTATTGAGAGCTTACTATGGAGTAGGCACTGAACCCTCACGATAATCCTGTGAAGTATTATTATTAACCCCATCAGTTGAAGAAAAATGAGCCCCAGAAAGGTTAAGCAAGTCGTTTAAGGTCACAGAACAAAGAAGGTGCCTGGATTTTCCTATGCACCTGTATCTGTGTGGACCCAAAGCCCCGGCACTTCACAATGAGCTCCAGCGTCCCCTAGAAATCTAGGGACCGAAGGACCTGTTGACAAACTGCTCTACGATAGTAATGGGGCCTTAGAGCTGCAGCCAGACTGACTTCGAGTTTTGGCCGCATCCTTTTCTGTGATCCTCGGCAGGTTCCTTCACTCTTTTGAGCCTCACTTTCCCCATTTGTATAAAGAGGGTAAAAAACCACGCCTTTCTCTCGGGGTTATTGTGGGTATCCATTGAGAAGACGTGTGTGGAGCCAGGTGTCCGGCACCCAGTGAGAGCCCAGAACGGTCATTACGACGTCTGAGTCTTTATCACTCGTGCGCAGCACAGCACGACCCTGAGCACAGGGTTGAAGGCGGTTCCCGGCGCCTAGCCTCTCGATAGGAACCTTTAGGGACGGGTGGACTTAAAGGAGCCGGTAGGCCTTAACAGTCCAGCCGATGCTGCCACATAACGGGCCTGGGGAAAAGCCCAGATCCCAAGTGCCAACACAGCAGCCGACCTCAGCCGACCTGAACCAAACCGCGGGCGAGGCTGCTCGGGGTCAGCGCCAGCGATGAGACGGCGCGCTATCGCGAGATCTGTGGGACCCACGCGTTTACAAGCCGGAAGTGAGGGGCGGGCCTAATGCGGCGCGCTCCTTTTGAAACCTGAGACTGAGACCTGCGGAGGGCGAGGGCGGGTTGGAGGTCGCTGTCCTTTCTGGGAACCAAGCAGGGGTCGCAGGAGGGCGGGGATGGGTCAGCGGTCCCCTCTGAGTGGGGTTTGGCTGGGAGAGGCCACAGCTTCATCTTTGGGAAGCTACCCTGGGCCGGCCACACGCCGCGAGCCAGACTGGCAAGGCCCCTCCGCCTCCACTGTGCTCCTCTACCCGAGAAACTCAGCTTAGCCCTAGCCTCCCGGCAACCTCCCTTTGGCTCCGCCTTTTAAAGGGCCTTTACGGTAAATAACCCCGACGCTTAGCGGGGCTGCTGCTTCTGGGCCCTCAAACTTACCCAGGCCCCTTCCATGGCCATGCAAGAGGGAGGTCTTAACAACGTGTTCACACGATCATGGTTTAAAAAATATATGTAAGTAGCAAAACTAAAATATTTTAAACCAAATCTGTTCTTAACAGATTTAATGATTTTAACTTAACAGGTTTAAAGAGACCACTGTCTTTTTCCACTGTGACTGCCTATCTGAAGGCATTGGAGTGGCTGTGGCCAGTTTTAGGCATTTTGGAGTAGGGAATACACTGAGTTTGAGTTTATGTGGCTCCTGTGTATGCTTACGTTTTTGCTAGGCTTCCAGGAATACCCCTAAGTCCCTACTGTGCTGAATTACAAGCACAGTGACCTGAGTGTTTCAGAAGTCTTGGTCATAGATGTCCAGCATCAAAAAAATGGGGAGATATATTGGTCACAGTATAAGGTAATGTGAAGTTCCTTGATCGCTTATGGCGCATAACAAAAGGCTTGGTAGTTTCCCAAGTTTGACAACCATCCTAAAATAAGGAGTTGGAAAACTGGATCTTTTCTAAGCTAGCAGCGATAGCAAATTTTGATCCACCATTAGGGAGAGGAATGACTCAATTATCTTCCTTTTCTCTTCATAGAATGACAAAAATGTTGTTAAAGAGGCCATGAAAGAATACACAGCCAAAAAATGTGGTGAGAAAGTGCTTAGTGATATGCCAGGCAGTTAATTTAACAAATAGTGTTATTTTCAATTTTTTGTGTGTGATGTTTTTGGCATGAGCTTTTTCAATTTTGTAGAATGATGTAATTTCTTTTCTCGTTTTAAATATTTATATTTGTACCTACTTTTGTATTTTAAATTTTCTATTCTTTTTCTTAACGAATACCATGAGATTATATAAGCTCAGGCCCCCAAATCTACATCTGCCCTTGCATGGTTGTTATCCCCTGGTAACCACTCTGCTCAGGGCAGGGCATGTGTTTATTGTCCTAATTTTTGAGATGAGATGGAAGCCCAGAGAGGTCAAGTCTCTTACCCAAGGCTTTGCTGCTGAGACCAGCAGAACTAGAACTAGAACCCAGATCTTTTGGTTCAGTTCAGACGTCTGGTCACACCAGAGAAGTGTCCTAATCTAAAACATTTCGCCATCTTCAGGGAGTGGAGTTGAAGTGTGTCTGCTTGGCCTGCCTTTGGGTTCTGGATTGTACCTAGCCCACTGAAGCTAAAAGGGAACGAATTATGTTTCTGAAGTGCCTCCCAAATCTCAGATGATGGCAGCCTACTCTGTGTTCTCCCACCCACCTCTCCCCCAGCAATGAAAGAAGGCTAGCATCTGGTAGGAGACAACCACTGATGAACTTCAGCCATGGGACCTCGCTCTGTGTCAGGGTGGGAAGTATGGAATCCTTGAACAGAAACAGAATCCGCTGGTGAACCGGCTGTGTGTGAATATGCATGGGAACATGTCTTTGTTATTTCTCAAGCCAAATGTATTTTTGGTCTGTTTCCCTGGAGACTTATAGGGAATAGGGAGAGGCCTTATCAAGTGTAGTATAATTTTGCCAGTCCCACTTCCTTTCCAATTCCCCAAATTAGTCACCCCATCTCTCCACCTGGACTGATTTTTCCAAGGTCACTAACAACTTTTTTTTTTTTAAATCCAACTTTTCAGTCTTTATCTTTAATCAAGTCTCCCTGCTGCCTGTGTTCTACACCCAGGCTGGAGTGCAGTGGCACGATCTCAGTTCACTGCAACCTCTGCCTCCCAGGCTCAAGCGATCCTTCCACTTCTGCCTTCCTAGTAGCTGGAACTGCAGGCTCGTGCCACCATGCCCGGCTAATTTTTTGTATTTTTTGTAGAGATGGGGGTTTCACTATGTTGCCCTGGCTGGTCTTGAACTCCTGAGCTCAAGTGATCCTCCCACCTTAGCCTCCCAAAGTACTGGTATTACAAGTAAGCCACCGTACCTGGCCTCCCAGTGGTTTTTTCAAATGTAAATCTGATCCACCTCCACTTAAAAGTTCATCATTGCTCCTCATTGCTTTTAGGATAAAGACTCAGTTGAGCCCAGTCATCTCCAGTGTAGTCCCAGTCACTCATATTGATCTTTCCTTTCTCCCACGGGCCATCCACCTCCCTGACACAAGACTTTTGCACATGGTCCTTTTATTTATACCTACTATTTCCAGACATTGTTTTGGTGCTGGGGATACGGTGGTGAACAAAGCAGGCAAAAATTCCTGCCATTCTAGAGTTCACTTTCTCGTGGTTGCTTTTTGGTTGGAATGTTCTTGACCTTTTTGTTTTGTTTTGTTTTTGTGTTTTTTTGTTTGCTTTTTCATAGGAGGGAGTTTAGGATTTATTTATTTTAGAATAACAGCTTTATTGAGATATAATGCACACACCTTAAAACTCATAAAATTCACCCATTTAAAATGTGCAGTTCAATTTAGGATATTCAGAGTTGTAGACCAGGCATGGTGGCTCACATCTGTAATTCTAGCTCTTTGGGAGGCCGAGGTGGGTGGATCACTTGAGGTCAGGAGTTTGAAACCAGCCTGGCCAACATGACGAATCCCCGTCTCTACTACAAAAACAAAAAAATTAGCCAGGTGTGGTGGCGGGCACCTATAGTCCCAGCTACTTTTGGAGGCTAAGGCAGGAGAATTGCTTGGACCCAGGAGTCGAAGGTTGCAGTGAGCCGAGATCGCACCACTGCACTCCAGCCTGGGTGACAAAGCAAGACTTGGTCTCAAAAAAAACCCCCAAAACAAAAGAATATTCAGAGTTGTGAATATTGATCCTACCATCACCACAATCAATTTTGAATTTTTTTTCATCACCCCAGAAAGAAACCTTAAACCCCTTAGTAGTCACTGCCCCCAACTCCCCCAGCCTAGACAGCCAGTCTACTTTCTATCTCTTTGGATTTGCCAGTTTTGTACATTTCATATAAATAGAATCATGTGGTCTTTCGTGACTAGCTTCTTTCACTTGGCATAATGTTTTCACGCTTCTTCCATGCTGCCATGCCGTAGCATGTATCAGTACTTCAATTTTATTGCCAGGTAATATTCCATGGTGTGATAGACCACATTTTGTTTATCTGTTCATTTGTGGAAGGACATTTGGGTTATTTCCACCCTTTGGCTATTATTTTTTTTTTTTTATTTTTTTTTTTGAGACAGAGTCTCGCTTAGTCGCCCAGGCTGGAGTGCAGTGGCGCGATCTTGGCTCACTGCAAGCTCCGCCTCCCGGGTTCACGCCATTCTCCTGCCTCAGCCTCCCGAGTAGCTGGGACTACAGGCGCCCGCCGCCTCGCCCGGCTAATTTTTTGCATTTTTAGTAGAGACGGGGTTTCACAGTGTTAGCCAGGATGGTCTCGATCTCCTGACCTTGTGATCCGCCCACCTCGGCCTCCCAAAGTGCTGGGATTACAGGCATGAGCCACCGTGCCCGGCCCCTTTGGCTATTATTAATAATGCTGTTCTGAACATTTATGTACAATTTTTTGAATGAACATACATCTTCATTTTCTTGGGCATAAACCTAGGATTGGAATTGCTGGATCATATGATAGCTTTATGTTCAACTTTTTGAGAAACTGCGAGATTTTTACAAAGTGGCCGTACCATTTTACCTTCCCAACAGTATATGAGATTCCAGTTTCTCTACATCCTTGCTATTATAGGTTGCATTGTGGCTCCTCAAAATTCATGTGTTGAAATCCTAATCCCCTGTACCTCATAATGTGAACTTATTTGGAAACAGAGTCATTATAGATGTAATTAGTGAGGCTAAGATGAGGTCATATTGGAGTAGGTTGGGCCCCTTATCCAACATTACTGGTGTCTTTTATAAAAATGGGAAATGTGGACACAGACACGCACCCAGGGAGAACGGCACATTAAGACTGGAATTATACTGCCATAGCCAAGGACCTACCAGAAGCTAGGAGAGAAACCTGGAACAGATCCTTCCTTGGGGCCTTCAGAGGGAGCATGGCCCTGTTGATAACTTGATCTTGGACTTCTTGCCTCCAGAACATGAGACAACAAATTTATGTTGTTTAAGTCACTCAGTCTGTGGTACTTTGTTATGGCAGCTTTAGCAAACTGATACACTCTCTGACACTTGTTGTTTTCCATTTTTGTAATTATAACCATTCTACTGGGTGTGAAGTGGTATCTCATTTGATTTTGATTGGCACTTCCCTATGCAAATGATGTTGAGCATGCTTTCATGTGCTTATTAACCATTTGTATATCTTCTGATAAATGTCTATTCAAATCCTTTGCTTCTTTAAAAAAATTGGGTTGTCTTTTTTATTACTGATTTTTAGGAGTTCTTGATGTAGTCTAGATAGAAGCCCCTTATTACATATATGTTTTGCAAACATTTTCTCCTATGCTCAGGTATCTTTTCACTTTCTTTTTTTGTTTTAGAGACAGGGTCTTCCTCTGTCACCCAGGGTAGAGTGCAGTAGTACTATTATGGCTCACTGAGCTCACTGAGGTTGCAAACTCCTGGGCTCAGAAATCCTCCTACCTCAGCCTCCTGAGTAGCTAGGACTACAGGGGTGTGCCACCAGGCCTGGCTAATTTTTTTTCTTTTTTCTTTTTTTTAAGAGATGGAGTCTCACTATGTTATCCAGCCTGGTCTTGAACTCCTCGCTTCAAGCAATCCTCCCACCTCAGCCTCCCAAATTATTAGGATTATAGGCTTGAACCAGTGAGCCCAGCCCTGTTTTCACTTTCCTGATGGTGTCCTTTGAAGCACAAAAGTTTTTAATTTTGATGAAGTCCAATTTATCTATTTTATAACTTTATTGTTTGTTTTGGTGTTGTATCTAGTCCCCTTCTGTCCTGGTCTACCTCAAATGCCACTTCCTCAGGGAATATTGCATTTCTTTAATATATGCAAACTATCTTTGCAATTACAAATTTTTTTTGAGTGAGATTTGTTTGGTTGTCCTCCCATCTGGACTGTAAATTCCAAGAGAGTAGGGTCCAAGTTAGGTTTCTGTCTTCTCATTCTCTCCCTATGCCCCAGCACAGTGCCTGCTGGGTAGCAGGTGCTCAGAGTTGCTGAATGAATAAATGCTGAGTTGACTCTGGACCATTCCCTCCATGAAACGCTCTTTTTTTTTTTTTTTTTCCCGAGATAGGTCTCACTGTGTTGCCCAGGCTGGAGTGCAGTGACACGATCTCAGCTCACTGCAACCTCCGCCTCCTGTGTTCAAGTGATTCTTCTGCCTCAGCTTCCCGAGTAGCTGGGATTACAGGCACCCACCACCACATCTGGCTAATTTTTTGTATTTTTAGTAGAGATGGAGTTTCACCATGTTGGCCAGGATGATCTCAAACTCCTGACCTCAGGTGATCCGCCTGCCTCGGCCTCCCAAAGTGCTGGGATTACAGGTGTGAGCCACCGTGCCCAGCCAACACACTCTTTATTTGGCCTTGAGAATACCCACCTCCTGCTTTTCCTCCTACTTCTCCAACTGCTCCTCAGTCTGTCTGCTGATTCGTCTTCATTTATCCATCCAGCAGATTGAGACAGAAGGTTAAGTAGGATTGGGATTGGGGGCACAGGCCCTAGCCCTCCTCTCCTCTCACCCTTCACACTCTTTGCCTCCACTACCAGGGCTTTAATGACCATTTTTAGACTAACGACTCTCAAATCTGTTAACTACCTAGATGGCTTTCCTAAGCTGCATATCCAACTGCCTACTGGATGCCTCTAGTGGAATGTCATATAGATTGCTAAAATGCAACATGGTCACAGCCTTTATCTTTCCTTACCCCCAGTCCCAATCCTGCTTAACTTTCTATCTCAACCTGTTGCCCCAAACCTGAAATCCAGGCGTTGTCTGTCTTAGGTCAGTTTCCCCAGAAATAGACCCTGAGATGAAGATTAGTATGCAAGTGATTCATCAAGGGAGTACTCCCAGGAGGATGTGGAGAAAGCAGAACAAAACATGGGGGTAAAAGTCAAGCAAGAGTACAGTTTTAGGCCAAGCCCCACAGAGGTACTTGGCCTGATGCCACAGGGGAACACTTGGAACTTGCCCTGACTCCATTCCAATTGTCTGGAAGAGTTTGTATAGAATTGGTATTATTTCTTCCTTAAATGTTTAGTAGAATTCACCAGGGAAGCCAACTGGGCCTGAAGTGTCCTTCGTGGGAAGGTTTTTAGCTACACATTCAATTTCTTTGATAGCTATCCAGTTACTTTGATTCTCTGTTTCTTAAGATTTTTGGTAAATGAACACAAAGAATGTGTGGCAATGTCTAGATTTCAGGGGTTAACAGGTTGAGATCGAAGGTTAACCAGGATTAGCTGGTTATTAATATAGTCACTATGAATTTCTTTTAGTATTGGCATCGTATGTATTTTAACCTATTTGTTTCCTTATATTTAAAGTGTGTTTCTTTTAGGCAGCATGTAGTTGGGTCTTTTTTTTTTTTTTTTTTTTTTAATCCAAACTGACAATCTGTGCCATTTAATTAATGAAATTACATTTAATGTGATTTTTAAAATATGATTAGGTTTGTCAGCACCTTGCTATTTGTTTTCTATTTGTCCTATCCATTCTTTGTTTCCTTTTCCACCTGCTTTTGAGTTGACTATTTTTGTGTTTTTTTAAAATTCTGCTTTATTTTCTTAATTGGCTTTTTGCTATAACTCTTTTTTTTTTTTTTTTGACAGGGTCTCGCTCTGTTGCCCGGACTGTAGTGTAGTGGTGTGATCACATTTCACTGCAGCCTCCGACTCCTGGGCTCAAGCAGTCCTCCCTCCTCAACCTCCCCAGTAGCTGGGATTACAAGTATGCTCCACCATACCTGGCTAATTTTTAAATTACTTCAGAGACAGTGTCTAGCTCTGTTGCCCAGGCTAGTCTTGAGCTCTTGGCTTCCAGTGATCCTCCTGCCTTGGCTTCCCAAAGTGCTGGGATTATAGGAGTGAGCTACCACATCTGGCCTGTAATTATTTATTTTAGTGGTTGCCATATGGTTTATAACATACATCTTAAATTTATCATAGTCTATGTATTCAGGTTCACTAATCTTTTCCTCTTTTACATTTAATCTGCCAATCCTTTTCAGTGTATAATTCATCTCACACATTGTAGCTTTCATCTCTGGATGATCAGTTTAGGTCTTTAATTTTAGGCATCTTCTTTTTTTTTTTTTTTTTTTTTTTTTTTGAGACGGAGTCTCGCTCTGTCGCCCAGGCTGGAGTGCAGTGGCGCGATCTCGGCTCACTGCAAGCTCCGCCTCCCGGGTTCACGCCATTCTCCTGCCTCAGCCTCCCGAGTAGCTGGGACTACAGGCGCCCACAACCGCGCCCGGCTAATTTTTTGTATTTTTAGTAGAGACGGGGTTTCACCGTGGTCTCGATCTCCTGACCTTGTGATCCGCCCGCCTCGGCCTCCCAAAGTGCTGGGATTACAGGCGTGAGCCACCGCGCCCGGCCAATTTTAGGCATCTTCTAAGTGTCTGCTTAACTTTTGTATGTACAAAATACAGTTGTAACAATTGTTTTACTGTCCTTGTCTGATAATCCTAACACCTATGTCAGTTCTAGGTTGGCTTCCATTGATTTATTTTTCTCCTCCGTATAGGTGATATTTTTCTGCTTCTTTGTAAGCCAGGTAATCTTTGATCAGGTGCCAAACATTGTAAAGTTTACTTTGTTGGGTGCTAGATTATTTTGTATTCCTTTAATTATGTTTGAACTTTGTTCTGGGATGCAGTCATTTGGAAATGGTTTGATCCTTTTGAGTTTTGTTTTAAGCTGGGCCATAAAGGAAATCTCAGGAAATTTTATAGGATTGAAATCTCTGACAAATTAAGCTAGAAATCAATAACAAAAAACAACTAGAAGATTACAAAATATTTGGAAGTTAAGCAACACACTTGCTAAAAATGTTCTCATGGGCCAAAGAAATCACAGTGGAGATAAGACAATGTTTAAAACTAAATGATAACAGAGAAATGGCGTATCAAAATTGTGAGTTCATTGAAAGTGCTTACAAGGAAAAGAAAAAAAACCTGTGGGGTATTTTGATAATTGTTCAATGTATATTGGAAAAGATGGCATTCTGCAGCTATTGGGTATGATACTTATATGTCATCTAGATCAGTTTGTGAATCATGTTATTCAAAATCTCCTATATCCTAATGATGATTTCTTGTCTACTTATTCTACCAGTTACTGAGAGTGATGTGCTAAAAAAATCTCCAACTATTATTATGGATTTCTGTCTTTCTCCTTTTAGACCTGTCAGTTACTACTTTATGTTTTGAGGCTGTTTTTAATTGAATATGTAGTTAGGATTTTATATTTTCCTATTAAAATTTCCCTTTCATTATTATGAAATGTCTCTTATTATCTCTAGCAATACTTTTTTCCTTATGTTTATGATACCAGTACAGATACACCAGCTTTGTTCTGGTGTTTTCATGACTTACTTTTTTTTTCTTTTTTAAAAAAAATCTTTTTTCTTTCTCTCTCTCTTTCTTTCTTTCTTTCTTTCTTTCTTTCTTTCTTTCTTTCTTTCTCTTTCTTTCCTTCCTTCCTTCCTTTCTCTTTCTCTCTCTCTTTCTCTCTTTCCCCTCCCTTCTTTTCTTTTCCTTTCTTTTCTTTTCTTTTCCTTTCTTTTCCCTTTCTTTTTCTTTTCTTTTCTTTTTTTCTTTCTGGAGTCTCATTCTGTTGCCCAGGCTGGAGTGCAGTGGCACAATCTCAGCTCACTGCAACCTCCACCTCCTGAGTTCAAGTGATTCTCATGCCTCAGCCTCCCAAGTGGCTAGGATAACAGGCGTGCACCACCACACCCGGCTAATTTTTGTATACTTAGTAGGAACGGGGTTTCACCATGTTGGCCAGGCTGTTCTCGAACTCTCAACCTCAGATGATCCACCCACCTTAGCCTCCCAAAGTGCTAGAATTACAGGCATGAGCCACCACACCCGGCTAAAAATCCCTTTATTTTCAACCTTTATGCATCCTTATGTTTAAGGTGTGTCTTCTATAACAGCATATAGTTGTTTTTTTCTTGTCCAGTCTGAAAATCTTTGCCTTTAATTGATTTATATTGTGGTAATTACTGATACTGTAGGGTTTAAAGTATACCATTTTACCATTTTTTTCCATTTTTCACATCTGTGTTTTATTATTAAAACATGTTTTATTATTAAATAAAAAAATCTGTTATTTATTTTTTACCTCTTGCCTTCTTTGGATCAATCAATATTTTTCTAATTATTTCATTTTCCTGCTCTGTAAATTAGTAGTCACATGTTTGCTCTTATTGTTATTTTATTACCCTAGATATTATAGCATGCATCCTTGACTTAATTAAGTCACCCTTGAATTAGTACTTTCACCCTTTTCTAAATAACTCTAGGGACCTTATGATACTTTAATTCAGTTTAGCATTAGCCTGGCTTTCATGTTATTGTTGTCATGTTTTTTTTTTTTTTTGAGACAGAGTCTTGCTGTGTTGCCCAGGCTGGCCTTGAACTCCAGGGACAAGTGATCTGCCCTCCTTAGCCTCCCGAGTAGCTGAGATTACAGGAATGTGCCACCACACCTGGCTACAGCAAGGCTTTTGACAGAAATGGTTAAAAGAATTCAAAACTGAGGATCCTAGTGCTGAGGGTGTGATATTTTGCGTAATTCAGTAAGAATGTCTCTTACTTGATATATGAGTCCCGAAGATGGTAAGAGTTGATTTATTTAGACAGAGTTAATTTTAATTAGTGAAAACTAAAGAACTGACTTTTACTTTGGTCTGATGTATGATTGTTTCACTTTTGCTGCAGTAGCACCTACAAGAGGACCAACATTCCCCAGGAAATTCTGTCCTTTAAAACCATGAGATTAATAACCTTGGTCTGGAAGGTATTCATAGAAAGAAGCTTAGAATGTTTGATTTTTGAGCATGAATTAACTGTACAGTCATCAATTAAATAAGCTGATTCACTGAGTAATTGTTGAGATTATCTTTCTGGACACTGAATAATGCTAGCCCAAAATGGGGATTTGACATTGATATATTCTTTCCTATTAACAAATCCAGTTTTCTTTCTTCCTCCTATCCTCCCTCCCTCTTTCTTTCTTCCTTTCATTTCCTTTCATTTGCCTTTCTTTCCTTCCTTCCCTTCTCTTTCACAATATTTTACTTTTAAAAAATTATGAAATCCATCATGCACACTTCAATGTGTTAAATGAATATGTACATTTTAAAGATTAATAGTCCAGTGAACATCTATGTACCCACTACTCAGGGTGAGAAACAAATATAACGATTGTCTCGTGTGTTCCCTATGGGCCCTTCCCCAATTCTTCCTTCTCCACAGAGACCATTTCCACCTGCCTTCTGTGGTAGTTATCTTATAGTCCTCTTCATAATTTCTAACACCTCTGAATTCTTCATATATATATATAAAATATATATTCTTTATGTATATAAATTTTATATATATATAAGTTCTTTAGTTTTCGCTAATTAAAATTAACTCTAAATAAATTAACTCTTACCAACTTCAGGACTCATGTCTTAAGTAAGAGACATTCTTACTGACCAATAACACAAAATATCACACCCCCAGCACTAGGATCCTCAGTTTTGAATTCTTTTAACCATTTCTGTCAAAAGCCTTGCTGTAGCCAGGTGTGGTGGCACATTCCTGTAATCTCAAGCTGCTTGGGAGGCTGAGGAGGGCAGATCACTTGTCCCTAGGAGTTCTATATATATGAATAATTTACTCTCTATATAATAATTTTTGTGTATACACACACACACACACACACACACACACACAAAAACTGAATCAGTAAGGAATTTACACTTACTACTTTAGATGAAGAACCCCAGGAGAAGGTAAGATAACAGAGTCTCTGGGACAGAAGTGACCTCATTTTCCCTGAAAGTTTACAGGGCAAAGTCACAAGTGAGTCTGTTATGTTTAGGGTGTTTGTCCTCTTCAAATCTCATGTTGAAATGTAACCTTCAGTGTTAGAGGTGGGACCTGGTGGGAGGTGATTCGATCATGTGGGTGGATCTTTCACGAATGACTTAGCACCATTTTTTGGTGATGTTCTCTCCCAGTTAGTTCACATGAGATCTGGTTGTTAAAAAGAATCTGAGACCTCCCCCTTCTCTCTTTTGCTCCATCTCTTCACCATGTGATGTGCTGTCTGCCCTTCACTTTGTGCCATGATTGAAAGCTTCCTGAGGCCTTCACAAGAAGCTGATGCTGGCACCACGCTTCCTGTACAGCCTGCAGAAACATGAGCCAAATCAAAACTTGTTTTCTTTATAAATTACCTAGTCTCAGGTGTTTCTTTATAGCAGCACAAGAATGAACTAACACAGAGTCTATGGGAAATAGGACTCAAAAAATTGGTGGCAGGGTGAAGTGTCACCCAAATACTGGTCATCGGGCAGGAATATGGTCAGGGGAGTAGGCTGCTCTTATTTTCTCACTCAGAGTTCCCACAGCCTACTTTCAGCTCTAGGGAATGGGTCAGAACAAAACATTTTTGTGGGAGTGAAATAAATATCTTTAGATAATCCACATAGGAGGGTAAGTAGGGAAGAACAGGAACTTCATCAACACATGATATATTAATCCATTTTAACTACAAAGAACTACCTGAGACTGGGTAATTTATGAAGCAAAGAGGTTTAATTTACTCACAGTTCCACAGGCTTAACAGGAAGCATGGCTGGGAGGCCTCAGGTAACTTACAATTGTGGTGGAAGGGTTAGGGGAATCAAGCATGTCTTACCATGGTGGAGCAGGAAAGAGCGAGAGTGAAGGGGGAAGTGCCACACACTTTCAAACAACCAGATCTTGTGAGAACTCATTGACTCTCACAAGAACAGCAAAGGGGAACTCCACCCCCATGATTCAGTCACCTCCCACCAAGCCCCTCCCTGACATGGGGATTACAATTCGAGATGAGATTTGGGTGAGGACAGAGCCAAACCATATCGTTCCACCCCTGGCCCCACCGAAATCTCATGTCCTCACATTTCAAAGCCAAGTATGCCTTCCCAACAGTCCCCCAAAGTCTTAACTCATTCCAGCATTAACTCAAAAGTCTAAGTCCAAAGTCTCATTTGAGATAAGGCGAGCCCTTTCTGCCTATGAGCCTGTAAAGTAAAAAACAAGTTAGTAACTTCCAAGATACAATGGAAATACAGGAATTAGGTAAATGCTGCCATTGCAAAAGGGATAAATTGGCCAAAACCAAGGAACTACAGGTCCTATGCAAGTTCAAAACCTGGCAAGGAAATCATTAAAAAAAATATATATATATATATTTTTGGAGATGGAGTCTTGCTGTCGCCCAGGGTGGAGTGCAGTGGCATGATCCTGGCTCATTGCAACCTCCGCCTCCCGGGTTCAAGCAATTCTCCTGCCTCAGCCTCCCAAGTAGCTGGGACTACAGGCACACGCCGCCACACCTAGCTAATTTTTTTTTTTGAGACAGAGTCTCACTTTGTCACCCAGGCTGGAGTACAGTGGCGCGATGTCTGCTCACTGCAAGCTCTGTCCCCCTGGGTTCATGCCGTTCTCCTGCCTCAGCCTCCCGAATAGCTGGGACTACAGGCGCCCGCCACCACGCCCGGCTAATTTTCTTTTGTATTTTTAGTAGAGACGGGGTTTCACCGTGTTTGCCAGGATGGTCTCAATCTCCTGACCTAGTGATCCGCCTGCCTTGGCCTCCCAAAGTGCTGGGATTACAGGCGTGAGCCACCGCACCTGGCCATTTTTTGTTGTATTTTGTTAGAGACAGGATTTCACTGTGTTGCCCAGTCTGTTCTCGAACTCCTGAACTCAGGCAGTCCACCTGCCTCAGCCTCACAAAGTGCTAGGATTACAGGCGTGAGCCACTGCACCTGGCCGGAAGTCATTAAATCTTAAAGCTCCAAAATAATCTCCTTTGACTCCATGTCTCACATCTAGGTCATGCTGATGCAAGAGGTGGGCTCCCAAGGCCTGACCCTGTGGCTCTGCAGGGTACAGCCCCCACAGCTGCTTTCACGGGCTGATATTGAGTGCCTGTGGCTTTTCTGGGCACATGGTGCAGGCTGTCAGTGGATGTACCATTCTGGGGTTTGGAGGACGGTGGCCCTTTTCTCATGTTTCCACTAGGCAGTGCCCCGGTGGGGACTCTGTGTCAGGGCTCCAATCCTGCATTTCTCCACTGCACTGCCCATGAGGGCTCTGCCCCTGCAGCTGATTTCTGTCTGGACATACAGGCATTTCCATACATCCTCTGAAATCTAGGTGGAGATTACAAAACCTCAACTCTTGCCATCTGCACACCCGCAGGCCCAACATCACATGGAAGCTGCCAAGTCTTGGGGCTTGCAACCTCTGAAGCAATGGCCAGAGCTGTACCTTGGCCCCTTTTAGCCATGGCTAGAGCTGGAGTGGCTGGGATCCAGGGCATCATGTCCCAAGGCTGCACAGCGCAGCTGGAGCCTGGGCCTGGACCATGAAACCATTTTTTCCTTCTAGGTCTCTGGGCCTGTGATGGGAGGGACTGCCTCAGCGGTCTCTGAAATGCCAGGAGACATTTTCCCCATTGTCTTGGCTATTTAACTCTTCTTTACTTATGCAAACTTCTGCAGCAGGCTTGAATTTCTCCCCAGAAAATGGAGTTTTCTTTTCTACCACATGTCCAGGCTGCAAATTTTCTAAACTTGTATGCTCTGCTTCCCTTTTAAATATAAGTTCCAGTTTCAGATCATCTCTTTGTTCATACATATGAGCATACACTTTTAGAAATACCCAGGTTACCTCCTGAATGCTTTGCTGCTTAGAAATTTCTTCCAGCAGATACCCTAAATCATCTCTCTCAAGTTCAAAGTTCCACAGATCTCTAGGACAGGGGAAAAAATGCCACCAGTATCTTTGCTAAAGCATAGCAAGAGTGACCTTTACTCTAGTTCCCAACAAGTTCCTCATCTGCATCTGAGACCACTGCAGTCTGGACTTCATTGTCCATATCACTATCAACATTTTGGTCAAAACAATTCAACAAGTCTTTACGAAGTTCCAAGCTTTCCCACATCTTCCTGTCTTTTGAACTTTCCAAACTGTTCCAACCTCTGCCTGTTACCCAGTTCCAAAGTTGCTTCCACATTTCCAGGTGTCTTTATAGCTGTTATAAATAATTTTCTGTATAGTCCGTTTTCACACTGCTATAAAGAGCTACCTGAGACTGAGTAATTTGTGAAGAAAAGAGGTTTAATTCACTCAGTTCTTCAGGCTTAACAGGAAGCATGACTGGAAAGCCTCAGAAAACTTACAATCATGGCAGAAGGTAAAGGGGAAGCAAGCATGTCTTACCGTGGCAGAGCAGGAGAGAGAAAGAGTGACGGGGAAGTGCCACACACTTTCAAACAACCAGATTGCATGAGAATTCACTCAGTGTCAGGAACAGCAAGGGGGAAGTCCATGCCCATGATTCAGTCACCTCTCACCAGACCCCTCCCCTGACATGTGGGGATTAAAATTCAAGATGAGATTTGGGTGGGGATGCAGAGCCAAACCATATCACATGGTCAACACAAGCTTCTTGGTGATGCCCCAAACTTCAGAACCAGCTAAAGGTTTACCATCAGCCAGAAGAGCTGTGGGAATGAGCCTCCCAGAAAGAAGACATGAAAGGCGTTTGGCATCTGCAATGATGATGATGATGATCATGATCATGATCATGATGCTGGCTAAATGCTGACTCTGAGCCCTGCATGATGGTAAGCAGTGTCTATGGACTGGCTCATTTAATCCTCATAACAATGTCTATCTAATATCTATCTAGAGGTAGATATTAAGATAACGCCTATTTTCCAAATGAAGAAACTGAGCCTCCAAGAGATGAAGTAACTGGCCCAAGGTCACACAGTTGGTAAATTGAAACCTGAGTGCTTACATGGATGTTTTCCAGGTTGAGGCCACATTAACTGGTGGGGAGAGAAATGAAGAGCCCAGCACAAGGGGTGGACTGATGGGAGCATGTTCGGGCTAGTGGGAATAATAATAAAAAATAACAGTCAGCATTTATTGAATGCTTACTAAGTGGCTGGCACTGTTCTAAGCACTTTTACATGCATTAACTTGAGGTGAAATAAAACCCAAATACACAGAACTGGCAAATGAGGGTCCATGCTTGAAGGTTTGGAAAGACTTGGAAATACCCTTTGGGCACATCAAGCAGGCAAAAAAAAAAAAAAAAAAAAAAAATTCAGCTGCATTTTGGAAGCTTCCTCTGATCAAAGATACCCATTCATCCAATATTTATTTATGAAATGCCTATTGTTTCCCAGGCAGTGTTCTAGGCACTGAGAACAGGACAGATTCCAGGAGAAGGAGAAGTCCAGGAACACAAAAAGATATAAAGAAATATTCAGAAGTTCCATATTTTTGACCTTTTCATCGACACTACCAGAAAAGGGAAAACATAAATACTGTTTGATTTTGCCACCAGGCACCACAAAACTGCGCCCTTGCCTGATTTCATTTCAGCAAGCTTTACTGTGAAGTGTTTATGTGCCAGGCACCATGTATAGAAGCGCTGGCCCAAAGATGAAGATGAAGTTTCTATCCTTAAGGCATGCGGTGTGGGAGATGAACAGGTAAGTGGATAATTACATTACAAGTGATTTGTGCCATGATTGAGGTGTGAGCAAAATTCCATGGGAGCAAAGAAGAGTGACTAATTCTGCTTGGGGGTGTCAGATAATGTTTAATGGAGGAGGGGGGGGCATCTCAACTGGGCCTGAGGGAGGACGAGGAGATTGCCAGGTGGAGATGGGGAGAAAAGACCTCTAGAGAGGAGTAGTTTGTGGACAGAATGATCAAATTGCAGATACTAAGTTCTGAAATACGGACTGTGCATGGACGTCCTAGTACCCTCACAATTGTGAGGGCAGGGGAGTCCACAGAGATTACTAATTTATTGAAAAAGAGCACTGAGGCTTATGTTGGTGCCAGCTAAAATGACTGGGTTGATAAACAACCCACCTTTGTTTCTCTATGCAGAAATCACCTAGGCACCTGCCATATTTTTTCTAGCCTAGGTTTAAGTTAAGGTGTCAAAAAGACTTGAAATGCTCCTTTACACATTTGGGGAGGGGAGTATGTTGGTACAACCCCTGCAGAAGGCAGATTGGCAACATCTGCCAGAATTACAAAGGCATATAGCTTGTGACCCAGCAAGCTCACTTCTAGGAATTTATCCTTGGATGCACTCAGTCACATGTGAAATAACTTATGTACGAGTATTCATCACATCATTGTAACAGCAAAAGACTGGAAACAAAGTAAGTGCTCATTACAAGGGAATTGGTTAAGTAAATTATGATATGTCTTTAAAATGGAACACTATTCAGTCTGAAAACAATAAGGTAGCTCTTTTCGTCCTGTTGGAAATGATTTCAAGGATATATTGTCAAATGAAAAAAGCAAGGGCAGAACCACACATATAAAATAAGGATGGAAAGAATTCAAGTCCTCCATGGAGTATGCAAACTGCTCAGTTAAAAGTCCCTGGGTTGCCCTACCTCCAGCCTCCTTGTGATGTGTGATGCAAAACTCACTGTTTAAGTCAGTTGAGAAGGAGTTTTCTGGTTTTGTAGCCAAAAGCATCCAGACACAGAACTCTAAGGTCAGGAGAGGCCTTTGTGTTTGGACCCAGAAAAATGCAGAAGCAGGAGGTAAATCTTTGACTTAACAGAAATTCCCCAGTGTACTCCATATTAACTCCAGTGGGCACTCTCAAGTGCTTTCCCCTCTAGAAATTCCAAGCCCTGAACCGCAGAGCAGCCAGGCATTCACATGATGCAGCCATGGGGCTTTCTATGTAGAGATGCAATTTGGCAGGATTCAACCTGCCTGGCTTCTTTTTTTGTAAATACAACCTCATCAGAGCAACAAGCTAAAAGCCTGGCAGAATCTATTTGCAGTCAGGGAGCAAGAGTGTAATGCAATGAATATTAGAACCAAGCCTTATGAGATGGAACTTGAACAACTCGCTATCCACAGGAGGCCCTAGATAGCCCAGACTCTCTATAGAGACTAAAAAACAGATCTCTGGGTCAAGCCATGTAGTCTGAGACCTTGTCTACATAGCTGAAATTGTCCTGTTAGTATCATCCAGACAATTTTAAGGAGTCTTTGTCCACTTATTCAAGAAAAACAAATATTTGTCTCTGGCACTCTGCTAGGTGCTAGGGATACAACAATGAGCAAAACCAAGATGATCTGTCCTTTATTGACTTACTGTCTAGAGAAAGAGATGGTAATTAGTTAAATGGTTATTAAACAGGTGTACAATTATAACTGAGGTGAATGTTATAGAGGAAAGATTCATGGCAGATCAGAGGCTAAAAGAAACACGTACATTAGAATGGAATCAGAGAAGCCCTGCCTGAGAAAATGACAGCTGAGACATCTGAAGAATGAGTAGGAGTTAACTAGGTGATACAGGAGAAGAGCATTCCAGGCAGAAGGAATGTTTCATGCAAAGGCCCTGGGGTGGGAGGGAGCATGGAACACTCAAGGAACTGAAAGGTCACCGTGTGGTTAGAGGGCAGAGAGTTCGGGGGAGTGTGCGGTTAGAGGGCAGAGAGTTCAGGGGCGTGTGCTGGGAGGGGAGGCTGGAGCAGCAAGCAGGAGCCAGGCAGAGCAAAGCCACGGAGGAGATAGAAAGTATTTTTGTAAAAGCAACAGAAAATCATTTGTGGTACAGAGTGTCAGTTATCCCCCAATATTCATTTCCCCCCTTTAATATTCCCTTCCAATATTCCTTTAATATTGGAACCCCTAAGTTTAGGCTCAGCATGCAGCTATCCAATTAAAAATCACTTCCCAGACTCCTTTGCATATAAGCTTTTCCATGTGACCAAAACAACCTGGCCAATTGCTCTGGCCAATGGGCTGTGAGAAGTAAGTGCAGGCTTCCATTTCCTACCATTCTCTCACTGGCTCCAATGCAGACATGATGGTGGGACTGGAGGAGCCATCCTAGGCCAGGAGATGGAAGCCATATGTTGAGGATGGCAGGGCAACAAAATAGAGGGTAACTGGATCCCCTCACCATGGAACAGTCATTGCAGCCCTGGACTATTAAACTCAGACAACATGTGACAGACTGATACACTTCTAGCTGCTGTATGGAGGGTAAAAGCAGTGGGCTCAATCTGGAGCTATTGCAGCCACCCATTGAGGAGGATGGTGTCTTGAACCTACCTGCAAAGTAGCCATGAAGATAGGACCGGACCCCATTAGAACATCTTTTGCCTCATATAGTGGAAACAGCACAAACTCTGGCCTCAGTGAGAGCCAAGTTCTGCTCTTGGGTTCATTACCTTTTAGCTGAGTGAGCTTGAACAAGTTACTAAGCATCTCTAAGTCTCATTTATAAACCCAAAGTAAGGTTCTTTTTTGGGGGTGTGATGACTAATTTTGAGATGGCCTTCAGACAGACTCCAACACTGGCTTTTTTGTGGGTCCTCAGGCTGATGATCTACTCTGGAGATTGTGGACTTGCCAGCCTCTATAGTTACATAAGCCAATGCCTTAAAATCTCTTTCCAAATATGATACATACACACACACATCCTATTGATTCTGTTTCTGGAGAATCCTGACTAACATGGGGGTTAACTTCCTATTTATATATGTAGAACAAACTGTACACACATGAAGGGCACAGATCAGTGAACTTTTACAAAGTGAACACAACCACCATTTACAAGAATATCTAGAATATTAGAATTCTGCGAAGAAAGCTATAGCAGTGGTGTAATGTGTTACTCTAAATCCCTACATTGGCTGGGTGCAGTGGCTTATGCCTGTAATCCCAGCACTTTGGCAGGCAGAGGCGGGCAGATCACCTGAGGTCAGGAGTTCAAGACCAGCCTAGGCAACATAGCGAGATTCCATTTCTGGAAAAAATTACCCAGGCATGGTGGCACGTGCCTGTGGTCTCAGCTACTTGGGAGCTTGAGGTGGGAGGATTGCTTGAGCCCAGGAGATCAAGCCTTCAGTGAGTTATGATGGCACACCTGCACTCCAGCCTGGGCAACAGAGAGAGACCCAGTCTCAAAAAAAGAAAAACAAAAAACCCCTGGAACCATAACTATTTAAAAAGATAGCAGGTGTGGTGACTCATGCCTGTAATTCCAGCACTTTGGGAAGCCCAGGCGGGTGGATCACGAGGTCAAGAGATTGAGACCATCGTGGCCAACATGGTGAAACCCTGTCTCTACTAAAAATACAAAAATTAGCTGGGCGTGGTGGTGGGCGCCTGTAGTCCCAGCTATTCGGGAGGTTGAGGCAGGAGAATCGCTTGAACCCGGGAGGCGGAGGTTGCAGTGAGCCGAGGTCACGCCACTGCACTCCAGCCTGGTGACAGGGCGAGACGCCATCTCAAAAAAAAAAAAAAAAAAAAGATGATGAAACACATCTAAGAATAATGCAAGACATGGAAGAACAATAAATCAGAGTTAGAAAAACTCTGAAATGTGATTTGACAGGAGTCAGAAAAAAATTAGAAATGAAAGAAAAAGTAATTTCAAAAAGGAAGACTAAATTAAAAGAACACTGGAGTGACTTAACACAGCAGATGCCTTAAGAGAAATAGAAGGTGAAAAGGAGGAAATTATGAAAAATTGAAATTTTAAAAGAGATGAAAAAAATTCAAAGAAATAGAAAGTTATAAATATTTGTAATTTTATGAAGATAGGCAATGTATTAGGGTTCTCCAGAGGGACAGAACTAATAGGACATATGTATATATGAAAGGGAGTTTACTAGGGAGAATTGGCGTACACCATCACACGGGGAAGTCCCACTTTAGGCTGTCTGCATGCTGGGGGATAAAGAAGCCAGTAGTGGCTCAGTCTGAGTCCAAAAGCCTCAAAAGCAGGGAAGCTGACAGTGCAGCCTTCAGTCGGTGGCCAAAGGCCCTAGAGCTCCCAGCAAACTATTGGTGTAAATCCAAGAGTTTAAAGGCCGAAAAACCTGGAGTCCGATGTCCAAGGGCAGGAGGAACGAACAGATGCATCCAGCACAGGAGAAAGATGAAAGCCAGAAGACTCAGCAAGCCAGCTCATCCCACCTTCTTCCCCCTGCTTTGTTCTAGCCGCCTGGCAGCGGATTGGATGGTGCCCACCCACATTGAGGGTGGGTCTTTCTCTCCCAGTCCGCTGACTCAAATGTCAGTCTCCTCTGGCAACACCTTCACAGACACACTCAGAAACAATACTTTACCAGCTATCTAGGCATCAGTCTCATCAAGTTGACACCTAATATTAACCATTACAGGAAAGTAAGACCCAGCACACGGTAAATAGAAATCCCTGAAGGGGAAAATCAAAACAAGGGAACAGCCTGAATACCATGGGAAGGCCTGTGTGGTGAGGCACTGAGTCCCCAGACCCTCGGATTAGTAGGGAACTAAGGCCTCCTGCCAACAGCCCCCCAGAGGACGTCTGCCTGTGGGTATGCCAGTCCCAGCCAGGTATTTAAATGACTGTGATCCCTTCATTGTAGCCCCTTTGTAACCTCATGAAGGTCCCTGAGCCAGAGCCATTCAACTACACTACTCCCAAATTCCTGATTTCAGAGGCTATCAGATTAATAATGTTTAGCATTTGAAGTCACTACGTTTTGGAGTGATTTTTTTTTTTTAACACAGCAATAGATAAATAATAAAATTAGCATTAGGGAAACTTCCAGTATGAGACCTTTTCAAATATCCCTGCTAACCACATCCTAATATGTGTCTTATGGTGGATATGTGTGCATTTCTGTTGGGTATAACCCTAGGAGTGAAAATGCTGGATTGCAGGATATATACATGTTTGGCTTTAGTAGACGCTGCAAAAGAGTCTTTTCCAAAGGGCTGATATCAATTCCACCCTCACTAGCAGAGTATAAGATTGCTCATACTCTCACCAACACTTGATATTTTCTCTTTTTCGTTTTGGCCATTTTGATGGGTTGTAGTGGAATTGCATCATGGATTAATTTACATTTCTCCTGAGCTTTAATGAGGTTTAGTACCTTTTCAAAAGCTCAATGGCCATTTAGACATCTCCATTTATAAAACATTTGTTAAAGCCCTTTACCCATTTAAAAAAATTGAGTTATCTGTCTTTTTCTAATGGATCTATTCTTTTTATAATTCTGGAAATATTTTTATATTCTGAGCCTGTCCTTCAGTATATGTATTTCTTTTTCTTTTCCTTTTTTTTTTTTTTTTTTTGGTTGTTGTTGAGACAGAGTCTTGCTCTGTCACGCAGGCTGGAGTGCAGTGGTGTGATCTTGGCTCACCGCAACCTCCATCTCCCAGCTCAAGCGATTCTCCTGCTTCAGCCTCCCAAGTAGCTGGGCTTACAGGCATGCACCACCACACCCAGCTAATTTATGTATTTTTAAGTAGAGACAGGGCTTCACTATGTTGGCCAGGTTGGTCTTGAGCTCCTGACCTCAAGTGATCTGCCCACCTTGGCCTCCCAAAGTGCTGGGATTACAGGCGTGAGCCACCACACTCAGCCTATATATAATATTTCTTCTCCCACTCTTTGGGTTTCCTTTTTACTCTCTAAATTGTGGCTTTTGGTAAACAGTTCATCATTTTAATTTAGTCTAGTTTATCAATTGTTTTTTGGTTTTTTTTTTTCTTTTTCTTTTTCTTGAGACAGAGTTTCACTCTTGTCGCCCAGGCTGAAGTGCAGTGGTACGATCTCAGCTTGATGCAACCTCTGCCCCTTGGGTTCAAGTGATTCTCCTGCCTCAGCCTCGCAAGTACCTGGGATTACAGGCACCCACCACCACGCCCCACTAAATTTTGCATTTTTAGTAGAGATGGGGTTTTGCCATGCTGGTCAGGCTGGTCTCGAACTCCTGACCTCAGGTGATCTGCCTGCCTTGACCTCCCAAAATGTTGGGATTACAGGCACGAGCCACAGCACCTGGCCTAGTTTATCAATTATTTTTGAGATGGCTAGTGATTTATGATCTGTTTAAGAAATTTTTGCCTACCCCAAGTGATGAAAATACTTTCCTATGGTATCCTCAAGAAGCTTTATTAGATCTATGATCCATACAAAATTGATTTTGTGTATGGAATGAGCTAGAGATGACAATTTACAATTACTCCAACACCTTTTTTTTTTTTTTTTTTTAGACAGAGTTTCATTCTTGTTGCCTGGGCTGGAGTGCAATGGTGTGATCTCAGCTCACTGCAGCCTTCGCCTCAGCCTCCCAAGTAGCTGAGATTACAGGTACCTGCCACCATGCCTGGCTAATTTTGTATGTTTAGTAGAGACCGGGTTTCACCATGTTGGCCAGGCTGGTCTCGAACTCCTGGCCTCAGGTGATCCGCCTGTCTCAGCCTCCCAAAGTGCTGGGATTACAGGTGTGAGCCACTGCGCCTGGCCACTCCAGCACTATTTATTGAAAAAGAAGAAAATCATCCTTTCCTGGGGGCATTGGAACATACCTTTATTATAAATCAAGTGCCCATAAATTTAGAGATCTATTCATAGACTCTCTCTTCTGCTCTACTTGTCTATCCTTGGACCAATACCACATTCTTTTAATTATAATAGATTTATAGTTAGTCTTGATATCTAGTAAATAAGGCTTCCAGATGCTTTTTCTTCAAGATTGTCTTTGTTATTGTGACTCTTTGATTTCCACATAATTTTTTTTTATTTCTACATAATTTGTTTTTCTTTTCTTTTCTTTTCCTTTCTTGAGATAGGGTCTTGATCTGTCACCTAGGCTGGAGTGCAGTGGCGTCATCTTGGCTCACTGCAGCCTCCACCTCCCAAGTTCAAGCAGGTCTCGTGCTTCAGCCTCCCTAGTAGCTGGAATTACAGGTGTGCACCACCATGCCTGGTTAATTTTTGTGTTTTTAGTAGAGATAGGGTTTTACCATGTTGGCTAAGCTGGTCTCAAACTCCTGGACTTAAGTGATCTGCCTGCCTCGGCTTCCCAAAATGCTGGGATTACCTCCCAAAGTGCTGGCATGAGCCACTGTGCCCAGCCCCATATAAATTTTAGAATTAGTCTGTCAATTTCCATTGGAATACCTACTAAGATTTTGGTTAGCATTGCATTTAATGTATTAATAAATTAGGGAAAAATTAACACTCGAATTTTACAATTCACTAGCATGATTTTTTCTCCATTTATTCAGATTTTCTTTAATTTTTCTCAGTAATGTTTGCTAGTTTCATGTGTAGAATCTTGAATATCTTTCACTGGATTTATTTCTGGGTATTTAATTTTTTTGATGTTATATCAATAATACTTTAAAATTTCAATTCCAATTGTTATTGCTCATATATAGAATACAATTAATCATTAAAATACCCTTGTATCTAGTGACCTTGCTAAACTCATTTGTTCATTCTGTCCAGTACTTTTTACTTTCTGCATGCAGAGTCATGTAGTCTCTTAATAATGAACAATTTCATTTTCTCCCTTCCACACTTATGCCTTTTATTTCTTTTCAGTTCAGATTCCAGTATAACATCAAACAGAAGTAATGATAGTGATATTCTTGACTTGGTCCTCATATCAGGGGGATATCTTACAACATTTTATTACTATTATGATGCTTGATGTGGAGGATGTCCAAGCCTGAATAGGGGTGGGAAGAGCATCTGCATAGGATGTAGGAGCCTGAATGGGGTGAGGAGGTCATCTCCATGGAAGGGCGATCCAGGACAGGGTGTCAGAGCCCAGAAAGATGGACAAGAACATCTACATGTTAGGTTGTCTGGGGTGGTATGTTGGTGCACCAAGAGGGAAAGAAAATGTTCATATGTGACACAGGTGTCAGGCCCCAAAGGAGTGAGGAGAGCTTTGACATCAGGGGTGACCTGGCAGAGGGTGTCAGAACCCAAGTGGAGTTAGAAGAACATTTATAGAAATTTTGGGAAGGAGGGAATGTGGTAGTGACAGAATATCGGTAACATGCAAAGGAATTTATATAGTAAGGAAACAGATTGAAGAAAATGGAAACCAAGTTTCTCACTATTGGAGAAAGAAGTTAAAAATATGGGCTAGTCACAGTGGCTCACACCTTAATCCCCATAATCCCAGCACTGTGGGAGGCTGAGGTAGGAGGATCACTTGAGCCCAGGAGTTCGAGAACAGCCTGGGCAACATGGTAAAACCCCATTTTTACAAAAAATAAAAACAAGCTGGGTGGGATGGCAGATGCCTGTAGTTGCAGCTACCTGGGAGGCTGAGGTGGGAAGATGACTTAAGTCCAGGATATCAAGGCTGCAGTGAGCCATGTTCATGCCACTGCACTCCAGCTTGAATAACAGAGAGAACCCCTGTTTCAAAAAAACAAAAAATCCACCCCCACCCACCACCAAAATGGAAAGAGATGAAACTAGAATGAATGCTGGAGTACTGGATTAGAATTAGAGGTATTAGTGTGAACTTAAAGTTTTCAGTATACATAGGTGGATATAGAAGTGTGTGTGTCTGTGTGCGTGTGGAGTATATTACTTAGGTCTGTCCACTGAGAGGGGCTAGGAACAGCAACACCCCAATAGCAATGAGCATATCTAGCATCGAGATCTTAGTTTCTAAATACCTTTCTTTCCTAACAGGAACCAGGGCTTCTTGGAGAAATGGTTGGTTCTAGGCCTGAAGGAAGGAAAAATTTAAGATAAACCTAGAATACTTTACTGTGCCAGAAAATGAAGAAATGCTGAAAGAATAATATCTATTCTGTCAAAAAGACATAGAAACTAGCTTGAAGGAGCTCCCATTGGCCAAATCTGGGACAATTTGAGCATTGAAATAAAGATAGTAACAGATTATAACACATTAAATAAAATGGGAATCCATGAATCCATTTGATAAAAATAAATTAATTAATTCAAAATTTTATGAGTAATGGGATATTTATTTAGTTTCAAAGCATCTTGCCAAGGGAAAAAGTGTAACTTTACAGTGGAGAAGCTAGCACATACCATCTTCATCAAGTGATCAAGGTTAAAATCACCAATGAAGAGACCTAACAGCTAAGTGCAATGTGGGATCCTGGATTGGTTCAAGGAACTGAAAAATAGCATTAGTGGGACAACTGGTGAAATTGAATAAGATGTGTAGATGATTTAGCCTCCATATTTCAAAGTCAATTTCTTGTTTTGATCATTAATTACATTGCGGTTGGTAGGAGAAAGTCCTTGCAATGCACTGAATGTTTATGTTCCCAAATTCATTTGTTGAAATCCTAACCCCCAAATTGATGATACTAGAAAATGGGGCCCTTGGGAGGTGAGTAAGCTTACAATGAGAAAACAGCTGACTATGAGGAATGGGGCCCTCAGGAGACAAGAAAGCTGCCAGGACCTTGACTTTGGACTTCCCAGCCTCCAGAATTTTGAGAAACAAATTTCTGTTATTTATAAGCCACCCAGTTTATGCTATTATGTTATAGCAGCTTGAATGAACTAAGACATTCTTTGTGGTAGGAAATGCATCTAAAATATTCTTGAATAATGAGGCACCATGTTGACAACTTATCCTCAAACAGGTTAAGCAAAAATGTTCTTTTTACTGTTTAAAAAAAAAAAGGAAAGATATAATTATTCTGGACTTGGGAGAGTGTTTATCTGATGTGCTGGTGCATGAAGCAGAGAGGGCAGCATTACTTCCTGAAGGAATGAAGTCTTACCCAGAATGATGCTTTTACTGTAATCTGTACAGGCTCCAACTGTGAATTCCTTGAGGGTGGGGCCTATGTTATTTGAAGGTGAAAGAATAGGCTTTGTGGGGACTGAAGGTTGTACATTCAAGAGGGCTCTTCTTAAGAAAGATATTATAAAATTACGAGTATAATATTAGGCAGTAAAATGAATATTTAGGACAAGAAAAGAAATCATGTCAAATTATAAATTCTATAAAGCTCACAAATATTGCAAACATCACAAAGTCCAGAAAAAAACCTCTTTTATTGGTTAACTGCTTAGCGTATCCCTCTATAATATTTTTTGGGTTTTCATTTTTTTTGAAGCAGGATCTTGCTCTTTGGCCCAGCCTGGAATGCAGTGTTGCGATAACAGATGACTCCAGCCTCGACCTTCTGGGCTAATGCAATCCTCCTATCTGAGCCTCCTGAGTAGCTAGGGCTGCAGGTGTGCACCACCATACCTGGATAATTAAAAAATTTTTTTGTAGAGACAGGGCCTCACTGTGTTGCTCAGGCTGGGGACTCATGTGATCCTCCTGCCTTGGCCTCCCAAAGTATTGGAATTACAGGCATGAGCCACTGTACCTGGTCTATAACACTTTTTTTTAAAAACACATTTCTTGGCTTCATACTCTGTGATTATGTCTTCATATGATATCAGTTTGATAATATCAGAATCTTGAACTAGAAATACAATTCAGTCTTTCCTCTAGCATGGGCGATCAAAATTTGTTTTTAAAAAATTATTATTCATAGCTTTAAAAAATTTGTTTTGGTTTCAAAAACTCGTTGATAATGTTACATAAATGTTTAAGATTGTTATCTAGCTTGGGAAACCACTACCAAGTTTCTTCCATATATGAGCTGTATGACTTAAAGACATAACTGAATATATTCCTGACAAGTAAGAAGTTCCATTTTTGTGTATGAGAACTGAATTCTCCATATACAATTTTACACACCCAATAATTAAAAGACCCTTCTACAGATAAGTGTCTGGCTCCACACGTTTCAAACCTTGTTTGCCTTTCTTACGCAGACACTTCTGGTGCTGGGCATTGTAGGACATATCCATTTTGCAACACAACCTCTTATCCTACATTGCCTCATGATGCTGGGTCAGGTGGCAAAGCGAGTAGGCACTGGTCATATCCATAGAAGACACTCTCATACCAGTATATCAAGCAATAATTAACTACACATAGGAACATTTGCAGAATATACAACTAGAGCTCACTGTATAGGTTGAATGGTGGCCTCCCAAAAAGATACATTTGTGTCCTAACCTGTAGAACGTGCAAATGTGACCTTACCTGGTACAATATTTTTGTCAATTTAATTATCTTGAGATATGATCATCCTGGATTTAGAGTGGGACCCTGAATCTAGTGACAGTTGTCTTTAAAAATATTTTTTTAGGCTGGGCGCGGTGGCTCAAGCCTGTAATCCCAGCACTTTGGGAGGCTGAGACGGGTGGATACGAGGTCAGGAGATCGAGACCACCCTGACTAACATGGTGAAACCCCGTCTCTACTAAAAAATACAAAAAATTAGCTAGGCGTGGTGGCGGGCGCCTGTAGTCCCAGCTACTCGGGAGACTGAGGCAGGAGAATGGCGTGAACCTGAGAGGCGGAGCTTGCAGTGAGCTGAGATCTGGCCACTGCACTCCAGCCTGGGCAACAGAGCAAGACTTTGTCTCAAAAAATATATATATATATATTTTTTTTTAATTAAAAAAAAATTCTTTTTTAGAGACAGACAAGAAAGCCACAGAGGAGAAGGTGATGTGAAGACAGAAGCAGGGATTGGAGTGATCCATCTACAAGCCAAGAAATACCAATGGTTGCTGCCAACCACCAGGGTCTAGGAGAGTGGCATGGAACAGATTTTCCCTCAGAGCTTCCAGAAAGAACTAACCCTGTCAACACTGTGATTCTGGACTGTGAGAGAGAAATTTCTGTTGTTTTAAGCCGTCAAGTTTGTGGTAATTTGTTATGGCAGCCGTAGGAAACTCATCACCTAGTAAATCCAAATTAAATATTATCCCAATTTTTGCTTGATTCCAGAAATGGCTGTAGTGTTTCAACACCCTCTAGCATAAGAGAATTGTAACAGGGGAAGCTGGTGTGGAAACAGACAGTAGTCTGAACCAGTTTGGACAAAAATACTGGTCTTGCAAATTTTAGAAAAAGCACACAACCTCTGAACACATGAGGACCTCCTAAGGACCTTCCAGGACCTTAGGAGGGGCCCGGCCAAGGGAGAGTCCCTGAAGCTTATGCTTAATACATTTTACAGAAGAGCTGCCTCGGTGTAGGAAGCAGTGTAGTGTTACGAAGACAGCCTCTAGAGCCAGACACCCTGGGTTCAAATCCCAATTTTGCAACTATCTAGCTGTTGACTTGAGAGAAGTTACTTAGCCTTTCTGTGCCCCAATTTCTTCCTCCATAAAATATAAATGGCAGTAGCACTATCTGCCTCATAGGGTTGTTTACCCACTGAAGTAGCATGATACACATAAGGCACCTTCTATATATAGATATATCTCCATCTCTATCTATCTATCTATCTCACGCACAAAGAACAGTATATGCCCCATGGTATGCACTCAAGATACCTTAACCACTTTATTATTTACTCAACAAGTGTCTTGTTCTCTTCTTTGTGTCCACATGTATTCAGTGTTTAGCTCCCACTTTATTATTATTATTATTATTATTATTATTATTATTTGAGACGGAGTCTGGCTCTGCGGCCCAGGCCGGAGTGCAGTGGTGCGCAATCTCGGCTCACTGCAAGCTCTGCCTCCCGGGTTCACACTTTTCTCCTGCCTCAGCCTCCCGAGTAGCTGGGACTACAGGTGCCTGCCACCACACCTGGCTAATTTTTTGTAATTTTAGTAGGCATGGGGTTTCACTGTGTTAGCCAGGATGGTCTCGATCTCCTGACCTCGTGATCCACCTGCCTTGGCCTCCCAAAGTGCTGGGATTACAGGCGTGAGCCACTGCACCCAGCCTGGCTCCCACTTATAAGTGAGAATATGTGGCATTTAGCTTTCTATTTCTGTGTATATTCACTTGGGATAATGCTTCCAGCTCCATCCATGTTGCTGCAAAGGACACGATCCCATTCTTTTTATGGCTGCATAGTATTCCATGGTGTATGTGTACTACATTTTCTTTATCCAGTCCTCTTTTGATGGGCCTTTAGGTTGATTCCATGTCTTCGATATTGTGAATAGTGCTGCAATGAACATATGCATGTATGTGTCTTTATAGCAGAACAACTTATATCCTTTGGGTATATGCCCAGTAATGAAATTGCTAGGTCCAATGGTAGCTCTGTTTTAAGTTCTTTGAGAAATCTCTGAACTGCTTTTCAACAGTGGCTGAATTAGTTTACATTCCCACCAGTGTATAAACATTTTCTTTTCTCCACAACATCATCAGCATACGTTATTTTTTTACTTAAAAAAAATTTTTTTTTTGAGATAGAGTCTCACCGTCTCCCAGGCTGGAGTCCAATGGCATGATCGCGGCTCACTGCAACCTCTGCCTCCCAGGTTCAAGTGATCCTCCCACCTCAGCCTCCCAAGTAGTTGGGACCACAGGCACGTGGCACCACACCTAGCTAAGTTAAAAAAAAATTTTTTTTTTACAGAGATGGGGTCTCACTGTGTTGCCTAGTCTGGTCTTGAACTCCTCCCACCTCAACCCCCAAAGTGCTGGTATTACAGGCATGAGCCACTGTACCCAGTGACTTTTTAATAGCCATTCTGATGGATGTGAGATGATATTTCATTATGATTTTGATTTGCATTTCTCTAGTGATTAATGATGTTGAACATTTTTTCATATGGTTTTTCCACATGTATGTCTTCTTTTAAGAAGTGTCTGTTCATGTCCTTTGTCCATTTTTAATGGTGTTGTTTGTTTTTGCTTATTGATTTAAGCTCCTTATAGATTCTGGATATTATACTTTTGTGGATATTTCTCCCATTCTCTAGGTCATCTGTTTACTCTGTTGATAGTTTCTTTTGCTATACAGAAGCTCTTTAGTTTAATTAGGTCCCATTTATCAATTTTTGATGTTGTTACAATTGTTTCTGGTGTCTTCTCATGAAATCTTTTCCAGGGCCTATGTTCAGAGTGGTATTTCCTGTTTTCTTCTAGAGTTTTTATAGTTTTAGGTTTTACATTTAAGTCTTTAATCCATCTTGAGTTGATGTTTGTATATAGTGAAAGGAAGGGATCCAGTTTCGATTGTGGCTAGTCAGTTATCTCAGCAACATTTATTGATTAGGGAGTCCTTTCCCCATTGCTTTTGTTGACTTTGTTGAAGATTAGACAGTTGTAGGTGTGTGGCTTTATTTTTGGGTTCTTAAGCCTGTTCCATTGGTCTATGTGTCTGTTTTTGTTACCATGCTATTTTGGTTACTGTAACCCTATAGTATAGTTAGAAGTCAGGTAGTATGATGCCTTCAGCTTTGTTCTTTTTATGTAGGATTGCATTGGCTATTTGGTCTCTTTTGGTTCCATATGAATTTTAGAATAATTTTTTTCTAATTCTGTGAAAATGTCCTTGGTAGTTTGATAGGAATAGCATTGAATCTGCAAATTGCTTTGGGCAATACGAGCATTTTAACACTATTGATTCTTCCTGTCCATGAGCATGGAATATTTTTCCATTTGTTTGTGTCATCTCTGATTTCTTTCAGCAGTGTTTTATAACTCTTGTTGGACAGATTTTTCACCTCCTTGGTTAGCTGTATTAATAGGTATTTTTTTGTGGTTATTATGAATAGGATTGCATTCATGATTTGGCTCTTAGCTTGACTGTTGTTGGTGTATAGAAATGCTACCGATTTTTGTACATTGACTTTGTATGCTGAAACTTTGCTGAAGATGTTTATAGATCTAGGAGCTTTTGGGCAGAGACTATGGGGTTTTCTGGGTATAAAATCATCCGCAAAGAGAGATAGCTTGACTTCCTCTCCTCCTATTTGGATACCTTTTTTCCCTTTCTCTTGACTGATTACTGGGGCTAGGACTTCCAGTACTATGTTGAATAAGATGAAATGTATTTTAAAGAGCAAGTTGGATAGAGGAATAGATATGTGATAAAGCAAATATAGGAAAAGGTTGATTATAGACTTGAGGCGGCAGATAGATGTGTTTTCACTGTACAAATCTCTCAATTTTTCTGTATGTTTGAAAGTTTTCATAATTAAATGTTGGTAAAACAAATATCCACACAAATGAACACTGTGCATCCACTAAAAAATGTTTTAGGCCACATACAGTGGCTCACAACTATAATTCCAGCACTTTGGGAGGCTAAGGTGGGAGGATCGCTTGAGCCCAGAAGTTTGAGACCAGCCTGGGCAACATAGTGAGACCCTGTGTCTACAAAAAAATTTTAAAAATTCACTGGACGTGGTGATGTGCCCCAGTAGTTCCAGTTACTCAGGAGGCTAAAGAGGGAGGATTGTTTGAACTCAGGAGGTGAGGTTGCAGTGAGCCATGATTGTGTCACTGTACTCCAGCCTGGGCAACAGAGTGAGACACTGTCTCAAAAAAAAAAAAAAAAAAAAAGGTTTTAGTAGACTATTCCAAGAGAAAGATTTATTATAAACTGAAAAAAGTAGGATTCAAAACAGTATTACAGTTTAACACTCCTTTATTTATGTGCAGGTGGAAGAATGTACACTGGGAACAGCACATGCAAAAGTCCTGGGCAGAAGCTGGTCTGGAGGATTTGAGGAACTGCAAGGAAGCAGTGATGACTAGAGAGGCGTGAGGGAAGAAAAAGGCAGTAAATGAGGTAATGAAGATGATGGAAGGGGGCAAGGTTGGATTAGCTAGTTTGGTTCTCTATCTCTGCATAAGAAACTATCTCAAGTTTTGTGGTTTAAAACAACCACCTTTTTGTATCTCACAATTGGTGGATCAGGAATTTGGACAAAATTCAACTGGGCATTCTTTCCTGCTCTACTAGCATCAAATAAGGTCACTCTGATGTTCACTGGCAGATGGGTTGGTCTGTAGGATTCCATGTGGTTTCACTCTCATTTTTAGTGCCAGGGGGAGATAGCTGGAAGGCTAGCCCTCTTCCTCTCCATGTAGTCTCAGGGCCCCGCCGTGTGGTCTGTATTAGAGTAGCTAGGTTTCTTACATGGTGTCTCAAGGTTCCAAGAGCAAGTGATTCGAGAGACAGGAATAGAAGATGCCAGTCCTAAGGCCTGGGCACAAAAACAGACATAGTGGCACTTCTGCCATATTTCTAGTAGAGACGGAGTTTCGCCACATTGGCCAGGCTGGTCTTGAACTCCTGACCTCAGGTGACCCACCTGCCTTGGCCTCCCAAAATGCTGGGATTACAGATGTGAGCCACTGTGACTGGCCACTTCTGCCATATTTCATTGGTCAAAGAAGTCATGGAAGGGGAGATAGCAATATACCTTTCAATGGGAAAAGTGTCAAATAATTTGTGACTATCTTTAATCTGCCAATAGGCCCTTGTAGGTCATAGTAAAAACTTAGGCTTTTCCTCTACCAGGGATGGGAGCCATTGGAGGGTGTTAAACAGAGGAGTGACATGATCTGACTTTCATTTTAACAGGACCACTCTACAATTTTGAAAAGGCACTGCAGGTAGGAACGAAATAGGAGGAAGACCCATTAGGGGGCTATTGCAATAAACCAAGCAAGAGATAATGGTGGCTTGGGCCAGGATGGAGGCAGAGGGGGTAGTGAGCAGTGGTTGAATTCTGGATATATTTTGCAGGCAGAACCATCCAGATTTGCTGATGCATTAAATATGGGTGTGAAATAAAAAGAGGAGTCAAAGATAACTCCAAAACATTCATCTGAGATTTAGTAAACTAGAATTACTGTTAACGGAGATGGGAGCAGCAGCAGGAGCAGTTGGGCAGGGAGTATCAGGAATGGTTTTGGCCATATTGAGATGCCTATAATACATCCAAGTGGAGGTCTCAAGTAGGTCTGGTGTTTAAAGGAGAGATCCAGGTTGGAGATGTAAATTTGAATGTTATCAACATATGGGTGAATTTCACCTAGAGAGTAGATATAGAGAGAAGGGCTCCAAGGACTGAGCCTGGAGCCTCCAACTCCATCTTTTCCTCTTGCCAATCCCCCTTGGTGTCTCTGGTCTCAAAAAAGTTGATATTTCAGATGTTGCTTCCAGGCCACTGCTCTTCCAGTCTTTTGTGAAAAACTAAACTAATTAAGAAGTCATGCTGTGGAAGTGAAAGCTACAGAGGTTTTTGGGAAGAGAGAGGCCGGAGCTGTGACAGGTGAGGGGTGATATCACCATGCCTAGGAGGGGCCAGAGGCTGGCTTGCTAACGAGCATGAGGAGAGTGGCTCTAAATTAGCTGGGCGTGGTGGTGTGTGCCTGTGGTCCCAGCTGTACAGGAGGCTGAGGTGGGAGGATCACTTGAACCCAGGAGGTTGAGAATGTAGTGAGCCATGATCACCCCACTGCATTCCAGCCTGAGCAAGACTCTGTCTCAAAAAAAAAAAAAAAAAAAGAGAGAGAGAGAGAGAGTGAGTGTGGCTCTGATTTAGGAAGAAGGCTACACAAAGAGTGACCCGGCCAGACTTGACCCCTTGGGGTTCCCAGCCTTAGTAAAAAGTTCTGTACCGATTAGATAAATAGACAAGTCTAAGAGAAAAGAGCTCGGAAACAGACCCACACAAATATGGACAATGTATTCATGACAGAGGTGGCACTGAAAATCAGTGGGAAAAAGGGCTAATCCACAAATGGTGCTGGGAAAAGAGGCTTTCCATTGTTTAAGAAGGAAAAAAATCCCTACTTCACACCCAAATAAAAACACATAGTTTCAAGAAACAAATGTAACCCTTAAATTTTTTTTTTTTTTTTTTTTTTTTTTTTTTTTTTTTTTTTTTTTTTTTTTTGAGACGGAGTCTCGCTCTGTCGCCCAGGCTGGAGTGCAGTGGCCGGATCTCAGCTCACTGCAAGCTCCGCCTCCCGGGTTTACGCCATTCTCCTGCCTCAGCCTCCGGGTAGCTGGGACTACAGGCGCCCGCCACCTCGCCCGGCTAGTTTTTTGTATTTTTAGTAGAGACGGGGTTTCACCGTGTTAGCCAGGATGGTCTCGATCTCCTGACCTCGTGATCCGCCCATCTCGGCCTCCCAAAGTGCTGGGATTACAGGCTTGAGCCACCGCACCCGGCCTTAAAACTTTTAAAGACCTTTGAAGTGCTAGGTTTAGGAGAATATCGATTTTAAGTGAGGGAGTGACTTCTAAAATTAGATGCACAAGCCTTAAAGGAAAAGATACATTAAAAAACTTCCACTCATCTAAAGACACTTTTTATTTTATTTTATTTTATTTTTTAAGACAGAATTTTGCTCTTGTTGCCCAGGCTGTAGTGCAATGGCGTGATCTCAGCTTGCGGCAACCTCCACCACCCAGGTTCAAGCAATTCTCCTGCCTCAGCCTCCTGAGTAGCTGGGATTACAGGCATGCGCCACCATGCCCAGCTAATTTTGTATTTTTAATAGAGATGGGGTTTCTCCGTGTTGGTCAGGCTGGTCTCGAACTCCCAACCTCAAGTGATCCTCCCGTCTTGGCCTCCCAAAGTGCTGGGATTGCAGGCCAAAAGACACCATTTTTTAAAAAAGTAACATGGCCGGGCGCGGTAGCTCAAGCCTGTAATCCCAGCACTTTGGGAGGCCGAGACGGGCGGATCACGAGGTCAGGAGATTGAGAGCATCCTGGCTAGCACGGTGAAACCCCGTCTCTACTAAAAAAATACAAAAAACTAGCCGGGCAAGGTGGCAGGTGCCTGTAGTCCCAGCTACTCGGGAGGCTGAGGCAGGAGAATGGCGTAGGCCCGGGAGGCGGAGCTTGCCGTGAGCCAAGATCCGGCCACTGCACTCCAGCCTGGGCAACAGAGCGAGACTGTCTCAAAAAAAAAAAAAAAAAGTAACGTGTGGCCTAGGAGAAGATATAAACTACATGTAATTAACAAGGGACTGGCATCCAAGATTTATATTTAAAAATCTACAAATAAAAAGAGAAGATAAACCAATCAATAGAAAATAAGCAAAAGAGATGAACAGGTAGTTAATAAAAGAGAAAATCCCAGATGGTCACAGAAGGAAGAAATATCACAAAAAGATGCTCAATACCAGCCGGGCACGGTGGTTCATGCCTGTAATCCCAGCACTTTAGGTGGCCGAGGTAGGTAGATCACCTGAGGTCTGGAGTTTGAGACCAGCCTGACGAACATGGAGAAACCCCATCTCTACTAAAAATATAAAATTAGCCAGGCATGGTGGTGCATGCCTGTAATCCCATCTACTCGGGAGGCTGAGGCAGGAGAATCGCTTGAACCCAAGAGGCGGAGGTTGCGGTGAACTGAGATTGTGCCATTGCACTCCAGCCTGGGCAACAAGAGTGAATTCTACTAAAAATACAAGAAAATTAGCCGGGCGAGGTGGCGGGCGCCTGTAGTCCCAGCTACTCGGGAGGCTGAGGCAGGAGAATGGCGTGAACCCGGGGGGGCGGAGCTTGCAGTGAGCCGAGATCGCGCCACTGCACTGCAGCCTGGGGCACAGAGCGAGACTCCGTCTCAAAAAAAAAAAAAAAAAAAAAAAAAGCTCAATTCAATTCCAGTAATAGTTGGGAAATGTCTACCTTATCAAAGAGGCCTTCCCAGATACTTTATGAAATAGAATGCTGCCTCTTCTACAGCATTTATTCCTTCAACAAGTATTCACTGAGTTCTAGGCACTTAGCATACATTCATGAACAAAAAAGACAAATATTCTGGATCTCATATTCTAGTATGTATGTGGTCAAACAACAAACATAGTAAATGAATAAAATTATCTAGTAAGTTAGTAGATCACAAATTCCAGAGGAAAAAATGGAGCAGGGGACAGAAGATTGAGATAAGAGACTGGCGGGGCCAGGGGCAGGATGCAATTTTAAATAGTCTGTGTCTTAGTCAGCTCAGGCTGCCACAACAAAATACTATAGACTGGGTAGCTGAAACGACATACATTTATTTCTGACAGTTGTGGAGGCTGGAAGTCTGAGGTCAGGATGCCATCATGGTGGGATTCTGGTGGGGGATCTCTTCCAGTCTCGCCTGCTTTGTGTGTAGTCACCTGGCAGACAGACAGCAAGCTCTCTTGAGACACTAAACCCATCAGAGGGCCCCACCCTCAGGACCTCATCTAAACCTAATTACCCCCTAAAGGCCTCATCTTCAAATATCATCACATTGGGTGTTAGGCCTCAACAAATGAATTCTGGGGGCCAAGAATAGTCCACAGCAGACTGATTAGGGTATACCTCATTAAGACGATGGCGTTTGATTAAAGAGTTGAATGAGATGACGAAGTAAGCCTTACCTGTAACTGGTAGAGAGTGCTCCAAGAAGAGAAAGACAGCCAAAATGCCAAAGCCAAAATGGAAGGCCAGTGTGGTGGGGACAGAGTAAGGGGTGGGGTTGAAGCAGTAAGGGCAGAGGGAAGATCATTCTGGGCCTTGTAAGCCAGTGGAAAAGCCACATGTGATTAATATATATAATATGTTAATTATAATATTAATCATTGTTTTATATAATACTTACATCAATATATAAAAATATATATTTGTTGGCCTTTCCAGCTCTACAGGACAGGGACTTTGTCTATTTTGTTCACTGCCTGGCATGTAGTGGCACTTGATAAATATTTATTTGTTGAATAAGTAAAATTTATATATCACTACAGCAGGTTATTGCCCATATATCAGAATGACCAAAATTTGAAACCTGACAATGTCACAAGTTGGTGGAGATACAGAGCCATAGAAACTTGCATGCACAAGCCGGGTGCGGTGGCTCACCCCTGTATTTCTAGCACTTTGGGAGGCTGAGGCGGGTGGATTAACTGAGGTCAGGAGTTCCAGACCAGCCTGGCCAACATGGTGAAACCCCATCTCTACTAAAAATATAAAAAAATTAGCTGGATGTAGTGGCATGCGCTTGTAATCCCAGCTACTCCAGAGGCTGAGGCCAGAGAATCTCTTGAACCCAGGAGGTGGAGGTTGCAGCGAGCCGAGATCGCACCATTGCACTCCAGCCTGGGTGACAAGAGCAAAACTCCATCTCAAAAAAAAAAAAAAAAAAAAAAAAAAGAAAGAAAGAAAGGAAGAAAGGAAAAAAGAAAAGAAAGAAACTTGTATGCATTGCAGGGTGTAAGTTGGCACAACACCTTAGGAGAACAATTTAACAAGATCTAGTAAAGTTGGATATGTATACCCAATAACCCAGCAACTCCACTACTGGGTATATTCCTAGAGAAATGGTTGTAAATGTGCACCAGAGACATGTAAAATAATATTTATAACACAATTGTTTTTGATCATAAAAAATTGAAAGCAACCTAATTATCAGTCACCAAGAGAACAAATAAGTAAAACTTACTACACTGATACAATGAAATGTTGTGCAGCAGGAAAAATCAACATCAACAAGGTTATCAACAAAAATAAATCTTACAAACTTAATGTAAAGCAAAAAAAAAAAAAAAAAAAAGCACGTATTAGATTCACATAGTATGGTCTCACTTATATAAAGTAAAGTATGAACAACTGGCCAGGTGGGGTGGCTCATGCTTGTAATCCCAGCACTTTGGGAGGCCAAGGTGGGAGGATAACCTGAGCCCAGAAATTCAAGACCATGCTGTACAACATAGAGACACCATCTCCACAAAAATTTTAAAAATTAGCCAAGCATGGTGGCACACACGTCTGTGGTCCCAGCAACTTGGAGGCTGAGGCAGGAGGATTGCTTGAGTCCTGGAGATCAAGGCTGCAATGAGCCATGATTGCACCACTGCACTACAGCCTGGGCAACAGAGTGAGACCCTGCCTCAAAAACAACAACAGGCCAGTCGCAGTGGCTCACACCTGTAATCCCAGAACTTTGGGAAGCCAAGGTGGGTGGATCACCTGAGGTCAGGAGTTTGAGACCAACCTGGACAAAATGGTGAAATCCCGTCTCTACTAAAAATACAAAAATTAGCTGGGTGTGGTGGTGAGCTACTGTCATCTCAGCTACTTGGGAGGCTGAGGCAGGATAATCGGTTGAACCCAGGAGGCAGAGGTTGCAGTGAGCTGACATCATGCCACCGCACTTCAGCCTGGGTGACAGAGCAAGACTTCATCTAAAAACAAACACACAAAAACAACAAAATGAAAAATTGTCTCCTAATTGATAGGTAAAGCAATAGACACAGTGATAGCCAATTCTAAGATGACCTCCATGGTTTTTTTGCCCCACAATACTCCCATAATTATGTTACATTATATGGTAAAAGAGATTGTTGCAGATGTAATTACAGTTATTAATCAGTTGGGCTTAAAATAGGATATTTTCTGGAAATATCCATTTTCTGGAAATGTATAGTCTTTGGAGGGAGAACAAAGTCTCCATACCAACTAAGACTGCATATCCCTCCACCTGCAATAGGATTTGTCTAAAAGTCAGATTTAATTAAAAAAAAAGTTAAAAGACAGTTCCTCATACAAAATTTGCATGAGTAAATGAATGAGTAGAAAAATGAAAAGATGAATTATGACTGGATGTTCAACTACCCATTGAATACCACCAAGCAGGATAGAAAAATATTGTGCCATTGCAGAATAATCCACAAACTACTTGAAAATAGCCTTGGAGTTTCTTTAAAAGGCAGGTGTGAACCATGTTGTAACCAGGTAATTGTGGTTTGATCAGAACCCCAACCGTTCCTTTGAGAAAGCCTCCCAAAGGCAATCCAGACAAGAGGTCCTGTAGTCTTAGCCAACAGGAACTCAGGCAGCTTAAAGCTCAAACCCACCTCTGCCCCCATTTCCCCAGAGACACTGTGCTAATAGCCCTGATGATAAAAAGCGGCTCTGTGTGGCTACAGCTGCCTATTACACTGGTTGTGGACAAGTGTGATTCAGAAGCATGATGGATCAAATTTCTTATTTGAGCAGGAAGTTGATACCTAAGGAATGTAGCCTTGCAGCAGCCCCGAAAGACTTGACAATTGTGCAGGCCTCAGGGAAATGACTTTTCCTTTAAGAAAGCTCCTTGGAACCTGATGAACTCCAAACGCCAGCTATGGTTTGGACTGGGAGGTTTGAGATTCCAGCAGAAAATAGGCTATAGGATCAGAACCCAGGTTGTGGTCCACAGTGCCTCTTCCAGATTTTGTCATTAACTGACAACCAGATATCAGGGACTGCCTTCCTCATTTATTCGGACCAAACATACATCCCTGAAGTTACAAATTTCCACAGGGAAAATCTCCAGGCAGGAAGTTCCATTCATCAGGATATTTTTGCTTGCAAGAATTAGATTCGCGGCCGGGCGCGGTGGCTCAAGCCTGTAATCCCAGCACTTTGGGAGGCCGAGACGGGCGGATCACGAGGTCAGGAGATCGAGACCACCCTGGCTAACACGGTGAAACCCCGTCTCTACTAAAAATACAAAAAACTAGCCGGGCGAGGTGGCGGGCGCCTGTAGTCCCAGCTACTCCGGAGGCTGAGGCAGGAGAATGGCGTAAACCCGGGAGGCGGAGCTTGCAGTGAGCTGAGATCCGGCCACTGCACTCCAGCCCGGGCTACAGAGCAAGACTCCGTCTCAAAAAAAAAAAAAAAAAAAAAAAAAAAAAAAAAAAAGAATTAGATTCGCAACTCAAATTACCTTAAGATTAGAAAAAAAGGTTAGGGAGTGGGGACAGTGTGGATTTATGGGATCATACAACTGTATCAGGTTTAGCTGGATCTAGGGGCTAAAATTATGTCAGGGATCTGTCCCCCCATCTGTTGACTCTGCTTTCCTCTGCATTACTTCAGGTGGCTTTTCTCCATGTGGGGACAAGAGAGTCACCAGCAGCTCAAGGCTTTCATTCCAACAGCTTGACAACCTCAGAGGAAGGAAAGCCTTTCTTTCCCAACAGTTCCTCTAAAACTCCAAGAATTGAGTCTCATTGGCCTGGTTTGGACTAGCCCCTCCCTGAACCATTGTCACTAGGATGGGAGCTGGCTAAGTCTATGTCTTTAATCTATGTCTTGTGGTTTAGGGAGGGCTTAGCCCCATGTAAGCCACATGGATTGAGAATGTGGGAGCAGTGGTTTCCCAGGAGGAAGTTAGGGTATTCCTACCATGGAGTGGTGGGGCTGGCGGCTTGGCCAGAGAGACAACAGTGGTGCTCTCCAGAAAGAACAGGTGGGACCCAGCCATTTCCTAGGGTTTTCTCCTCCCTTTTAATTTTTTTCTTACAGGGATTTCATCTTGAGCCCACCCAAAGAAATTATGATTTCAGGCCGGTGCAGTGGCTCATGCCTGTAATCCCAGCACTTTGGGAGGCCGAGGCGGGTGGATCACGAGGTCAGGAGTTCAAGACCAGCCTGAGCAAAATGGAGAAACCCTCTCTCTACTAAAAATACAAAATAAGCTAGGCATGGTGGCCTGCGCCAGTAATCCCAGCTACTCGGGAGGCTGAAGCAGGAGAATCGCTTGAACCCGGGAGACAGAGGTTGTGGTGAGCTGAGATCGTGCCATTGCACTCCAGCCTGGGGAACAAGAGTGAAACTCCACCTCAAAAAAAAAAAAAAAGAAAAGAAAAAAGAAAAAGAAATTATGATTCCATAGGTCTGAGGTAGAGCCCAGAAATTATATGTTTACAAAATTCCCCTAGGTGGTTCTGCTAGGCAGAGTAGTTTAGGACCCATTAATCTAGTGGACGACCTTACTTGCCTCTGCTCCCTACTCAAAATCAAAAGCAAGTATATGTGGGGCTCTAGCTTATAAATTAGGAATGCCTTTTTACTCAAAGGAGGTCAACATAAAGAATTGTCTTTATATTTAGGAACCAGACAGAGGCAAGTGTAAATTAATGAACCTGCTTTCAAGCCCATCCCCCACTTGCCCCCAATTCTGGACAAATAGGAAGTCAACAAAAGGCCCCTGTCTAAGACATTGGAGCAGCAGGCAGACCTACCACGCTCTTCACACAGGAGTTACTCATTAAGCCTCATCATGCACAGGGGGTAGGACCCATTGTCACTGTGAGCAGGGGATTGCTGTGGCCTGGTTCTACCTTGGGACCAGTGCTTATCATCACAGCCTGGGGTTGGACAAGGAAGGCCATGCACTAGAGCAAACACAGTTAAAAATGGATTCTGGCTGGGCGCAGTGGCTCATGCCTGTAATCCCAACACTTTGGGAGGCCAAGGCAGGCAGATCACCTGAGGTAGGGAGATCGAGACCATCCTGGCTAACACGGTGAAACCCCATCTCTACTAAACATACAGAAAGTTAGCCGGGTGTTGTGGGACATGCCTGTAATCCCAGCTACTCAGGAGGCCAAGGCAGGAGAATTGCTTGAACCTGGGAGGCAGAGGTTGCGGTGAGCCGAGATCGCACCATGGCATTCCAACCTGGCCAACAAGAAAGAAACTATGTCACAAAAAAAATAAATAAATAAAATAAATAAAATAAAAAAGAATTCTAACTCTGTGTGCATATGAATTTAGGACAAGCTGGAGAAGGATTAGCTGTGATGGTGGAAGGTGGAGGGGGTGGGCAGGATTGGATTAGCCAAGTCATTAAATCCCATTATCTGTAACTGGCCATAGGACACATCATTTCACTGCTATTTCTCACTATTTTTCATATCTCTGCCACCTATGTTGTACATTCTTTGAAGGCTGGAGCCCTACCTCACACCTTTTTGTGTTCCCACCACCTAGCCCAGTACCATGTAGGCTACAGTTTCTCAAGTAGTATCTGCTCATGTGGTTTAATAATCTTATTGAACATTTTCCTCAAAGCCCTTGAAAAGCAGAACTGACTGTAGAGCCTCTGGAGCTTTGGAGAGACCATGGAGTGTGGTATGAGTAGCCAGAGTACAGCTCCCAGAAAGCACAGTCAGGACTTGGGGCCAGCGTGGAACCTGGCCTAGAATAGACACTCAGAGCTTCAGAAAAGTAATGTGGCCTGCAGCAAGACCAGAAAAGGGGACCAGTGCCTCATATGCTGTCAGGTCTTCATGACCCTAGGAAGCAAATCAAACCACCCCCAGAAACGGTCTGAGTAGCCGTGGGTATGAGCACAGTATCTGAGAGCAAAGCACAGACACAAATTCAGGCTTCAGAAGCCAAACAAAAAGAAATGATAGTACCACCCTGGCCCTTTAATGATAAATGTTCTAATGAGAAAAAAAATGCTAATGGCACAGGTCAAACGAAGCCTTCCTGCTCTGTAAAAATAATGATGACAGTATAATTTGTTAACAATTAACATTTATGAACACCATGCACATGTGATATACAAGCATTGTTGAGCATCACATGATTAAAATCTTACAACCTTATGATGATGGTCCACTTTTTTTTTTTTTTTTTTTTTTAACAGTTGGTAGAGCTAGCTGAAGTTTTATTTTGGGGAAAAAAAAAAAAAGACTGAATTATTTTGTAACTGGAGATATGGGCAAAGAGGGTGCCCCAGGCAGTAAACTCCCCTGCGGGTGGGCTGAGGGCTAGGGCTGAGCCTCAGGTGGGTCTCCCATTCCCTGTGTTCCCCTGCACAGTGGCCTCCCTCCTGGGCTCTGGGGCAGCCGCAGGAGGGGCAAGCTGGGAGGGGCTGCCGCAGCTGTTCACTTGGGCAGGATGTCAGAGGACTCAGACACTAGCTTCCCATTGTGGGTCTTGATCTTCTTCACAACCACGGCCTGGTAGTGTGGCTGAAGGAGCTGGAGCCCAGGCTGTAGCTGAGGCCAAGGGCTTGTAAGGTCCCCATAGGCCAAGCTCAGACCACCTGCATAGCCACTGGTGGTCTTCGTATGGATACTCATTTCTGCATCCCAGACTCCAGCCGGCTCTCCTCGCCCTCCAGCAGCTTCCTGTAGGTGGTGATCTCGGTGTCCAGGGCCAGCCTGACATTCATCAGCTCCTTGTACTCATCCAGCTGTGCGCTATGTCCTGCTTGGCCCGCTGCAGGGCGGCCTCCAGCTCAGGCAGCTTGGTGTTGGCATCCTTAATGGCTAGCTCCCCACACTGCTCGGCATCTGCAATGGCAGCCTCCAGGGAAGCCCTCTGTCCTTTGAGGCCCTCAATCTCAGCCTGGAGTTGGCTGATGTTCCGGTTCATCTCGGAGATCTCAGTCTTTGTACAACACAGGTCATCTCCTGCAGCGTCTGCAGCTCCTCATACTTGATCTGGTACATGCTCTCAGCCTCAGCCCGGCTGCGGTTGGTGATCTCCTACTGCGCCTTGGATGGTCCACTTTTATAGACCTCAGAAGAATTAAGAAACTTGCCCCAAGGGCCCCAGGTCATAAGTGGAGGGGCTGGATTTGAACATAGACCGAATGACCTCAGAACCCACATAGGAGACCTTCCACTGTCTATCCCTCTTAAGGTGACAAACTTTTTTGTGTGTGATTTGTGAATGAGTGAGACTTCTTCTTTGCCTCTGCCTCTGCTGATAAAGACATTTGAGAGGGCCGGGCATGGTGGCTCATGCCTGTAATCCTAGCACTTTGAGGCTGAGGTGGGCAGATTGCTTGAGCCCAAGAATTAGAGACCAGCCTGGGCAGCATGGTGAAACTCCGTCTCTACAAAAAGTACAAAAATTAGCCAGGCCTGGTGATGCATGCCTGTGGTCCCAACTACTTGGGATGCTGAGGTGGGAGGATCCCTTGAGCCCAGGAATGAGTGAAGATCACACCACTGCACTCTAGCCTGGGCAAAAGAGTGAGAATTTGTCTCAAATAAAAAGGTAGGGGGAGGGATCTGAGTGAGTGAGCCCCTTGTTCTGGCCCAAAGGAGGCCTGGACCCCAGGGTTCAGCTGCTTTCAGGAGGCAGCTTCTGAAACTCTAGGGCCCCTGAGTGACTCCTATAAATCAAGATAAGAAAGGCCTTCATGGTGGTGGCTAGAGTCTGGGGACTGAGTATCATGCAGGGGTTGTTGGGGGCAGATGAAAGAAGAGGGCCTGGGGGCAGAGAGAAGAGGGCTGTGTGCAGCTCTAGGGAGCATCTGAGCTAGAGTTCTCCAAGGCTCTTCTTTCTCCCCAGAGCCTCCAGTGAGGTTTGCACACCTTCCTGGCACTACGCCTGATAGGCAGAGGAAACCTTCCACCCAGGGCACAAGGGTGGGAAGGCTGGACTCTCAGAGGGTCTGTGTTCATAGATGAAATCAAGACAGAGGAGGAAGGGACAGTGTAAGGGATGTGGAACTAGATGAAGACCCAGTCACAGTGGCAGTTTCTGGCAGCCACCTGCCTGGTTGAGATGGAAACGCTGATTCCAGCTCCAGCCCCCAGACAGGCTAAGAATATCCCAGAAAAGCAACAGCTACCACCCCCGCCCTTCTTGATCTGCTCCTACATCTGTAGTGCTATGCTGGGCGCCAGCAGGGTCTGGGAGGAGAAGGAGTTGGGGACGAAAGGGAGGAGGCAAAAAGGGGGCTTGGTGGAGGCAGAAGGTGAACCAAGACTTAAAGCTTCTGGTGAGTGCTGGGAGAACTGGACAGTGAGAGCTGTTCTCAGGGGACAGTAAAGGAGGTGAAGGCAGGATCCAGGGAGTTGAAGGGAGATCAGGACTGAGGATGGGAGAGGCAGAAATGGCCCCCCTTCCATCAAGGAAAGCAGCAGAGCTTATGGCAGGGAAAAGGAGTCACCAGTTCACCCCTGTCCTCTCTATCCCCTTCACCCTGGGCCCTCCAGCATCTCAGCACTGGTCCCTTCTCTCCCCACCCCAGAGCATCACATTCCTCATCTGTGCTCCCAACCCTATTCACTGTTCAAAAGAAACTATATTTGGGCTCCTTAATTAAGTCCTTCTAGCAAAGAGCCTGTGAAATGGGAAAGACATGAGAATTCGGGTCTCCCTCTTGACAGCTAGCAGCCCCTCCTCTGTCAATTCCTCTCTTCTCTCTGCTCACCCTCTCCCCACTCCACTGTTATCTGTAGAGGGGTTCTGCTCCCCTCGTTTGTTTTAGTCACCCACTTCTCCCCTGGGGTAAGGTCCTCAGGAGAGGGAGGGAAGGCTGGGCTGGTGCATACCCACCCCCTCTGCACACCTCAGGAGCTGAGACTGATGGGCAAGGGAGTTGGGGGTGCCAGGGCGGGGGGCAGCAAGATCCAGGCATTCAGATGCCCAGGCTGGGTCTCCATCCTGGATGTTTTAAGAACCTATGTCATCATTAGCCTCTTTGTAGGGGCCCCTTGGAGACAGGGAGGTGCAATGACCTTGGTTTCTGGGGCCTTGATGTTTACTGGGGATATCCTGGGCCTCAGCCATCTTGCCTTCCTCTTCTTTGCCTTCTCACCTTTCACGGGCCCCTCTAATGCTTGGAGGGACCTAGGAAGATTTACATTGCTGAGAGCCTAAGCTCCCCTCCCCTTCATCTCCTGGGCTGAACTGCAGAAATGCAGGCCTCACACGGATGCTGTGCACACAAAGACTGAGCCCATCAGACAGAAACAGATTAGGGAGAAGCAGACAGGGCTGGAGCTGGAGAGTGAAACAGATTCACAGGACAATTTTGTTTAGAATCAGAACTGTGGAGTTGAAGGAGGCTTTAGGAATCCTCTTCTAGTCCAATTCCTAAAATGTTATCTTATTCTTTTAATATTCATTTTCTTATCTTATAATAAGCATCAAATCTATAGAATCCCTGCATTTTAATATGATGAAACCAAGTCCCAGAGAGCTGAAATTACTTCCCCAAGGTCATACAACCAGCAGTCATAGACTAGGACTCCTATCTCCTGCCTCCCTTCTCAGAAGGGAGATAAGAAGAGCCAAAGAGAGGCAAAGTGTGAGCAGTATTGTCTGGAGATGTTCTCTTAAAAGATGGGGCCCACCTGCCCAGGTGGGGTGAGTGACAGGAGCATCTATGGTGAATTTGATGGTGATGCACTCACCAATAAGGCCAAATCCTACCCAGGCTAAAACCTCAGTCTAGGCGCTCCAGTTCTTGGTCTGGGCCTAGAGTATTTGCTTTAAAGAGCCTTCAGGAATAACCAGTTATCTGAATAGGCACTGTTCTAGGTAATCTACAGAGAGATATAGACATACAAGGAGCCTGGCCTCAGGGGCTGTCCCATCTAAGGGAGTCTGATACAACCAGCACTGCCCCAGAGGAACATAAGGGAGATGGGCAGACAAGAAGCAACATAGAGATACTATTATAATGAAGATACATGAATCTTAGAATATGAACCCAAACATAACCTAACCAGAAGAGTACACTTGCAAATGTGGGAAAGCCATCACCCTTCTACGAAGCCCACCTCCTCCATGAAGTCTTTCTGGTTTCACTAGGCTTATTCCCCTTGTTCTCCCCCTGCAGAAACATAATAACCCTTCCTCTCAGCTCTCAATGCCACGGGCTTATATACAACAGCAATGTTGTTACTCTTTCTGGATCTCTTTGATTAGCTTGTCTGCTTGTCTTTAAAATTCCATCCATATCCATCTTACACATCTTAGACCCAGAGCCCAGCCCTTAACCAAGTTGTTATGCAGCCACTGTTGCTGAGGGGAAGAGGCTGGAAAGGCTGAAGTCAGAAAGAGTATTAGGTCCCTTCCAATCAATCAAAAAAAGGCTTCTTGGAGGAGGTGAGATTTCAAGAGCTTGACAGTCTGAGAGAGGGTTCTGGCCCAGTGGAAGGAGCTCAGAGATTCCGGAGGGATAACCAAAGCAGGAGAGTGGGGAGCATGTGAGCCAGAAAAAGGGTTAGAGGCAGAGCAAGGTGGAAAATTAGGAGGGGGAGTAGGACCCTCTGAGGCACCTGGTTTGGGGTTCCTGAAGCAGAGGAGGAAATTCTTGGTTCTGACCAAGAGGACAGTAGGAGGTCAGAGCTGGGCCGGAAGTAGGGTACCACAGTGATGACACTCTGTGGGTGCTGCTTAGAAGACATGGTCCTAAATGACCTTAATGATAGGCCTTATGCCAGTGAGGGACTCCTGGGAGCAGAGCTGGAAGGACTCACGTGCCATTTAGATCCACATGCCCAGTGTTTCCACCAGAGCAACTCAGTCTCTACAGGGCTTGTCCTTAACTACCGGTGAACTGACTATTCCTTGGTGGCAGATAAAGAGTGACTCAGAACACCTTGTAGGAGGAAGTGGGGCCAATTACAGCAGCTGACAAGAGGGAACACTTTCCCACAACTATGGGGAGAATGAGAGTTTGGGCAGGTCAGCTTGGGCTGCAAGAAAATAAAGATCAGATCCTAGGGAGCAGAGATACCCCACTGAGAAAGTGCATATTGAGTGCTGAGTTAGGGAGGAGGTACAAGGCCGCATGTGCATGGCGGCAAAGAGAAGGGGAATGGAGACAGGCAGACCACAGGCCTCCAGGAGGGTATGAGTGAGCAGGGGCTGTGGAATGGCTGGGAAATGCTGGTACCTCTGGTAGCTAGAACTGCAGCCCATATGGATTCTAGAACAGCCTATCTGCAGTGACACACACACATATATGTGCACAAATCAACCCTGACAGCAGTGGATCCTTGGAGCTATGTTGGTGGTCTGTGAGGAGCATGGAGGTGATTCCGAGGGCAATCTTGAGAATTTACTGAAATACATAGGCAGGGGTTTTTCTCCACATCGAACCCATGTGCACCTACAAGGTCCACTTACTTAAGAAGCCAGAAGACCCTTGTGCTGGGGGAGGCACACAGAGCAGGTTCCAAGAAGGGTGGACATGATCTAACAAGGCAGACAGAATAGGTCCAGAACCAGTTGTGCTCAAGACCTGCAGGTAAGGCCTGAGGAGTCCAAAACCCAGGGCAAAGGGCTGATGGGTACTGAGGAGGGAACAGACAGACCCAGAGAGAAGTGGGCAGGACCCAGCCTAACAGGTTGCTCCTGGGAGTGGGGACAGCTGGGACCTGACCTGCAGGAAGCATTTAATGATGAAACCCACCTCAACCTGGACCCAGGGTTGGGCAGGAGGTTGGTCCAACCTTCTTGGGCTTCCATCCACACAGGAGGCTCTGTTCACTATCCAAAACCGGGTAAACCAAGTGATCCAAGTTCCAGCGTTTCCCCAGGGACCAACCTTATCCATCACCCACCCAAGTGTGAGATCTGTGTATGTTAGTGGAGCTGCACAGGGACCAGAGCCAAGGGTCTGCCCCACAGGCTCAGTGCAGAGAATCAGGACGGCAAGCAGAGGCCTCAGGGGCATATTTGAGACCCTGCTGCTCCCCCTCTCCCTCTCAAGCTGGAACCCCCAAGGAGGCGGGTTGTGACCTGCAAGAAGGCTCTGCCAGGACTCCCAAACAGGCAGGGCAGAAATGTGCCTGCTGCAGCCCCTCTAGCGACCTGGGGGGTAGTGGGCGAGGTGGGGTGGCGAAGAGGAAACAGACCTGACAGTCACATTGGAGGAGCCACTGCAACGCGACCCAGCTGGGACCTGTGCATCCGGTGAGGGCACTCACTACTCACACTGGCCCCCCACACAAATTCAAAGGCAGAGGGAAGGAGGGCTGTTCCCATGGTTTATCTGCTACCGCGACCCAGTGCATCAGAACAAGCTGACCCATGCTCTAGGATCCGGAGGAGGAGGTAGGAGCAGCCACCACCCCTCCTCAACTCCGACCCTGAGGAGACCACTCGAACGACGACCACCGCCTTCCCCTTCCCCAGAACGGGGGGAGGGAAAAGACTCAGGACAGAGGGTGGGGATTGGGGCGGGACTTGAAATTGACATGTGAGAGTCTATTGGTCACGGGAGCTGCCCATCAGGAGTGCAACTCGGGAGCGGATTGGCCGCGTGAGGCGGGGCACAGCGCGGCGAAAAAAGGGGCCCAAGGGGTGGGGCTGACGCTGCAGCTGGCGCAGCTCAGGCTCAGAGCAGCGGAGCCGCCTAGCAGCCACCTTCCCTCGCCAGTCCGCGCGCCCGGGCCGGGGCTAGGCCCCCCACCGCCGGGTCCCCCGGGGCTGCAGTAGCAGCGGCGCCGCCCGCGGCTCCCGCTGGGGCCCGGGCGCCGGCCCCGCTCTGCAGGATGGGCACGGTGTTGTCTCTTTCCCCTGCCTCCTCGGCCAAGGGCCGGAGGCCCGGCGGGCTGCCTGAAGAGAAGAAGAAGGCGCCGCCCGCGGGGGACGAGGCGCTGGGGGGCTACGGGGCGCCGCCAGTGGGCAAGGGCGGCAAAGGCGAGAGCCGACTCAAGCGGCCGTCCGTGCTCATCTCGGCGCTCACCTGGAAGCGCCTGGTGGCCGCGTCCGCCAAGAAGAAGAAAGGCAGCAAGAAGGTGACACCCAAGCCGGCATCCACGGGCCCCGACCCCCTGGTCCAGCAACGCAACCGCGAGAACCTTCTCCGCAAGGGCCGGGATCCCCCCGACGGCGGTGGCACCGCCAAGCCCCTGGCGGTGCCAGTGCCCACCGTGCCCGCGGCTGCCGCCACCTGCGAGCCACCGTCGGGGGGCAGCGCGGCCACTCAGCCGCCGGGCTCGGGAGGGGGAAAGCCTCCGCCGCCGCCTCCCCCAGCCCCGCAGGCGGCGCCGCCGGTGCCTGGCGGCTCGCCGCGGCGGGTCATCGTGCAGGCGTCCACCGGCGAGCTGCTGCGCTGTCTGGGCGACTTCGTGTGCCGACGCTGCTACCGCCTCAAGGAGCTGAGCCCCGGCGAGCTGGTAGGCTGGTTCCGCGGTGTGGACCGCTCGCTGCTGCTGCAGGGCTGGCAAGACCAGGCCTTCATTACGCCCGCCAACCTGGTGTTCGTGTACCTGCTGTGCCGCGAGTCGCTGCGTGGGGACGAGCTGGCGTCGGCCGCCGAGCTGCAGGCCGCCTTCCTCACCTGCCTCTACCTCGCCTACTCCTACATGGGCAACGAGATCTCCTACCCACTCAAGCCCTTCCTCGTGGAGCCCGACAAGGAGCGCTTCTGGCAGCGCTGCCTGCGCCTCATCCAGCGGCTCAGCCCGCAGATGCTGCGGCTCAACGCCGACCCCCACTTCTTCACGCAGGTCTTTCAAGACCTCAAGAACGAGGGCGAGGCCGCCGCCAGCGGCGGGGGCCCACCGAACGGGGGCGCGTCCGCCGCCTCCTCGGCCGCCAGGGACAGCTGCGCGGCCGGAGCCAAGCACTGGACTATGAACCTGGACCGCTAGGGATACCCAGGGGCCGCGCCCATCCCCCGCCCCAGCCCCCGACACACACTCGGACCCCCCGGGACCACCAAGCCACCGCCGCTGTTACCGCCGCTCAGCGCCCCGGCTGGGCGGAGGAGGAGCCGCCCATGCCCCTCAGGGGAAAGTGGAGGCCGGGACACCAGAGGCCGCGGTGTTTGGATTTGCTGGGCGTGAAGTGGGGACGAAAGATGAGCGCGGGAAGGGCACTCCGACCTCACTCTTCCCGTCTGTCTGCGCCCCCATTTCTTCATTTCTGCCCGGGTCTTCCCCTTCCCTTCAGTCCATTCCCCCTCGGTTTTGTCCATTTCCTTGCCTCCTTTTTGTGTCTTCATTTTTCCTCCTGTCTGCATTCCTCTCTCTCTCTGTCCCTCTCTCTCTCCTGTTCCTCTCTTTCTTCCTCCCTCTCCCTGCCTTTCCATTTTCTGTTCCTTGGGCGTGTGTGTCCGCATCTCCATCTTACCCCTTGCTTGACTGTACCCCATGGCCCCCCCGTTTCTCCTCCTACACCTGTGTCCCCATCTCCTCTTCTTGTTGCTCCTGTCATGTGTCACCATCTTCCCTCCTGTCTGCCTTCTTCCTCCACTTGTGTCAGCTTGCATTTTTTATTCCTGACTGAGTTCCCACACCCCCCTCCCCAGATCAAAGGGAATATTAGTTTTTAATTTGGATCGACTGAGGTGCCAGGAGAAACTGCAGCCCCAGGCACCCAGACAGGACCAGGATGGCCCCTCGCCCCACCCCCACTGCCTCTCCCCACCTTTTCCAACGTGTTGCATGCTGGGAGCTGGGGGGGTGGAGGAAGGGGCTGACGGCTTCTTTCAGGAGGCTGAGGTTTGGAGGCAAAATCAACCTGGGAGACCACCCCGGCCGCGGCGCCTCAGTGGACAGGTGGGAGGAGAAGAAAACTTCTTACCTTGGGGGAGGAACATCCCGCTTCCTTATCCTTAGCTTTTTTGTTTCCTCTCCCCACTGCCCCTTTTAATTTATTTGGTTGTTTGCGGAGGGAGGGGGGAGGGGGGAGGCTGGGCTGGGAACTGTCCGAGGTGCTGAGCTGAGGCGGGACAGGAATCCTCCCGGTAGAGTACCAGGGACGGGGTTGGGCCTGGGGCCGTGTCCAAGGTGCCAATGATGCGGGCCGACAGAGCGGACCGCACTGTCTGTCTGTCCGTCTGTCCCGGAAAGAACTATAAAGCGCTGGAAGCGCCTGCAGATGGTTTTGCGCCGGTCTTTCTTTGGGCCCCGGGAGGGAGGGAGTGGGAGTGGTAGTGGAACTGTCACGGCCAGGGCAGGAAGGCAAGAGATGGGGCTCTAGTAGGGAAGATCAAGTCCCTGAGAACTTCTCCTCTTCCCCATCCCCACCCCCGCCATCGGCTTCCATTTTACAGAGGGTAAAGAGTAAAGTGAGGTAGCTGAGGGTGAGGCCTGGTGATAAAGCTGAATCCATCCCCCCACTTCCGCCTCCATCTTGTCTGACCTAGCTCCTCATTAGTGCCTGGGCCACTTAGAGACCGAATGACGGGGACAGAGGGAATTGTGCCCTTTCTGTGATGTGACCCATTGAGGCAGAACTAGCTAGTCCTTATTGCTATTTTCCCCTTCCTCCCCATCTCTCCCCACCATATATTGGTCAAGAGCATAGTCGGGCCTACCTAAGTCTGTATTCACCACTCCCAAGTGGGGCCTGTCTGCCACACTTCTCTCCTTATCTCCCAACCACCACGGGGCTGCTTCGACGCTGCCCCGGTCGCACGCCCACTCAGGAGTCTTGGGAGGCCCATCCCTGCTTGAGATTCAGACCTTTGCCCTTTATCCCCAAGAAGGGGCAAACACGGGCAGCTGGGGAGAAGGAAGGCATTCTCCGGTATTGAAACAAGAGGCAAAATGCGCTATTTAGTCTGAGATCCCTGCTCTGTCCCCATTGCCTTCTTAGCCACGTGGCTAAGCGCCCAGTTCACTGTTTCATTGGCCCAAAGAGGCCTGGCTTCAACAGAGTGCCGGCAGCTCCGACCCTAGTCCGGCCATGGCGGAGAAGATTCGGAAAGAACCGGGCGGGACCGGCCAAGACGAGGCCCGGGATCGCTGTCCGTGGTGCTGAAGGGCGCACTCGGGTGGGGTCGGGGCTTGTAGGGGCAGGAAGAGTTGCAGACTCTGCCTCAACTAGATCTTCCGGATAATTTGGGAATAGGGTGTCATCTATTCTGGCGGCGAGTTATAGAAGTCTGGCTCCAGAACCCAAGAATGTCGGTTCCCACTTGCCCTCCCAGGACTACAGGACTCGACTCCCCTGGCCTCAGCCCAGGGCCCTTGTAACCTGCCCGGAGCCGGAAATCCCCAGTCCAGATTTGTGAATCGAGTTCCTGGAGGGAGGGGGAGAGCTGGCGGAAGGGAAGGCGGGAGCAGCCGCCCATTGGCTGGAATTTGGCGCAGTCAGCGCGGTGCCGTCATCTCTCTTGGTTTGGGAGGAGGGAGGGAGGATCACTTGGGTCACCCCGCGGCTGTCGCCATAGTAACCAGACTAAGCGGGCGGGGCAGCCGCTCTACTCTCCCACCTCTGGCTGGGGAAACAATCCTGGTCCACCTTATTTGGAACTAGCTAGTGAGACTAGCTATTTGATTAGAATTTCTGAATTAGAGGAGCCTAAAGGGGATGGGAAAGAGAGCAGAGACCCTACACAGACGCCCCCCTTAACCTCCAACAAACATCATGCGTTTGGATACTGCCCCTGAACGCTTAGCCACAGCACCCACCCTTTGCTGCACACACACTGCCCTCCAGGAACTTGTGATCTGGCACTTGGAGACATAGAATGAGAAAAAAGCCACAGGGAGTAACATGCAGTTAAATCTCACTTTTGACATGCCCCAAGGCATGAGACACTGCCATAATCCGATTAGGAGGGGAGGGACTGGAGAAGGATCAACGCGAATACATGGAAGAATTAGCCTCCTGGGTCAGACTTGTCAGAGTCCTGTTTTCTCAGGGATTAAGTGGGAGAAGTCGTAACGAGAAGGACCCCTTCTTCTGAGAAGGCAAGGGGTGGAGGGAGTAAGTGCAGAAACAGAATAAGGTACCTTCTTTCCTGAACTGGAGTTAACCTGGGGAAAGCGAGTCCAAGCTGCTGATAAGGTGGTGAAGGGGGACCAGAGTTTTAGAAACCAGAAGCAAAGAGGGGTGGACTAAGGAAAGATGGAGGTGGAGGAAAGGAGACAGAAACCCAGCTGGAGCAATGACTCAGCACTTCCCCTAGGCAAAGGGCTGGAGTGACTCTCCCAGCACAGGGGCAGCTGTGAGGGCAGGAAAGCAAATGAACAGACAGAAGGGATAATTCACCCCTTCACCCGACACATGTTGATACATACATTGACGCATAACCAAAGGCACACATTTTAACCCAGAAGTGGAGACAAATGCATTTATACTGGTGAATCATAACATATACACACCTCCACTCCTTTCCTCCCTGTCCCCCTTCCTGGAACAGAGGACTTTCTGTTTTGGAGCCATGCTCCCCTGTCCCTGGAATACCTTGCTACTTATTAGAAAAGCAGAAATGCAAAAAATCACAGACATGTAGGGGAGTTGTCATGGTAACTGCTTTGCTTGCCAGGAGGGGTGCCCAGCAACCAGAGCATCTAACAGTATTCAAAAGGACATTCTATGGTCTCCACTTACTGGGATCCACCCCAGGCAACCAGATGGGCACCTTTGGAAGATGTCTGCAACAGAGGCTGCTGAAGAAGCCCCTCCAGTCACATCATCATGATCAGGGACAGCTGGAAGCCAGGTGTATGGGCCTGATCTTCTTTAGGTACCCCACTTTAAGTAGCACTTCTGGCCTCTTTAAATATAGGCATTTGCTGTGAGGGGCTTCAAGACAGTAGGTTTAACACTTTGAAGACCTTTATTTAAGAGCATGACCTGGCTGGGAGTGGTGGTTCACGCCTGTAATCCCAGCATTTTGGGAGGCCAAGGCGGGTGAATCACTTGAAGCCAGGAGTTTGGGACTAGACTGGCCAACATGGTGAAACCCTGTCTCTACTAAAAATACAAAAATCAGCCGGCTGTGGTGTTGTGTGCCTGTACTACCAGCTACTCGGGACTTGGGAGGTTGAGGCAGGAGAGTCTCTTAAACCCGAGAGGTGGAGGTTGTGGTGAGCTGGGATCATGCCACTGCACTCCAGCCTGAGAAACAGAGTGAGACCCTGTCAAAAAAAAAAAGTATGACCTTCCCTCTCAGCATCTTGCCACAAACCCTACAAAGAAGGTCATATCTACACACTCAGGATAGGAGTGTAGATGAGGGGTAGAAAAGTTGCTTAGTTGGCCGGGCGTGGTGGCTCACCCCTGTAATCCCAGCACTTTGGTATGCCAAGGTGGGCAGATCACTTGAAGTCAGGAGTTCGAGACCAGCTTGGCCAACATGGTAAAACCCTATCACTACTAAAAATATGAAAATTAGCCAGGTGTGGTGGCGCATGCCTGTAATCCCAGCTACTTGGGAGGCTGAGGCAGGAGAATCACTTGAACCTGGGAGGCGGAGGTCACAGTGAGCCGAGATCACGCCACTGCACTCCAGCCTGGGCAACAGAGCAAGACTCAATCTCAAAACAATAAATAAATAAATGCAAAAAAATAATAATAATTAGCTAAGCATGGTGGCACACAACTGTAGTCTTAACTACTTGGGAGGCTGAGGTGGGAGGATCACTTGAGCCTAGGAATTTGAGGCTGTAGTTAGCTATGATCACACAACTGCACTCCAAGCTTGGTGACTGAGTGAGACCCTAACTCCAAAAAAGGAAACAAAACACCTGGAGAAAATATGGATTATTTGTTGTTATTATTATTATATTGCATCTTGGCGTGGGTGGAGAATGTCTTTTTAGCAGTAAAAAGACCTTAAAGGAACAGATTGATTCATCTGAGACTCCATTTAGCTTTTGAATGTCAGAGACATAGAGAAGAAAAAAGAAAAAAGTTCATCACAGCCGGGCGCGGTGGCTCAAGCCTGTAATCCCAGCACTTTGGGAGGCTGAGACAGGCGGATCACGAGGTCAGGAGATCGAGACCATCCTGGCTAACACGGTGAAACCCCGTCTCTACTAAAAAATACAAAAAACTAGCCGGGCGAGGTGGCAGGCGTCTGTAGTCCCAGCTACTTGGGAGGCTGAGGCAGGAGAATGGCGTGAACCCGGGAGGCGGAGCTTGCAGTGAGCCGAGATCCGGCCACCGCACTCCAGCCTGGGCAACACAGCAAGACTCTATCTCAAAAAAAAAAAAAAAAAGTTCATCACACAACCCAATTTATTTTCTTCATAACATTTGTTCCCACCTGATAATTTTTTTGTTACTGACTTATTTTGTATCCTTTCAATAAAAATAAGGTTGAAACACCAGTGACAAATGGAGAGAATGTATTTGCAACACAATATATTTTTCAATAGAAAAATAGCTAAAACTGGAAACAGCCAATTCATAAAAGGAAATGTAAGCAGGCTGAGTGTGGTGGCTCAAATCCCAGCACTTTGAGAGGCCAAGGTAGGCGGATCAAAAGGTCAGGAGTTCAAGACCAGCCTGACCAATATAGTGAAACCCTGTCTTTACTAAAAATATAAAAAATTGGCTGGGCTTCGTGGAGTGTGCCTGTAATCCCAGATACTTGGGAGGCTGAGGCAGGAGAACTGCTTGAATCTGGGAGGCTGAGGTAGCAGTGAGCTGAGATTGTGCCACTGCACTCCAGCCTGGGTAACAGAGCAAGACTCCGTCTTGGGAAAAAAAAAAAAAAAAAAAGAAAAGAAAGAAATGTAAGCAAATGATAAACAAATAAAAAGATACTTACCTTTACTATTGGCAAAGAAATTCAAGTGAAAAGAGCAATGAGATATTACATCTCCATCTCTTACACTGATACAGATTATCAAAATGGAAAATTCCAACCATAGGGAAAGCATGGGAAAATGAACATGTTAGTTCAGTCTTTTGGGGAGATTGTCTGGATCAAAATGTGAAAGGCAGCATGCTCTTTGATCTAGCTACCACATTTCCAAAAATTTGCCCAAAGGAGATAAGTGGGAAAAGATCTGATGCATAGATGCCTATCATACTTTTGTTTATCATAATGAAAAATTGGATACAACCTGAATGAACATTAGAAGGAGATTAAGTAAATTGTGGTAAATTGATATTCACTGGGATATTATGGACCATTAAAAATTGTACATCAGGCCAGGCGTGGTGGCTCACACCTGTAATCCCAGCACTTTGGGAGGCCGAGGCGGGCGGATCACGAGGTCAGGAGATCAAGGTCATCCTGGCCAACATGGTGAAACCCCGTCTCTACTAAAATACAAAAAATTAGCCGGGCATGGGGGTGCACCCCTGTAGTCCCAGCTACTCGGGAGGCTGAGGCAGAGGAATCGCTTGAACCTGGAAAGCAGAGGTTGCAGTGAGCCAAGATCGCGCCATTGCACTCCAGCCTGGCCACAAAGCAAGACTCCGTCTCAAAAAAAAAAAAAAAAGAAGAAATTTGTACATCAGTCTGGGCACGGTGGCTCACGCCTGCAATCCCAGCACTTTGTGAGGCCAAGGTAGGTGTATCACCTGAGCTCAGGAGTTTCCTCTTTCTACTAAAAATACAAAAATTAGTTGAGCATGGTGGCTGTGCCTGTAGTCCCAGCTACTGGGGGGCCGAGGCAGGAGGATCACTTGAGCCCGGGGAAGTGAAGGTTGCAGTGAGCTAAGATCGAGCCATTACACTCCAGCCTGGGCAGCAGAGTGAGACTCTGTTTCAAAAAAAAAAATTGTACATCAATATATATTTATTGACATGAAAAAATGGCACGATGAAGTGGAAATAGGAGATTGAAAACATTGTCATGTCATCCCATTTCTGAGAGAGATTTAAACAGCTGTCTCCTTCTTGTCACTTAGATCTTGACTTATAGCCTCCTCCTTCTCATCATCTCCTGAATTCATCTCAGTCTGTCCCACAGTTACCCTCAATCACATGCCCCTAATTTATTTTCTTCATAGCATTTATCTTCCTGAAAATATATTATTATGACCTAAAAAAGAAGAAAATTATAAGGAAAGAAAGAAAAAGAGAAAAATAGAGAGGGAGGAAGAGAGAGAGATAGACAGAGAAAAGGAAGAGATAAAGAGAAAGAGAGAAGGAAGGAGGAACAGAAAAAAAGTGATGCTGGACAGTGTCTGGAAAAGGAGAAACACATTTCTGCAGCCATGTCCTGCACTCCCCTATCACACATCTCCAAAGCCCCTTTGCTCCTTCCCGCAACCTCAAGCTGTTTCCAAATCCCTAGGGTTTAACAATGTCCCTTGCTGGATAAAGGGAGTTAAGCACCTATCCAGCCTGGCAGCCACGTCTATTACACAAAAAGCACATACAAGGTGCATGTCCACACACAGAGCATGGACACACATATGTGCACACTCTTACAAGGATCCATCCAAGAGCATTTAAAAAACACTTCTCTATCTTTTTCGTAAGTGCCATAGAAAATCCACTGTCCTTTATTCAAATAATAAAGCTAGGGGAAATTTTTCTCTTCACATTAACTTGTTCATATCTTTGAATAACGAGAATTAGCACAGTGCCTGGCATGTAGTAGGCTCTTGATAAATAAGAGCTGATGTTTATTCAGGTAATAGCCATTTTTTGTTACGATAAATGTTATGATAAGCATTTGTGTGTCAGGTCTTTGCCCATTTATCTCCTTAGAACAAAGAATAAATGGACTAAAAAGGGTGACAGTCTGCATGTTTACCTTTGGTTGCCAATAAGCGTGCCACCAAATATACATTTTTAGAACACAACTATGGTAACTAACTTCTCCTAAGATGTTTTATCCTTTCTTTTCTTTTTTTCTTTTCTTTTCTTTTTTTCTTTTCTTTTTTTTTTTTTTTTTTTTTTTTTTTTTTTTTTTTTGAGACCAAGTCTTGCTCTGTCACCCAGGCTGGAGTGCAATGGTGTGATCTTGACTCACGGCAACCTCCACCTCCTGGGTTCAAGCAATTCTCCCTGCTTCAGCCTCCCAAGTAGCTGGGATTACAGGTGCCTGCCACCTGTAATGTCCCTCTAATTTTTGTATTTTTAGTAGAGATGGGATTTTACCATGTTGGCCAGGCTGGTCTCGAACTCCTGACCTCAGGTGATCCGCCCGCCTCTGCCTCCCAAAGTGCTGGGATTACAGGCGTGAGCCACCTTTCTTGGCCTCTCTTCTCTTTTCAATTGTTCTTGATTTATGCTAGGTTTCTGGTTGACTTTACTTTGCATTTTAAAACACTTTGAATTTTATTCTGGTGCTTTTATAGTGTCTTTATTTCATTCTTTAATCTATTCTGGAATTCAACTTTATATGTGGTGAGAGGTAGAGATATAATTATTTTCCCCAGATGACTACTAAGTTGTGCCAATCTTTGAACAGTCTTCCTTTACCCCCAGTAAATACCATCTTATTATTTATGAAATTCCCACACATATGAATCTATTTCAAGGCTCTACTCTGTTTCATTGGTCTACTTAACTATTGCTGTACCAAACCACACCTTTAATAACTAGTTTTGCAGTATTATTCTTTTGCTAAAATTGTCTTTTTTTTTTTTTTAAGATGGAGTCTCACTTTGTCACCCAGGCTGGAGTGCAGTGATACAATCTTGGCTCACTGCAACTTCCGCCTCCTGGGTACAAGTGATTGTCCTGCCTCAGCCTCCGAGTACTGGAACTACAGGCATGCACCACTGTGCCTAGTTAATTTTTGTATTTTTAGTAAAGACGGGGTTTCACTATGTTGGTCAGGCTGGTCTCGAACTCCTGACCTCAAGTGATCCACCCGCCTCAGCCTCCTGAATGCTGGGATTACAGGCATGAGCCACAATACCCAGTCATGTCTTTCTATTCTTAATCATAGTACAGAAGAACTTGAGAACCAAGCCTGTCAAGTTCCATAAAATCCCTCTGTGACTTGAACTGGGACTGCATCACTTTTATAGATTAATTTGGAGATTTGGCAATTTTGCAATATTGAGTCATTCCATCCAGGAACATGTTCAGCCTCTTCATTTACTCAGGTCTTCTTTTTTGTTCCTTAGTGAATATTTATAGTTTTCTTTATTTAGATGTTTCTCATGTTTTCATTAGGTTGATGTGGGAGCACATTTGTATTGCTGTTGTAAGCCTGTAATTCCCAATTCCTTTTCTTCTTTTCACAGGGTTATAGGGGAGCCATATATATATATATATATATATATATATATATATATGTCTAATATATATATATATTAGACATATATATATATGTATATTTTGTTGTTGTTGTTGTTGTTGTTGTTTTTTGGTGTGTTGATCTTATTATACCTTACTGGAATTTCATTAGTTCTAATTGTGTCCTAGTTGAATCTCTTGGGTTTTATAGGTAGGCAGTCATACCATCTACAAACAAGGACATTTTAATATCTTCCTTCTCAATATTTACACACAGTGTATATCTTTTCCTGTCTTATTGCATTGTCTAGGCTCTCCAGTACAATGTTCAGTGGTAGCGGTGATGACAATATTAAAAGGGATAAAAAAGACATCCTTCCTTTTCCCTAACTTTTATAAGAATGCTTCTCATATTTTACCAATGGCTTTTTAAATTAGTCTTTTAAATTTGAATATCTTCTTTTATGTACGTTGTGATAAAGTGAGTCATGTAAAATCATTTTCTGGAAGTTTATACAATTTTAATCAAAATAATTATTCAAATTACCTGTCCTGTATAGATACAGCACCAACTGAATCGTGCTAGACTACATGGCCCTGGGCGTTTGCAATTTGGGAATATAGGAGGGGGGTGGCGGAATGTTCCCCTGGGGATCCTTTCTCCTCCGTGACATTTGAAGTTAGCGTGATATGAGGCACAGAACAAAATACTATGAGTCAGAGGTTTGAGTCTCTCCTCTACCATATATTAGCTACTAATCTAAGACAGTGATTCAACCTCTTTGAATTTCAGTTTTCTTGTCTATCAGATCGGAACAAAGATCTTGGGTTAGTGTCTATCAGGTGCCTACGATAGGAATGACATATTACTGTTGTTAGGGTAGCAACTATTGCTATACTAGTCAGCACTATTAATAACTATTAACAGGGACTAAATAATGACCAGGACAGAGACAGAGTCCAGAATGGGGCCCTGGGGTGCTCTAACCATCTTTGCTGGTCCCTGAGGTAGTGGGGAGCCCTGAAGGCCTGGGCCTCCCATGAGCTATCCTGTGACCTGGATGACTGTGTTTACTCCTTGCTGCCAAGCCTTGGTCCCGGTGTGACCCACTTGCCTCTCTCTGGAATGCCAGCCAGGGGACTTGCTTCTGCTGTCAGTATGTAGATACTTTTGCCAGCCTGGCCTAGCATAGGAGCATTCTTGAGTCTAGGTCTTTGGGCCAGCAGGCCAGGCCCCTTTTGGAACTCCCCACTCCAGGGATCCCCCCAGGCTGGTTGGAACCAACAGGAAGAACAGCTGAGTCTTTCCTTCACAATTCACCTGCTGATCAGGGATGAGAGGAGATGCATCTCGGGAGACTAGGCCCTGAGAATGGCATGCACACACGTTGCTAATGCCTGCACTAAAGTCCATGCATCAGGGTGTAGTAGAACTATCCTGAGATTTGCAGCAAATCTGGACCCTGCTATTTCCTCACTGTGGGATCTTGGGACTTTGTTTTCCTCGTCTGTTATATAGGAATCATGATCATCTTCCCACTATATCTATATCTATATCTATATCTATATCTATCTATCTATATCTATATCTGTATATCTATATCTATCTATATCTGTCTATCTCTCTCTCTATATATATTTATATATATATTTATATATTTTGAGATGGAGTCTTGCTCTGTTGTCCAGGCTGGAGTGTAGTGGCATGATCTGGGCTCACTGCATCCTCTACCTCGTGGGTTCAAGTGATTCCCCTGCCTCAGCCTCCCAAGTAACTGGGATTACAGGCATCCGCCACCATGCCCAGCTAATTTTTATATTTTTAGTAGAGACAGGGTCTTGCCATGTTGGCCAGGCTAGTCCCGAACTTCTGACCTCGGTTATCTGCCCACCTTGGCCTCCCAAAGTGCTGGGATTACAGGCATGAACCATGTGCCTGGCCTTTTCCCACTATTAATGAAACTGCTGCAAGTATCATTTGAAATTGTGTCTATGATGTGATCTGTAAGTTGTAAAGCATAGAATAAATACAAGGTGGTCCTGTGTCTGGCCCTCATGTTCATGGTCATAAACGTGGCCGTTGCACAAATATGTGTGCAAGATGCCCTAGAACTGTGTGTCAAAAGTAGAAAACCAAGCGGAAATTTTGGGGAATTGGGAAGGTGATCATAGGAAAGGAGGCTTAACCCAAGAGGTTATCACTGGAGCCTGGGATCTTTCATCACTTTTCCCATCCATCTCCCCATCTCATGTTGCTCCAGATCTCTCCATGCTGCAGGATAAAAATGGACAGTGCTGCCTGAAGCCTCCCTGACAACCTCCCACTGTGTTGCTAAGCAACTTGACCTCCTCTGCCAAAAAAGGAACCTAATGCTCAAAGTCTGGCCTTCTGGCCTCCTTTAGTTACTTCCTTCTCCTCTGACCTCAGGGAAGGAAGGAATCTCAAGGAAAGAGCATCTCTGCCTCATGGAGGGAGAACTGGGTATAGAATTGGAGGATTAGACTGGTGGGAAATGGGATGAACTTGCAAGGCAGGTCTTTGCTTCTGGGCTAATTAGCGTGGGGGCATGACAGTTATAGAGCAGCTCTCTCTGCTGGACTCTGTAGGCACAGGCTCTGTCCTTGCGGCAAACCAATAAAGCAGGTATGATCAGTGTTTCCATTTTATGAGTTCACTGAGCCTCACGGAGAGTAAGCAGCCTTCTCAGTCTCACAGGGAATAGGCAGAGGATGAGTCTGAAACCACGCCCATCTGGGTTCCTTCTACTCCACCTTGCTGTTTGAGATATTTGCAAGGGTCACGGTAGAACACGAGACTTCTAAAATGCATTTCTCACTTTGCTATTTGTCTGGAACCCCTGGTGAATGCTGGAATAGAGTACCTGGCTTGAGGTTGAGCTGAGGTTTGGGCATATAGTTCTGCTACTTCCTTGGCCTCTCAGAATCTCAGAATCTGCTCATTCTTCCAGTAGTGAAGATCGGTGAATAAGGGGTGGGAATAGAGTGAAAACTGGGCTGCTAGAGTTTGAAAGGCATATTTACCCTTGGCAGCTCTGTGATCCCATGCAAGTTTTTTGACATTTTGTGCCTCAGTTTTCCTCATTTATAGAATGGAAATAACACTAGAGCCAACTCCAGAGGGCTGTAAGAATTAAATGAATGTAAAGCTCTTGAACCTGGCACATAAAGGTTCAATAAGTACCCACACTTATTATTATCACTTCTAGGAGGCTTTAGCATATAAACCTCTTTCACATCCTTAGTGGTTAAGAGAATTCACTGCCACTGAAATCAAACTAGGTCCACATCCTGCACTGCTCTTTCTTACTGTGTGACTTTAGACAAGTTTCTTAATCCCTCTGTGGCTCAGTTTTCTAATCTATAAAATGAAGAAAATAATAATGTGTACTTCAGGGTATTATTGTAAAGATCAAATGTAATATGGGTATTAGTTATGGTAATGTTAGTTGCTGTAACAAGAAAACTTCCCACTTCCAAATTTCATGTAATAGTCTACACAAGAATCATGGGAAGTAAGCATTACTATTATCTTCATTTTAGAGGAGAAAATTAAGTGTCAGAATGGTGTAGACATATTCCTAAAGTCACAAAGCTAGTAGCTAGCTGAGATCTTATAATTTGAAATTCAATACATTCTTTTGTTACTTCATAAGGAAATGGAGGATGTTCTGAGAACAGGAGGCCAACCCATGTGTTAGTGGTTGCGGAGCCATAGCCAGTCAAGAGGCTTGTTCTTGGTGAAGTTCACCATGTGGGCCCAGGACAAGGAGTGGGCTGCCGTGGAAAAGTAAGCCCAGATTCCTTTCCAGGGCATGTGGAGGGCATCTGATGGGGATGAGAGGGAGAGGAGGCAGGTGCTTGCTTTGTTTTGAATTGTTTTGTCTGCTTGTTTAATAATAGAAAGCACTGATATGTGTAGCAAGGTACTTAAATCATTATGTAATCTTTATAGCAACTCTATGAGGTAGGTTTAATGGATATTATAATTTTACAGATGAGGTAATTGAAGCACAAAGAAGTAACTTGAATAACGTTACATAGCTTGCAAGTAACAGAGCTTTCAAACCTTGGAAGTCCAGCCCAAAGCCCCAAACCACTAAGCTATGTTGCCTTTTGTTTTCAAAGAAGTGTATGCTAGGAAAGAAACAGCAAACAGGATCCAGAGGGAGAGAATTCTCAGAAAGAGAAAAAGTCAACTGGGGCCAGGTGCAGTGGCTCATGCCTGTAATGCCAGCACTTTGGGAGGCCAAGGTGGGAGGATCACTTGAAGTCAGGAGTTCAAGACAAGCCTGGCCAACATGGTGAAAACCCATCTCTACTAAAAATACAAAAATTAACCGGGCATGGTGGTGGGTGCCTGTAATCCCAGCTACGTGGGAGGCTGAGGCAGGAGAATCACTTGAACTCAGGAGGTGGAGGTTGCAGTGAGCCAAGATTGCACCACAGCACTAGCCTGGACAACAGAGCAAGGCTCTGTCTCAAAAAAAAAAAATTATCCAGGCACAGTGTCTCATGCCTGTAATCCAAGCACTTTGGGAGGCCAAGGTGGGAAAATCATTTGCGGCCAGGAGTTTGAGACCAGCCTGGGCAACACAGTGAGACCCCTATCTCTACAAAAGCAAAATAAGATTAAAACAAGCTGGGCATGATGGTACATGCTTATAGTCTCAGCTACTTGGGAGGCTGAGATGGGAAGATCTCTTGAGCCCAGGAGTTCAAGGCTGCAGTGAGCTATGATCATGTCACTGGCCTCCAGCCTGGGCAACAGCGTGAGATTCTATCTCTAAACAAAGAAAAGAAAAGAAATAAGAAACATCAGTCAATGGGACATTGAACCATTCACCTCTAGACATGACATGCGTCATCCTAAGATGAAGAAGTGTCATAGAGAAATCCTGCTGACCAAACCAAAGTAGGAAATACCATTCAGGTCAATATATAATCAGAGCCCCACTCCACCTCAGAGTACAGTGATCTTCTCCAAGCCTGTAGTGCCTCAGTTAGGAAAGTGAAAGCCTGCAAAAGGCATTGGGGCAACAAAACAGTCTCTATTTCTTATCAGGGACAAAATGTACTTTCTTATCAAACAGAGGCCTAACCAAGGACACTCATAAGGCAAGCTGTCAGTTTGTCCTTTATAACCAATTGTAGGTGGTGTGCATCTGTACTGGGTAAGAAGCAGGTCATGTTTACATGAGGAAGAAGCTGTCCAGGAAGGCCAGCAAGAAGAGATCTAGTGGGGTGGTAAGGATTTCAGTTGTCAGGTCATGGGCTGGCCCAGCCATTTCATTTCTCCAAGCCTTGGTTCCCTCATTTGAAAATAGAGGTTACCATCCCCATCTGGCAAGGTTGTAGCCAGGTCAAAGGAAACACCACCTGTAAAGCATTAGCATAGGGTGGAGCCTGGCAGAGTCATGTTCAGTGAGTGGTAAAGCATACTTTTATCATCAGCAGATCCACTTGACATGGATTATAAATAGCTCAAGAAACAAGTTCATTTTGGTGCATTTCAAAGACACATTAGAGGAAAGGTGAAGGCCAGAAGAGCAGAAGGCTCTGAGAAAAGTGCATCACAGTGGCCCATTACGATGCCTGTCTATGGTCACATGAGCTGTCGTATGAGAGAGTGCTCTGTGAGCCTCAGTGCCTTCAGTGGCATCATTGCACTGTGACTGTGCAGGTCCCAAACAGTTTGGACATGAATGTCCTCAAGCTGCATGTTAGCAGCGCTTCTAATTCCATCTGCAAGGGATAAAGCGTGGAGCTTAGTCGCACAGAGTGCCTGTTACTGGAGGAGATATGGGTCTGTGTCATCCTGCACGGGAAAGATTCTAAAAACAAAGTGATCAGTGACTGCTCAGGAGTGTGGAAAGGTCACCGGGAGCAGTGGGAAAGGGTCTGGCAGAGGAATAAGAAGATACAGGTCTTACAACAAGCCCTGAGACTTCAACCAAGTCATTTAACATCTGGGGCCTTGGTTTATTTATCCTCCCAGCAGATAAAGCAATACTTGCCCTGTCTTCCTAATCTTGAAGAGGTCAATCAAATGATGGGTGTGAAAGCATTTTGTAAACTGTAGTGCAAGCATACGGCAGAGGAGTGAACCATACTTTCACTAGCGACTTGAACGAGGTGATAGAGAAAAGGCTCAGAACTTCAGAAAATGCAAGAGGGGCTTGACCCTGGATTGGGAGAGGAAAGCAATGGTGGGATCAATACCTTGGAGGGCCAAGGACCATGGGGTTAAGAGTCCATGAAAACAGGCCTGGATCATCAGGAAGCTGAGTGTGGTAAGAGTATGACTTCTTCAGGGATTGGGTGGAGTACAGTCCTGCCAAGACCACAGTAACTCAGAGCTTGGAGACATCACAGAGGCAGGGGCTCCCAGAGCTGAGATAATCTGGAGAAGAGGATTCCCATCTACTGTATTCTGAGGCTGGGTTCGACCTTGTAGGTCATCTTTGATAGACGTTTTCCAGCTCTTTCTTTCTTTCTTTTTTTTTTTTTTTTTTTTTTTTGAACAGAGAGAACCTAGGTGACCCTTAAAGTTCCACAGAGCAGAGTTTGCAAATCTCTGGTTCAGCCTTATTATTTTAATGAGATGAGAATGGAACCCCAGAAAAGAGAAGTGATTATCTGAAGGTCACACAGCAGGTTCGTTACCAAGCTGCAAATGGAACTCAGAATTTCTGGTTCCCAGTTCTATATCTTAGCCTCCCAAACTGGCTATGTGGACAGGAAAGAACAGAGGCATGGGGTGAGCTTTAAGGATGCAATTTCATAGGTAAGAAGATCCCTTAATCTAACAATATCTCAGCCAGCCAGCTGCCCAACAATGACTAAAATCCCCCCTTTATTGACTCCTTCACAGGATTCCAAGAGTCTCAAGGTTAGAGAGGTCGCCTAGTCCACCTCCCTTCTCTGCTTCTCACAGAAGGGTCTGCTAAACACTCTGGTGACAGTGAACTCACCCAACGTGTTCCATGGCAGAGGCTCTTCATTAGATCACGAGACATCTGTTTTACTGGAGCTTCCAACCACGTGTCCCAGTACTGCCCTTAGTCACATGCATCCAGTCCTTTCTCTCAGGACAGAGTTTTGAATAAATGATGACAGCTCCCATCCCCCTTTCTCCCAGTTGACTTTCCAGATACATCTCACATTGTTGTTGGCTTTCCACCGTTTTTCCTCTTCACTTCCTGGGTCTACTACACTGTGTGTCCTCCACTTGGTCTCCTCCTGAAAACAACACTGTGCACAATGTTCCTGGCGGCAGACTTACGAAACCAAGTGGACCACTTCCTTCATCTTAGGTGTCGTAGCTCCATCAATTCATCCTCAGATTACAGTGATTTTTCTGCACTTCACCCTACAGGTTCCCATTTAGTGTTGCATTGGCTAGGACATTACTCATTTACACACAGGCTCTGCTGAGCCCCACCTTTGCCAAGACTCTGACTTCTGTTGTTTCATTTAAAGGTGTAAGACCAGGGCCTCACAGTCCTTCCTAAGGAATTTTACTTTGTGGCCGGACACAGTGGCTCACACCTGTAATTCCAGCACTTTGGGAGGCCAAGGCAGGTGGATGACTTGAGGTCAGGAGTTCGAGACCAGCCTGGCCAACATGACAAAACCCCTTCTGTACTAAAAATACAAAAATTAGCTGAGTGTGGTGGCAAGCGCCTATAATCCCAGTTTCTCGGGAGGCTGAGGCAGGAGAATCGCTTCAGACCAGGAGGCAGAGGTTGCAGTGAGCCGAGATCACTGCACTCCAGCCTGGGCAACAGAGTGAGACTCCATCTCAAAAAAACAAAAGTAGCAACAACAACAACAACAAACACAGAAATTTTACTTTGTTACATTCAGCCCACAATGTTCAGCAGCCCAGATCTTTCTGGATCCTGGCTGTATCTCCTCAGCATGTTTCTTCTTCCTCCCAGCTTCCTGACCCCTGCAAATAGGGCTGTAAAGAGACTCTCTGATGCTGCACCCCTCCCCCACTGCCACCATGCACGTCACAGAAGACCTTACCAGGTCAGACTGGCTCACCTGCTTGATGAATGCACCAGCCCACTCTCCCACCCCGTGAGGCGTATCAGGCATAATGACCTGGAACATACTTTTTTTCCATTCAGCTATGAAAGCAGGGTATTATCAAATTTTAAAAGGCATTGGCCAGGCACCGTGGCGCATGCCTGTAATCCCAGGCACTTTGGGAGGCCGAAGTGGGTGGATCGCTTGAGCCCAGGAGTTCAAGACCAGCCTGGGCAACATGGCAAAACCCTGTCTCTATAAAACACACAAAAATTAGCCGGGCATGGTGGTACATGCCTGTAGTCTCAGTTTCTCAGGAAGTTGAAGTGGAAGGATCACTTAAGCCCGGGAGGTGGAGGTTGCAGTGAGCTGAAATCCCACCACTGCACTCCAGCCTGGCAGCCTGGGCAACAGAGAGAGACCATGCCTCAATCAATCAATCAATCAATCAATGGCATTGAGAAAAGAAAGGGAGGGTTTTGACCAACAAATTATCAATAGTAACAGTGGCGTCCGTGTAACAGGACTATAGTTTTGGCTTTTTTTTTTTTTTTTTTTTAATGAAGCCTTGCTCTGTCGCCCAGGCAGGAGTGTAGTGGTGCCATCTCGGCTCACTGCAACTTCTGCCTCCCGGGTTCAAGCGATTCTCCTGCCTCAGCCTCCCGAGTAGCTGGGACTACAGGCATGTGCCACCACGCTCGGCTAATTTTTTGTATTTTTAGTAGAGACGAGTTTTCACCGTGTTAGCCAGGATGGTCTCGATCTCCTGACCTCGTGATCCGCCTGCCTTGGCCTCCCAAAGTGCTGGGATTACAGGCGTGAGCCACCGCGCCCGGCCCCTTCACGCTTCTTTACATGCTTCATCCAACCGATAGTTCATGGAGGAGGCCTCGGGTGTGTGTTTCCAAATTTTCTATGCTGAGTGTGTGTTCTTTGGAAAACTAGAAAAAAATTAAGCGAAAAATAAAATGAAATGAATAAAGACTCTTTCCCTGGCTAAATCCTTTGGGAAGGGGCATCAGGCCCACCCCACACCTCCAACTGCCCAGCCTCCCGCCTGCATTGCCCCTTCCTGTGCTCAAGAAGAGGTGTGCGCGTGGAAAAGAACAGCCAGGGCAGCGGGGGAAAGGGGAGCCAGGGGCTTGCCTTGAGGAGCAGTTGCCTTGAGGTTGGGATTGTCCCTTTAGGCACCTTCCACAGTGCTGTTTTCCTCTAAGCGAAGGCGTTTAAGGCAGCTTTCCTGCCAACAGGTTTTGGAAAAGGTAGGAGTTAAGGGGCAGTGGCCTTGGTGGGCGGGTGCAGTATTCAGAAGGGCCTCTGGGGTGAGGAAAGGGGCCCAGCCAGGAGAATAATCCACTCGACCCACTTTCCGGGCTTCCAGAGGTCAGACCTGGGATGCAGAGTTCCCCCTTTCACCCTCCTCTCTGAAGGCCAAAGGAGATCTGGAGACTACTGGGTCCTGCAGTCCTCAGTGTGGCCAGGCACATGGGTTTGCACCGCGTGGCACAGAAAATCCCCCCCGGCTTAGGTACAAAGCCCTCGGCGTACCCTCCTCCGACCAGCAGAGGGCGCGCACCGCCCGCAAGAAGGAGGTGCAGCCACGAGCCTCGGCGTGCAGGCTGCGAGCCGCGAGCGCAGGAGCCGGGTGGGAGACACCCCTTCTTCTGCAAATGAGGAGGCCGAGCCAGAAGAAAGACGGCGACAGATGTTGGGGGGAGGGGGCGATTTGTGAGGGATAGGGCGAGAAAGTCTAAGTGAGAGTAGGATGAGGAGGGGAGGATGGTTGGGGAAGGGGATGAAATAAAGTGGCTGAGGGAAGGCTGAGGTGGGGTGAAGCTCAGCCAGAAGGGATGAAGGTTGGGATGAGGTGAGGGGCGGGTGAAAGGATGGGTGAGGGGGGAAGATGTGATGTGGGTGCCTGTTAGGATGGGATGGGGTGAAGGGCGGGTGGAAGGGTGGGTGAGATGGGGAGGTGGGGTGGGGTGGGAGTGCCTATTGGGATGGGGTGGGGTGAGGGGTGGGTGGAAGGGTGAGTGAAATGGGGAGGGGGAGTGGGGGTGCTTGTTGGGATGGGGTGGAGTGAGGGGCAGGTGGAAGGATGGGTGAGATGTGGTGGTGGGATGTGGGTGCCTATTGGGATAAGGTGGGGTGAGGGGCGGGTGTAAGGATGGGTGAGAGGGGGAAGATGTGATGTGGGTGCCTGTCAGGATGGGGTGGGGTGAGGGGCGGGTGGAAGGATGGGTGAGATGGGTGGTGGCGTGGAGGTGGGGTGCCTATTGGGATGGGATGGAGTGAGGGGCGGGTGGACGGGTGGGTGAGATGGGGAAGCTTGAGTGGGGTGGGGGTGGGGTGCCTATTGGGATGGGGCGGGTGAGGGGTGGGTGAAAGGGTGAGTGAGATGGGGAGGGTGGGGTGCAGGTGTCTGCTAGGACGGAAGTATGGATAGGGTGGGGTGAAGGGCAAGTGGAAGACCGAGTGAGGTGAGCTGGGGTCGCCTGGCAGGGTGGGTGTGAGGCAAGGCGGTTCCTTGGGCTGAGCCCATTCTCCAGGCCCCTCGCTCCCTGCAGCGACGCCCAAGCCCGCGCCACCCTCCTTCTTGGGACCTCTTCCTTGGCAGTTCTTTGCTGTGGCCCGAGATGAACCTCTCCCTACTTTCCCCTAACCACGGGTTCTGGTGCAGCAAAGAACAGAGAGAGGAGGCAGCGTAGAGCTCAGGAGCTTTAATGGGGCTAAAAGGGTCAGAAACACACTGGGCCCTCCTGTGAGTGTTAGTACAGGAGGAAGAGGGCCATGTGTCATGGGGCAGGGTGGCTTTCACCAAATCTGCTCAGGTCCCAGGAAGGAGGACCGTGAGAGGCCTCCACGTGCTGGGGTGGGAGCAGTTCCTTGGGGAAGAGCAAAAGTGGGAAGAGATGTGATATTGAATGGGGCTTCTAGGAGCCAGGCGGAAATGCACCGGAGTGGTTAGGAGACAGCAGAGGTCCACAAATCCCCTCCGGGACCTGGAGACCCAGAAGAAAAAAAGTCAAAGAGGGCGCATATCGCTCTCCTCAGGGGACTGCGGTGTGGGACGGGGACAAATCTAGTATCAGACACGGATTGAGGGAGCTCCGGTCCGTCCCCCGGGGCTAAGTGTGGCAGGTGGAGTAAACTCTTAGTTAGAGGACGATTGGGAGGCTACCGGGCCCCTCCCCGGGATGTAGATGGGATCGGGTGAGACTCTGGGCGTGCGGGCGAGGCCGCAGGCACCCGACCGCCCCGTCTAGTGGTAATGGCCCCCCAAGTGCGAGGCTGCGGCCACTGCCCCGAAGGGCCCGGGCGGGGGCTGCAAGCTGGGACTGGGGTAGAGCGCGGCGGTGGCGGCGGCAGCCGTGGCGGCGGGGCCCGGGCCTGGCCAGTAGGAGAAGCCGGAGGGCGCGACGCCGGCCGAGGCGGCCATGAGGTTGAGTTTGGAGAGGCCAGGGAAGGGCAGCGGGGCGAGGCCGGCGGGCAGCTTGTAGAGCGCGCCGTCTTGGGCGGCGGCGGCGGCGGCAGCAGCGGCGGCGGCGGCATGGGCGTGCGCGGGCGGTGGCTGGCAGGCCTGCGCCAGCCCCTGGAAGTCGAAGCGGTAGGCGTAGCGCTTGCCGTGCACCTTACTCATGATGTTCTTGTCGTAGTAGTAGCGAAGGGCGCGGCTCAGCTTGTCGTAGTTCATGTTGGGCTTGCTCTTGCGCTCGCCCCACCGCCGCGCCACCTCGTCCGGGTCCGTGAGCTTGAACTCGCCGTGACCACCCTCCCACGCGATGCAACCGGCGTTCGCGCGGTCAGCCAGCAGCTCCAGCAGAAACTGCCACAGCTGGATCTGTCCGCTGCCTGTGGGGAGGGGGGTAGTCAGCCACAGGTGGGAGCGGGGAGGCGGGAACTGGGAAAGAGCGCAGACGGGAAACCGACCCACCCCGGCAGGAACCCGCACTGGGGGAGGAAAAGCGCAAGTCAAATTGTGCAGCTGAGTTCCCCAGGAGCAGCCGGCCGGGGAGGGGTTGATCAGCAGAGTGGTCTCTAGCCTTTACCACGCTTTTGCACAATGGAAATGCGGCTTCCATTGAAGAGCAAGTAGCTTGCCGGATGCACGGTTTTGTGAAACTTGGGGGGGAAAGGGGAAGCGTCGCCTACTCCACGTGAGCACAGCGGCGCCCCAAGGCATTCGGCTTTCCAAGGCGAGCAAGGACAGATACCCGCCGCCACTCGCCATCTCAGCGCGGCGCTCTTATTTAGGGAGAAGCCGCACAACCGTACAGGGCGTCATTGGGCAGAATGATTGGACTGCTCCATCCCAGCGGGACCACATCCAGAGATGGGAAGGGACAGGCGTGCAGCGGGGCGACCCAACCACTGCTGGACAAGGCCCAGCCAGTCCCCAAAGACGTAGTTGGACAGGCTACACCTGAGGTGGAGTGGTGGCTGGCTTCCTTGTAACCACATCCGACAGGAGTAGGAACAGTGGCCCCCTATACGTGACAGGAGGGGCAAGCTCTCAGGGGCTCCCCATCCTAGCCACCTTTGGGTGCGCAGGCCTCTGCGCTGACCCTAAGAGTTTGGTCTCTTGTTTTCGGAACAGGCGGGATTTCCTGCCTACGAAGGTGCCATCGTTCTCGGGGCCTGAAGAACAATTCTGAAGAGGGGAACGGACCGAGCAGCCGTTGTGCTTGGCTACGAACCTCCTCCTGTCTTTGTGTGATATGCCTCCGAATTCGCGGTTGCTGGAGGCAGCAAGGAGGTTTTTCCAGGATATGCCAGTGGTGAGAGAGTGGAGTCCCAGAATTCCTGCTCCCCTGTCTTGTAGCCTCAAGCAGACAGGCAGAGAAAACTCCTGATACAATTACCCCCACTCCTTTTTAGAATAAAACGGATTTTCCTCGAATTGGTCTGCTTACTGTCTCAAATAGAGTCTGGTGAACCCCTCTTCCTTTTTCAGCCACTGGCTTATAATCCAGATGCTACCCTCTCCCATGATTTCAATCCCAATCCCTTCAAGCCAGCCCAGCAAAGAGCTTCCTGGTTCCTAGTCCCCAGCGTTAAGTTTTAGGGTGAGAAGCAAGGGAAGATTTGGGTACAAAGGTGCACCTGGCACCAAAGGTGGAGCAACCTCAGCGGTTTGGATGCCTGTTCCTGTTAGGCATAGTTTCCTTCTGAATAAAACAGTCGCAAACCTCGTTTTTGTGGTTTCTGTCTCTTGGTGAGATCTAGGGTAACGACTGAGATGGGGACTGTGGGGAGACGCTGCTTGAAGAGCCAGCCAACAAAAGGGTAATTTATCGTCTATCCGTGGAGCGCTGGTGGTGAACCTGGGAATCAATTGCAATCGTCTGGCAGACTTGGCCGGCAGAGATCAGCCAGCGTAGGTCAGCGCGGGAGGGTAAGCAGGTGGCAGTGACCAGGGTCTAGTGATTGGGAAGCCCACTGTGTTTGGGGAATAATTCCCCCGGTTCCATTGCCAGCTGGTGCTGCGGCCTTGAACTCCTACTACCAGCAGGGAAAGGACGCTAAGTGTCCCAGCCCCTGCCCCAAAGCCTAGAAAACCATACTCAGCAGCAAAAGGGCCTGGGGCTGGGATCCTCTCCACCTGCCTTGGCCTGCAAGTCTTTTCCTGGTGCTCAGAAGATGCAGGAGCCAAAAACCAAGTGAATGTCTTCCCAAGGCCTCCCCACAACCAGGCCAGGACTCCGGGCTTCAGTGTGAACCCTGAGTCCACACTGCTCCCGCCTTCTGTCCGCCTGTGCCCTGACCCCAACCAACCTCGCCTCCGCCGCCCAGAGCGCCACCCAGCTCACCTTTCTGAACCGCCGGGCTCAGCGGGCCCCAGCTCGGGTTCTTCCCTTCCTTGAAGAGACCGTCTCCGACGGGATCTGCAAGCAGCAGACGAAAAGAATCAGGCGAACCCCAGGCGGAAGTTGTGGGCTTGACAAAAGGGTCCCGGGCCAAGGCTCAAGGGGGGTGCTGTGGTCCCCAGGCGCGAGGCTGGGGGCCCGGGCCACCCGGCTCCTCCTCCCGGAGCCTGGTTCAGGCGCGCTGCGCGGAGCCCCTCCGTAGAGCCCAAGTCAGGAAACGCGTCCAGGAAAAAGGAAATCCGCTTTCCGAAGGGGCCGGCTGGAGCCTTATAAAGCCGAGCGGGGAACTGCGCCAGCCGAGCTGGAGCGCGGGGAGAGAAGAGGAGGGCGCCTGGAGGGCCGGCCCGAAGCTAGTAGCAGGAAGGTGAGGAGCCGAGAGAGCGCAGGGGCGACGCCCGCGGACCACAGCCTTCTGGTACGGCTCGGCCACAGAGTCCTCCACCACGCCAGAGACCCCTGCTTCCCCTCTCAGGCTCTTTCGGGTCCCTGAGTCCCGGCTTTTGGCCCCCAGGCTCCCAATCTGCTCATTTCAACTCCTCTAGACCCCGCACTGAAACCCAGAGCTCTCTATCTGTCTTTAGGTCTCCCCAATGCCCTAAATTACAATCGGCCCTACATGCAACCCGAATCTCCGGACACTTCTCCTTCCCCTGGACCCCAGCACTCTCTTCCTATGTCTGAGCCTAGACTTCCCGCCCCAGGTTCCGGTGCCACCAGCGCCCGGCTGGTCCCTGGTACCTGGCAGGTACATGTTGATCAGCAGGGGCTGGGAGGCGCCGCTCTGTCTCATCGCTGCCGGGGACTGGGCGGTGGGAGATGGGGGGGACGGGGAAGGGGGGCGAGGCAGGCTTTGCGCTCCGTGGCACCGATCCCCGCCCGAAGCGACCGCGGGTGACAAGGAGGAGAAGACGCGCCAGGTCCAGCAGGGCCTGGCGGGAGGGGGCAGTCCGGGCGTGGCAGGGTTGCGCGGGGCGGGGGGGTCCTGGAGCAACGCTTCCAGCTAAGGGGCCGCTTGGAACCCTCTGGTCCCCGCGCGGCCAGGGGCCGCAATTTCCGTTTTAATTAAAGCGCTGCCGCTTCGGCCCCCAGGACCCCGCCCCCGCCCCTCTTATCGTCCCATCGCAATAAAGTCTCCAACGCGCCGCGCCACAGCCAAGCGCACCCGGCAGCCCCCCGCGCCCCGCAGCCGGGGAGACGCGCGGGGGATGGGCCCGGGCCATGCGCCCTGATGGGGGCCGGGAGCGCGTGTCTTTTCCGCCTCCCTGATTCTCTGCAAACAGTGATGGGGCTGGTGTACCTGGCCCCACCTCGGACCCCAGCAGCCACAGCCCCCTCCCTAGTGCCCTTCTTCCAGTCTGCTCCCGCTCCACTCGCTGCTCACTCTCCTCCCCCTCCCTCCCTCTATCCCCACCCGGGTTCCCGTCTCCAGGCTGCGTTATCTGCATCTTCACTTTTAAATTTCCGCTTCCCTCCCTCTCGCCTGTCGCTGCGCTCCCGGCCCTGCAGCCGTTGCTCCCTTTATCTCTGCCCGCACCCCCGCTCCCTCCTCCTCTTCTCCCACTCTCTGCTCTTCCCTAGAGACCTGAACCCCTTCCCTGTCTCCTTCTTGCTTTGGCCCATTTCCTGCCTTTCTAGGGCCCCCAAGCCTCAGGCCCTGGTGCTGGGCCATCTCTCCTGGCAACTTATGGTGGGTGACCCCCTCCTCTGTCCTCTCCCCCCCTCCTAGGTCTCTCTTTACCATCTATTCTAGGCTTTTCTCTCTGACTCCCATCTCCCCTCCAGCCTTCTCTCTCCCTCTCATCCTTCTCCCTCCCTTCCTTTTCTCATTCATTCAGTGCCCACAAATTAGTAGTGGCCTGGACTGCTGAAGGCCTCTAAAGATGTTGAGAATCTGTCCTGGCTTTCCCTGATGGGTTTCTGAGCCCCCTGCTACTTCCCTGTACAACTATTCCTCTCCCATCCTTCCCTATCCCCTGTCCTCCCAGTCTGCCACCCACCCTCACCACTATTCCCATTCTGGCTGTCCCTGAACCAGGCTGGAGAGGTGGAGGGGTTAAGACAGGGTTGTGCACTGTGCAAGGCTGAAATCCACTCCAAGAAAAGTATTCCTATTTCTAACTCATGCAAAGATATTGATGTGGTTCCCAAGTGTCCTAGAGCCTCTCTGGGTACCGGTGGGACTTCTTGGCTCTGGAGAGGCAGGCTAAGGAGGATGCTGACTGAAGATGAGGCTCCAGCCCAGAAGCCCACCTTCTGCAGCCTTGCAGTATGGAATGGGTACTGTCAAAACTGGTATTCTCCAAGTCCTCTCTCACTGTTTGAACCCAGGGGTGGAGGAGGCCTGGGAATTGGCAAATCTCCTGCTAAGTGCCTGGTCCTGGGGTGCCCGATTGAGGATGGCTAGAAAGTCCTACTTCTGGGGTTCTACAGGGCCCCTGTTCATCCTCATTTGCTGCACCTGCTGGGGTGTTCATCTTTGCTTGTAGAGGGTGCAAGGGAGCCAGGGAGAAGTGTGGGAGGCAGAATGTGGAGGGAAAAATGAGGGATCCCAGGTCCTGGGAGGATCCTAGTGGGACAAGGATGAAGCCTTTGGGATGTGGACCTGGAATCCGGTGGGAGCAGACTAGAGGTTGGAACGTTCCCTGTGGACCAAACTCGGACTCCGCAGAAGGGAAGGGTCTTGAAGGTGGGGTCAAGATCCCAATCCCTCTACCGTCTCATTCCTCTTACTGTTTCCCCCACCCACTATGGACAGAAAACAAGGAGAAGGAGGTAAGAACAGGAAATAGCAAGGGGCAGGAGGTAAGAGCTGGGAGAGCTGGGAGGCATCAAAATTCGCCCACTTAATGCTCTCAGTGGGAGGCTGAGGTGTAAAGGAGAGGGTCCTAGAGAGGAGGTCTACCCAAATATCCCAGCTCTGAGCTGGGCAGGGATCGACAGTACAGGCTTTATGCCTCAGTCTTACCAAGAAATCAGTTGCTGAGCGGGTGGGGCACCAGGTAATGTGTGCATGGGGGGCAGTCATCTCCACCCACCTGGGTCTTGATCTTCACCATCCCCTTCTGCTGCAAGTACAGCTAGGGAAGCCAACAGGAGAGTCCTTGGCAGTTCCCCCTTCATCCCTTTCCTACCCTGCTGGGCGCTGGTCCCATGTGGTTCTGCAGATGGTCAGCTTGCCCAGAACGAACAGAGGACCAGAAGGTGAAAGCATTCAAGTTTAGACTGGCCTCTGTGACCCCCACTCCTTAGCTGTAGACAGATGTAGGAAGCAAAACATGACCCCTAGGTCCAGAAAAACCTAGAAGGTCCATGCTGGCAAAGGCGGCAGCAAATATTAACTCCCCTGACTTCTGTGTTGCACAGATGGGGAAACAAGACCCAGAGACCCGAGCCCAGTTCAGAGTCACACTTCTAGTTCCTGAAGCCGTCTTGCTGATTCTTCCCGAGCAACCACAGATCCCCCTGTAGGGAGGGCAGCTCAGTCAAGGGCGGATTCCATATGTCCTTTTGCTCATTGCCTGCTCCCCAAAGCAAGCAGTGGGGAAGTGGCCTGCTGGGCTCTGAAGCCAGTTTGTCTGGGTTCTAGTTTCAACTCCTGACTCTCCCACTTTTTGGTTATGTGACTTTGGGGGAAGTAACATAACCTCTGTACTGTACTTGCGTTTCCTCATTTATAAAATGGGTATGGGCCAGCGCAGTGGCTCATGCCTGTAATCCCAGCACTTTGGGAGGCCAAGGCGGGCAGATCACCTGAGGTCAGGAGTTCAAGACCAGCCTGGCCAACATAGTGAAACCCCGTATCTACAAAAATACCAAAATTAGCCTGGCATGATGGCAGGTGCCTGTAATCCCAGCTACTCAGAGGCTGAGGCGGAAGAATTGCTTGAACCCAGGAGGCAGAGGTTGCAATGAGCTGAGATCATGCCACTGCACTCCAGCTTGGGCAACAGAGCAAAACCCTGTCTCAAAATAAAAATAAAAGTAAATAAAAATAAAATGGGTATGATAGTACCTGCCATACAGAATGATGAGGTTTATATGAGATAACACATGTGAAGGGTTTAGAACAGATTCTATACATGTAGCTATTGTAAATATTGCCATTCCACAAGGGGATGGGGAGGAGCCCGTGACCAGCCAGGAACCACAGGTTCCTCTGGGGCCCATAGAAGTTTGGGGCTCTGCTGAGGCCTGAGGCTTTTAGCCACAGCTCAGTTCAGCCTCCACCTAACAGCCTGGATTTAGGGCCAGGAACTCTGTGTTCAAATCCTGGTTTTGTCACCAATTAAGTGGGTGATGTCATCAAAGCTTCTCCTTGGACTCTCAGTTTGGTAAAGTAGATGAAATTGGAGAGTATTAGGAGGACTGAATGCAACAAGGGCCATGGACTCTAGAGCCCATTCGAGTGTAAAGCAAAATTTATACCCCACCCAGAGCTCGTTCCCTTGGTCCCCTGACCCAACCCTAGGATCCATGTGGGGGAGGTAGGGGAAGGATGTCCCTACATTGACTGACTACGGAAAAGGGGTTTCTCATGGAATCCTCCTAACAGGCCCTGTGAGACAGGCAGGACAGCAGTCAATAGCCCCAGATTACAAGGTGAGGGAATTGGGTCCCAGGTGTTCTGACTTATGGTCCAGAGAGCTTCTCAAAGGAGCAGCTGCCTGACTTTGCACAGCTGAACCTCTGGGGACTTCAGGTCCAAGTCTAACTGCTCCCTGGCATTGCCCTGCCCTGCCTGACCTGGGGCAATAATCAGAGCCACCCTTCGCCACTGATAGGTCCACTGGGGACTTGAAAACACAAGAATCCCTGAAGGACAGGATGAGGGGAGTCCTAAGACTCTTGAGAGGCTCTGTCTGTGTAGGGGTCGGGGGGCATCACCAACTGGATTGAAGAGGGAACTGGGAAAAACCCATACTAGTGCCAGGGGCTCTAATGGCTGCAGCCATACTCAGCCCTGCCATGCCTGTGGGCACCTGCCACTTGCCCAGAACACAGGCCTCCTCTGAGCAACTGAGGGGTGGCTGCTACAGCTCACCAGTCTTCTGATGGGTAGGGAGGGAAAGGAAGAGTGAAGAGCGGGTGGTATGGAGTAGCTGAGGGCAGGAGGTATGAAGATGCTTTCTAAATGCTGGAGTTCAACACCACTGCAAGGGATTGTCATTGCTCAAAGGGTCTGGGGGCTGGGCTCACAGGGTGAAAGTCTCCCCTTCGAAGGCCTTGGGAAGCAGTGGGATTTCCCACTAATTTCCCTCCTGCGAATGGAGCAAAGGGGACAACTGTAGGAGGCTCAGGCTTCCCTGACTCGGCAGGGAACTGGGTGAAGATAAAGGTTGAAAATGCTCTGGGATTACAGAGGAAGCTCAGACCTTCAGTGTACAGTAAGGAAGTTCTGCCCTGCATGATGGTACCTGGGCCAGGGGATGTGTGGAAGCTGCAATCCAGCTATGAGCCCTGCTGTGGGGGTGTGTCCACCCCACCCACAGGATGGCAAAGGTGCCATCTGAGCTAGGAGTACCCCTGGCCCGTAGTGGTGAACCTTACCAAGCAGAGGTTTGGGACGGGTGCCATTTAACAGAATTGCCAAGGTGTTTTTTGTTTGTTTGTTTTAGTTTTTTTTTTTTTTTTTTTTTGACAGAGTCTTGCTCTGTCGCCAGGCTGGAGTGCAGTGGCACCGTCTCCAGCCTCCGCCTCCCAGGTTCAAGCGATTCTCCTGCCTCAGCCTCCCGAGTAGCTGGGATTACAGGCACGAACCACCACACCCAGCTAATTTTTGTATTTTTAGTAGAGATGGGGTTTCACCATGTTGACCAGGATGGTCTCAATCTCTTGACTTTGTGATCCACCTGCCTTGGCCTCCCAAAGTGCTGGGATTACGGGAATGAGCCACTGCACCCAGCCAGAATGTCTAAGATTTCTACCAGCACTTTGCTGTCAGCCCCACCACAGCCTATCCACACACAACCTCAGCCATCTTACGCTTGGTAGCCAAGGATTCTGGAGCCTGTGGGGAGGATCAGCTTGGCAGGGAGGGACTCTCGCAAAGATGAGGATGGACATCACAAAGCAAGACACCAAGGAGGCAAGAGGGGCAGGAAGATTCAGGAACCTTTATTGATGGTCTTCAGGGAAGGTGTCTGGGGCCATGGATCCTAGTGCTGGACTCTCCGGATGGACTGAAGCTGCCCAGTGTGGGCCTGTGTGCCGAACTCACTGTAGGTACGGAACTCTCCGCTGTGCCGGTCTCGCTCCAACACATACTGGTAGCCTCGGTAGCCTGGGTACTGGTAGGCCACCCACCTAGGCCAGTGAGGGCACAGGGCAGGGAGTAAGCTCTGCCCCCACCCCTACTCTATGTTCTCCACTAGCAGCCCCCCTTTTTGTAGCTCCCAGCCCCCAGCTCCAAAATCACTGCTTCAACTTTCCCTACGTGGCTCTCTCCCTCCCCTGGCTACTGCTCCCAGTCTTCCTATCACGGTTCTCATCCTGTCTCCTGTACCGACCCTCCATTGCCTCCATCCCCTCATGTTCTCCAGCCCTTCTTCTGTGCCTATATTTTCCTCTGCCCCCCATTCTCCTAGGACCTCCTCATTTCCTCCCTCCCAGTCTGTCTCCATCCTTGCCTCCAAGTCCCAAATATCTCTCTTAGCACCCTCCCCACATCGCTTTTCTCCACCCTCTCCCTTGGTCCCCATTGCTTTCCTGCTCTTCTCTCTGCCCAGTTCTGGTTCCAGGACTCACGCTCCGGAGCTGACTTTGAGGGAACCCACATCCTTGCTGGCCCAGCCCATGGAGGGCAGGGATGGGTAGTCATCAATGAGGTCAAACTTGCAACCTTGGAAGTTGTCCCCCTCAAACAGTGTCACACGGCTGTCACTGTGGTTCTGAGGCACAGGAAGGTTGGGACAGAAAGGTCAGGGCTTCCAAAGGGTTGTTAACAGATACATCCTCAGCCTCACTTCCCTTACCCATTGCCCCACACAAGCTGTGCAGCTGTCTAGGACCCACAGGCACTCCCAGAGCTCAACCCATCAGCTCCCTGGCAGGCTGGGAAATGGATCGCTCAGAGGCTCCCCCAAACCTGGCCTCTCCCATGGCTTTGGGCTAAGGAGGTGACTGGGGAGATAGGGTTTCCAGAGACCCTTTCAGGTCAGGACTAGAGAGCACCTTGTGACATGGGCCTGTTTTGCAGGAGCAAAGCCAGAGGTCCTTAAAGAAATCTGTCCCGTTCACCAAGAAATCTGTCCCGTCCCCCTGAGGGCTTCATTGACTAAATGTGCAATCCCCTGCCCAGCCCCTCAGCACAGCCAGCGTCTCACAGATTAGTGCCCAACTAAGGGGTACTGGATGGCAGAATCAGAACAGACATGTCAGGGCATCAATACTGATTGCATCTTGGCTCTGGCCTTCCCACTGCAGGGTTCTTCAGCCTCTTGGAACAGAGGAAGTGGGCTGGCCTGGGCTGGGTCCTCTGCTCTCCACTCCCCAGCCCTACTAGCAACCAGGTCGGCACAAATGGAAAATGAGATCCTCTCTTCTGGTGTATTTGATTCATTACCAACACCCTCACACATACAATAACACATACACAAACACACACTGAGACTGACTCTTTTCAGTGACCCTGGGCAAGCCACTTTGTCCCTTTGAGCCCCATTTCCACACCTGTGTATGGGGCTAACAGCAGCCACCCTGACCTCACAGGGCTGTGTGACGCCAGAGGCACTCACTCACACGTGTGAACTATTGGATGTGAGGGAACGCTAGACGCTCAGGAATGGGATGGCCTCAGTGCTGTCCATGGTGATGATTTCTGGATTCCAGGCCTACGCCCACAATCCCAACTTTCTTGGGGACACCCTTCTGATTCTGAGAAATAATGCTACTATCACCCATCTCGGAGTTTGTTTACATATCCCCCCTGCAGGGCTTGAACAGCCTTTCCAGGCGCCATGGTGAGGCCAGGGCCTGGAGTTAGGAGGCAGAGGAGGAGAAGTGGGCTGTGCTCACCGCGCAGAGCACTGGCCTGAAGGACAGCAGCTGGTTGCTGTTGTGGCTGCTGCTGCCACTCCAGGCGCTCCAGCGAGGATAGTCTCCCTTCTCCAGAATGAACTGCTGTCCCTGGAAGTCGGGGTACTCAAAGGCCACCCAACTGTTAAAGGAGAAGAGCTGGGAGGTATCTGCCTGAGCCGCACCCCCACTGCCTCCCCCTTGCTTGCCATGATTGAAAAGACTGAGAAGCACAGTATTTTTCTCCAACCCCCAACCCTTCCCCTGACACACCCATTGTATGGCAATCCAGCCCCTCTCGAGACTAAAGGTCCCAAACCTGCTGCTCTCTGGGGTTTGAGGAGCCCAGGCTTCCCGCTCAAGGACCCCAGGTTGGGAAGGAGTTTTCCTGCCTATGAAGATCTCCCGACCAAGAGCTCCTGCCCCAAAGGTTTAGGCCTTTGCACAGGGACACATTGGAGGACCCCTCCCGAGTATCATAGCAGGAACTGGGACCTCAGTTGGGGCAGGGGTAGGGGGCGGGAGGGTGGGAAAAGCTGGACTCTAAGACCAGAGTGGGGCCAGGGAAAAGGATTGGGTTTCTTTTGTTAAGCCAAGCGCAGAGCCTTCTACTTTTGCACAGAGAAAAACTCTGGGAAGGATGTAAGTACGTTAGAAACTCCTTCACGGCGGGGTACTTCTCGCCTGTGTCTCTTTACCACAAAAATACACACTTTCCCATGATTTATCTTGGGATGGGTGGGGAATTTTGGGGAGGCTATGGGGTTTCCCAAGTTGGCAGGTCTCTCCAGGGTTCACGGGACAGGGTGCTGAGGCTCTGAGCCTACGCCAGTGGAGCCCAGTGCCCCTCAACCTAGCCCAGCCGCGGCCAGGCAATCACTCACACGCCGTTTTCCACCTTGACCGAGCGCACCCTGTGCAGGCCTCCGCGCTCGCAGACGTTCGCACAGTCGCTCAGCAGCCGACAGCGACGGCCCTGGAAGTCCTCCTCATCCCAGAGCGTGAGGCTGGCGGGCGCTGGGCCCGTTGCGGGGGCGCTGCTCATGCTGCTGCGGACAGGAAGGGTGGAACCACGCGCTCAGCGTCTCAAGAGCCCCGTTTCGAGCCACAGCCTGCCCAGTCTGGTTAGGAGGTGAAGAACCCGGGGACTGGACCAGGCCTTAGCTTCTGGACCCAGCTGCCAGGGGCTCGCCCTCTTCTCGCTCTCCCCGCCCTTTCCCACCCCAGCAGCGGGCATTCACCGGGTGGGTGAGCGCCGCACGCGAGAGAAATGGACGGGCTGCGAGGCTGCGCGCGGCCAGGCGGGCCGGGCTTTATACCCTGGCCTTGTCCCCCTGCCCGTACCCTTTCCTTCGGGGGTGGGGGAGCTGAGTCAGCAGGCAGGCTGCGGTCGGCTCTGTTCTCCGCGGGGGAGCCGAGGCCTCTCCCGCAGCCGCCGCTGTGGCCCCAACCCCCGGGGAAGACAACAGAAAGTGCTGAGGCGCGCACCCCGCGCCCGCCACAGCCCAGGCTGACTCGGTGCTTTCTTTCTTTCCAGCCTGAGCCAGGCAGGGCGTGCCAGGCCTCGGGGCAGAACTCACCCTCCCTGGCCCGGCCCTCGGGACGAAGGGACCTGACCTCCCCGGGGCCTCGGGCTAAGACCGCGCTGCTGACTCGCGGAGCGGAAGTTCTTCCCAGAGTCTAATCGCCAGCCTTCCTCGGCCCTAGTCCAGGCCTCTCTTTTGGGCGATGCTAGGGCGGAGGTAGAGAAGGCTCCTTCCAAAGGATTCGCTTCACGTGCTCAGTCCTCTTTTTCCTGGAGGATCGGTCCACCGCGGCCCCTTTCCTCCCAAGTGTGCGTTCCCAGATCCTGCGCCGCGTCCTCGGGGTGTCCTCGGGTCCGGGAAGGAGAGGAGGAGGTGATCAGGACCCGCCACGCGGCGGCGTCGGGCGCTGGAAACGACCGCCCGAGGGCCGCACGGTTTACTCAGAGTTTAGGCATAATAACCACCCAGGGAGTGGCTTGCCGCGGGAGGCAGGAAGAATGTTGGGCCTCAGCTCGGCCCAACCCGTGCCGCTTCGGGTCTCCCACAAAGTTCCAGGCTCTAAGGATTCCGGCCCCCAACGTCTGCCTGAGAGTTAGCAGCTGGGGATGAAGCGCTTAGTTCAGGCGGAGCTCTCTGTTCAGGCTTTCGGGTGCGTGAACTCCATCAATTCTAAAACTGACCTGTGAGGAAGATGCTGTTGTTGTCCTGCATTTCCCAGATGTAGAAGTGGAGGCCCAGAGGGCTTTGGAATGTGGTGGAGAGGTCACAGCTAAGAAATCTTGCAGGGCCGGCGCAGTGGCTCACGCCTGTGATCCCAGCACTTTGGAAGACCCAGGTGGGAGGATCTCTTGAACCCAGGAATTTGAGACCAGCCTGGGCAACACAGTGAAACCCCGTCTCTACAAAAACAAACAAAAATTAGCCGGTCGTGTTGGCATGCGCCTGTAGTCCCAGCTACTTGGGAGCCTGAGATGGGAGAATTGCTTGAGCCCAGGAGGTGGAGGTTGCAGTGAGTGAGGCGAAATCAAGCCATTGCACTCCAGCCTGGGCGATAGAGTAAGCTGGGGAAAGGCAGCGGTGGGCGGGGGGGGGGGGGGGGGGGGGGGGGGGGGGGGGGGAGGGCGTGGGTGTAGAGAAAGGGGGAGGGAGAAGAGGAAGAGGAAAAGGTTGGGAGCCACAAAAAGGTTAGGAGCCCCAAGGGGTAGCTCCAGGTAGGAAATTTTCTCACCACTTACAGTGGAATTTTCTAACCACAGCAGCTGTTAATGAGACACAAAGGCTTCTTGCAAAATTGTGAGTTTTCCTTAATGGTGGTGGGTGTGGGTGGGCATATTCCAGCAGAGGTAAGAGGGGCTAGTGAGAAGGGAGCTAATATTTTGTTGCTCCCACGAGTCACATGCTTCCCTTATGGGTCCTCAGGACAGTCCAGTGAGTTAGGTTTACCTGCACCGATATGAAAACGGAGGGTCAAAGAGGTGCAGGGACTTGTCCAAACTCATATGGCTAGCCAGTTTCAGAGCAAGAATCGAGCTCGGACCTTTGGAAGCCAAAACCTGTGCTCCACCACTGTCCATCGGAGCTCCTGTGCCAAAAAGTGCTCACAGGCCAGCTGTAGCCACCCCAACTCCCAGAAGCCTTGCCATACCAGCCTGCCTTCTAAGCCTTCTTCCCAGTGTTCCATGCTCAGCCCATCTCAGAGCCTTTGCATTTGCTGTTTGCTACCTGGAGTGTCTTGGTCACAAGATGGTAGCAGAGCTGGCTCCTGTGTCACCTCCTTGGTGATGCTGTTCCAGGCACCCTTCTGTCCATCACATCAGCCTTTTTTCTTTGTAGCATTTATCGTGCTGTAAAGTAATCTTTTTCATCTTATGTTTATGGGTGTACCAGCATCTGCCTTACCAGAGTGTAAGCTCCATTTAAAGGGGCAGGGACTGTGTCTTGTTCTCAGTTGTTATCCTCAAACTTAGCACAGTGCTGGATGCATAGTAGGCACTCAATAAAACTTCTTGAACGAGTGAGCGAACAAGGTGGTCAGGCATGGGCAAAATGTCCACGGAAAATGGGTGTAGAGAAAATTCTCCAGTGGAAGTGGGGGGGTGGTGGCTTGCTCTCCCACCCTTGAAGTTCTGGGTTGCTGAGAGTGGGCCCTGGGGCCAAAGGCTCCCTTGGGCCTCTATTTTCCCTGGAGGAGTTACTGTTGGAGCTCGCAGTGTGTATGAAAATGGGTGCCAAGAGTACAGGGCCCTAGAACTGGGCATGGAGGTAGAGTCGGAGTGAGGAGGATATGGGTCAGAGATGGGACAATCTCAGGCAGGTTTGATTGGGGGTGAGGTCAGAACCGTGTCCTGATTCCCTACCTTAGCTGGGGTTTGAACAAATACAAACCGCAAGGAGGGAATACAAACTACAGAGTGCGCACGAGCCAGTTCTGGACCCTTGGTGTCCCAGTCTTTGCCTTCAGTGTCACCAGCCGGGGCAGCGGGGAGGGGTGAAGAATCAGATCTCTCCTTCCCTCCTTCCCCCACCTCTATCCGACAATTCTGAATTCGGCCACCAGAGGGCGCGAGCAGGCCGCGCTGGCCCGAAAGCTGGCGCGGAGGGCGGGGTGGAACGGAAGGTCCAGGTCGGCAGGGACCGCGGGCGCGGGTGGCTAGTGCGTCAGGCTGTGCGTCTGCGCTGTCCCTGACGCGGGCGTCAAGTATTGGTCAGAGGGTGTGGGGGTGTCTGTCGGAGACTGGACACTGTGCACCGACCGGGGCTAGGGGCTGGGTGTACTCCTGAGGGCCGGGCTCCACGTGTGGGTCCGACGGCGGCGGCATTCTGCAGGAGGGGTGCGTCGCGCCTTTTCCAGGGTTAGGGGAGGAGGAAAAGTGGGGAGGTCGTCCAGCCGAGATCCAGGTTAGAATTAAGAGTCCCGCTTGGAGTTGGGGAGGGGACCCCGTGTGTGAGAAGGGCCCCTTCTCCTCCTCCAGTGTGAAGCTCTGGTCTTGGCGGCAGCCAGCCTTTTCCCTTTTCTACCTCTTCCCTCCTCTCGGAAATGGTATAGAGGTACCCCCACCTTCTCACCCCTTCACCCATGGCTTTTAGTTCTAGTAACTGCGACCAGCTCTCTCAGAAACGGGTATGCCTACCAACACCACCCATAGTCACTGGCCCAGAAGACCTCTAAACATCTCAGGGTTCCCCAACACCCTCAGGCCCCTCCTGACTTTGGGCCTCACAGTCATCGCCAAAGAGAACAACCACTGAGGGGAAGGGGCTTCCAGGCAGCCCTGCCTACTGTGCCAGCGGAGGACGCTGGGATCGATACCCCTTGGGTACCACGGACCCCCTCCCTGTCTCCTCCTTTCCCCACCAGGCTGGTCCAGCTCTGCCCCTCTCCCCAGCTGCCGTGCCCCCCCACCCCTAACAGCTGTTCCTGTTTGTTTTCCCAGATCAGTTGTGCCCAGAGCTTCCTGAAGGATGGGTGCCCAGGTGGCTTTGTTTGCCAGCTCAGTACAGTCACCCCTACCCCCTCCACATCCACAGGCTGGCCTTGGGGCATGGAACGGGAGTTACGTAGACAAAAAACAGCAACCCCAGTCGACACCTCACAGAGCCCTCAAAATCTCGCAGAGATCTTATCACCCTCAGACACCCCCACCCTGGCCTCATTCAGTTCTCCATCTCACACTGGGACTTCTGGGCCCCACAGGGAAATCCTCAGGCCCTCACCCCACCCCTAGCCACCGTCTCCTGCCCTCTGATTTCACCGAAACCCACATCCCATACAGACCCATAAGATCCCACAGATAATCCTTTGAGCCTGAGTCCCCTCCATGAGGCCCTCAGATCCCACCCAGACCCACATGCCATGTGGGGACACATAGATCCTGCAAGGAAGCCTCAAACCCACTCCTAAGCTCCTGCCCAGATCTCCATCCTCAGCAAAGGCCCTGAGAATCCCAAAGAAGTGGCACCTCTCTCACCTAGAGCCCCAACCCAGGAACAGCCTGACTGCTCAGTACTGCTGGGCAGCGGAGAGGGGCTGGTGGCTCATGTCCTCTCCTCCAGCCGGTCGCCTCCCAGCCCTCCCCCTTCATTTTACTGGGAAATCATCCAGGGTTTGGGTACTGAAGATGCAAATTCAGGGAAGGGTGCCTTCCCCCACCCTGCCACCATCACCAGCCCCTCCTTTCCACCCCTGCTTCTCTGGCCCCCGCCCCCACCCCCAGTCTGGAGCCCAGAACCAGCAGATGAGCACCTTCCCTGAGGCTGTGCAGGACTGGTCTCCTGGGAGACAGAGATAACGGGTACAGAGACCAGTCTAGTTTAGGCCATTTAGGAGCCCCACCCCCACAGAGTCATTGTTCTATCCCACTAGAAACAGAGCCCCTCTCCTCTGCCTCTCAGTGGGGTTAGAGAACTGGCCACCATCCAGGGAGCTAGCAGGCAGCTTTCACCGTCGCTCACACACCTGGACACAAAGCCACAGGGCTGGCACAGGGTGACAGGGAGAGGGCACACACAGACACATGTTCAATCAGATGGAGACAGAGTCATCCACAGTTCCAGGCACATAGATGTGATGCCACAAGCTTCACATGCAAATAGTCTCGTTCTAGGATTCAATAGAAACCTCAATGTCATATTCATGTATGGGCAGACTTATTCCTCAAAGATTTAATATGATGTACTATGTGCCACGGGCTGTGCTGGGTACTGGACTCACAGGCGAATACGCCCCATCACTTTCACACGTGCACATACCCACTCCACGGTCACCCAGGGAGGCATCAGCTCAGCCACCCACCCAGGGTCATACAGACACTGAAAGGTGAAGATAGTGGGTTAAGAGGCTGTTGTGCTGATTTAAATGCACGTAAAACAGAACTGGCCTGCAATGTCCACTCAATAAATGTCTGCCGCTGCTGCTGCTGTGGTTGTGGTTATAACTGGCTCTGATGCATGTACTTCCCATCACCCCTGGGGCTGGCCAAGCTGGGGGAGTGGTCAGGCTGCAAGCATGGCTCTGGGAGCCGTATCCTCCTTCTCACCCTGGTCCCTGGCAGAAGCCAGCCTAGTGCTCAGGATGGAGCACCTTCCTGCCTCACCGTATTTGAACCACTCCTTAGTTCATGACCTCAGTTTGGGAAGATTGGGAGGGTCAGAGGGCAGGGTGCCAATTTCCTTTGTTCTTGTTCAGGCCTCTGCTGTCTAGGAAAAAATGCTTGGGAACCGAGCCGAGGACCTGTCTTCTGGTGTCAGTGCTTGTCCTAGCGCCATTTGGGGCGTTTGGTCAGTCACTCCTCTCTTGAGGCCTCTGTTTTTTACCTGTAAACGAATCTGGCTGTGGTTCCTGGGGGGGCCTCCCAGCCTTGACTCCTGTGATGCCTCTGGAAGGTTCCTTCCCCTCCCTATCCAGCCTCTGCCTGCCCTACCCACCCACCCGCCTGGCCTAGCCAGAATGAGGGGGCGAGTTGCCACGGTCTCCATGGGGACTAATCTCCAAGAAGGTCAGTGAGGCTCTGGTACTGCCTTGGCCGGATGGGGATTAGCACCTGGGTATGAGTCTCCCCCCTGCCACCCAGTGCCTCCACTCCCGGGTCCCCCCACTCTCACACAGACCCTAGGCGGCCTCTAGGCCCAGAAATTCCAAGGCTAGGCCAGAATCATTGGGGCGAGTGGGGGCAGAGCAGCTGCTATAGCTGTTGGCTTGTCCATCTGTGGCTAAGAGGGAAACTGAGAGAGATGGAGTCAGATCTGTGCCCCTCACTGGCCCCCGGTGTCCAGCCACAGCCTGGGCCTTGCCTCTCCCTCACGTTCTGTCCTTTATTGGGAGGAGATGGGCTTCCAAGATAAGGGTATCACCCTCCCCCCACCTCCAAACCTGGCTCCCACCTAGAAACCACCTGTTTATCCTCTGCTGGGGCTAATTCCCACCCCAGTTTGGGGTGGGATGGGGCTGTTTCGCAGCTTCCCCCTTTCTCCATACACACAGTGCCTCCTGCCTCTGGTCCCCTGAGCCCTAACCCCATGTCTCCACATCCCCCATCCCTCTCAGTGTACATCTCTTGTTATCTTGAATTGTCTCCATGTGTCTCTCTCTGTTCCTCTTCCCTGGTTTCTCTCTGGTCGTCTCTGTCTCTGGTCTCGCTCTCACAGTCTGGGGTCTGCAGCCTCTGCGGCCCCTGGGATCTCCCCTGTGTTCTCACACCCCTCTGTCCTTCTGTCTATGCTCTTGGTCTCTCTCTCATCCTTCTCCATTTCTCTTCTGCTGTTTCTCAGCTGCTGCACTCCAACTGCTCAGTTCCTTTTCCACTTCCCCCACTACCTGGTCCCTCCCCCACCCAGGGTGCTGACAGGGACGACAGGAAGCAGGCCCCAGCTTTGAACGGGAGGGGGAGGGGGCCTGCCTCGCACACCAGCTGCTCAGTGCCCCCCTCCCCATGCAGCCCCGCACCTGCAGGCCTGCCCAGCACCGGGAGACTCCGCCCCCAGCCTGGCAGCTGAGGAGGGACCTGGATGAGAGGCCAGATCCCTGGTAATGGCCAGCAAACGCAGTCTTAGGGATGGATGGGGGGCGGGGGGCTGGGGAAATTAGGCCCCGGGGTGAAGGGGTAGTAATTCTCAGTCACCAGGAAAGATCCCAGCCCAATGGGTGGCAGCCTCCTTCTCACCACCCTCCCCTCAAGGCCGTGTGTGTGTGTGTGTGTGTGTGTGTGTGTGTGTGTGTGTTTGGGAGGGGGTCGTTCCAGGCGGAGACCTCTTTGTTGTGCAGACCCAGGATGTGGAATCCTGGCCCCTGCCATGGTTGGGGAGGGAAGAGGAAGCCCTGGAAGACACAGGGAAGGTGCGCTGGGACCATGCCAGGCCCCTGACAGGCAAATCTTCCAATGCCAGGCAAAGAGCAAAGGGCTGGCCCAGGACAGAGCCAGGTCAAGGGGGCCAGGAGAGGGCTGCACACACCCTAGCCCAGGACCCAAGGACCTTCCCCCGCCCCTGGGGCTGCTCCATGAAGAGCCCTCCTGTAGTCCACCCTCTCCTCAGACCTGCCAGGGATCTGTCCAACACCATCTCGCCCCCTCCCCCTCCTCTCTCTGTGCCACGGTCTCCGGCTCAGCAGATCCTTTGGGGCCTCTGGGTAGTTGGGTGACATAGGGGCACTAGAGCCGGTGGTGGTGGAGGGGACAAGCCAGCACCTCTAGGAACATGCAATTTGGAGGGACTTCTGACCCATCTCCCAGGGCTGCCTCTGCCTGAGCTGAGGGCTGCCTACCTACCCCACCCCAGCTGATGGAAGCCAGGACGTGGGATTCTGAGGTTTGAGGAAGGTGGTGAACGGCTGTGCCTGGGGGCTTGTCCTTTTCAGTCAGTCTGACTGTCACAGACGTGGTTAGACTGAAAGAGGGACCAAGGAGGTGTCAGGGAGTGACATCTCAGGATGTCAGCAGCACCAAAGAGATCCTAGGAGTGGATTTGAGGTTCCATGAAGGCCCTCAGCTTCCCCCGCCCAGATTTTCCACGCCTCAGCCTTGGCTCCAACTCCGTGAGGGCCTCCATCTTCCCCAGCATGGCCAGGAGCCCAAGAACTTGGACAGGAGGCTGGGGAAGCCCTAGCCCTCGCGGGAGGCCAGACCAATCGTTCACTGAGCAAATGGGAAAACCAAGAGGCCGGGAAATGACTTGCCCAAGGCCACAGAAGTCGCGGGGACAGAGGCGGACTAGAATCCGGGTTTCCACCTCCAGAAGGGTTTCTGTTCTGGGCCACGGCCCCCTTCGCCACCCGCTGGAGCCGGCTCAGCCCGTATTACGACGCAGAATGGAGCCTGGCAGCCCAGAAGCTGCGGGCAGGGCAAGGCAGGGCGGGTGGGGCCGGATGGGAGCCGGATCTCCACTTGAGCGGCGCACAGCCTCTCCCACCCGTATGGTGGCGATGGCGGTGGCGGTGGCGGCGGCAGGTGCCTGCGTGGCGATCAGGCCGGGCCCCCGGGCTGGTGCTGAGAGGCCGCCCCTGCCTCACGCGAGCCGAACGAACAAAACGCTCAGGTCCGGTTTGTGCGAGGGGCTCGTCGCGGGGCGGGAGCGGAGGGCCCGGGGCCTGGCGGTCGCCCTCGGTGATCTCCTGGTCCTGGTCTTCCGCGAGCGCAGTGCTGCACAGCGCCCCGCTAGCCTCCGCCCTCACCTGAGCGCATCTGCGGCTGACACGTCGGCGGCCGCGGCGGCCACCGCAGGTGCGCACCTGGCCCGCCCCTCCCTTCCCAGCCATCCTCCGCTTGGCTTTCCTGGCCCCTCTGCCCGGCCCAGCCTAGCTTGGCTTCGTCCCCAGCCCACGCCTTGGAGCTTGTCCCGGAGCCCGGGCTCAGTATGCTCTTATACTGCCTGTTCAGTCCCCGCCCCCAGACACACACACTCACACCTGTCCAGGCGCCCGTTTGCTCGGGGCAAATATTGACTCATGGAGGCGGAGCCCCCCCGTCCCTCCCCCGCTCCGGCTCTGAGACCGGAGCTTCTCCGAGGCCTTGGTGGCGGGGGCGGAGGGGAGGGTGCTGGGGACCTGGGCGCCTCTGGAACAACACCAGATGTCACTTTTCCACCCACCTGCCTCTGGGAGGGAGGAGCCGAGAAGCAGAGGACAGAAGCTCCCAGGCGGGGGTTAGGAGGAACCGAGAGGTGGGTATCCATCCTCGTCTGAGGACTGATTCACAGTGGGAGTCGCTTAGCAGGGTCTGTGGCCCGAAATCCAGTGGTGACCTCGACCCGCCCCAGCCTAATTCCTGGCCCTCCGCGGCGTGCCTCTGTTCTCCTTCCTCCCCAGCCTCTTGGGCTCTTGGAGCTCGCCAAATGCTAAGGGGTTGGCCCTGGGGGTGCCGAGCCTCAGAGCAGGCGCGGCGCGGAAACGCGAGGGGTGGCCCTGCCCCGTGGACACCTGCTTCGCTGGCCAGGCCTGGCACTCAGTTACTGTGCACCAAGCTACGCTGGGGCAAAGGCCAGCCAGGCCCCGCCCGGAGCGCCCTCCACTGGCCAGACCCGGTCCAGCGGCCGGCAGCTAGCGGCAAGGTCTCAGTCCAGCTGCAGTGCGGGCGGCGAGTGCAACCTCCCGGGCCCTAAGTTCCCGCCGCACCTCTGCAGTCAGCCCAGGCTGCTCCCTGCCATCCTTCCCTCTCAGAGCGTGCGCGCACGTTTCCCCCTCGTCGGGGAAATAAAGTCAAGGTAGATATAGAAAAAAGACTAGATGCTTTTACTGGCGGGGTGGCGGAGAGGGGGCCAGGCATGACCTAAGGCGGCATGTCGGAGAGGCTGGGCGCGGGCATCTACAGAAGGTCGGTAGGAAGTGGCATCACCGGGTGGAGTACCTCTGCTTGCTGCGTCGGCAGCAGCGTGTCCGGGGTCAGAATCCTGGAAGACAAAAAGTCCCAAGTAGGGGTGGGGACAAGGCTTAGGGAAGAGCCTGCCTGCCCCCCTCGCCCCTCCGGCGCGGTCTGCACGGCCGCTGGCCCCGGCGCCCCTACCTGGGCACACAGAGCGGTGGCAGGGCGATGACGCGTGGCCGCGAGGTGAGCACCACCTCCCCGCGGCTCGCTTCCACCAGGATGTTCTGGATCATGTTCTCCAGCAGCGCCTCCTGCAGGTTGGTGAAGGCCGGGAGCCTGTGACGGGGCGGGGGCTAGCATGAGCGTGGCCGCAGTGACCGCGCGCCTCCTCGCTCGCCTGTCCGTGCGGTACAGTGTGCCGCGAGCTCTACAGAGATTCCCATTCGACTCCCTTCATCCACTACAGTATGGACCATCCTTGTTTCAATGTTACAGATGTTCCAAGTGTGGCTAAAAGATTCCAAGTTGCCAAATATGCTGCTGGTTTAAGGGGTGGGATTCAAACCCAGGCAATGTAGTAGGCATCTCAGGGTCAAGTTTGGAGAAAGGTAGGGAAGTGATGAGAGGGCGCAGAAGGGACTGGGTGGGGCCTAGGGAATCCCTACAAGGACATAAATCATCTGTAGGGCAGCCCCAGTGGGAAGTCCCACCTGCAAGACAGGTGGTCCTTTTCTGGCTCTAGAAGCCCATTTACAAGACTTTGCAGACTATAACAATTCTCCTGGTAGTCATGCCTTGGTAAATGTCAACAACCAGTTCTCAGAGAAAAAAGAATGAAGTTCAGTGTTGGTGCTCAGCTGATACTCCCGCAGAGGCCTTAAGCTACCAACATGACCTCACTAAGCACTGAGTGAGGATGAAATGTGCATACAGGCAGCGGCTGTCCTTGGCATCCCATTGCCTCCTAGGAGCCTTCTGCACTTCGCCTCCTCCCATCCTCACTGGGGCCTGGCTGCTCACCTTCTGATGGCCTCCTTCTCGTCCTGTTCTTGCTCCTCCTTCACCATGACTTTCAGCTGCTGTTGCCACTGCCATCGAATGGACTCCTGGGACTCAGGCTGTGGTGTGGGCCTCATCCCTGCCCAGCTCACTTTCTCTTCCTTCTCATCCCTCTCCTCCTCCTTCTCTATCTCTTCCTTGCCCAACTCCTCCTCCTCTTCTGTCTCCTCTTCTTCCTCCTCTTCCTCCTCCAACTCCTCTTCTTCCTCTTCACCCTTCTCCTCCTCCTCCCCTTCTTCTTTCTTCCCCAACCCTGGATCGTGCTCTGGTCTGTCTTCCTTCGGCTGCTTGCCCTTCCCATCCTCCCAGCTGCTGGAGGATAGAGGCAGGATTGGCATTAAGTACAGGCTGTTTTTCTGGTCCCTGAACTTAGCTGACGGCTCATTCCAGAACTGGCAGAAGTACGGCACCTGCTCCACCAGGCTTTGGTCCACAGCCTCATGGAAGTTCTTGTCTTCCAGCAGGCCCCTAGGTGGCAAGGAGAAGGAGAAGGCCCTTGCTGAGGGGCCCTGAAGCCCCTGGGGAGGCCTGGCTTAAGAGCTAGGTGCTAAGTGGGAAAGGGGCTGCTAGGTGGGGAGAGGGGAGCCCTCGGTCAGTTGTTCCTCCTGTCCCTTCTTTCAAGGAAGACATCTTTGAGCCTCATGAACTTTTAGAAGCAAGCATAGTATGGTGGAGGCAGGGCAGGGCAGATTCACACACATACTGGGCAGGAACCCTGGGGAGACAGTGAACTGGCTCCAGACTCATCTGCCAACCCTGGAAAGGGGCAGAACTCAGGACACAGACCTGAGAATCCCTCCAGCCAGCTCCATCAGAGCCCCACTGTCCTGAGGTGGGTGGGTCGGGGGGACAGTGGCAGGATCTTGCAAAGAAGTTCTGTTTCTTTTTTTCTTCTCTCTCTCTTTCATTTTTTCTCTTTCTCTTTCTCTCCTTCTCTCTTTCTCTCTTTCTTTCTCTCTCTCTTTTCTTTCTCTCTCTCTGTCTTTCTTTCTTTCTTTGTTTTTCTTTTCTTTTCTTTTTTGAGACAAGGTCTTGCTGTCTCCCAGGCTGGATTAGAGTGGTGTGATCATGGCTCACTGCAGCCTCAACATCCCAGTTAATCAAGCTAATTAATGGTCTCAAGCTATCCTTGCACCTCAGCCTCCCAAGTAGCTGGGACTACAGGCATGCACCACCATGTCCAGCTAATTTTTGTATTTTTTGTAGAGATGGGGTCTTGCTATGTTGCCCAGGCTGGTCTCAAACTCTTGGGCTCAAGCCATCCTCCCACTTCTGCCTCCCAAAGTGTTGGAATTACAGGCAAGAACCTCCGTGCCCCACCAAGTTCTATTTCTCAAGAAAGGAAGAGTGCTGGAATGTAAGGGGCTCTGGCTGAATGAGCTGAAGGGATGAGAAAGTGGCAGTGAGGGCCCAGGGTGTAAGCTGGTACCTGATGATGGTGGTGAGAATGTCAACCAGGAGCTGCTTCTTCTGCTTGGAGACAGGGCCCCACTTGTTAGGGGATTTTCCCTCGGAAGTCTCTGACTCTTCCCTGGGGGCCTTCCTCTTTGGCAGCTCCCTGTGGCAGCCATGACATTCTGAGTGGCCTGGGCAAGCCACCATGCTGGGGTTGGGGGCACAAGCTGTGGTGGTAGCTGCCCAGTGATGAGGACACAGATGAGTTTGAGGCACTCCCAGCCTTAATCCAAATGTAGTGCTACTGGGCTCAGAGAACCAAGCTCAAACCCTCAGAGTAGCACAGGAGCTAGAGAGACTCCCAGTTGGAAAAAGAAGGAACAAAGAGGGGCAGGGGGTGCCTATGTGTGTTCTCCAGGGGGGCTTTGGCTGTTTCGTCCCCCTTTCAAAAGGACCTAAGTGGTAATGGGGCATCCTGGGCCCAGAGGCACTCAGTGAGTCCCACTGCCACTGCCCATGCTCCACCCCTCACCATGGGTTGGGTCTGGGCAGCCCCTGCTCTGGAGTGGAAGAGGAGACAGAGAGAAGAGGAAGGTGACTGCTGCCTTTCCATGAGCTTACCGGTGCAAAAAGTGGCAGGGAAACTCTGAGAAGAAGTTAGCCAGAAAATAGTCGGTGGCATGGGCTCGGGCGGTAAGACCCAGGCAGAGCATGCCTGGAGAGGGTGGCTGGGGGCAGGGCCAGGACATCTCCTCCTTTGGGGTCTGCAGTTTCCAGCTGGCGGGCCGGCTGACAGACTGCTGGTTCTTGATGGGAGGCAGCGTCTTTGGGAAGGGAGGGACATGGATGACAAGGTTTTGGGCACTGTACCCACATCACCAATGGGGTCCTTGACCTAGTTCCCCATCACATAAGCGTGTGGCCCCACTCATTGGCACTTTCATCCCTCCTTTCTGGGAGGCTGGTCCAGGGGTCGGAGGTCTCTCTGGGAGAAAGCAAGGACCCTCCCAAGTTGTTCCGAGAAGATGGGCCTGGGGCTCGCTGCCTCACCTTGTACTTCCTCACAGGTTCACAGGCTGTGCAGCATGTTCTCTTCTGTGGAAGAAGAGAGATCCTTGCTTAAGATGCAAGAGGCCCAGCCGGAGGCAGTGCCTCATGCCTGTAATTCCAGCACTTTGGGAGGCCAAGGCGGTCGGATCACCTGAGGTCAGAAGTTCCAGACCCGCCTGGCCAACATGGAGAAAGCCCGTCTCTACTAAAAATACAAAAATTAGCCAGATGCAGTGGCACGTGCCCGTAGTCTCAGCTACTCAGGAGGCTGAGGCTGGAGAATCGCTTGAACCTGGGAGGCGGAGGCTGCAGTGAGCCAAGATGGCGCCACTGCACTCCAGCCTGGGCAACACAACGAGACTCTGTCTCAGAAAAAAAAAAAAAAAAAAAAGATGTGAGAGGCCTAAAGAGACTCCCCCACTTTGATCCTCTCGCTGCCCTCTTGGTCCTGCCCAATTCCCTGTCACATTTTCCTCTAGAACCTTCCCTAGAGAAGTGCTGCCTGTAGACCAGGAAATTCCGGTTTCCTGAGTGAAGTGAATGCCATCAAATGTAGGTGGGCAGCTCCAAGGGTGCTTGCCCTGGTGCCCTGGAGCTCTGTGGTTCGGTGAGATGAGAAATCAGTCTCCCTCATTAAGATTTAATTCAGAAATTCTTTCTCTCATGCCCCCAAGGAGAGTTGTTTTTTTCTTTCTTTTTTTTTTTTTTTTAAAGACAGGGTCTCACTCTGTCACCCAGGTTGGAGTTCAGTGGCCCCATCATAGCTCACTGCAGCCTCGAACTCCTGCATTCAAGAGATTCTCCCAACTCAGCCTCCCAAGTAGCTGGGACTACAGGTGTGAGCCACCACACCAGCTAATTTTTAAAAATGTATTTCTGTAGATGCAGGGTCTCACTATGTTGTCCAAGGCTGGTCTTGATCTCCTAGGCTCAAGCAATCCTCATGCCTTGGCCACCCAAAGCACTAGGATTACAGGTATGAGCCACAGCGCCTGGCCTTAGGAAGTAATTCGTATCCACAGTGGGGCCACAGCTTCAGAGGGGAGCAGTGACTCCTTGTGGGTTCAGTGTGGCAGACACCAAGGTGACCGAGGAGCAAGAATACCAGAGGTCATTCTTGAAAGAGGTCATTCTTGAAAGAGGTCATTCAAGAAAGGCTGTGAAATTAGGGGAGGAACCAAGACAAAGTGCTGTCTCGTGTTTATTGTCGGACCCTCCCCCTCCCAAAATACATACTAATAGCTCCCATTCAGTGAGCACTTCCTGGGTGCCAGGCACTGTTCTAGGCACTTTACTGGTATTAACTTATTTAATCCTCACAACAATGTTACAAACCAGATATCTCACTCACATTAAAAAATATTTTTAGACTTTTATCTTTTTTTTTTGAGACAGAGTCTCACTCTGTCTCCCAGGCTGGAGTGCAGTGGTATGATCTCTGCTCACTGCAACCTCCGCCTCCCGGATTCAAGCGATTCTTGTGCCTCAGCCTCCCAAACAGCTGGGATTACAGGAAACTGCCACCACTGCCAGCTAATTTTTGTATTTTTAGTAGAGACAGGGTTTCACCATGTTGGTCAGGCTGGTCTCGAACTCCTGACCTCAAGTGATCTACCTGCTTCGGCCTCACAAAGTGCTGGGATTACAGGTGTGAGCCACCATGTCCAGCCTAGGCTTTTATCTTTAACCTTTTTAATATGGAAAATTTCAAATGTATACAAAAGTGGAGGGGATGCTACAAAGAACTCTCCATTGCCCATTGCCCAGCTTCAACAACTAGCACCTCATAGCCAGTCTGGTCCAAGCTGTGCCCCACCTCTGGATTATATTGAAGCAAATCCCAGATGTAATAGTACCCACCCCTACTTCTTACAGCTGAAGGTACTGAGACATTACATAGGTTGGCTGAGATCACAAAGCTAGAAATCATTAACTCCAGGGATGAAACCTGGGCAATCTGTTTCCAGAGCCTGCCCTTGAAGCCACAGTGTCTTCCATCAGAAGGTGAACTCTAGGCTGGACACAATGGCTCATGCCTGTAATCTCAGCACTTTGGGAGGCCGAGGTGATCAGATCACCTAAGGTCAGGAGTTCGAGACCAGCCTGGCCAACATGGTGAAACCCCATCTCTATTAAAAATACAAAAATTAGTTTCTAGTGGTGGGCGCCTGTAGTCCCAGCTACTCGGGAGGCTGAGGCAGGAAAAAGAAGAAGGTGAGCTCTGCTTGTCTCCCCTGAATCCCCAGCGTGCAGCACACAGTAGCCACTCATTAAATGCTGGCTACATGAGGCAGGGAATGGACAGCCAGCCTTCTCTATCCAGAGAGCCTCTCCGGATGGCTGTGGAGATGCTAAGCTGAGTCTAGTGAATGGAATCTAATCTCTTAGGGAAGGCTGGCTGGCTGGTTTGGCCTGGAAGGCCACCTTGGCCCACTACCTCTGCCCCCTCTGGTAAGGCCAGTCAGAAAGATCTGGGTGTTTGAGATCTACTCAGCCCTTCTCACCTTCACTTTCTTGTCGGTGATGGTAAACTCCACTTCCTGCCGCACCTTCTCATCCTTCCACTCCTGCAGCTCCTCGTGATACTGCCTCATGAGCTGCTGTGGGTACAGCTATGGCCCAGGACAGAGAAAGAGAAGGCCAAGGTCTGGAGCTTGCCCTGGGCCTTTGCTGTAGGCCCTCTCCCTTCCAAGGGCTGACTTCCGCCTTTTGCTGGGGTCTGGGGATCTCACAGTCCATCTCACCCCACCCCAGCATTGGGAGCCATGCCTCCATCCCACCTTACCCCTGGGGCTGGTTCCTACCTTGCAAATCAGGTCTACACTGTAGAAGCTGGCATGCACAGAGGCCCTCAAGGTCACCACAAATGGGACCGTCTCTTCAGGAGCCACCACCCCTATCATGGGACTCACGGACACCTGTTGATTTGGGGAAGGAGTCTCTGGAGATTCACAGGGTTGCAATTGGATAGGATGGCATGGAATAGGATGGGATGAGATGGGATAGGGTAAGACGAGATGGGACAAGATGGGATGGGATGGGATGGGACAAGATGGAATGGGATGGGATGAGATGGAGTTGGGTGGGATGGAGTGGGATGGGATGGGGTGGGATGGGATGGGATGGGATGAGGTGGGATGTACTAGGATGGAGTGGGGTGGGATGGGTTGGGATGGGATGGGATGGTGTGGTGTGAGATGAGGTGGGATGGAGTGGGGTGGGGTGGGATGGAGTGGGGTGGGATAGGATGGGATGGGATGGTGTGGGGTGGGATGAGGTGGGATGGATTGGGGTGGGATGAGGTGGGATGGAGTGGAGTGGGGTGGGGTGGGATGGAGTGGGATGGAGTGGAGTGGGATGGGATGGGATGGGATGGAGTGGGGTGGGATGAGGTGGGATGGAGTGGGGTGGGATGAGGTGGGATGGAGTGGGGTGGGATGGGATGGGATGGGATGGAGTGGGATGGTATGGGATGGGGTTGTATGGGATGGGGTCAGGTGGGGTTGCATGTGTCCAGAGTTCTGATGGAGGTTCAAGGGCTCAGGGGACTCTCACCTCCCCAAAATCTAGAGGACTTGGCTGCCAGGAGAAGGCAATTTCCTCGTTCTTGGAGATGTTGTTGAGGAAGAGCAGGCGGCTGCACTTGCTCTGCACAGGGATGTTTCCCAGGGAAATATGGGACTGGGACAGGAAGACATTCTGTGGGTGGAGAGTAGAGGTAAAGAAATAAGAACTGGCCAGGTGCGGTGGCTCATGCCTGTAAGCCCAGCACTTTAGGAGGCCAAGGCGGGCAGATCACGAGGTCAGAAAATCAAGACCACTGGGCCTGGCCCTCTTGACACTGTTCAACACCCCCACTCCTGTGCCATCTTTTAACATCCTCATCCCAGATAAGAGGGTGGGATGCAGGGCCCTGTGGCAGGTGGAGCGGCTTGAGCAGAAACACCTGTGGGCACTAGGTGGCAGGGTAGGCCTCTCATGGAGCCGGTGCCACCTCCTGAATCTGGAGGAGGGTGAGTTCCAAGGCCTCATCTCAGACTCTGTCCTTCCTCAACTACATCTCATGTCCCTCCCAGCCTCCCCATTGTTCTGTCCTGGCCATCCTGGGCTCTGAGGCTCTTCCCCAAGGCCTCAGGCCTTCCCAGTTCCCCTTTCCCCACCTGTCCAGGCACCACCAGCCTAGAGTGTATGGAACTGTTGTCCCACGAGGAGATGTTGTGGAATGGGGCTGTGTCCCCCATCATATGGGGGTCGTAGCCCACTCCCTGGAAGTGGATGAGGGCCGAGTTCCATCCCAGGATGTGTATGGGCACGTCCACCTGGGGAGTTAGGAGGGTTGGGGTAGGGACTGGTCAGAGGGAGGCCTGCTGAGGAAGCCAGCACCACCCCACCTCCCACATCATCCAGGCTGCTGCTCACCATGTAGGTCTTGGCCTCGATAGGTGAGAAGATCCACAAGACCCGTGCAGTGGTACCTGGCTGGATCTCCCCTTTGGGGTTGAGGCAGCAGAAGATGGGGTGATCGAAATTTTTTTCCTGAACCTGTGACAGGACATCGGTCTGGACCTCATATGTCACAGGCACTGAGCTACCATTATACAGCTCATAAATCTGCAGGGGGCAGGAATAGGAAAATTGCCACATCAGTTCAGGACTGCAAACCAGAAAGCCTGTGCCCACTGTGGGAGCACAGGCTGATCTCCATGATGTCACCCTTTGAGTCTGTGAGCTCCTCTAAAGATCTCTGATTTCTCGTGTGGCTTGATTACCCAAGAAGTATTTAACTGTATGTTCAGCTGGTGACATTTTAGGATAATCTGTAATCTTATTTGTAAAGGAGCAGCTTATTTTATTTGTCTTCAATTTAACTTCATCAAGTTTTTTTTGTTTGTTTTTGTTTTTGTTTTTTTTGAGACAAGGTCTCACTTTGTCACCCAGGCTGGAATGCAGTGGCATAATCATGGCTCACTGCCACCTCGACCTCCTGGGCTCAAGCAATCTTTCTACCTCAGCCTGCCAAGTAGTTAGGACCACAGGCGTGCACCACCACACACAGCTGCTTCAAAAAAATATATTTTTTTTAGAGATGGGGTCTCACTATGTTGGTCAGGCTGGTCTTGAACTCGTGGCCTCAAGCAATCCTCCCACCTCTGCCTCCCACACTGCTGGGATTACAGGATGAGCCACTGCGCCTGGCCGAGGGAGTTCTGCTTAAAGGCAAGTAAGGGGGCGGAAAGGTCTGAAGGACCAAAGACCAACTCCAAAGGTTGAGAATCATAGAATGTCCTAGAAGAAACCAGATATCTTCTGGTCCAATCCTTCCTTTTAGAGATGAGAAAATTGAAGCCAGAGAGAATAGAGTCCATCTGGATTCAGTCCTGGCCCCTTTTCCCCTTTCTGAGCACTCACTCCTGAACGTGCTGACTCTATTTCTGTAGCCTGGACCACCCTTTGAGCTCCAGACCTGGTACTATGGGTTGAATGCTTGTGTCCCCACAAAATCCATATGTTGAAACCTAATCCTCCATAGAGTAGTATTAAGAGATGATCAGGAGATGATTCAGCCACAGGGGCAGAGCCCTCATGAGTGGAATTAGTGCCCTTATAAAAGAGGCCTGTGGAAGCTCGTTTGCCCCCTCCACCATGTGAGGACACAGCAAGAAGCCACCGAACCAGGAAGTGGGCCCCCACCAGACACTAGATCTGCCCATGCCTTGATCTTGGGCTTCCCAGCCTTTTTAATTACGATAAATTATAATAAATTAAATTACAATAAATTATAATAAATTTTCTGGTCTTTATAAGCCACCCAATCTATGGTAACTTGTTTTAGCAGCCAGAATGGACTAAGACACTTGGTGTCCACCTTCTACCTGACAAGCCCTCTTGGTTGTCTCATTAGCATCTCAAACTTGGCCAGAACCAAACTCTTCATTCTAAAGCCTATTCCTGCTCCCAGTTTATCTCCTTTTAGCAAATGGCACTACATATTCCCAGTAGCTCAAACCAGCTTCACTGTCACAGCTCCTGCTGGGAAGCCAGAGGGTTAGTGGGTGTCCACAGAAGTGAACAGAGTTGGGGATAGGAAACTTCCCTCTAGATCCAGGAAGCCCATTCCTTGGCCTCTAGGCTGAATGGCTGGAGGCCTCTGCTCAGAAACACTTGGGCTTCTAAATGATTAGAAATTGCACAGCTGTGAAATGTTTGGGAAAATATTATGTCCCCCTCTTGGAGATGACCAATGTACATTTCCAGAGCAAGGAAACTGTATTGCCGTCAATCAGTAAAGAAAGAAAGGTCTAAACGTTCCCAAGTTCTTCACATTCCAGAAGGACATCCTTTTTGGAGCAGTGATTTTCACACTATGGCTAAGCCCTACTGGTGAGCACATCTAAATCAATGTTGTGGGTCATGTCCAGCATTTTAAAAACTGGACAGAATAGAATAAAAAAGAAAATATCAGTATACTTTGCATGTAGTAGTATAATTATCAATTTGTGATACTTCCACTTTGGTTGTATGTTTACATATATACTGGGGTATAAGCATATATAACATCAAATATATTAGTATGGTTCATGGTCAAAGAAGTTTGAAGAACATTTTGCTAAAGGAAAAAAAAAATCCTCATCTTTTAATTGGAACTGGACCTGGCAAAGGGCTTAGCACCAGGCACCAGGACACTGCAGCCTCTCCCCTCAAGTCTCTCCCAGTTGCCCAGTCTGGGGGTTCAACCTGCTGGCCCAGCCCCTCAAGTGCTTCCAGACAGCCATGTCTTTGTTACTCTTTCAAGGGCTGACACTCATACCTAGAGACCAACACCTAGGCCTTCTTGGTCAACAGGACAACGTGGACCACTGACCTGCCGTGGGGGTAGTGTGTCACCAATGGGAACAGGAATGAACTGGTGGGTAGTAGAGGTGAAGTGCACATACTTCTGCTCCGGCTTCACTGTCACACCTATGAAATTTAGCTGGAAATAAAAGTTCCCCAGGAGGAACTGACACAGCCAGCGGAGATTTGGACCCCAGCTTCCCAGGAGAACACAGCTCCCTGCTCCTGTCCAGCCAGCCCCGTCCTCCAGCCTGAAACCAGGGCAGGGCCAGGGTTCTGGGCCTCACCAGGATCTCCCGGCCATGGGACACCTTGAAGAGCACTGGGAGGTGATCAGTACCGATGAACAGGTGGCTAGAAAGAAAAGTCTGGGAGTGAGTTCTGGAGCCCTGGTACAAGAAAGAGAGCAAATGGACATGACATTTCTGTGGCTTTGAGCTGGCCAGCCCCTGGGAGCAACTCGCCCTTGAGTTGGGATGGGGCAAGAAGGAAACTAGACCTCCCCTGCAGGTGAGAAGGTGGTCCTCCAAGGGAATGGCCATTTGGGGTGCCCTGGAGTCACACAATGAAAGGCCAGGGGTAGGGGTCTCTATGACTGGAAGTGCAAGGGACTTGGGAGGTGGGGAACACCTGTATTTTAACTCCACCATCTGCTCCTGCCCGGGACTCAGGCTCCCAGCCTTGGGGCTGATGGAGAAGATGCAATTGTCCTGCACGCGCATCTGGTGGAGCTCAGTGGAATTCAACTCTGCTTGCTCTGCCCAGAGCTCCACGTCAATCCGCTGGTCACTTGGAAAGAGGAAGGCCCTGGGAGACGGATGCAAAGCCATACAAAGAACTGGTCAGGCAGAACAGAGAGGCAGGGGCTCTGAGACCCCGACGGGCAGGTGGAGCCTTCTTCCATGACTCCCACACTTCATGCTCCATTTGGCAAACTGTCCCATGTGTGTCTGAGCAAATGTGGCTGTTGTGGATTCTCATTTAATAATGGCCCCAAAACCCAGGAACAGACACAGGGCCATGGCAACTCAAGAAGTGAAGAGTGGGGCTCCCACTGTGGGTGCCAGGAGTCAAGGTGTTGCTTGAATATGGGGGCCACTTTGAGCTGGCCATGAACCCTTCTGTGACAAAGCTCTTGGGAAAGGGCCATTTGGGACACCTAGGAAGGCTGGCACCACCAACTAGCAGGCCCAGGGAGTGGGGTGTCCAGGTCAACTTGGGCACAGGGTGGAGAACAGATGCTCCAGCAGGGCTGGCACTCTTGAAACAGAAGCAAGTCTGTGCACAGAGTTAATGTCCCTGACATGCCTAGGACTGCAGTAAAGTAGATAATGCACCTTAAGTAGCTGACAAAACTAGTGACAAAGGGGTCCTGAGGTCACAATCTGAAAGGAGAACCCATTTCACTCTTGGAGATGGTACAGAACTGGTTCCAGCTACAAACCGGGTGGAGGATACGACAGGGAGCATCCAGAAAACGAAAAGAAAGTGCATAACACACACCTGAGAGAAAGTGCGCAATGCACACCTGAGAGAAAGCACACAACGCACACCTGAGAGGAAGCACAACACACACCTGAGCGGAAGCGTGCAACGCACACCTGAGAGGAAGCGCGCAATGCACCCCTGAGGAGAATGTGCACACACACACCTGAGGAGAATGTGTGCAACACACACCTGAGAAGAAGCGCGCAACACACACCTGAGAGAAAGCATGCAACACACACCTGAGGAGAATGCACACAACACACACCTGAGAGAGCACGCCACACACACTTGAGAATGCACGCAACACACACCTAGGAGGATGTGCACAACACACGCCTGAGGAGAATGTGCACAACACACACCTGAGGAGAATGTGCACAACACACGCCTGAGGAGAATGTGCAAAACACACGCCTGAGGAGAATGCATGCAACACACACCTGAGAGGAAGTGCGCAACACATACCTGAGAGAAAGCGCGCAACACACACCTGAGGAGAATGCATGCAACACACACCTGAGAGGAAATGCACAACACACACCTGAGGAGAATGCGTGCAATATACACCTGAGAGCACGCAACACACACCTGAGAGAAAGTGCACAGCACACAAGTGACAAGAATGCGCACAACACACACCTGAGAGGAAGCGCACAATGCACACCTGAGAGAAAGCACTCAATGCACACCTGAGAGAAAGTACGCAACACACATCTGAGAGAAAGCACGCAACACACATCTGAGCAGAAGCGCACACCGCACACCTGAGAGGACGTGCGCAACACACGCCTGAGGAGAATGTGCACAACACACACCTGAGGAGAATGTGCACAACACACACCTGAGAGAAAGCGCACAACACACACCTGAGGAGAATGCGCACAACACACCTGAGAGAAAGCACACAACACACACTTGAGGAGAATGAGCACAACACACACCCGAGGAGAATGCGCGCAACACACACCTGAGAGGAAGTGCACAACACACACCTGAAAGAAGGCATGCAACATACACCTGAGAGAAAGCACACAACGCACACCTGAGAGAAAAAGCTCACAACATACACCTGAGAGAAAACACGCAACACGCACCTGAAACAAAGCATGTAATGCACACCTGAGAGAAAGCGTGCAACACGCACCTGGAAGCCTCAGTAAGAGTCAGGGAGGCCTAAGTCCAAACCCTCAGAAGGAACCAGTCTTAAATTTTTTCACATCTGAAGCATGAAGAATAGTAACATTCAACACTGGTAAGTTTAGAAAGAACAGACTCAAACACAGGTGGATGGAGAGGGAACTGCTCAGCCTCTTGGATGGAATTTTGGCAGCATATGCCCTTTGACCCAGAAGTCTCTGTTTGGGAAACCAATTCGTAGGAACAAAAGCACATATGTGTGCATGCACATATATACACGGATGCCTATCACCACTTTCTTTGTAGTGGTCGTGAAAAAAAAGCAGCTGGGAACAATTAGAGTTTCCAATAAAGGAGTGATTTAACGATTTAAAGTCCACCCATATTATGGCATATTATACAGCTATTTAAAAGAATGCATTAGATATATGTATTGATCTAAAGGAGATGTTACTGATATAATGCTGAATGAAAGCATCACTATTCCTGAAAGTAACAGGTATAGTATTGGGCTATGACTGTAAAAATAAGAAAGAGAACCACTCTGTAAATGTGTGCATGTCTGTGTGTTGTGCAAATGCTCAGTGTGAAAGGCACATTCCGAATCCGCATCACCCTAGCAGCTGGTCTTGGAGAGGGGACTGCGGAGCTTCTTACTTTTTTCCCATAGCTCCTATGTTGTCTGACTTGTTACAAGTGAGTAAACCACTGTTGTCATTTTACTGGGGATATTGAGCAGTGGTAAAATTGGAAACCTTGCTAGTTTGGGGTCCTTTAATATTTCAGCCTCTCCTTTGTCCTCACTGCCTTCTGCCCTGGTCCATTCTTTTTTATTTTTATTTTTTTTTTTTTTGAGACAGTCTCACTCTGTCACCCAGGCTAGAGTGCAGTGGTGTGATCTCGGCTCACTGCAACCTCCACCTCTCAGGTTTCAGCAGTTCTCCTGCCTCAGCCTCCTGAGTAGCTGGGATTACAGGTGTGCACCAGCACATCTGGCTAATTTTTGTATTTTTAGTAGAAACAGAGTTTCACCATGTTGGCCAGGCTGGTCTCAAACTCCCGACCTCAAGTGATCTTCCCACCTTGGCCACCCAAAGTGCTGGGATTACAGGCATGAGCCACCGTGCCTGGCCCAGCCTCCCTCCTAAATAATTCCAACCCCTTTCCCTTCCAGCCCTCTAGTGTGGGCTTCTACGCCATCTTGCATCCCTCTATCTGGAGGACCACAACAGCCTCCCAACCTGTCCCCTTGCCTCAAGCTGCTAATCCATTCTCCTCCAGTGTGACAGGTCTTGAAAGCTGATCCTGTCTTTGCTCCTAACTTCCCGATGCCCATCCCACGATGTCCTCAGGAAGAAGTCCAAACTCTCTGAAGGAGGATTCCAAGGCCCTGCACGTCTTGGCCCCTGCCTGCCTCCCCAGTCTCATTTGAGACTCTCCACTCTCTCCCACTCGCTGCTCCAGCCACGCATTGTACACACCAGGCCCTCTGTCTGGAAGGCGCTTCACAGCCTTTCTGCCTTTTGCGCCAGGCTGTAGGTCTAGCTTAGTTGTAGCTTTCCGTAGGAAGCCCTTCTGAAATGCTGCACACACCTCCTTCACAGCGCATATGAGCCTGCAACAGGAGGCTAGTCTGCCGCACCTGGAAGGAAGGGACTAGGCCCATCCCCATTTCTATCCTGAAGACCAGCCCAGAGCCTGCATCTAGGAAGCTCACAGTAAAGGTGTGGCCAATGAATTAAAGACTGCATGAGTGAACAAATGCCGTTAACCAGCATATTTGACATCTGAAAAGAATCTCCCCTTAAATGCAAGACCCTACAAAGGCCAGGGCCAGATAAAGCAGAGGCGCGAAGGGGAGAAGGTGTGGAGGGAGTGGGGTGGCTGCATGGTTCCCTGCTTCCCCTGGAGCTCCCCCTCCCACGTGGGGTTCCTGCCTGCTGCTGCCTCCTGGCTCTCTCTGACAGGCCTTGGCAGGAATAAAACTCTCCATCTGTTCTTTATGAGCTCAGAAGAGACGGACTAGAATTTTCAGAAATAGCCTTCTAAGAAATTGAAAGGAAATACAACACAAAAAGCATAGGAGAGTCAATCTACTTAGAATCCTGGAAGAGGCACGGACTGCCTTCCTGCACCTCAGATGATCTCCTGATGGATGGGCCCCGCTGGCTGGGCATGCTGCCTGGGTTTCCCCCGCCTCTGTTTCCAGCAGCCTGGACCCTCTCCACAAAGAGCGTGAGTTGGTTGCTCCTACACAAACACTGGCGTGCGGTCCCCTCCAGGACACAGGCCAACATTGCTTTTTCTGCCCCCACCCCTCTCCCTGGAGCCCTGTAGGGCCTGGCTCCGGGCCCATTCAAAGAGCCCAGTGAATGGCAGGTCTGGAGCTCAAGGCAGTCCCTGGCCTTCCCCACCAGGCTGGCAGCTGTGCCAAGCTTCCCAGTCATTCAGGGCTGGGAGCCCTCAGTTACTCACAGTTCTGGCCCTTCTCAGACAGGAGCCCCCTAAAGAGCCAGTTTCCCCATCTTCCTCCACCATGGAGGAGAAAGGGGACAGTCAGAGAGTGAGGGGCTGCTAGTGCCCCCCCGATGATGCAGACCCCACCCCTTTCACCCCACATTCCCCAAGGCTCTCTCTGCACAGGCCAGCGAGTTCCTGATCACAGAAGCCCCACCTACATATTTTCATTCTCCCCCACTCACTGCCACGCCCTGGCCAGACCCCTGGATCTGTCTCCCAAGTCTGACCCAGATGGAGACACTTTTGCAGAGTTGGAAGTCATCAAAAGGGAGTTTACTAGGAAACCAAGGCACATGGTGGAGGGAGGAAAAGTCCAGGCACGGAAGCAGGATGTTTGCTGGGCACGAGTTCTGAGCCCCTGGGGGAGAAAAGCCCCTCAGACAGGACCCTCAGGGGCAGCTCTGTCCCCGGCAGCAGATCTCTGTCCTTCCCCACCAGAGACCCTCAACTTGCTCCCATTCAGGCCCAGCCTCCACGAAGCTGGGGCTGTGTCAGGTGGGCCCCAGCACCGAGCCAGTGCATACTATGTAGAAGCAACTCAGCCTTCTTGCTGACTAACTGGGGTAGGCAAGGGCTCTGGATCGGACAAATCCAGCTTTGAACCTGGCTCTGTCCATTCACGGCTGAATGGTCTTTGCTGAGTCCTTAACCTTGCTGACCCTCAGCCTCTCTGTCTATGAAAGAGTCTAGAGAAGAGGAGTTTCCCACAGGACTGGAGGAGAAAAGGCTTGTAAAGCGCAGGTCCTGGTGTGCAGCAGATACCCAGCAAATGCGTCTCATTTGTTACGCTATTAAGGCCACTATGCCCAGGCTCCATCAGGGCAGTCCCACCACTTCTGAGCCTATCACCACGTCTCAGCTGGTGACAGGTCCCAGGTCCTGCTGGCAACCCCAGTCACACCCTGGCCTCCACAGCCGTCAATGAGGGACCCACTCTTCACTGACAGCAAGCAGCCAGGCCACCACTGGCAAGAGAGTGCAGCTCTTGTTCTCCTTCAGCCTCTAGGCACTTGTCTCCCAGGCCCCGCAGTGGCCCCCTTCAAACCATACCAGTCCAGGGGCACCACTCCGTTGTTCTTCAGGGCCAGGAATACCACGGAAGGTGGGGCCTTGAATGGTGCGGCCCCGAAATTGAAGTCAAGCCTTAAAGGGGTGAGGATGCGGGGGATCTGGCTCATGCTGTGTGGAACAGAGAAAGGAGCTCAGAGATGGGGATGGGGCCAGGGCAGGGCCCTCCCAGGGATGGCTGGCTTGGGCTCTCCCCTCCCTCCAGGTGGGAACTGGAGAATCTGGGACTCAGGGACAAGGATGGGCTGGCTCTTCAGACCTCAAGCCAATTCCTCCCTTCCCTGGGCCCCTCCAGGGATGGGCAAGAACTGGAGAGCTCTTCCCTCAAAGAGATGGGAAACAGCTTCCTTGTTCTGGGGGTCTGGGCAGAAAGTTCCATGAACAACCCTAGATAGGCCCTGCCCCCAGCCCCCACCCGCACCCCAGGCTCAGCTCACCTGTGCCGGGTGGGCACCTTGTAGGTGAGCTCACAGGGGGTGGGGTCACGCTTCAAGTAACTGTTAAGTAGGTCCAGAGAGAAGAGGCGCCACAGGTGCTTCCGGGTGATACCCTCGGCACTGCCCATGGAGCTGACATCCAGGATGGAAAGCAAGGGGTACACGGCCACCAGGGAGACACAACACAGCTCCTGCTTCTCCCCAGCCTTGTTATCTGGGGAGAGGGGTGAGGAAGAGAGAAGTGGGCTTGCCTCCCACCCTCCCTGGAGGGGGCATGCAGGCCAAAGGGGCAGGAGTCCTGGGCAGTTGGCAGGACCCTCATCAGGAGCAGTGGACCCCTCTTGGGCTCTAGGGCATTTCCAACAACAGCCAGCCCTTGTCTGACACTTTCTGTGTACTGGGCATTGTCCTCGGTGCCTTATACACATGCCTGCACTTAATGTGCGCCGTGATTTGTTTTCAAACTATTTTGTTTAATAACAGCTTTATTTAGACACCATTATATACTGGGTAACTTACCCTTTTAACACATATGATTCAGTGTTTTTGTTTGTTTATTTGTTTTGTATATTCACAGAGTTGTGCAACCATCACCACTATCTAATTTTAGAAAATTTTTGTCATCCCAAAAAGAAGCCTAGTACCAATTAGCCATCCCTCCCCATTCACCCTCCCCAGGCAACTGCTAATCTACTTTCTGTCTCCCTCTATCTATTCTGGACATTTCATATAAATGAAATTATTCAATATGTGGCTTTTTGTGACTGGCTTCTTTCACTTAGCTTAATGTTTTCAAAGTTCATGCAAGTGGTGGCAGGTATTGTGACTTCGCTTCCCTTTTCTGGCCTGTGTGACATTATTATCCCCATTTTTATTTATTTATTTCATTTCATTTCATTTTTGAGATAGGGTCTCACTGTGTTGCCAGGCTGGAGAGCAGTGGCACAATCACAGCTTACTCACTGCAACCTTTACCTCCTGGGCTCAAGCAATCCTCCTGCCTCAGCCTCCCAAGTAGCTAGGACTACAGGTGCATGCTACCACACCCAGCTAATACTTTTATTTTTGTAGAGATGGGGTCTTGCTATGTTGCCCAGGCTGGTCTCGAACTCCTGGCCTCAACCAATCCTCCCACCTGGGCTTCCCAAAGTGCTGGGATTACAGGTGTGAGCCACCATGCCCAGCTTATTATCCCCATTTGAGACATTGAAACTGAGCACAGGGAGGTGAAGCAACTTGTTAAGGTTACAAGTGCTGGAGCCAGGATCCAGGTCCAGAGCCTCTGGCCCCAGTCCACACTCTTAATTTCCTTTCTATGCTGCCCTAGACTCCTTCCAACCTGCCTAGGGCAGGCTAGTAAGAACTCCATTTTACAGAGAAGGAAGATGACGTCCAGGGAGGCTTAGGAGCTAAGATTCCACAGTAAGTCAGCACAGCTCCTAACTGCATTGGGCATACGCACATATGGACACTCATCTGGACAGACACATCTGGTGTGTGGCATTTATGCCAGATGCCAAAGGCACACTCCAGCACACCCCACTCACCCTGCCAGCTCTGCCTGACGCTTGGCATCCACTGCCTCACACAGCCCTCCCCCTTCATCCTGCACTTCCCTGGCCCTGACTCTCTATGCTAGGCGGTCTAGGTACCTCTGTGGGAAAGGAGAGAGTAGCTGATGGTCCAGGAGTACTGGGACTGGTGCTTGGGACAGGCAGTCAGGCAGATGGTGTCCTGGGACCGGGGTGGCATGCTCCCCTCTGTTCGGTCCAGCTGCAGAGCTGCTCAGGGATGATGCCGGTGGGTCAGTGGGTAGAGGAGGCCCAGCCTCTCCTCCTGCTCCTTTGCAGATACCCTCCCCTGGGCACCAGGGGAGGACAGCAGGCCCTGAGGCTGGAAACAGGGACTGGAGCCCCTCCTCCCAGCCTGGGTCAGAGGGACCACACCCAACTTTGTGTCACTGGCACCTGCTAAGCACTTTTCCCCACCTAGCAGCCCTGTGAGGTAGGCGCCTCCTATGGCCCCTTTTAACCGATGAGGAAGCTGAGGCTCAGAGGTGGGGTCTCGCTATGTTGCCCAGGCTAGAGGGCAGTGGCTCTTCACAGTTGTGATCATAGTGCACTGTAGCATGCAACTCCTGGGCTCAAGCAATACTCCCATCTCAGCTTCTTGAACAGCTGGGACTACAGTCACATGCCAATGTGCCCAGCAGGTTAACTGATCTTAACCAGTACCTCCTCTCACCTCCCCTGGCCCCAGTCCCAGCTCAGGCCCAAGTACCGAGTGGGTGGTTGTCAACGGCCTCAGGGCTGCCCTGCTCCAGGTAGAGGCGGTAATAGAGGGTGCAGTTGCCATCATTCAGGAGGACAAGGAACCTGGACTGCTTGCTGTTCACCAGCACATTCCCAAAGGCCAGCTGCTTTTCCTTTGCCTGGAGGCCACAGTCAGCCAGCCACGAGTGGGGGCTCCTCTAGGCCCACAGCCCCACCCTCCCAGCCCCATTTTCAGAGCATCCCTCAAGGAAGAGCAAGTTTGGGGTGTCCAGGGCAGAGGGCTCCTATCCCCTGCCCTCTTGAGGTGAGGTTCCCTGGGGCCTTCCCTCCCACATGTCCGGGCCCCTCCCCCAGCCCCCTCCTGCCAGAGCCCTCCCACTCACTGAGAGGCTGCTGGTGAGCCCCACGCCCACCAGCCGGAGCATGTAGTGGGTGGTGGCAGCGGGGTTGGCATTTGGCGACAGGCCAGCTTCCCAGACCCACATCCCCACTTGGAACAGGTACTTGGTCTCCTCCAAAGGGCTGAAGGTCCACGTCAGCGTCTGGGGTCACAGAAATGATCCCTGCAGTGGCCTGCGGAAGCCCCTCCATGGGTACCCGGCCATCCAAGGCCCCACTGCAGGGCATCATGCTATTGGCAGCCCTTTCTCAGAATCTACTGTGTGCCAGGCATTGTACACGGCACATGCATGGAGTCTCCCCAAGCCCCTCGATCCTATATCCCCACGGGGTCAGTAGCATTATTTCCATGCCTCATTTTCTGATGAGAAACTGGAGGTTCAGCGAAGTGGGGTCCCTTGCCCAGGGTCAGACAGTAGTGAGGGTGGGAGCAGGATGTCAACACTCCAGGCCAACTCCACAGGCTATGAGGCCTCTTGTCCCCCCAAGGGACTGTCCCCCGGGCTCTTACAGATGCCTCTGCTGGTGATTCTTGTCCCAAGTTTGGCCTCCCCAGCCCGTCTGTAAGGCTCTAGACTAGGGACAGGAATCTGCTATTTTGAATCCCAGCCAGTACCCCCGCTATGACTACAGTCCCCTTCCTCACCCTCACTGGTGGCTGGCCATTTGGGCCCAAATCCAGCTGCTGCAACCCACCCTCCCAGTGACCTCCCAGCTTTGGGGACCACGGATGGGGAGGTGACATGCCCCTCGGCCCTGGCATCAGAAACACTGGTTCTAGTCCCAGCCCTGCACGGCCTAACTTATGCTCTTAGTAAATGGCTGCCCCACCAAGCCTCAATTATTTGTAAAATGGTAGGGGGATGGTGAGAGTAATATTAACATCTTATCACCAGGTGGGGGAGGTTACTGTGGATGGAATAGGGGGTGCACTTGGCAAGTCTGGGCTGTGATAGGCACAAGTAAGAGATGACAGAGGTGAAGGCTGCCGTCACTTGGCAGGAGGGGAGTCACTCACAAGTCTCTCGTTGGGCTGGATTAGCCCCCTGGAGGGCTGGACAGCCAGCAGCTTTCGGTGCTGCTCGGAGACCTTCCACTCGAACTGCAGGGGCAGACGCGAGGGGTTGCGGAAGGTGAAGGGGCTGGTGGAGGAGCAGCCCACCCAGGTGGGCTTGAAGTAGAGGCTTTTGTGGGTGTCCAGCTTCAGCTGCAGCGGCTCCTCCCGGCTGTACATGCTCACCTCCTAGAGCCAGAGGAAGGAGGGCAGTGCCCTGACCTCACTCTGCAGTCCCAGCTCCACCCACATGTCCAGGAAGCCATGGCTAGGCAACTTTCCCCCCTTGAAGCGGGCAGTGAAAGGCCCTCTGCCAGCCTGTATACTGGCAGTTTCTGTCAAAAGCAGAGTCAATGGTGACTGGCCCAGGAGATAATTCTTGAAAAGAACTCAGGGACTGAGAGAGGATCTATAGACCATTTCATGGGGCCAGACATGGACCCACTACCCCAGAACCTTTTGCTGGCCTGGCCCCAAATATCCCTCTACCACCTGCAGGTGTCTTGCCTCCCCCAGATCCTTCCTCTGGGTTCTCTGCACCCTCTTTCTTGGCCTCAGACCCCATGGGGTGGACAGGCAAGGTCCTGAGGGGTGGGAAAGTTGTTCACAGTGTGGTCAAGGGGGTTCCTTCCCTACTATGCTACTTCCTGGAGGGGAAGTGGCTCCCTGGAAATCTTAGGGGCCAACCCCAGAATGTGGCCTTGAAAAGGGTGGTTCAAGATTATGGCCCATTCCCAAGGACCCAGGTCCCCTACCTCTGCCTCCTACCTTGAGATACTGGGGGGAAGCATTGCACTGCAGGTAGAAAGTGTGCTGCTTCCAGGAGCTGCCCTTGGGGTAGGTGCAGATAAGGAAGATCTGGTGGGCCCCGGGTGCCACAAGGCCCGAGGTGGGCCGAAGGATGACGTCTGAGCCTCTCTGGGGGGCCAGGCTGAAGGTCAGCAGCATGCAGTCTTTGTTGACCAGGAGCAGGCTGCGGTAGGTGGGCTCACCGGAGGACACTGCTGGAAAGAGCTGGGGGTGGGAGAGGAGGAAAGTGGCCCTCGCTCAGAGTTCCATCCTGCGACACAGGGCCGAATGGGGGCTTGGGAGGAGTTGTCTCCAAGGAAATCCGAGGTGCTGCCCTGCAGCCCAGTCAATGCCCTGGGAACAGGGAATTGAAGGAGGCCATGAGCTGACACCAAAGAATGCTTTTGTTCTCCAGAGACCTCCAGACAGGGAGACAGGGGGCCACAGGCCCCTGGGAAACTCAGGCCTCCAAGGCCACTCCTCAAGGATAAAGTAGAAATTGTTTCATTTTAGGGTGTCTTTGCATCACCCTTTGGATAACTCATTTTCAGAGAGCCTGGTCCAGAAGCTCTTGGGCTGCAGTAACTAATCCCTTCGGGCCAGGTGCGGTGGCTCATGCCTGTAATCCCTGCACTTTAGGAGGCTGAGGCGGGTGGATCACTTGAAGCAGGAGTTCAAGACCAGCCTGGTCAATATGGTGAGCCCCATCTCTACTAAAATTACAAAAATTAGCCAGTTGTAGTAGCATGCATCTGTAATCTCAGCTACATGGGAAGCTGAGGCTACAGAATCGCTCGAACCCAGGAGGCAGAGGTTGCAGTGAGCCAAGATCGAACCACTGCACTCCAGCCTGGGTGACAGAGCAAAATTCTATATCAGCAAACACAAAATAAAAAAGCAAGTGACCCCTTCTAGGTGATTCTCATGCAGGTAACTGATGGAAACCAGCCCGGACAATCTCAGCTCCCAACACTCTTCAGGCATCCAGGCTGTGGCCAGCACCAGCTGAGAGCTGAGCAGGCTGCAAAACACAAAACCTGCAATCCCTGACCAGAGGTCCCCATCCAGCTGGGGTGACAGTGCTTGTGTGTGAGCCAGTGAGGGAGTGACACCAGATCTGCTGGGCTGCATAAAGTCCACAACCCACCAGGAGGAACTGCCAAGGGAAGGGGGCTGAGGGAGGTATTGAGGGGGACTCTGTGAGGCAGGAAGGCCTTTGGGAAGCAGCGGCCTCCAAGCTGAATCCTGGGGTGGCATAGGTTCGGGATAGGAGGGCAGAAGTGTAGGTGGTGAGGGGAGCAGAATCAACCCAAAGCACATTGTCCCAAAGTGGTGCTTTTCCAGCAACCAGAAGTCTAATGCAAAACCTCCAGGTGATGGAGACTGGAGGAGACATCGAAGGCGAAACTGGATTGGAAGCCGGAGGTCTGGCCCCAGGCTCTGTGCTTTTCAGCCCTATGTCCTCTTGCTTGTCAGGTCAGGGCTTCTAAGGGCCTTGGGGTGGCCTGGGAATTATGATCTCCTGAGGATGGGGCTGGCTGTCACTCTCATAGGGCAGGGTGCTTCCCAAAGGCAGGGGCTGCTGGTGTGGCTGTCACATCCCTGGGCCCACACCCAGGACTTGGGGTAAACAGGACACAAACAAATGCAGTAAACAGGACACAAACAAATGCAGGAGCTGGAGGGTTTTGAACCTGAGAGTCACAGGAGCCAGTGAGTATTTCCAATGGAGCAGCAAGGGGCCAGCTGTCCAGGCCCCAGACTCCCCCCAGTCCCAGTGTCAGGGCCCAGAAGCAAGTCTTCAACTGGCCCAGATCCCCAGAATGGGCACGGCGGAGGTGGGAACAGCCAGGGAGGGTGCAAAGATGTGTTTCTGAGGCCATCAGAGAAGGCGAGAGGGATCTGCAGGCCAAGGCAGAATCTAGGGCCCTTCTGTCTCCCTCCCACTGTTGCTGGGACCACACTCACCTTGGGGACATCTAGGGAATACTGGGGGATGTGGTGCTCAAAGCCAGAGAAATAGCTGTGGCCTTGCGCCCGCACCGTCAGACACCAGGATGGGCTCATGGTACAGTCCTCCTCAATATTACTGTAGTTCTGCAGGACCTGCAGGGGGGCCAGACCCACGGAAAAGCTCAGAGTCCTGTGTCTGCCCTGTGGGGTGCCCCACCTTGCCCCTCCCTACCCTTGTGCTGCAGGAGTCCTACACTGGACACAGACAGGAGGGCCTCCCTGGGAAGACAGTGCAGAGAACAAGCATCCCAACCAAGTCCCTCCCGCGGGGAGCTAGGCCCTGCGTCCATACAGCAACGCTCTCTTTAGTCCTCACAACCCAGGAGGAGGGTGGGACTGGGATGTGAAAGCACCATTCATTCTGTAGGAATGAGCCTAGAGAAGCGCTGGCCAATAGAAATATCATGTGAGCCACAAATGCCAGCCGCAAATGTCATTTTAAATGTTCCAGTAGCCACATTAAAAAAGTAAAACACGTGAAGTTAATGTTAATAGTATATTTTATTTAACCCAATAGATCTAAAATCTTATCACTTTAACATATAACCAATATAAAATTAGTAATGAGATATTTTACATTCTTTTCATACTAAGTCTTTGAAATCCAGTGTGCATTTTACACTCACAGCACTTCTCAATTGGGACCAGCCACATATTAAGAGCTCAGTAGCTACGTGTGGCTGACAGTGGCTGTACTGGACTGTGCAGGTCTACAGCCTGTAACCTAAATATCTGACAGGCTCAGCCTCAGCAGAGCCAGGCGTCTACAACCTCGTTCCTACAAACCTCCACGTCACCCCACTGCCAAGGCATTAGGATGGAGGCAACTAAAGCCTCCACTTTGGAAAGCCTCCTCAAAAAATCGGATGTGGTCTTAAGTTTAGAGATGACAAGATCAGGACTCAGAGACATTAAGGAACTTGCCCAAGGTCACACAGCTGGTAAGTGACCCTGATCTTGACTGCACAGCCCTACTCTTCTCTGGGCCCCAACACATTGGCCACTGGGCAAGGGCAGTGGGGTGGGCAGAGCCAATAAGAAAGGGACAGGCAGTACTAACGGATGAGGAGAGAGCACCATGCATCTGGGGCCAGAACAGCAGGGCTGGGGACAGCCAGCACTCAGAGTTCCCTGACCCAGGGAAGCTGAGCTAGAAGCCCCTCCCATCACAATCACCTGGTGCTGCTGACTTTGTCTCCAGGCCCAGGTTCCTGCCCACTCGAAGCTCCTTTAGAGGGACCACTTCTTAATTCAAGTACTAGTAGAGAAGCCAGGAGGCCTCCTAGCCAGGAACCCCAGGGAGTGTCCCCCTGTGCACCCAGTTTTCCCAAACAGCTCGATCTCAGCTGAATCCTCCCTTGGAGGGGAGGGGAAACTTACATAAGAATGAGAAAATCAGATGGACCTAGCTGGGCCAGGAGCTTTGGAGGAGACAAACCCATAGGGGCTGCTGTCCAGCCAACAGAAAGCCTGGCACGCAGAGGATGGAGCCCGAAGCCGCCCTCGGTCACCCCCTGCTACCCCACCCAGCCGTTCAGGCTCCCAGCAGAGACCCCGCATTCCTCCCTCTCATTGTGTGCACACACCTTATAGATGGCAAAGGCTTCGAGCTCCACCGTATAAAGGCAGTTGGGGTGAGGCGGCTGGAAGTGCAGGCGCATGGCCATGGACTTGAGAGGGGGCACGTCACAGGTCTCTGGGGTCACCCAGAAGGGGCAGTCAGACCTCCGTGTCCAGACCACCATGATCTTGCCCTTGGTGTGGTTCATCAGGCACAGGGGTATAGGGTTGGGGGCCTCAGGCCCTGGGCAGGCACCAAAGTCTACCTCGACAGGCTCTATACTGACGGGTGGGGGGAAGATGGTCATGTCGCTGGTGCCGTCGAAGAAGAACTCGGTCATGGGGGGGATATAAGGGTACTGCGGGGCCGGCATGTCCTCCAGATCCTGCATGGGGAAAGAGGTGGACAGGGCCCAACTGCCATTCCTCTTGCTGTGGCCCCTCCTGAACACACTCCTGTCTAGGAAAGGCTGCACCAGTCACGCCAACTACTAATGGTGCCCATGGGACCCTGGGGGCACGGGATTGCCCAAGAATCACTAGGGAAGGGATATGCAGCTGGGGAGGGCATGTACCTGGATGGGAATCATGAGGGCCCCGTTCTGGTCCTGCACCAGCTTCTTCTCCTTCAGCATGGCATCCAGGATGTCAGGGGGGTAGAGCGTCAGGCCCCGGGCCAGGTGTATACGGTACCAGGTGAGGTGCTGAGGCTTCAGGATGGCTGGCTTGGTGCTGTCCGAGTGGCAGGTCCCCATCAGGTCCAGGAACAGTGGGTCCTGTGACATTTGTCTGTGCGTGATGGGGCATGGGAGGGGTGGTGGGGCAAGGGGGTTGCTGGGGGGTTGAACTGAGGACAGAAGCTGGGCAGACAGGGTAACAGGCAGTGGGGCAGAAGCTCCAGGTGGCCAGTGAGCGAGCACTCAGCAGTGGTCTGGCTCAGCCAGGGCACAGCAGGAGTCCAGGGAAGGTCAGGAGAGAGCACCCCTGTCCTTAGGACACTCAGCCATTGCCCACCCTCCCCCTCTGCCATGGCCCCTGGGCATTCTCCCACCCACCCTACTGCCAGCCCAGAGGCCTGCCAAACTAGAATTCCGGCCCTCCCAAGGGAGGAGAATATGCGGCCTGATCAGGCTTCCCTCTGGGCTTCTGTTCTTTCCTCCATTCCCAAGGCCTCCCCTAGCCCATACTAAACTGTCACGAGAATTAGAGAAAGGCACCCATTCCTCCAGATACACAGACACAGCCTGAGCCTGGGCACTAGCTCAGGGAGGGATTATGGGTTACGTTTCAGCCCTGTTTGCCATCTGGGCCAGGCCCCGCTGGTCAGGGCACAGTGTGTCTGATCATGCCCAGGGGCCTAGGGTTGGGGTCTAACTTGAAAGCTCTCTGCCCTATGCATGCTATGTGGGGTGGCTCCAGGGAAGAATTAGTCTGTGAAGTCATGGAAGGCCAAGAAAAGGCAAAGCCTGCAGGGCTCGGCGGGAGAGTGGGGGGCCGCGGGTCCAAACCGCCCTCTCCCAGCCCATGAGCACAGCAGCAGCAAAGCGCCTGGCCTGGTAGCAGGGCAAGACTAGCACAGAGTGATCTCCCCTGTGCCCAGGCCGCACACTGGCTCCAAAAGCTAGGGCTGGGACCCAGGAGTGGGAGACGACCAGGCAGACAGCTCTAGAAGTTCCAGAATACAGGGGAGTGCCCACCAAGCCTTGTCACCATGACTGGGCCCCAGGGGAGCTCCTCCTCCCTCAGCCTCATGCCCTCCCCACGACTCACCTGGTGGTGGATGAGACAGGCCACACGCCGAAAGCAGATGATGGGGTGAGTGGGCTGGAAGGCACAGTGCAGGGTCATGCGGGCCTTGCCCATCAGGGTCCCGAAGGCAGGCCTGATGCTAAAGACACTCTCCAGGCAGTCCATGGCAAACTGGAAGTAGGCCGTGCAGTCTGACTGGTTCTCAATCCACAGGGGCTGCTCAGAGCGCTCCCCAAGGTTGACCCAGCTGAAGTTGACAGAGTAGTGCTGCAGGGACACAGCAGGGCCTGGACACAGGAGATGGGGTATTAGCTTCCCCAAGAATGTCTTAGACAAGGTCCCACTGAAGGGAGGTGGAACTCTCAGGGCCAGGCTACAGAGGCCCAGAGCCCTGGCAGCCTGAGCAGCCTGCTCAGCCTGAGCAGATGCTGGATGCACTCCAGCATCACTGGGTGCCCGTGGGACTGGAATCTCCAGGTAGTCACAAATGATTCCCCACGGGGCCACCAGAGGGCAGCAGACACCCAGGCTGAGGCAAGGTAGCCCTGGCTCTTAGGAGCAGGGAAGGAGCGCTTCAGAATCCTCAGCATGGGCTGCTCCTGTCCCCAGGGGAGACCGCTGGGGTCACCAGTACCTCTACAGAAACCAACGACTTTGAGCAGGGTCTTGGAGGCACAGCCAGAAGGCATGATGGAGAAGTAGTCCACAGTCTTGGTGTCCAGAGTCTTGGGGTGGAAGAACACTGACACGCATTTCTTTTCTCCCGGGAGCACGACGCCACGGGCCATGGGGCATGAGAAGGCCTGGTCTTCGGCCAGTTCTTCTGGGGAAATTTCAATCCTGAAGGGGGCATTTACCTGTAGGGCCAGGTAGAAGGACAAGGGGTCAGGTCGCGGAGTGGAGCACTGTATGATGCGATAGTCTATGCATTGTACTGGCGTGCCCAGCCAAAGGGGTAGGGGCAGCTGGCATCCACCCTGTGCCTCACTAGCCAGACTGCCTCCACATTCTGGAGAGAAGGAGCCGAGTCATGTGCCCCGCGGTGGACCTGCCTTTTAATTCTCCCCAAGGTACTATCACAGCTAACTGTGGTCCCGGGGTCAGGACAGTCTTAGGGCTGCTCGTGGCTCTGGCTGGGGTATACCCCAGCCCAGCCCCCAGCTGAGGAGAAGGACACACCTATTGACAGCTGACATGGGTTATATGAGGCTTGGGGCCAAAGGTGTAGAAAGAAAGGGGGGCATTCAGTAAGGCGGTGATTTTAGGAGACTCCAGTCCTGGAGGCCATGAGTCCTGCCGCCCCTCCCGCCTGGTGCCTACCACCGACGGGTTGTGTAGCCTGATCTGCCTCTCCGAGGTGCAGCCCACAGCAACAGAGCCGAAGTACAACAGCTTCTGGAAGCCCTCGGCATCCTGGTCCTCCAGGCACTTGTGCTTTATGCTCACCAGCAGCTGGGCGCACTTGGCTGGGTCAGAGATGGGGGAGTCTTGGGGGAAACCGCCAGGGCCTCTGTGGCCCCAGCTGAACAGCCCCTTGAAGAAGGCAGATAGCCCCAGGGAAAATTTAGTCTGTAGCGTCATGGAAGACAAAGGCAAAGCCTTGGGGGCTGGGGGGAGGGCAGGAGGCCGGTGGAGGCCCTGTGGAGGGCAGGCCAGATGGGAGGTGGGGGACACTGAGGCCTGGAGGCCCCAGAAGGTGCAGCAGGGGCCAGTCTGGGGATGGTGGGAGGTCGGGCCTCACCCACAGCCTGCAGCTGGATGCTGCTCCTCTGCCGGCTGCCCGCCCCATACCAGCACGTGGCCTGCACCTCGTGGATGACGGCTGTAAGGGGCTGAAAGGTCACCTTGATCTGAGAGGCCTGGCCTGGCTCCAGGAGCCCCATGGTTGGCAGCATCTGGAATGGGCTGGAGAACTCCCAGTTGAAGAAGGTGGGCAGGTCCCTGGGGGTGGGGGGCAGGTCAGGGCACTGGGCTTCTGGCCCCTGCTCCTGCAGTAACAAGTCAGGGATGCTGGGCAGACCTCAGACTACCCCACCCCCACAAGGGAATGCCTGTCTCTCCTGCTTCCAGACACCCTCCTCACAGCTCTTGCTCTCCCCGCCTGCACTTCAGCCTCTTCCTCACCCCACATTATCCAGGCAGAACCAGGCCTCGGTCGTGTCCCCCACAGCACACATGGGCAGCTGCAGGGATGGCGGGCAGATCAGTCTGTGGCAGGGCAGTGTGGCCCGCAGGCCCACACAGAACATCCCCTCCGCTTTCTCAAACCACAGCTGGTCCACGTACTCCTTCTGTAGTGTGAGGCGGGGCAGAGGCAGTCACCCATCAGTGGCACTCAGGGACTGCACATCCAGCCCACCCTCAGCCACCCCCAACACAACCACTGAGGGGAGGGCTGGGCCGTGGTCCCCACGTCAGACTCTGAGGGGAGCTGGGCACCTATGTTGTCTTGGTCTCAAAGATTAGAGTCTCTTTTGTAGAAAAAGTATTTTGAGGAAATGTGGGTGGGGGGTGGCAGGAAGAGGCCAAGGAATGTAGAAGGGGTTTCTTTTTTTGGGGGGGGGAGTCTTACTCTGTCACCCAGGCTGGAGTGCAATGGTGAGATCTCAGCTCACTGCAACAGCCACCTCCTGGTTCAGGTGATTCTCCTGCCTCAGCCTACCAAGTAGCTGGGACTACAGGCATGCGCCACCACACCCAGCTAACTTTTGTATTTTTTAGTAGAGATGGGGTTTTGCCATGTTGGCCAGGCTGGTCTCAAACTCCTGGCCTCAAGTGACCTGCCTGCCTCAGCCTCCCAAAGTGCTGGGGTTACAGAAATGAGTCACCATCCCCGGCCACGGAATGTAGGGCTTTCTGATGGTCAATATAATATTGCAGCCTCTACCCCCAGCATCCCCTGGGGAACGCCCTCTGTCTAATGAGATGAGGGGCCAAGCCCTTGACAGGGCCTCCCAAGCTGGATTGCTGCTGGAGTGGGCAGCGTGTGTGTGTGTGTGTGTGTGTGTGTGTGTGTGTGTGTGTGTGTGTGTGGCGGGGCTGCGGGGGGGTGCTCCTGGTTGCTCTGTCCTGCTTTCTGTTCTGAGGTCACTGTTCCCAGGTGCCTCCCTGCCCTCGCTCACTGTGGCAGACCTTACCGCCTCCAGAGGCCGGAAGACGATGGGGAGCGTGAGGGTTATGCCTGGGCTCAGGAAGATGGGCTGAGGGATGACTGTGAAGAAGAACTTGGTCTTGGGGGGCCTGCAGGAGAGAGCCGGGAGGTGAGCACCTCAGATCAGGGCTCAGAACAACTGGAAGAGGCAGGAAACGAGGGAAGCCCTGCAGCCAAGGGAGCTTGAGTCCTTGGGACCACAGAGAAAGAGATCAAGAGATGAGCACGTGGAGGTGGAAACTCAGGGGTTTGGTTACAAGAGGACCTGTTCTCCTCCTCCCCCTCCTATTCTCAGAGATCTTCACTCTGAACAAAAAGGGAGTAGTGTTTGTACCTCTGATGAGTAGGGAGGCCTGAAAGGGACAGGGACAGGGAAGGGTTGCCCAGATTTTTTTTTTTTTTTTTTTTTTTTTTTTTTTTTTTTTGAGACGGAGTCTCGCTCTGCCGCCCAGGCTGGAGTGCAGTGGCCGGATCTCAGCTCACTGCAAGCTCCGCCTCCCGGGTTCACGCCATTCTCCTGCCTCAGACTCCCGAGTAGCTGGGACCACAGGCGCCGCCACCTCGCCCGGCTAATTTTTTGTATTTTTTAGTAGAGACGGGGTTTCACCGTGTTCGCCAGGATGGTCTCGATCTCCTGACCTCGTGATCCGCCCGTCTCGGCCTCCCAAAGTGCTGGGATTACAGGCTTGAGCCACCGCGCCCGGCCAGGGTTGCCCAGATTTTAAAGAGTCCCCAAGCACTGAGGCAGGGGAACCAAAGCTGAGGAGGGTGGGGCCGGGGATGCCTTTCCAGAGACCTCAGCAGAGCTGTAGCATCCCACAGTGGGTCAGAACCACAGCTGCTGCAGACTTTCAAAACATTAATAAGACGATGACATTGTCAGCAACTTTACACCAACAAATGTTTAAATTTAGATGAAAAAAATTGCTATAAAAATATAATTTATCAAAACTGACCCAGTAATTGTACAATAAATATTATGGCTGCTCTGCCTAAAAACACCAAAACATGGAATGGGTGGTCAAAAACCTTTCCACAGGCCAGGCACAGTGCCTCACATCTGGAATCCCAGCACTTTGAGAGGCTAAGGCGGGAGTATCATTTGAGCCCAGGTGTTCGAGACCACCCTGGGCAACATGGCAAGATACTGTTTATATAAAAAAAATTTTCTTTTAATTAGCCAGGCATGGTGGTGCATGCCTACAGTCTGAGCTACCTGAGAGGCTGAGGTAGGAGGATTGCTTGAGCTCAGGAGGTCATGGCTACAGTGAGCCATGTTAATGCACTATACTCCAGCCTGGGCAATAGAGCGAGACCCTGTCTCAAAAAAACAAGAAAGAAAGAGAGGAAGAAAAGAAAGAACAGAAAGAAAAGAAAAAAGAAAGAAGAAATTAGATAAACTTTAATGTGTGTTTATGAGAAAACCTCTCAGCAAAGCAGGAATAGAAGAATATTCCCATAATCTGACAATGTATACACTTTTACAGAAATCCTACAGGAAATCAATCCTACCAGACAGCTTAATGGTGAAACATTGCAGTCCTTTACTCTGAGATGATAAACAAAACAAAGATGCCCCTATAACCACTTCTGTTCAACACTTTTCTATTTAACAACACAGTAAGGAAAGACAAAAAGTGTAAGGACTAGAAAGAAAAAAATAATGTCATTTTCCATTTAAAATACAAATGTGTGCATGAAAAAACAAGAATACTAACAAATAAATTATTAGAATTAATAAGAGGATTTGCCAAGACACTGAACACAATACCTATATAAAAATGACATTTTAAAAACTAGCAACAGACAGAAATGAAACAACTAAAAAATATGTCATATATAACAACAGCAAAAATATAAAATACTTATGAATAAATCTAACTAAAGATGTGCTAAATGTCTATGGAGAAAACTTTACACTTTATTGAGAGACATGAAAAATAACCTAATGAATATAGAGATAGCCCGTGTTCATGGATTAAAAGACTCAATATTGTAATGATATCATTTCTCCCCATATTCATCTATAGGTCCAATTAAATCCCAATCAAAATCTCAAGAAGAGTTTTATGTGCATGTATGATAAGCTGATTTGAATATTTATATAAAAGATCAAAAGAAGGGCCAAGAATAGCTAAGACAATCTTGAAGAAGAATTAAGGCCAGGCGTGGTGGCTCACGCCTGTAATCCCAGCACTTTGGGAGGCCGAGGAGGGTGGATCACGAGGTCAGGAGATCAAGACCATCCTGGCTAACACGGTGAAATCCCGTCTCTACTAAAAATGCAAAAAATTAGCTGGGCGTGGTGGTGGGTGCCTGTAGTCCCAGCTACTTGGGAGGCTGAGGCAGGAGAATGGCGTGAACCCTGGAGACGGAGCTTGCAGTGAGCTGAGATAGCGCCACTGCACTCCAGCCTGGGCAACAGAGCATGACTCCGTCTCAAAAAAAAAAAAAGAAGAAGAATTAAGTAGGAGGACTTATACAACCAGATATCAAAATTTACTATTCATAAAAATCAATTCCATATAGATAAAAGACAAATATTAAAAGGCAAAAATATGAAGTCTTTAGAAGATACTAGAGGAAAATATCTTAATGACCTTGGGGTAGAAAAGGACTTCTTAGGAAAAGCATAAAAAAGCACCAATCATAAAAAAAAGACTGATAAAGTTGATACCTTTAAAATTCAGAACTTTTATTCTTCAAAAGACACAATAAAGAGAGTAAAGACAAATCATAAGATGAGAGAAGATATCCACAACGCATAACTGGCAAAGGGTTTTTAATTGGGATAAGAACTTATACCAAAAAGGAGAAAGAAAAGATAATGTAATAGAAAAATGGCCACAGACTTGATCATAAATTTCACACATGAAGAAATGCAAAGGGTCAATAACCTACAAAAAGACACTCATCCTCATTCATCAGTAATCAGGGAAATGCACATTAAAACCACAAGTTACCATTACTGGCAAAAATTTTAAATTCTGACAATAGCAGTTATTGGTAAGGATGTGGAGGAATGGGAACTCTCTAACGCTGCTGGTGGGCGTCTAAAGAAATCTGTGCACTTTGGGAAACAATTTGGTTTATCTACAGAAAGTGAACAGGTACATGGCCTAAGCCTCAGCAATTCTACTCCTGTGTCTATTCCCCAGAAAAGACAGAAGGTGGAGCAAGGTGGCAGAATAGATGGCTCCATCCCGCAAGGACACTAATTTAACAACTACGCAGAAAAACAAACAAGCAAACAAAAAACCACTTTCATAAGACCCCAAAATCACGTGAGCCTTCATAGTACCTGGTATTCCCCAGAAAAACTCTCGTACTTATGTAACTGGACACATATACACGAATGTTGGTAACAGTCCCAAACTAGAAACAGTCCAAACTCGCTTCATTCTGGATGAATGCATTATGGTACAGGCACACATTGGGACACTATACCACAATGAAAAAGAATAGACTATAGCTGCACAATTATTCATACTGCACGTGTTTTAAACACTCACTGGCTTTTATATGGCATGTTGAAGGTTTTTTGTTTGCTTTGTTTTGTTTTGAAGAGAGCCAGCTTTCAGGGCTCAATGCTCTAGCACTGGGTCCTTGATCCCTTATACTGGTACCTGTACTTCATCTTCTGGAGTTTCAAGGATCGATTTTTCAGAACCAGATTCCTTGTGGTCTCCTTTCCTAGCTCCCAGCCTTTCCAGTGCAGCTCCTCGGCCACCTCAATGCCCCAGATGACCCTCTTCTTCACTCTCTCCTGCTTCTTTGGGGAGTGCATCTGAGTGTCCACGGAGCTTGCAGGCTGTTCGGGTGGCAGGGAGAAGGGGGAGCAGAAAGGATGTATCAGCAGGGTAGGATGCCCAGATCCAGAGAACAGGTGAAGGTCTTCCTCCTCCACCACCAAGAAAATAAAGGACAAGACAGAAAAACAATGATTGACACCACCCCTAACCCCTGGGGGATGGTCTGGAGACAGATAGTGAGAGGCAGGTAGGCCCTGAAGTCAGATATCACCTCTTCCAAGACTGGAACTGTTTTGCAACTAGAGCCCCTGCCCCCGAAGCCTTCCCTGGGCAGCCCCATCAGCCACTCTGTGCAAGCACACAAATGCAGGCTTCTGTTCTGTTCTTCAGTGCGCCCTCAGATACCACCCCATCAGGTACCTCCTCCCCTCTTCTTTCTCCCAGCCCTGCCCCTTGCTACAGATGCCTCTCCTAGCTAGAGCAGTCTATCCCAGGTCCTTTTCCAGACCACAGTTCCCTCTGCACCATTCCCTCTCCCATTCCTCAATTGGCTGGTGGGGCAGAGGAGGAGTCAATTTGTCTGCTGTTCACCTCACCCATCCCCTGACTTCTGAGGCCACTCTAAGGGCTGCTCCTGGTGATTGATGCTAGCACTGCCATGTGCAGCATTTCCATCTGTAATGGAAAATCTTTCCATAGGCTTATCCATCACCCCTTTCTAGATGAAGAAGGAGGGGGCATGGAAACCCTCCCTGGGGTAGTAAGGTGGAGGGAGGATGAACTGGTTGCCTTTTCCTACCACGGTCATTGCCATGAGCACTCAACTCATTGGCATTTTATATATGTGTGTGTGTGTGTGTGTGTGTATTTGATACTATATATGTGTATATATATATATTTTATACTATATGTGTGTGTGTGTGTGTGTGTGTGTGTGTGTGTATTTTTTTTTTTTTTTTGTAAGAGTCTCGCTCTGTCGCCCAGGCTGGAGTATAATGGCACAATCTCAGCTCACTGCAACCTCTGCCTCCCAGGTTCAAGCAATTTTCTCACGTTAGCTTCCTAAGTAGCTGGGATTACAGGCACCCGCCATCATGCCCGGCTGATTTTTCTATTTTTGTAGAGACAGGGTTTCACCAGGTTGGTCAGGCTGGTCTTGAACTCCTGACCTCAGGTAATCTACCCACCTTGGCCTCCCAAAGTGCTGGGATTACAGGCATGAGCTACCATGCCCGGCCACCATTTTTTAAATCTTTGACCAAGTATTGCTTTTATATTGTTGCATAATATAAGGATATAGTCATCCATTCAACAGATATTTTTTGAGTACCTATAATGCACCGGACACTGTGCTAGCTATGGGACTACAATGATGAACAGGACCAACAAATCCCTTTTCTCTTGGAGCTTACATTCTGTTTCAATATTTACTGAGTGTGTCTGATGGCCAACATACTATTTTCTTTCCTGAGTCACCTATGGAAGAAAGGTGACATGGATTATGGGAGGTAATTTACTATAAGTATCAGTTGGTGCATCAGCCAATGTCCAGGTAAGAAAACAAAAGCCACTCTGAATGTTTAAAACAGGGAATTTACTGTGGCCGGGCGCAATGGCTCACGCCTATAATCCCAGCACTTTGGGAGGCCAAGGTGGGCAGATCACAAGGTCAGGAGTTCAACACCAGCCTGGCCAACATAGTGAAACCCCTGTCTCTACTAAAAATACAAAAAATTAGACGGGCATGGTGGCAGGAACCTGTAATCCCAGCTACTCGGGAGGCTGAGGCAGCAGAACTGCTTAAACCTAGGAAGAAGAAGTTGCAGTGAGCCGAGATTGCGCCATCGCACTCCAGCCCAGGTGACAGGGCAAGACTCTGTCTCGAAAAAAGAAAAAACAAACAAACAACAACAACAAAAAAAACCAGGGAATTTACTGCATAACCATGGGTAGTGAGGGAACCTGGGAGTTGGCAACATCAAGAAGCTGCCACCACACCTAGGTGAGAAGTGGTGGGGTCAATACAGCCTTGAGGCCTGTCTGATGGGAACTGGAGCCACAGGGGAAATGCAGCTGCTGACAGAGACACCGTGAACAGCAGAGAGAGGAAGAGAAATGCCCTGGCTTCTCCCTTCCTCCCACTTTCCAATCTCCTACTGGCTCAAAGCAGAGCAGGGAAGGGCAGTGAGTGAATCCAAGGGCAAACAGGCCCGGAATGGCACAGAGGACAGAGATGTCTTTTAAAACACGACCCTCCATTCACAGGGAGGCAAGGGCAGCACATCTAAGGAGCTCGGCACTGTATACCACACAACACAGACACACACTGTATCATACACAAAGCCATGCCCATAGTCACACCCCTGGACAGCTGCATCATCACATAGAGAGAACTACGAAGAGCTGCAAAAAGTAAACAGCATCCATACATTATTGGTCAAACACAAAGTCCTAGGGGTCAAGGCCAGAAGAACTTTCTGAGGAAAGAGAAATCCTAGCTATCCAACCAGCCTCTGACTCATTCCTCTCTGGCACTCTCCTATCCCACGGCCTCTCAGGCACTCACTGCTCCCAGCACTCCAGTGTGCTTGGTGCTACAATGGTGAACAGGACTGACAAATCCCTTTTCTCTTGGAGCTTACATTCTCAGTTTCAATATTTACTGAGTGTATTCAATGGCCAATGTAATATTTTCTTTCCTGAGTGGAAAAAAGGTGACAAGGAAAGTCTAGACAGGGTCTAGTGCTAAGATGCATAGGGAAGAGTCAGGGCCTCTCAGATTCCCACCCCAGTGCCCTGCCCCCCATGCCCTGCCCTGGCCCTGCTACACCCTGCTCTGCCTGCCCTGGCTGTATCCTTACCCGGGCACTGATGGTGCTGCAGGCACTCATGGCTGCACTGCTGTCATTGATGGCGGGGATGGCCACCGTGCTGGTACTCAGGCAGGATCCGCCAGAGTTCACAGTGTGGTCCCTGCTGTTCCTGGACCTCATGATGGAGCTTGGAGCCTGTGTAAGCATCAGGCCCTTGGGACACAGTCCAAAGGGAGCACTCTGAGTATGGAGCTGGGAAGAGAGCAGAGGGTGGGGGAGACAGGAGTGACATGAGAAAGAGAGGCTGAGGGAGGAGACTCTCATAGCCATCCTTGTCATGGAGGAAAGGGTCTGCTTTCCAGCTCTGGCAACAGGTGCTAGGTGGCACCATGAGGAATGAGGCTGTACACGAGATCCAGGGCTTTGCCTGGGAGCCTAGGGACTCACCATCAGGAAAGGCACTCCAAAGAGAGACTTGGGAACAAGGCCCACCCCACTATGCCCCTCCGTGGCCACTCTTGGCACTGCTCAGCAAGCTCCAGTGGGTGTTACTGAAGTGTGTGCATTACCTTTATCTGGCTTTTACTCTCTGCTTGTTTCCTCTGAACGCTCTTGCCTCTTGTGAGAAGAGGAATAAGGGGGAAAGAAGAGGCAAATGAGACTGACGGATTCTCTACCTTCTGGGTTTCCTCCACCAGTCTACAACCTGTTAAGGTAAACATCACTGAAATAGATCAATGAAAGCATAAGTCAATCCATCTCTAGAGCAGCAGGATCCCTGATGACTGTAGCTGAAATCATATGCAAATATATGTGACACATATGTAAAGGATATGTCAGATGCTATGTATGCATACATGTCTGTTTTCCAGGGGGAATGGCCACAGTTTTCACCAAATGCTCAAGAGGATGCTTGACCTCGATCTAAGGGACACAAAGTATCTCAGACTAGCTCTGGCTCCATCACCTTGAATCCCCTCTTCCTTTAGCTGGCTTCCCTTAGCACACACACTCAAGTGTGACTTTGTTACCTCTATAAGAGGACAGCAATTTTCACACTCACACACCAAGACTAAGCCAGCTCCACTCAAGCACATGTGGAAGTGGTTTGCAGATCCCTATGACTTACCACAAATGGTTCATCTCTGATTTCCCTTTACACTTGATACGAAGCCATCATCCATGACATCACAGAACATGGTACTGCTCCCCAAAATATAATGCAATCCACATGTGTACTTTAAAACATTCTAGTAGCCACATTAAAAAAGTGAAAAGACACAGGTAAAATTAATTATAATGATATATTTTATTTAACCTATCATATCAAAAATACTACATTGAATATGTAATCGATATGTAAATATCAATATGTAAATAATCGATATATAAGTCGATATGTAAATAATCAATAAATTATTTAGATACTTTACTTTCGTATTTTGTATTAAGTCTTTGAAATCTGGTGTGCATTTTACACTTATAGCACATCTCAATTTGGACTACCCATATTTTAAGTGCCGAATAACTACAAATGGCTATTGGCTACCACATTGGACAGCATCACTTTAATACCTTTTTTGAACATTTGTATATTTTTCAGACTACTCAGTATCCTCCCCCTCTTCTTCAAATAACAATCTCAAAAATAATAATGTCTATTAACATGTACTGAGAACCTACATGGCAGGCAGTGTTGTAAGGTCCTTACAGGGATTTTATTTTATTTTTTATTTATTTATTTGAGACAGAGTCTCACTCTGTTGCCCTTATTTATTTGTTTGTTTGTTTGTTTATTTATTTATTTGAGACAGAGTCTTACTCTCCTGCCCAGACTGGCAAGATCTCAGCTCACTGCAACCTCCACCTCCCGGGTTCAAGCAATTCTCCCTTACAGGTATTTTAATTCTTACAACAGTTTATGATTACGTGTGACTTACCCATTTATTTAACCTAAAATGATCCTTTTTCAAGTTTGTCGTTCAGTTCCTTATTTTAATGTATTCAGATTTAGCAATTTTAAGATCACCCTTTAGGAATTTATACAGTTCCATCAGACACTCTCTTATCCCTCCCCCACCACCCAGCATCACCCTTCCAAAGTGGAAGGTTCTGTTGACCCTGGTTTTCCTGGTTGGCAACATGTCTAAACCCTCTGGAGGGGACTATCTAGATTCAGTCATTCGTTCATTCACAAAGCACTTGCTGAGTGCCTATTATGTACCAGGTACTGTGCTAGGCATCAGACAAGACAGGCAAGGCTCCTACCTCCAACTGTGAACTGGATGTTCAGATGAAGTCAAAGAAAATGTAAGCTGAGGAGACACAGAGAGAGTCCATTACTTCTCTGCCACGGGATGGTCTTGCAGCCCTGCCCTGACTCGTTAATGCCTCTGACCTCAGGGGATTGTACAGACAGCTCCTGCCTCAGAGCTCTGAAAAAGTCTCCACTCAACACATGAAACTATTCCAGAGAGTGCATAGAAGAGATGAGAGATGATGGGGTAGAAAGCTGGTCCAACCCATGTCATAGGGCTAGGGAAGTGGTCCCAGGGCAAGGGAAGCTGGATGCCAGCATCTTCTCAGACTCTACGGGGATAGGCAAATTTCTCCATCTCCTGGAGCCTCAGTCTCCTCGCCTGTAAAATGTGGGTTATCCTGACGATTTCACAAAGTTGATGTGCAGCTCGAATGAAACAGGATTTGAAAAAGCACTAAACAAATCTATGTTATAGTAATTAACAACCATAACTTCCCCACTAGCCTGCACTATTCTTCCAAAAGACTCACACATCTGCAGTCGTTGTGAAGAGACTGGGCAAGAGAAGTTTTTCTGTTTTGTTTTGAATTTGTTTTGTTTTAAATTGAAGTTTCCAATTTCGAGAACTTTGAAAATATGTATCATGAGCTTCCTTTATTTGCCTAATTGCTGATCTAAAAATCTCCAAGATAACCACTAGAAAAAGTGGCAGGTCGTCGTATAGAGAGTCGAGGGAGAAAGAAATAGATGAAACAAAGGGGGACAAAATACACTTAGAGCTGTCTCTCCTTTCTCTTTGGGATCTTTAGTCTGATTGATCTCGCCCAAGACTCAGTCCCATGTGGCTCTCTGAAGAGCATGGAGGGGACCTCTGGCCACGATTTCCCGAAGGATAGGGTCTCCCGGGACAGACACCTTCCCTGGCCACTCGCGCCGCTCCCTAGGACCCTGGGACCCTGGGACCCTGGGACCCTGGGACCCTGGGACCCTGGGACTAACGCTCAGAACTTACATCGCCGCCATATTGCCGTCTCCATAGACACAGGACGCGCAGGAAACGGCGTCTTCAGATATCCCAGGGCAACGACGGCAGCCCGAGTGAGGCAAGATTCGTAGAAGGCGAATGCGCCGCCCAAGTTTATTTTCTGTATTCAGTTTTGATTCCCTGATTTTTCCTGCTGGCAGTAACTGCGGGCTTCTACCTGTCGCGACATGGTAATGTAGAGCCCCCTAGTTGTCGTGACGTTCCAGCAATCATGACTTTAATTGACGACCAAATTCGCAGGAAGCTCCTCGGTGGGCTTGGCACTCTCACACGCATAGAGACAGAACCTCATTCTCTGTGATTGCAATTGTTAACTTAAAAGCAGCCCGCAGTTATTTCTTATTTGAATATTGCTTTGCAAATAGATCCCTTTTGCTGATGACAGGGAAGGTGTCCTCTGCGTTTTCTCCCGGCATTTCTTCTTGCTCAGCAACAAGAAAAACAACTCTTGAAGGGATCGGAAGGTTAACGTATAAAGGAATTATTATACATAATGTAGACTTTTGGAAGCCCGTTGGTTCATTTGCTGGCATGTGTGTTGGAGGAAGGGTCCCATTTTGTGAAGACTCCTTAGTACGTGAAGCTGAAAGTCTCAAAGTTACTCTTGGGTAACTAAGGATATTTTGCTCCCCAAGACAGCGAACCGGTTTCCTTTCAGATGGAAGGGGGAACGTGACTAGACGGAGAGAGCTTAGTGAGTGGAGGGGTAAACACAGAAGATAAGCTATCATTTTGGGAGAGTTGGAGTTGACTTGTGAAAGGTGAAAGATGGACTGAGATGACAAAGTGACCTGAGCTGGCCTGGGAGATCACATGGCCAGAGACTGGCAGGGCTGGAGGGAAGGGGCAGGCAAATTACGCCAGCATGATTAGTAGTTTTCCGGGAATCAAAGAATGTGGAACTCAGTGAGCTTTTCACTGGTTTTAACGGGATTCTCAGAATCTGAAACCTGCACTTTGGACATGACGACTTTTACGCTGTTTGTAGTTTCTATAATGATTTCCTTTTTGTTTTTCCCCAAATTCTTTTTGAAATGGTCAGCCTGACTCAGCTAGACCTTAGGGACAAGGAGAGGAACTGGTTCACTTTTAGGATAAAAAGAAATAGGGACTTTGGGGGCAGGGTTTTGTGTTGGCCCCAGGAATCTCAGTGGGAAAACCCCAAGGAGGAAGAACAGCTCATGCTAAAGGCGTCCTTGTGCCTCTTCACTGGGGAGCCTCCTTCCAGAGCTCTTGCCTGCTCAATGGTGGATTCTGGGTTTGGAAAAATTAAAGGGGATGGTTCCTCCTCTTAACAGGGCCCCTGTAGGCTCTGCTTCTGTAGGTGTCTACCTGCCTCCTAGAAGCCCTGATGCCTAGTGACCGCAACTGACATCGGTGGACTCCCAGGGAGAAGCCTGCGTGCTGGACTTTGCCCAGGGAGGCACACACATGGAAAGAGGCTTCACAACAGATTGAGCCTGAGGAGGGAAAAGAGGAAGCTGGGTTTGCTTTGAAACTCTCCCTTTCCAGGAGCCCAGAACCAGCGAAATAATGGGTACTGGGACCTGTTAATCATATTCTCCCTAGACCCAAAAATAGATCATGGGGGAGGCGACCAAGTGTGGTAGCTCACACCTGTAATGCCCACTCTTTGGGAGGCTGAGGCTAGTGGATCAGGAGTTTGGTCAGAAGTTCAAGACCAGCCTGACCAACAGGGTGAAACCTGCCTCTACTAAAAACATAAAAATTAGTCGGGCATGGTGGCTCATGCCTGTAATCCCAGTTACTTGAGAGGCTGAAGCAGGAGAATTGCTCGAACCTGGGAGGTGGAGGTTGCAGTAAGCTGAGATCGCACCACTGCTCTCCAGCCTGGGTGACAGAGCGAGACTTTATCTCAAAAAAAAAAAAAGAAAAAGAAAAGAAAAAAAGAAAGAAAGAAAGAAAAAAGATCATGGGTTCAAGACTGGGTGATGATACAGGAAACTGATTATCAGGATGTAGGAGAAGGGAGGAAGGGTGGAAGGGAGATGGCCTCAGATCCTCCTGGCCTGGAAGCTGGGGTGAGGAATAATAAAGGTAAAAGCACACTCCATGATTTGAACTTCGACACACATACAAAAAAAATACATTTTCTAAGCTTCTTTTTCCCAGGTATCTTCCCACACCCCTATGCCCTCCATCATATAGAGAAGACCCTGGGCTGGGAAATCAGGTAGACCTGAGATTAATCCCCACTCTATTACTAACTGTCTGTGTGACCTTGGGAAAGTCACATGACCTCGGGCAAGTCACATGACCTCTCTGAGCTTCAGTTTCCTCATCTGTTACCTGGGGATAATTCTGAGAAGGCAGGTGGGAAAATTGAGTGATAAGGTATGTGTAAAGTACTTGACATGTGGTAGGCAATCAACAAAATCTCTCTCTCACACGCACACAGAGAGAGAGAGAGAGAGAGAGGGAGGGAGGGAGGAAGAGAGAGAGAGAGAGAGAGAACATTCACTAAATGGGAGATCTCTGTAGGTAAGCCGCTCAGCCTTCTGCACACCTGCGCCTCCTACAAGCATCCAGCCTCTCTGCTGCATGCTGGAGAAGTGGGAAATTTTTGCCATCTCCACGTCCTCCTGCTTTGTTTCTCCAAGAAGGAGGCTACCTTGCTGCTCTGGATGGAGAATGACAAGAGGAGACACCAGGGTGCCTTGCTATCCAGTTACAAGTCCACCCAGATCCAGCACTTAGAAAGCCCTCTCCTGCCTCTCTCCGTCCTGAGATTCTGACTCCATTTTGAGTGTTGGTTCTGGAATCAGTTTGCATTCAAGTTGTACTTGAGGGATGGAGGTGAAAAGGTGGGCTCTCCTCATAAAAAAGGATGAGTTCATGTTCTTTGCAGGGACATGGATGAAGTTGGAAACCATCATTATAAGCAAACTATAACAAGGACAGAAAACCAAACACTGCATGTTCTCACTCACAGGTGGGAGTTGAACAATGAGAACACATGGACACAGGGTGGAGAACATCACACACTGGGGCCGGTCGGGGGATGCGGGGCTGGGGGAGGGATAGCATTAGGAGAAATACCTAATGTAAATGACAGTTGATGGGTGCAGCAAACCAACATGGCACATGTACACCTATGTAACAAACCCGCACATTGTGAACATGTACCCTAGTACTTAAAGTATAATAAAAAAATAAACAAAATAAAATGTAAAGGTATACCGAAAACAAACAAATAAACAAACAAACAGAAAAAGAAAAGGTAGGCACTCCCACAGAAGCTCCTGTCCTCAGAAATGAGTGGGGTAAGTATTCTCAGCCCAGTCTGGAGTGGGGGATAGAGAGCGAGAAAAGGCTGTAGCTAAGAGGGCCACTGGGTAGTTTAGGGCTGGATCTAGGAGCAGACAGAGGACATTCTCTGCATTAGAGGGTCATGGTCCCCTGCAGCTACTGGTATTGGAAGGTGTTAAGAGACTGGTTGCAACTCCAGTCTGAAAGGGCTGCTGGGGCCCAAAACTGGCAGGGTTTGGGGATAGACTGCCAAATGGCAAGAAAATTTAAAGGAAAGCATTCCTTTCTGCCTGGGACCCCTACAGGATTTTCTTTTTCTTTTGTTCTTTTTTTTTTTTTTTTTTTTGAAACGGAGTCTTGCTCTCCTGCACTGCACTGCCCAAGCTGGAGTGCAGTGGTATGATCTTGGCTCACTGCAAGCTCCGCCTCCTGGATTCACAGCATTCTCCTGCCTCAGCTCCCTGAGTAGCTGGGACTACAGGAGACCGCCACCACGTCCGGCTAATTTTTTTTTGTATTTTTAGTAGAGACAGGGTTTCACCGTGTTAGCCAGGATGGTCTCCATCTCCTGACCTCGTGATCTGCCCACCTCGGCCTCCCAAAGTGCTGGGATTACAGGAGTGAGCCACCACGCCCAGCCAGGATTTTCTTTTTATTTTATTTTATTTTATTTTATTTATTTATTTTTTGAGACGGAGTCTCGCTCTCTCACCCAGGCTGGAGTGCTGTGGCACGATCTCGGCTCACTGCAAGCTCTGCCTCCCGGCTTCATGCCATTCTCCTGCCTCAGCCTCCCGAGTAGCTGGGACTACAGGTGCCTGCCACCACACCCAGCTAATTTTTTGTATTTTTAATAGAGACGGGGTTTCACCGTGTTTGCCAGGATGGTCTCCATCTCCTGACCTCGTGATCCACCAGCCTTGGCCTCCCAAAGTGCTGGGATTACAGGAGTGAGCCACTGCACCCAGCCCAGCCAGGATTTTCTAACTCTCCTATGAAAACTCAGGCCCCATAGATAACTTTCTCCCTCTATTCATTGTCCCCACCACAGAGTAGAAAGACATACAAGCTAACAGTAGGAGGATGGAGGGAAAATGACATGAAGTCTAATCTCAGAAAACTCAAGTTCAAGTCCTGGTTCCAGCTTTTAATAGCTGAGCAATGTCAGGAAAATGGTTAAACCTCCCTAAACCTGACTTTCCTCATCTGTAAAATGGGAACAAACAGGATTGTAATCAAAATACGTAACAATTGGTGAGGTGTGTGCACCTATGAGCATGAGAATGGACCTGTGAGCTGGACACCAGTTGGCCTTAGAGCCAGAGCCAGGGTCCTGGAAGCCCACATTGTGCCAGGGTCATAAGGAAGCATGAGTAGTTTAGGCAGGGGACTGGAAGAGCGTCCAGGGCAATTTAGGGCTCAGTAAGTGACTGTTTACCACTGGCACCAAAGTATTTCCAGATATAAACAACCAGTACAGCCATACTGTACTAGGTGCAAGTCACACCTAAGGGCAAATCCCTACCTTATTAGCTACTGTATATATGGTTGTTTATTTCAACTTGAAATCTTTCCCCTTCTTGATCCTACTCACTGGGGAAGGAATTGTGAACACAGCTAACTACTTGTTTTCTTCTAGTCTAAACATTGCTCCTTCTCTGTGGTAGCTCTCCTTGCTGCTTTCACCTACACAGTCTCCAGCTGGTTCTATGACCAGCACCACGGACAGCTCCCGCTGGCCAGGCCATCCCCCTTTCTCCTTCCTCCAACCTTCTATCGCCTCTTTCTCCACTTACCCTAACGCAGAAATCCCGAGGTCTGAACTGAATGACAACACCCCCGAGAAGACAGTACAGTGGAGTGGCTAGGAAAAAGACTCTGGAGCCAAGCAGACTGGAATTTGAATCCCAACACCATCAGCTATCAACTGTATAATATTTTCCTTCATTTCTGTAAGAACCAGGTTCCTCATCTGTAAACAGGCAAACCTATAACTGCTACCTCAAAGGTTATGAGGTTTATGGGAGACAAAAGAATTAAGAAACTTAGCACAGTGCCTGGTTCATTACAGGTTCTGAGTAAATGAAGAACACTGTTACTCTGTGACTTTCCATCTTACTTAATTCCTCACACCTTTTTCCACTCCATTTCTGACTAGAGCCCTCTCTCAAATGAAGGTGTTATGATATGACCACCAGCTCAGTGTGGCTGGCCTTCCTCAGTGTGGGAGTCAGCCTGGACTCAGGTATGGTAAGAGAGCCCACCTTTGACTGGTCCATAAGATTCTGTGTTTGTTAGTTTTCTGTGTTTGTTAGTTATTTTTGCATTTTAAATTTTTTGAGTTAATTTTATTATTTTTCTTTTTAAAATTATTATTATTGTTAGAAAGATAGGGTTTTGTTCTGTTGCCCAGGCTGGAGAACAGTGGCACAATTATGGCTCACTGCAGCCTTGACCTCCTGGGTCCAAGCAATCCTCCCACATCACCCCCCAACCCCCACCCAATCTGCCACCACCAGTAGCTGGGACTACAGGTGCGTGCCACTATGCCAGACTAATTTTTTTTTGTACTTTCGTTGTGAAGATGGAGTTTCACCATGTTGCCCAGGCTGGTCTTCAACTACTGGGCTCAAGCGATCTTCCCGCCTCGACCTCTCAAAGTGCGGGGATTACAGGAGTGAGCAACCCCACTCCAGCGGAGCTAATTTTAGATGTACCAAAGTGTCACGAAAATAATACAGACAGTTTTCATAAACACTTCTCCCACCTTTCCCTTATGTTAACATCTTACATGACCATAGAACAAAACCAGGAAATTAACCTTGATACACAAATGCTATTAACAAAAGTATGGCATTTAGATATCTCAAGTTTGTCCGTTAGTGTTCTATTCCTGTTCCAGTAGTTGAGGATCCCACTTGGCAGTTAGTTTTTATGCCTACTTAGTATCCTTCACCATGTCCTGAGTCTTTCCTTGCCTTTCATGACTTAACTGTTTTCAAGAGTACTGTCAGTTATTTTGTAAAAGGTTCATTCTGGGTTTGTGTCATGATTTCTCATGATTAGAGTGAGGGTAACACAGAGGTGATATGCCCTTCTCAGAGCACTATATCATAGTGTTGATATGCATTATCAGTGATGCTAGCTTGATAACTGGCTAAAGTGGTATCTGCTGGGATTCTCCACTATAAAATTGCTATTTCTCTCTCTTTTTAGATTCTGATCATCCCCATCTTTTGCTTCTCTAGGATTAATAGGTCGAAACCAAGAACCCTGTCCTCACACTATCCTTTTCACCCCTACACTCCCAACCACTCTCCCAAGCCACACCCATTCCCTATCATCTACCTGATTCCTTTCCTCTGAGTTTTCCTAAGTCAGCCATTCAGAGGTGTGTGCAGAAGCCAGATGCAAATACTCCTGGAGTTTGCTAGGGGAACACGGTACTTTCTGAACTTTCTTGCTGAGGTCCTGCATTTTCTGCTTGCAGGGACATTCTGAGCAAATGTGGCTAGCAACGGTCCACAGGCATGTCCAATCCAATTCCCAGCTCTGGCTGCAACCCTCGAGCACTTTCTTCAACATTTAACGTTTGGGTTTTAAAAATCTCTAATCACATTTCTCTCCAATTGACCATGTATAACTTCTTGCTAACCACAAGCTTGTATCCACGAGCTTCCTTTCTTCTAGAATCACTGCAAAGCTCCTCGCTTCTGTGGCGGTACTGCCAGAAAGGCAGATGTACAGTTGATTTTTTCAATCAACTGAATGTGGGGAGATGTGCTCATTCAATCCTCCCCTTTGTCACCATCTCCATCTGCCCCAAGTTTATTCCATTTCATAGTTTTCTTGTGCTGCCTCTTCAGATGACAAAGGGTTAGGCCACACCTCCTCCAGGCTCATGCAGTCTCCATTTTTAAAAGCCTTTGTGCCAAATTGTGTTTTGAGGCTCTGGAAAGCCTCAGGAGAAGCCTTCATTAGTCCACATTCCCTCTATGCCCTTTGTCCTGGTTACTATCGCTGTGTAAGGAGTTACTCCAAAATGTCAAGGTTCCAAACAGCCATTTTATTTTGTGGTTTTGTGAGTCAGGAATTCGGAAGCAGCTTGGCCATGTAGTTCTAGCTTGGGGTCTCTCATGTGGTTGCATTCAGACTTTGGCCAGGGTTGCAGCCATCTGAAGGCCCGGCTGGGCTGAATGTCCAAGATGGTGCACTCCCATGGCTGACAATTGGCTCTGGCTGTTAGCTGGGGTGTCAATTGGACCATGGACTGGAACACCTCTCTATAGGTTAGGTGCACACACTCTCCAGCATGGCAGTCTTAGTGTAGAACCAGGCAGAAGCTGCATGACCTTTCTGACCTAGCCTCAGACCAGATTTGAGGTAGACCCAGCATCTCTACAGGAGAAGTGTCAAAGAATTTGTGGACATATTTTGACCGTCCCTCCAACCCAACCCTATCCTGGATCCCCTCACAGCACCTAGAACATTATTCCTCCAGAACTCCCTTCTCTAACAGGGTTCTGGTTAATACCAAGTTCATCAGTCCTTTAGGCTGAGGTGAGGAGTATGTCCCTCCCATCCTCTTAGTTTGCTGCTGTGGGAGACCTGGGATCTGGTCTGAACTCTGCTAATGTTTGATTTTTAAGAAAATGACTTCACCTCTCTGGGCCTCTGTTTCTTCATCTGCAAAGTAGGAATTAGGAACAACCTCATGTCACACACTGTTAGGATGAAAAAAGACATGTGAATATCACACGTAGCACACCTAATCCATAGTAGGTGCATAATAGATTATGGAAGATATGGCTGTGGGCAAGGCATTTTCCCTCTTGGGGCCTTGGTTTATTTATCTCTGAAATGGGGGTAATAATTCCCCAATTCTTCTTCCCCACACAGATGAGAGAGCTCTTAAATAGGCTGCAGGGAAGGCCAGCCCAGAAGTCAAACCCTGACCCTGACTGGGCAGAAGGCCCAGCTGGGGTGGATGGGATGTGCATGCGTGCCAGGCAGCAGGTGTGACTCAGGCCGGTGAGGCACACAGGGCGGGGCTATATCTACCCAACTGAGCCTTATCAGATCCGAGCCGGCCACCACTTGGCCCCGTGAAACAAAGAGGCTTTGAGAACCAGGCTGAGGTGTGGGAGGTGGGGCCGAGCCCCAGAAGGCACAACTACCCAGGGACCAGAGGGCACAGGCTGGGAAGCTGCCACCACCTACCCTGCCAAGGAGGTTTGCCCTGAAGGGGCGCCCCCAAGGTGGGACGCTGGGTCTGTGTTCTCCAGAGAAGTCCTCCATTGTGGGAGCCCAGGCCTCTTTAGGACACAACCTGCTGGGGCATTTCCCTCCAGGCCCTCAACTCCATTCCTGCCATGGGATACAGCATTTCCCTTCCCCACCTCCCATTTTGAAGTCTCCCCTCCTCAAACTTCTAGCCCCAACTACACTGGCTCCCAATCCCTGGGCATGCCCTGAACTTCCCCTCTGTACATCTGCTCCTGATGATCCACCCACCTGCCCTTGCCCAAGTCACTCATACCCCTGAAGACCCAGACCAACACCGGCCCCAGGAAGTCTCTGAGCATTGCGCATCCTGCCCCTAGTCCTGTCTAATCGCTCTGCACTTCCTCTGGCGTCACACTGTGTGGAGCTTCTGTCTGAATCTTCATCCCTGTCAGAATCTGCTGAGCCTGGCAGAAGCCTAAGCCCACCAGGACCAGAATTGATGGTTATAAAAGTTGTACACTGCACAGGGCTCTAGGTTGAGCGAGCAGGGGGACTGCAATCCAGACATGCTCTGAAAGTCCCAGCATATACCCTGCACTAGTCTCTTCTAAATGGACTTCCTGCTCCGGGCACCAGACCAGGAGAGCTGCCTTTTCTAGTTGAGTGTCCCTGAGGGAGCACTTCTTACTAAATATTTCAATGGAGGGCTCCTATTTCCAGTTCCCACACAGGTGGCATAGGTGCTAGCAGTAGGCTCTGCTGTCTAAAGGCCATGTGCATTGGGTTCAGCCCTTTCCAACACAAGACCACTCACTGTCAGAAGCCATTCTATCCTGAGCCCTGTGTGTCTTAGGGAAGATGGCTGAGTGCAGGCCTGCAGGGCTTCCAAAGAGCCATGCAAGCGGTGACTGGGGCTTTCCAAACAAAAGAGAGGAGGCTGCAAGGCCCGCCTGAGGAAGAGTACTTACGGAGAGGCCCCAGCACAGCCAGATAGGGGAACCAGGGTGCAGTGAGCTTCTATAGAAGGTAACTGGCCCAGGCAGCTCCAGAGGCCTCGCAGCCAGGAAGTTCCCCCATTGTGACTCCTAGACCCTGACACTCCAGGTCCTCCCAGGGACCTGTGGACTTAGGCACAGGTCTTGCATTTTGCCTGGATTGGGATATCAGAGGCTACTCTGAATTTCTTTCCCATACATTTCCAAGACAGAGCAGAGAGGCAGGCAGACAGAACAGGTGCTTGGAGGGTCCCTTGAACACAAGTAGACCCTTGGATGACAGGGAGAGAGGATATCTCTACAGGAAAGCCCTGGACATCACCCTTACAGGTGCAGCCACTAAGGCCAAAGAAGACCAAGGTCCAAGGTCAAGGATGCTGTGGGTGGGGGAGCTGGATGTCCTATTTAAAACCCCCAAAGTTGACCTGGGCCCTTTTCTCATCCCCCTGGCTCATCCAACCCTGGCTTCCATCCTGGCCACTCTATTGCCTAAGTGTCTACAATCCGTCACCTTCTTTATGACCCTAGAGCCACTTCCCTAGTCTAGGACACCAACTTCCCAGTAGTGCTTCCACGATTGTTCCCTCTGGTCTGCCTTCCATACTGTAGCCAGATGAGCTTTTGGAAGCAACCTAGTCATGAGCTTCCCCTGTTTGAGGGCCCCCAGGATTGAGTCCTATTGCATGCAACACAGGCTCTGTGTCATCTGCCTCCTGCCTCTCTCTCCACTTTGGTTTTTGCCAAGCCCACGTGACCCACATAACTTTACCATGCTGGCCTAATGGTGGTTCCTCTAAGCCTGCAAGCCCCCAAACCTTTGATTTAACTATGTCCTTAGCCTGGATCTCTTCCACATGCCTGCCAGGCAAACTCCTTCTTGCCCCATGTTGTAGCGTCATCGCCTTCAGGAAGTCTTCCTAGTCACCAGCCACTCCATGGTGCTTCAGTAGCCACTGTAAGGATGTCAGCCACAGCAGTTGGTGCACCATGTGGATATCCCTGTCTCCCACACTTCTCCCTCCCAACTTAGGAGTTCACTGAAGACAGGCACTGCCTCTTTCCCCCAACTTGGGCACAGTGCCTGATATGGAGTGGCATCCATTAACACTATGAGATTGGCCAACCGCGGCGACTCATATCTGTAATCTCAGCACTTTGGGAGGCTGAGGTGGGCAGATCACTTGAGGCCAGGAATTTGAGACCAGCCTGGTCAACATGGCAAAACCCCATCTCTACTAAAAATACAAAAAATTAACTGGGTTTGGTGGCATGCATCTGTAATCCCAGCTACTTGCGAGGCTGAGGCAGGAGAATTGCTGGAACCTAAGGCAGAGGCTGCAGTGAACTGAGATCATGCCACTGCTCTCCAGCCTGGGTGACAGAATGAGACCCTGTCTCAAAAAATAAAAAAAATAGGCCGGGCGCGGTGGCTCAAGCCTGTAATCCCAGCACTTTGGGAGGCCGAGGCGGGCGGATCACAAGGTCAGGAGATCGAGACCACAGTGAAACCCCGTCTCTACTAAAAATACAAAAAATTAGCCGGGCGCGGTGGCGGGCGCCTGTAGTCCCAGCTACTCAGGAGGCTGAGGCAGAATGGCGGGAACCCGGGAGGCGGAGCTTGCAGTGAGCCGAGATCGCGCCACTGCACTCCAGCCTGGGCAACAGCGTGAGACTCCATCTCAAAAAAATAAAATAAAATAAAATAAAATAAAATAAAATAAATAAATAAAAATAAAAATAAAAAAAAATAAAATAAGCATTGACTATGAGCGAATGTCACAGTTGTGGATGCAGCAGCCTTTGGGGCTAGGCTTGGGCCCAAGTGGAGAAGGAGGCGTTGGATCTGCACTGCCTGGGTCTGGGCAGTGCAAGTGACCCTCCTCTGGGTCTCCGCACTGTACGGAGGATGGGAGAGATTTGGGCCACCACACTGCAGACACGAAAGATGATCTCCAGGCTGTCTCTTTGTTTCTTCATATCTGGGCCCAGGATTCCAGGAAAAGCTGTAGGGTCCCATTCCCACCCCAAATTTGTTCTTTTGAGGGACTGAATTCATACAAAGTTCTTTGTCTTTGAAATCTTTGAAATCTTTGTCTGAAAAATGAATTTGTTCCCTGAGGAGGCCTATCTAGAACAGAAAGGTCTAGGGACACCAAATGACTGTCTGCTGGACCACGTGTGCCCAACCCCAGTAGGAGAGGCGCCCCCCGACCCCACTCCTTCCCCCATGACCTGGGGAGTCATCCACTGCATGCATCCACACTCACCAACAACTTATCACTGCAATCTGATCTCCCAGGTAGAATGTCTACAGGGAGAGAATGTGTGAATGAATGGACAAGAGCATCTTGACCTAGGCCTGATATTTCTCACTGTGAATGAGTTCATGAACATTTTGGTCCTTGTGAGCCTGGTCAGTAAGAGTCTGCCACAGAGAGATGGGTCCACTCTAGATGTGTTGACAAAGCAGATTTCCAGACCTCAGATGCTGAGTGTGACCTTCCAGAGAGAACCTGAGTTCCCCAGAGGAAAAGCTTGGGGGTAAAAACAATGTGCACAAGAGCACAGTCTGGAAGGATTCAAATTCTGCTTCTGTTGTTTGCTGTGTAATCTTGGGCAAGTTTCTTAACCTCCCTGTGCTTCTGTGTTCTCTTCTGGAAAGTAGTAATATTAAATGAAGTACACACCACGTATGGTCATTATGAGTATTAAATGAGCTACTGAATGTAAAGATCTAGAATGATGCCTAGCAAGGGTTAGTCATCATTAAATGATAGAAATTATCAATACAGCCAGTGGAGCCCGATTTCTCCAGATGACACGGACCACAGAATAATGGTTTTCTCTGGCATTTTCTTCAATGGATGTGAGGAGAGGATAAGCTAAGAGTCTGAACAGTCATCCCCACCACTTTCAACACAGTCATCTGTGTAAGAGGACAGAGCCTGGGCAGTGGCACACTTCAACAACTAGCTCCCCAAGGTGGGGGGAAACCCTAATTTGTAGTCTCTGCCAATTTCCAGTGTTCTATGGCCACTGTGCCTATTTCAACTGACTCACAAAACTCCTGAAAATTTTGTATCACTGGACCTAGAACCTCAGTTTATCTGTAGTGAGTATAGAAAAATTTGCCTTGGGATGGAGGGATGGAGGGAAAGTAAAGAAGGGGGTCATGCTGTCTTGGCAGTAAACCGGGCCTCCTCTGGACTAAGCAGTAGTTCTTGAGTGTGGCCCATGGACCATCTGCCATGTTTGGGGTGTTTACAAAACTAAGCTCCTGGGCCTTGCACTGGATCGATTAAAGTGGAATCCTGGGCTGGGCACAGTGGCTCACGCCTGTAATCCCAGCACTTTGGGAGGCCAAGGTGGGTGGATCACGAGGACAGGAGATCAATATCATCCTGGCTCACATGGTGAAACCCCGTCTTTAGTAAAAATACAAAAAAGAATTAGCCAGGCATGGCGGCAGGCACCTGTAGTCCCAGCTACTTGGGAGGCTGAGGCAGGAGAATGGCGTGAACCCAGGAGGCGGAACTTGCAGTGAGCCGAGATTGTGCCACTGCACTCCATCCTGACCAACAGAGTGAGACTCCATCTCCAAAAAAAAAAAAAAGTGGAATCCTGGAAGTGGGGCCAGGAATCATCTTTAAACAAGCTTCCTAGGTGATCCTGACGTTTCAGAACTGCTGGATTAGAGATCTCTGACCTGTCCAAGAAGTCAGAATAGTCCACAAGATAGATGTGAATTTTACAGAATCTTTTCACACTGTGGTCCATTACCAACAGGGAAGAGTCAGAAGCCCAGGCCCCAACAGCACAAGGGCATGATTATAGATGAGTGAGGTGACCATGGACTAGTCATCTCTGTTCTCTCTCGGATCCATCCTTGTTTGGGGTAAACGGTGAGGTCAGTGTGTAAAGGCCCTGCCCTGCGCAGAGCACAGCTCTCTGCAGGGGCTTTGCAGAGCTACTGGGTGGGAATAGACCTGCAGGGAGGGTGGGAGGCCTGGAGTTTCTGTCCTTGGAGGAAGGTGAGCCAGGCCTCTCTGAGGAGGGAAGAAAACCCTGGACATACCCTTCCAGGGCTCCAAACTATCCGTGAATTGTCCCCTCTCAGCATCTTGGACTCTGTGGCTCTAACAACTTAAATAATTTTTATTACAAAAGGAAGAAAAGACCAAAACATCCCCAGAATTCTCCCATGGGCTTCCCCCTCCGCGCCAATAAATAAGGTATGGGAGACTGACCAGCGGAAGGGGTGGGGATCATGGTTCAGCAGAAGAGGGAGCTTACCCCGGGGGGTGGCAAGCACATCCAGCCCACTTCCCCCAGTCCCCAGCACTATGGTCACATTGGCCAGAACACAGAACTCTGCCCACTGACAGCAACAGTCTCTGGATGTGTCTTGAGGAGTGTGGCCAGGGAGGAATGTCATACCTCAGAATGGCCGGGATGGCTGCCCCACCCCTGTGGCCTTCCCAGTTCTGGACAGCATCGGGTCCAGCCAGCTCCATGCTGGCTCCCAGGGAATTTAGCAGCATCAACTGAGGTGCAAGCCCACCCAAAGGGGCCTAAGACAGATGGAATGGGCCCTCCCCAATGGGGGAGGCAGAGTATGAAAACTCATAGTGAGAGCAGGCTGAGTTGGGAGTCGCTGTGCCAGCCTCAAGGTCTCTAGGATAGAGGGGTCAACAACCACCCCCTCGCCAGCTCAGCTTGCAGCTCTATGACTACACCACGGCGGGGGTGGGGAACCCTGGTGTTGCCCAGTCAAGTCTCAATGATGTATCTCCATGGCAGAGGAGATGGCAGGAGCCAGTGCACCCCAGCACAGGTCCCTTCCAGGGCCAGCTCCCTCCTGGCCGAGAGGCTTCTGGACCCAGTACAGCAGTTCCAGGAGGGCAGCGGTGGAGTCCTTTCAGCTCCCTGCCCCGGACATGCCCAGTGGGTGGAAGCTGCCCTCTTCTAGCAGGAGACGCCCCAGGCGGTAGAGCAGCTGGGGGTACCAATGCACACCCTCCCCAGGGGTCCAGCTGCCCCACGCCAAGCTGTGAAAGAGTCTCAGGGGCCAGAAGGCCAACTGAGCCAGGTGGTGGTCAGCCACGGCCGCGAAGCAGGATGCCACCACATCTTCCACCACCAGTGTCCCGTGCCTTGTGAGTGGGGCATAGGCCCCAAGGGCCACGTGTGTAGAGACAGCTGCCACGCGGGCAGGCTGCAGGCCTGGCACCCCAGCCACCAGCACATACTGGCCAGGCTGCACGTGGCTGGCAAATGTGGCCCGGAAGCGGGCCGCCGGCTCCGTGTGATTGTCAGCTGTAAAGAGCAGGTGAGCGGGTGTGAGTGCCAGGCGGCGTGGGGGGTCCTGAGTCTCGATGACCTGGAAGGCTCTTAGCCTGTGGGGCTCGCGGTCCAGGAAAATGAGCACATCACTGAAGGTGGGGCTCCCGTCCTCCCCCATGGCCAGCACGCGGTCTCCCGGCCTCACAGCTGACAAGGCCACACGCGCCCCACTCTCCAGGCGTACCTGGGCTCCGGCAGGGAAGCAGCCGCCCGTCTTGGCTGCGGCCGAGTGCTCTGTGGGAGAAAGGGACATGAAGGTGTTACTGCTGTGTAGCTCGGCCTCCCAGTCACAACGATCCTCCCTTGGCCACCCCAGCCAGCCAGAGCTCCTCTTGCTCCCAGAGAGCCCCTGTCACCATATCCTGGCTCCTGCCCCCCACTTCCTATGCAGGCTTGAACCCACACTTCACTGCCCCCCATCCCCTCACTCCAATGTGATCTTCTGCCCCCTCCTCCCCAGCCTAATACTTTGCCAACAAGAGGAGCACAGTAGTGCTCCAAGACCCAGTGGATGAGAAGGAAAGGGCTGCCTCATGGAGCGGGAGGTTGCTTAGCTCCTCCGAGGCCTAGATGTTTTATTTCTCACCCCTTGCTCAGACACTCCCCAAAAATTGCCCTCTCAGGCTGATTCCCCAGGTTCTGTAACAGAGCTGGCCCTTTGAACGTAGGGATGTGGGAGAAGCCCACCCAGTGGGGCGAAGGCAGACTCCTGGGCAGCCTCGGAGTGAATGGTTGGGTCAGGAGCAAGCCAGGGGCGAGGACACAGTCACCATCTTCAGTTCATGTGCTGAGTCCCTGTGCAGGGACAGGACACTGCAGCATCAGCAAGTGAGCTGGAGAACAGTGTTTGGGGGTCAGGAGTAATGAACAGAAGTGGCCGTTGTGGGCTGGTGTTTGCAGTGAAGGGTGGATGGGGCTTGCAGTAGACACAGTTGGCAGGGAAGTACTGAGTGGAAGGTTCAGGGTGTGGTTGTGGGTCAGGGTAGGGTCAGGAATATCAACATGTGGGCCTGGGCTCAGTGTGCAGGTCTATGAGAGTGCGACTACTACATGCTGCCAGTGTGAAGGGCTGAGCCGGCAGCCAGATGGGGCTAGGCTGGAAGCCACACAGGAACCATTTGGAGCCTCCATGGCTGGGTTTGGTGTAGTTGACAGGGTGCTGACAAGACTTGAGGGAGGGGTGAGGCCCCAGTGCCTGCCGATTCTGATCAACAATGCGGCCAATCTGGGAAAATCCACTTTATTGAGTCCACTTTGTTTAGTCTGGCTCTCCTGGCTGGCTTTGCCCTGAAATGTCCAGCTTCAGGGCATGGGGGGTAGAGTTTGAGTTTGGGGACGCCTGCGCCCCAGGGAGGGCTGACCTGCAGCTGGGTGATGGGTTCGGAGCCTCTGGGCTCCTGGTCAGGCATGCAGGTGTCTGGGCATATCCCGGCCCCTGGCCCCACCACCCGCCTTACTCTGCACCAGGTGGGGTGGGGAGGCCTTTTCTGGCAGCCTGGCTTCCTCCATCTGTCCAGCTTGCTCTGTCTTGCACCTCCTGTGGCAGGCTCTGGACTGTGGGCCACCAGGTCAGCACCCAGCAGCCCTGGGACAGGGCCCTATCTCCCTAGGCTCCTACCATGACACTACCAGGCATGGGATGAGCAGGCAGTCAAGGTCAGGAGTAGCGTTGGAGAGCGCCGCCGATGTCCTCTTCCCCCGGATCCCTGCCTCCATCCCTGGGCGGGCCTCTTCACCTTCTTGGCACTAGGCCTCCTGCCCACGCCCTGCGGCCCCGGCCCCGGCCCCGGGCCCAGCCCCCCGGCGGCGGCTCACCGGACTTGACGGAGCAATGCACGTGGGCCTTTGACTCGTAATACACCCAGTCAAAGCCGGCCTCCACTGCCAAGCGCGCCAGCAGTCCATACTTATTGCGGTCGCGGTCTGATGTGGTGATGTCCACCGCGCGGCCCTCATAATGCAGGGACTCCTCTGAGTGGTGGCCGTCCTCGTCCCAGCCCTCAGTCACCCGCAGCTTCACACCGGGCCACTGGTTCATCACGGAGATAGCCAGCGAGTTCAGGCGGTCCTTACAGCGCTGGGAGAGGAATGTGCGCGAAATCAGCTGGAGCGAAATCGGCGGGAGGAGACTGCCGAGGTGCAGGTGTAGGCGCAGCCTCGCCCAGAACTCTCCCGCCACACCCACGGGAGCTGGAAGCCCAGGAGGGTGCTGTCCCTCTCCCTTAGGAACAGAGGGCCCTGAAGTGCTCCCTCCCTAGCATACAGCCTCCCCCGGGGATCTAGACCGCACGACGGTATCACAAATCTGGAGGAGGCATGGAGGCAAGCGCCCTGGCGGCGCCTTTTCTGGTAGGTAGAGGTCTCCTGCCTCCCTGTGCTGTCTTCAGCTCCGGGTATCCATCCCTCCACAGACAGGACTACATCTTTCAGCGCCCGGTCCCTCTGTGCCTCCAGCAGGAGGGCCAGCCAGCTGCCGGGAGGGATGAGTGGCAGCGGAGTCGACTGCCTGCGGCGGGCCTGCGAGGCGTGCAAGGCCCGAGGTGCCCAGTAGGTGTCACCGCAGCCTCAGGGCTGAGGCCTGGGGACGACGGGCTCTGGAGGCGCGGCAGGTGCAGAGCGTCTCAGCAGCTTCAGGGGGTGTGTTGAAGGGGAATCGCCGGCCTGCCTGGATCCCTCGAGCATCACGGAGGACTCCTGCCGGGACCCTCTTATAATCCCAAACCGGCCCACACCCCCGCTAGAGATGACAGGGCCAGGGAACCAGAAACCGGTGGACTAGCGCCAGGGCCGCCCAATGCCGGGCCACATGCAGCGTCTTCCTCTGCAAGACGCATAAGGGGCTGACAATCCCAGACCTCCAGGACCTCTGCACCGGTGGCCCGCCCCTATACCGTGGGAAGGAACTCCATAAACCAAGCTTCTGATCTCAGGGAGCCAGCTCCACCACCCTCCTCATGTGGAGTTGGAGTAGAGCCGTGCCCTGGGGGAAGGACCCAAGCGGCCATCCCTGGTTGCTGCCTCCCGGTGTGCCTGGGTCCTGAGAGCCCAAGGGGCTGTGCGGCTGACTCTGAGAAGCTGGGGCGGAGGCCTTGGCCTGAGGGGAAAGGCCCTTCCACCAGTCCTCGACTCTGAGATTCAAGGCGCCAACCAGTGTGGGCAGCCCAAGTCTCAACCTACCCCCACCCTGCAGAGCCTGGGCCTCACAGACCCTTGGACTCAGCCTCCTAGGAGCCAATAGTAGCTACAACCCAGGGCCTTGCAGGTCCTCGCTGGTGCACAGCCTGGCTGGGGGTGCTTACTGCCCAGGGAGGGAGTTCCGCTTGCTCCTTTGTAGACCCTGCTGTCAGGCTTCTAGCCCCCACCTATGCCCGCCTGCAGCCCTGGTTCCCCGCCTCTCTCCCTCACTGCCACCGCCCCCTCTCGGGTCCAGAGCCCGGGCGTGCGCTGTCAATGATTGCCCAGCCCGTGGCCCGGATCCTTATCTGCATTCCTCGGCGCCCGGCCCGGCCCGGCCACCAGCCAACCTTCGGCCCCGACACCGGCCGGCCAGCCCCGGCGCCAGGGTGCATGCTGAGGGCCCTGAGTCTAGCTGCTCTTCCCAACGGATCTAGAAAGTCAGGGGCCTGCTTTCAGGGGGAAGCCTCGGGAGACCCCGGAGGAAGGGGGTGAAGGTCTCTCCCCTCGCGGACCTGGCTGCAGGGAAGGAAGTTTGCGCCTCTAAGCTTGGGTGGAGCGCGGGTCCTGCTCCCAGCATGCAGAGACTAGCGTCAGCCCTGTTCCCTGCCTCCTTCGGCATCTCAGCCCCTCTCTTCCACCACCAAGCCCAGGAATCCCCTAAGCTCAGTCCCAGAGCCCAAAGACTCCAATAACCTACCCTTCCACCGCAGTAGCACCCCTCAGCTCTCCGAACAGACACGTGGGCTCGCTGAGCGGGTTCCCTTTCCCACCTCCACCTCCCCATTCAACTCTTCCTCGCTGTTCTTAACCCCAGACCCAGCCGGGACGGACGCTGCTCCTGGAGGGGGCAGCGCATAGAACCAAGAGCGCACAGGGAGGAAAGACCGTGGTGCCCCTACGCATCAAGAGATTCTTTGCCTCAGGGATGCCGAAAGGTTTCAAAATGAAAGGGGCACAGCTGTGCAGAAGGTTAGGCCGGGAAGGACTGCGTGGGTCCCGGAGGCGCAGGAGGCAGCCGGGTAGAGGTACCTCCGGGTGCCGCGTCTGGCTGAGCTGCCAGTACTTTGGGGCAGAGGAGCCGCCGCCAACCTGCTGGGCTGTGGGGCTTGGCAGCGAGGAGCTCTTCTAGCAGTCTCCGCCGGGCTTGGGGATGCCGACACTCCTGCCTGGACCCCTGGCCAGCCCATCGTGGGCAGGAGGCAGCGGGGCTTGGCGAGAGGGGTAGGTGCCAGGGAGAGTGCCAGCCAGTCGAGAAAAGGTGCCAGGGGGTGGGTAGGGCCGGGCAGGTGGCGGTGCTTCGGCGGCGGCGCGCTGGTAGGGCGGATCGCGCTCACCTGGGTCATGAGGCGGTCGGCGCCTGTGTTCTCCTCGTCCTTGAAGATGATGTCTGGATTGTAATTGGGGGTGAGCTCCTTGAAGCGCTCGGAGCTGCGAGCGATCTTGCCTTCATAGCGTCCGCTGGCGCCCAGGGTCTTCTCGGGCACGTTGGGGCTGAACTGCTTGTAGGCGAGCGGCACGAGTTTGCGCGGCGGTCGCCGGCGGCTGCCCACCACCCGGCCCGGCCCGCAGCCCCATGCCGCCGGCACCACCAGCAGCAGCAACAGGAGCAGGCAGAAGTGCAGTCGGGGCCGGAGCCGGGCGGGAGACATGGCCAGGGAACCCGGGGAAGCGGCGGGCGAGGGCTCCTGGTGGGCTGATGGGCAGGCGAGTCGACGGGAGCGCTGCGGGGGCTCAGGCGTCCAGGTGGCTCCGGGGGGCTCCAGGCGGGGGCGCCATGGGCGGCACGGTGCGGCCAGGGCCGGCGGGACTCAAGTGCGGGGCGGGGGCCCGGGGCCCGAGCTGGTGGCGGCGCGCTGTCCCCCTCGGCGCCTCGACTCTGAGCTGCCGGGCTCGCCGGCCGCCAATAAATAGGCCGGCCCGTTTGTTTTGGCAACGCGGCGGCGGCGGGGGGCGGCGGGCGGCGGGGCTGCGGGCCGCCGGGCTGGGCTGGGCTGGCCGGGCCGGCGGGCTGCAGGGCCCCGCGGTTAGCACCCCGGCCCGGCGGTCAGGCGGCTCGGGCGGAGCGGGAGCTGCTGCCGTCTGCGGCGCGGCCCGGGGCCGAGTGAGAGGGGAAATGGAAGAGATCCGGGCTCGGGCCCCGCGCAGACCGCACCCTACCCATGTCCCTGCCTCCTGTGCGCTCGACAGCGAACCTGCAGCAAGGGCAACACAGCCTCCTCCCCCTCGGGCGGGCGGCCCCGGCACTAGCCAGCCCTAGTCCCGCTCGCGCCTCCGCCGCGCGTCCGCCCGCCCGCTGCCCTCTGCGCCCCCTGCGCTGCCCGAGTTTGCCCTCCCCGCCTGGACGCGCCCCACCCCGCCCTGGCCTCGCCTACCGGCTCTTCGCGGCTCTGGGGTGCCCCGCCAGGCGCAAACCTCCCGGACAGGAGCTGCCACCCCCACGGAGACCGCAACCCACGGCGCGGCCGGACGCGAGGGGCGGGGGGCAGTGACCGGACCGCACAGCCGCCTACGGTGTCCCCTGCGGGGAAGCAAACCCAAAAGGCAGGAGGCCGCTCATAACCTGGTGCCCCACCCTGGCCCAGGCGACGCGCCCTTTCAGCTTGGTGGAGCTGGGTTCTGTATCAACCTGGTGCACATCCCACAGCCTGCCTGTTGGCGTCAAACTAGGGGTGGGGAGTCTAGCCTTTTGAAGAGTCAAATAGGGGGTTTTAAGTTGGAAACACTGTTAAAAGCGACAATATGAAGTTGCAAAGGGATAGGTCAATATGCAGAGAAGGGTAGCTAAAATGGTGACATCAACAGAATACCGAGGAACCCTGACTGACCATGTTAAAGAGGGGCCGCAAATATCTCAGTAACGAGGGCTTGCTATGAATGCCAAAATGATGCAAAGTCATCGGAACTGCTAAATAATTACTTGCTTCTATATTACACATTTAAAAGAGCAGAGAATATGTAGAAACAACTAGGAACGTGAACATGTGTTATGTGTTTTTATACGACATTCGGGAAAGCTGAATGAATTAGGATCCCTTCTGTCAAAACAAGTAAAGGCAAGTGTGTTAAAGGCAAACAAAAAACATCACCACCACAACACCAAACTATATGATTTGACTGAAATAGATTCTGCAAATCCAATAAAGGTAGAAATGAAAAGATGAGAAATAAAAAGGCTTAAAAATTATCATCCAAATTCTATTAATACAATAGGTACCATTTTATTGGTACTTATATTCCTGAATATTGGAGTTATTAGATATTATTGTACTACTTGTTCTACTTGCATTATCTAATTTAAACTCAAAACGGCCAAAGGAGCTATTACTGTCCACATTTTACAAATGAAGATATTGAAGTTCAGAGAAGATGAACAACTTGCTAGTGGCTGAAAAGCAGGGATTGAAGCCTATGACTCTGGCCCAGCCCCAGTTTTCGCCTAGGGAGGTGCATTGTCCCTCTGTGCAGGACCAATCCACCCAACACCACCGGGTTTGGGGCTGAAGTAGCTCTTCACAGATTTACTCACACTCTCTGGATCAGTTTTATAAACACAAATTCAGGATTGGATGAGACTCAAGAGAGTGCTTAATCTAAGCGCTTGAAAGGAAACTGAGGCCCACAGAAAGAAATTTAGGATTGCTCCACTAGGAGTGGAGTGGTGCCTGCAATGTGGAAACAAAATGGATCGCCTCCTTTCCTCCCCTTTGCCCGCACCTTCTCCCCACCCCGCATGTTCTTTCTTGCATTGGCATTCAGATTCTGTTTCCTAGTCAAAGATGAATGTTCCTTCTTTTCCCTGAAAGCTTTCCAAGAGCTTTAACTTGTATTTTCCAGGGCTCAAGAACTATCTCTGCGATATTCTCCATCTCCTTTCCCTCCTGCCCCACTACCTCAGATTTCTGGAGCGGGGTCAGTACCTCTCACAAACCAGACAAACAGGGGCTCTCTGTTTTTATGGAGCTGCATGAAAGAAAATTCCATAGGCTTCTGCGGTCACCTATCCCAGTGTTTAATAATATTCTTCTAGAGAAGTTTCGCCTTAAATTTAGTCTTTCTCCCTCCCTCTCTAATGCAAATTCAACTCATTCCTCTTTTTCTGGCCTTGGGGTTTAGGGCCATTATCCTGCTGATTATCCTTCATGCATTGTCTTGAAGAGTTGTTAAATTACTTTCATTCTTCTTTTCTCCAAATAAGAGACAATTTCTTTAAGTTCTCTCAGAGGTTCTAATTTATAATCATTTATTAGTTTTTCCATTCTTCCTCTCATTTCTCCTCTCTCAGACTGTGATTCTAACCTATTAAATACAAATCTGGTAAAGATCTGATCCATGTCAAATAAGTTCTTATGCTGTAAGTGCTGCCATAGCTTGTCATCAGGTGTGCCACTGCAGCAGAGCCACCTCGTTGGTTGAGATTGGGCTTCACTAAGACCAGACCCTCCTATGCCATGCTAACTTAGGAGCAGTGATAAGGGTGTATGCTGGAGAAGCAGAGGGAGACCAGTGTATCAAGTTTTTTCTCTCTGCCAGGTGCTTTACACAATTAGTAAAATCTCCACAAGAATCCTCTGTGCATGACATTATTCTCCTTTTACAAATCTATAACTCCAAGATCTAGTCGCCAAGTAACTTGCCTGGGGTCCCAGAGCTAAAAGTTGAACGCAGAGCTTTTTCACTCCAAAGCTGTACTCTTTTCTCAGGACATAATGGTGCTCCAAGATCTGAATCTCAAATTTGGGTCAACATCAGTCCAACCTCCTTCAATGGAGGAAGGGCGGAGACTGGGAGCACCATAAAGTGACCTGGAACACTTTAAATCCAACCTGGGGCCTCAGTACCCGGGTCATTTCTTGGTTGCCTATGTTCTTAGCTGTTCAGTAGGTGTAGGGTGGCTTTTAAACTGGGCTAGTAGTTCCTTAGACCTATCAAACAAGACCTGGTTCTTTTTCTGATCATTGCCAGCCTCTGCCAGCAGTATTAAAATTGGACAGGGGCAGAGTATGCCACTCTGGAAGCTCCAATGGCCTACAGCCTGGGACATGTGACCTCATTATCAGGAGAGAGATGCAGTGATCGAGCCTCACTGGGCTCGACCCACCTGAGCCTGCTGGTAAAATCACTTTCTTCTCTCACCTTTAGATCTCTTCTATCCTTCAATCAGCTCTATTTTGAAGATAACAAATTATCTATTGCTTTGGATAATACGATTAATTTTTTGTTTAGAAAAGTGAAAGTTTAAAAAAAATTAGAAATGGAGGGAAATACATAATAGAACATAATTTAAATATCTACTTAGTAGACTACCATGTTAGCATTTTTAGTTAATCTTACTTTAACGCTATATAGTACAAATACATTGTACTTATAGTATATACATGATATTCTATAGCATATCTTCACATCCATGTACATACTGCATAGGTCCGCACTTCTATAGTCGACTAGTATTTTTTCTCCTAATCCTGCCACTCGACTGGATCAATCCAGCTCTAAATCCAAGGGTGGTAAGCCACAACCAGACAACTTTCAGGAATGCAGTTAGTCCAACACCCTCCAGTGACCCAGTGCACAGCAACCCTGGCTCAGTAGAAACAGTGGACGTGGAGGTGGCAGACCCGTGCCTGAACACCATCTTTGCTACCTTCTACCTGTGTGACCTTAGACATGTTTCTGAACTTCCATTTCTCATCTATAAAATGAAAATAATATCATATACCTCATAGAGTTGTTGAAAGGGTTAACAAATATAAGCTTTAAAGTACAAATGTTACTTATAATTCACTTTTATCCTCTGCTGGGTTCACTTAGGAATAGCAGCAGTTTTCTGATTCCTATTACTCATCTAGGGGGAATACATAAGGAGGCTCATGTGTGGTGCCCCAAGACAGCAGTGGTGATTAGGAGCCCCTACCTCTTTCTATTAGTGAATATCTACCTTGATGCTATTGTATAATAGGCCCATAAGAACACAGAATGCAAACAGAAAAGTAGAAGATACAGTTGTCCTTGAGGAATTTACTATTTAACCTTAAAGATAAATCATGAAAACAAAAGACAATTACAAAGCCACAAATGCTACTCACAAATGAATACAGAATAATGCATTATAAACTAGATAGGCTAATAGATTAGATGAATTTGGTCTAGGAGAATATGGAAATAAGAAGTGATTAGCCTGGGGTTAGACCTCTTGGATAAAATCAGTTCTGAAGGAGGGAAGGGAACGACTGAAAAGAATGAAGAGGATACTCAGGAAAGGGGAGTGGTACAAGCAAAGATGATGGCCTAGTAATGAAGAGCCAAGTTAGATGATCTAAGAAAGAGAGGAAACCCTAGTATCATCTCACAAAACCTTCACAAAAACCTTATGAAGTTCACACTATTATCTTAATTTTACAAATGCAGAAACTCAGGTTCACAGCTTGTCCAATAGGGAGCTGGAGTTGGAATCCAGGCCCCTGTTGACTCCATGGCAACAGTTTCTTGGCGAGTGATTCCCAGAGCAAGCATGCTGGGTTGTCCACCTCTGTTCAAGTCAACCATTTTCCTTCCTAAATTGAAGTAACTGTTTTTCCTCCTTCTAGAACTGTTACCTTCTTCTTGGGCTTTTAACACCTTATACTTTATTTGACTGACCACTTCCCCAACAGGATGGTGTCACTCTGACTTCTACTGTTGATTTTTTGAAAAGGTAAGCAACTCCTTACCTTTTCAAAATTACCTTACCAAAAGGTAAGCAAATTTGGCCCCATGTGCAGAAATAAAAGCATACCTTTCAAGCCTCTGATCAGTCCAGGTCACATTTGGAGATCCAACTAGAGCCACTCAAAACTAACAATGCTTTGAAAGCTGGCTGTTGATTAGAAATGGGAATGTCAAGTTACCTTTGCTCAAACAATAAGCTCATTACGAGGTACTTCAGAGAGAGTCAGGCATTAAAGACCTTGCTTTGATGACTTTGAAAAGCTAGGAAAAGGCAGAATTAGTTACAGAGTGTTTTTCCCTCAAATCAGAGACCAAAGATTGTGGGAAACTCTTATCGTACAGAAAGACATTTACAGAAAAAAAGACAGACGTCTTTTTTATCTAGGGCTGGGCTCAGTGGCTCACACCTGTAATCCCAGCACTTCGGGAGGCCAAAGCCAGTGGATCACTCGAGGCAAGAGCTCAAGACCAGCCTGGCCAACATGGCAAAACTCCTTCTCTACTACAAATACAAAATTTAACTGAGTGTGGTGGTGCGCGCCTATAATCCCAGCTATTCAGGTGGCTGAGGCACGAGGATGGCTTGAACCCCGGAGGCAGAGGTTGCAGTAAGCCAAGATTGCACCACTGTACTCCAGCTTGGGCGACAGAGCAAGACTCTGTCTCAAAAAAAAAAAAAAAAAAAGAAAAAAAGAAAAAGAAGAAGAAGAAAAACAACATACATACATATATCTCTGTACATGGATTATAACACATTGACTAACTAATGAGTTATTTTTTTTTTCCTGAGCCACCATGCCTAACCTTTATTTCTACTCCAGTCTCTATTTGAGAAGAAATGAGTTGCTTAATAGAAAATCTTAGAAAACACTAGTTCAGTGAATGTTCAATAACACTCAAGTGATTCCCTGGCACACCTATCAGCTTTCTGTAATTGGGTTGTACTAGTCTACCCACAGTCTCTTACCCGGTCCCTCTGGGTAGAGATGGTACCCTAAGGATGCTGGGGATCTGTAGCCAAAGAAAGCAAGAAAGGATACAGTCAATTACTTTTTAGTAACTTGTACTCTTAGCTTCTGCAAAATGACAAGTTTATTCTATTCTGGTTATAGCTAACAAAAGGGTATTTAATTCTCACTCCTATCCTACAACAGAGTGCCCCAAACAAAACAGACTTCATTTATATCCACAAATTTCTAAAACCACCCAAGATACTGCTGGTGTGAACAGGGGTGTCTCATGTGTGTGATAATCTTTCTTCATTTATTCACTCAACAAAAAAAAAATTTTTTTGAGAACCTACTAAGTGCCAGACACCATTCTAGGTGCTTGAAATGTGACAGAACAAAAAAACAAAACAAAACAAAATCCCTGTCCTCATGGAACTTTATTCTAGTAAACAGGAGTTGGGGAGACAGACAATTTAAAATGAACATAAGAACACCGAGAGCCATGGCTCATGCCTGTAATCCCAGCACTTTGGGAGGCCAAGGTGGGCAGATCAACTGAGGTCAGGAGTTCGAGACCAGCATGGCCAGCATGGTGAAACCCTGTCTCTACTAAAAATACAAAAATTAGCCAGGCATGGTGGTATCCACCTGTAATCCCAGCTATTCAAATGGCTGAGGCACCAGAATTGCTTGAACCAGGGGGACAGAGGTTGCAGTGAGCCAAGATCGCACCACTCAATTCCAACCTGAGTGACAGAGCAAGACTCTGTCTCTAAACAAATAAATAAATAAACAGGCTGGGTGCAGTGGCTCACACCTGTAATCCCAGCACTTTGGGAGGCCAAGGTGGGTGGATCACCCGAGGTCAGGAGTTCAAGACCAGCCTAGCAAACATGGTGAAACCCCATCTCTACTAAAAATACAAACATTAGCTGGACATGGTGGTGCGTGCCTGTAATCCCAGCTACTAGGGAGGCTGAGGCAGAAGAATCACTTTAACTCAGGAGGGACGTTTCAGTAAGCCAAGATGACGCCATTGCACTCCAGCCTGGGCAACAGAGTGAGACTTCATCTCAAAAAATAAAATAAAATAAAATAAAATATATAGTTGCACTTCAGTTTACAATGAACCCACTAAACCTACTGTAAGTTGACAATATCCTAAGTTGAAAATGCATTTAATATACCTAACCTATCAAATGTCATATCCTAGCCTACCTTAAACATGCTCAGAACACTCATATTAGCCTACAGTTGGCCAACATCATCTAACACAAAACCTGTTTTATAATCCAGTGTTGAATATCTAATGTAATTTACTGAATACTATACTGAAAGTGAAAAACAGAATGATTGTATGGGCACTCAAAGTACGGCTTTTACTGAATACAGATGGCTTTTGCACTATCATCAAGTCAAAAAATTGTAAGTTGAGCCATCATACATTGGGGACCATCTGTAATAATAATAATGTGTTAGAAAGGAATAAGAAAGGACTATGGGCAAAACACCACATTCCAAGCACCTAAAACAGGGTGAAAGGATTGGGGTGCAGCCAGCTTGTGGCAGGAGGGGGATGCAAGGTCAGAAGGCAGATTCCTCCGTTAAATAGAGTGGTTAATGTTGGTCTCATTGAGAAGGTGCAATTTGAGCAAGGACCTGAAAGAGGAGAAGGTTTTCACCAACCAGGTACCTAGGGGAAGAGCATTCTAGGCAGACAGAACCATGGCACGTCATGGAAATAACAAGGAGACCATTATGACTACAGAAAATAAAACTAGGTGGGAGAGTCGCGGGAGAGGAGGATGGAGTGAGTAAGCTTAATTTTCTACTTTCTGATCACGAGGGTGTTTTTCAAACTTTTTGTAAAGCTCAGAGTGAAGATAATTTACCCTTTAAAGAGATTTACGTATTGACATGTAAATATAGACACAACATAATTAAGTAAAAGTAGGTAACAAAACAGTATTTACATACAGGATTCTTTTAAACTTTAAAAGAGAGAGAGAGAGAAAGAGAGAGAGAGAGAAACCCTCTCATGGTTCTCACTTTCTCCTTCGTACACTTAAAAAAATTTTTTTTTCTTTTGAGACGGAGTCTCGCTCTGTCACCAGGCTGAAGTGCAGTGGCGCAATCTCGGCTCACTGCAACCTTCTCTTCCTGGGTTCAAGTGATTCTCCTGCCTCAGCCTCCAGAGTAGCTGGGACTACAGGCGTGCGCCACCATGCCGAGCTAATTTTTGTAATTTTAGTAGAGACGGGGTTTCACCATGTTGGCCAGGATGGTCTTGATCTCTTGACCTCATGATCCGTCAGCCTCAGCCTCCCAAAGTGCTGGGATGACACGTGCAAGTCACCTCACCTGGCTCCCACACTTGAAAAATTTGAGAGGAATGCTGGGTGTAGAGGCACTCACCTATTGTCCCAGCTACTCAGGAAGTTGAGGTAAGGAGATTGTTTGAGCCCAGAAGTTTGAGACCAGACTGGGGAACTCAGTGAGACCCCATGGGAGAAAAAATTTTAAAAATGAAACAATTTGGGGGAAAGAATCTATCCTTTAAATATCAACTTCAGGCTGGGCCTAATGGCTTTCCTTGAACCCAGGAAGTTGAGGCTGCAGTAAGCCATGATTGTGCCACTGCATTACAGCCTGGGAGAATGAGTGAGACATCTCGAAAATAAATAAACGAAAATTTTAAAAATAAAGGGGAAATTTAACACGGTGATATTTTCAGCAAAAGGCAGAGAAGACTCCTCACTAGGACACCCAGCTTGTGAGGCAGCTGACTTCGAGTTTGTACTTGGCTGTCATGTACCTGGGACGTACCAGGCACAAGTCACAGCCACACTGTTTTTGGAGGGGTCACCAGTCAACGAGATGAAGTACAGTGAGGCCCCAGTTCCCGTACTATGGACTAGTGAACGGTCAAAGTGTGTGTGCATTTTTAGAGTTTGACAAATGAAAATAGCAGAACTGTGCCAAATGAAACTATTTAATCTGTTCATATAGGGTAGGGGTGGAGCAACAGCAGAGAACACTTCAGGGTTTCTCACCTAGGGTGCTCTGTGATGACTCAGGGACTGGCCTGGCTCCTTTGGGTCATTGATCAAAGCCATTTTGAAGCAGGGACTGCTTAGTAGGAGCTGAGCTTTCCACCAGAAAGACAACTTAGGAAATAGTTCCTGGCTGTGAGAACCTAAGAGGTATCCAGAGGGATGGGAATCTCAGAGATAATGGCAGTCATCAAATGGAACTGAAGCAGGTAGAGAAAGTGGTTTCAAAAGGATCTAAAGGTGATGGAAAACATTTCAATGGTTAAGCCACTTAGATAACTAATAGGAAGAATTCAGTGGGAAGAAAGATCCCCACTGGAAGCTCCAGAAAATGGGCTATACTGCTGACCAGGAAGGGAGATACAGAAAGCCTATAAAGTTGGCTTAAACCTCATGTTGGTTAAACATCATGGTATTCACAGACTCGAACTGCAAATGAGAAGATCCAGTGGGAAAACATTCCAGATCACTAAGGGACGGCACAGGGTTGTAGGAAATGTATTGGGAATTAGATAGAGAAACCCACATTCAACAAGAAACAGGAATCCTTAAACACGTATTAACTCAAATTATATACTTACTGACTGCATTGAGTGCTTATTCACTATCACCACCAACAGGGGCATTATGCTTCTTGCTGAATGGCCACAAAAACATACTGCCTGTGTTCAATAAGCCTACAATCTGCCGCAGCCTCCTGAGTACCTGGGACTACAGGCGCACATCACCACACTAATTTTTTTTTTTTTTTTGAGATGGAGTCTTGCTCTGTCGCCCAGGGTGGAGTGCAGTGGTGCGATCTCAGTTCACTGCAGCCTCTGCCTCCCAGGTTCCAGCGATTCTCCTGCCTCAGACTCCCAAGTAGGCTAGCTGGGATTACAGGTGCGTGCCACCACATCCAGCTAATTTTTGTATTTTTAGTAGAGATGGGGTTTCACCATGTTGGCCAGGCTGGTCTCGAATTCCTGACCTCAGGTGATCCACCCACCTCAGCCTCCCAAAGTGCTGGGATTACAGGTGTGAGCCACTGCACCCGGCCCACCACACTAATTTTAAAAATGTTTTGCAAAGACAGGGTTTTGCCATGTTGCCTAGGTCTCAAACTCTTAGCCTCAAGCAATCCTCCCACCTCAGCCTCCTAAAGTGCTGGGATTACAGGTGTAAGCCATGGAGCCCAGTCTCAAATTTCCCCTTTAGTACAATCCAGACACTCAATCTTTTCTTTTTTTCTTAATTCAAAATACCATTGTACAGCTTGTCCTTCTGAAATGATCTATTCCCTTTGTCTTGCCATTCTAATTATGTAAATTTTCCTGCCAGATTTAATTCACACCTATGAAAGAGGGCAACACAACGGACATTACCACTACCAGAAAACCACTCAAGTTGGGCCATCAGTATCACCTTCAAATGTCATCACACTGTTATTAGTATTGCTGTCATATATGAAACAAAACCTAAATTATTACCAGCTTTGCCTTCCGCAACTAGTGCCTCCTCATTCCTCCCACGTGACAGGACACCCTGAAATCCCCCCTAGGCAACAATGCTAAATGAAATTGGCAGTCTTTCCTTCTTGTGTGGCATCAGGCTTTTTCTGTCTTGAGTAAGGGCTGTCTTTATCATGCATGATTCCCAACAGTACTGCTCTTGACCCCTGAGTGGAGACCCACACCCTATGGAGCTTCTCTACTAGCTCCAACCCCTTTCACCACTCCCTGCTCAGCCTTCAAGGCCTGAGGTAGGAGGGAAAAGCCAGGATGAAGTGGCAGTCAAGAGGATCACCCTTCCCCTACTCCATTCTCCCCTCTCCTGTCACCCATTTCTGACTGGCCGTCAATCCTATCAGGGGTCCATAAAGCTGGGAGGACTCTGGCCCGGGAGAGGGGGGTAGGGGTTAGGCAAACAGGCCAGGGAGGCAGTTGGTTGAAATTTAACCACAATATTCTCAGTCTCTATTGTTTTGAGTGAGGCCCAATATTTCCACAGCAGGATTATAGGATCTGATTAACCATGTTAGACAACAATGCCGAGCTGGGATGGGCTTCCCCTTCCAGCTGCCAATATGAAAAAGTAAATACAACACATTTCAGAAGGGACTCCCAGCAGCCCCTGAGCCCTACTCCCCAATTCTAACTCTGCTACTGTTTTGGGCCCCAGAGTAAGGGGAGGGAGGAAGAGTGTGGCACTGCATGCTCCTTTAACTACTGGCCCTTGGCCCAGCAGGACAAGTAATCCTAGCACAATCTTCCCAGGTGAGTCAATGGCTGTGCGCTCCCCACACCCTGGAGCTCTTCCAGTGCTTCTTCCGGGTTCCCCTGGTAGACTGGCCCAGATTCTCAAGAACCCATGAGAGTTGGGTGCTGAGTGGGTGGAAGGGTAGCAAAATCTGTTGGACTCCAAACAGAGAAACTGAGTGGGGTGGGACTTAATAGCTGAGAAGAGTGATGAAGCCTTTGCTAGAATACTTGGGTGCTACCTAATGATTTCCTGTGTGCTAGGATAGAGAACTGAGAGCCCAGAGCTGAGAGGATACATAAAAGGCCACCACAAAAAAAAAGTCTCAGAAGATGGGATGAAAGATCAAGAACAGATGGACTTCTAGATCCTCAAATAGAGAAGGATTCCCTATGGTCCCTCTTCCTCACATAAGACAAGCTACCTCATACCCTCCACACACTGGATGTTCCACTCATGGTGAGGTCTTCTGAGGCCTTGGCCAAGAACACAAGGAAAAAACACAGAGCAATGAGCTGCCCTGGACAAGAGCACCCTGTAGCAGCTTCCAGGGCGTCACCACAGCTGGGAACCCCCCTCCTACAAAGCGTGGGCTTCCTTCTCTTCCTGCATTCCCCTCTGTATCTAAGAGCCTAGCGTAATCCATTACAATTTTGCTAGCCCATAAATTTATGCATGTTAGTAACAGAGATGAGGAACCAAGGTTCTTGAGCTCTGAGTTTGGTAGCTTCCTTGCAGTATGTCACTTATTCCTTTCAAACAGATTTTTCTTCAAGAAAAATTAGAAGACAGAAACTATTTCACAGTAGAGTTTAGAAAAACATATTCTGATTGTATCAAAACCTAGTTAACGTAAAATTATATTATTTAATGGTATAATACCCCTGTAGTGATATTTTCTGAGTTAGGGTTAACACTGACCCTGTTCTCAAAGAGTATAATCTAACGAAAGGATGAAAACAGAAAAGTGCACAAGAAATGTGTCTATTAACACAGTCTACATTAATAGCACAAGCAGAACAGACAAAGTGAGCTTACCATATCATGAGGAAGGGCTATTAAGAGAATTTAGGCTTACCCTATACTCTTTGGAGTGAATTTGTGTAGTTTTGTAAGTTGGAGAAAATGAGAGACAGAATAAATGGAGAGAGAAAAATGCTCCTGATGACAATGTAAGGAATGAAACCAGGAGGAGCAGCACAGCCTTTTCCATTCCCCACTCCTCCCGCCAGCTTTGTACAGAGTATACAAGGGGCCCCTGCTTATCTCCCAACAGACGTGGGCCAAGGAGGAGGTAAGGGCTTGGGAAAATGGGAGGTCTAAGTGAAAAGGAAGGAAAGAAAAGGGAGTCCAAATGTACTGCTGGATAAAAACAAGCAGCAGTAGGGCTGAGTATCAAGAAATGTGAGCATCTCTTCTTCCCCCAGTGCTCACTGTGGGTGCGCTGTACCAGGCCTGTGGAAGGATTTTGGTCTCAACAGGCTAGACTCTTTCCAGTTCAGAGCACAGGAACACAGATCTCACTCTTTGCCACCTTACACCATAGGAATTAGCTCCACAGGAGTCAGGGAAAGATAGAGACTAGAAGTTTTCTTTTTGCCTTCTCAATAACTTTACTATCCCTTGGAAATTCTCCTTGATCTGGGAGACTGGCTGCCTGGTGACAAGAGAAGAGAATGACCCTAGTGGTATCTTTCAGGACCCAGCCTGAGCTCTGCTTTTAAGAGTTGCTGGGGAAGTCCCCATTGAGGCATGAGAAAAGGAGGTGCTATCCAGCTGGAGTGGAAAGGGATGAGGCTTTCTCTCCAAGCAAAGAGCATGCCTGTCCTAGCTAACTACGGGGGACCAGCCGGCAAGGCCAAGTAGGCCTTGCAACCTAGGTGGCGCTATTTCTCTACTTTTTAGGTCGAGTTCCTGCAGGAACTTCCTCGAGGTCCCAAGTCCTGCTCCTGGTTTGCTGGCTTGCTCGTGTAAACCACCTTATATTATTTTTTTTTCTAAAAATACTCCAAAGCAATTGAAAGAGTCCCTTCTCCCACCAGCCAGCTCTGGCCCCAGCCCCAGCCCCGGGGAGCGGGCGGGTAGGCGGGGAGGTGGGCCACTGCTTTATTAAACACAGGGAAAACTAATATTTACGGAATAAAATTTATGGAGCAGCCATGAGAATTCGACCCTTTTATGTGCATGTAGAGTGGGGGTTGGGCCAGGCTGGGGGCCTAAGGGAGGGGCCCAAGCCAGGGGGCAGGGCTGGAATACAGCCTGGCTAGGCCAATTTGTCAAAGCAGGGATTTCCCTGGAGTTGCCTTAGGATGAATGATGCTCAACCACTACCCCTAGTTTTTGGGGGTAAGGGCTTCAGGGCAAGAATGCCTATGGCAGGGCCTCTCGTAGCAATGTTTCTCTAAGGACGTATTTAAGCAATACCCCCATGGAGACAGCAACCTTTGGGGATGAGGGGGGCAGTGGATGGAAGGTTACTAGCTATACTATTACTTAACCTTTTTGGAAGGTCACACATTCTTTTTGAGAACATCAACATTTTGCTCTAAGATTTTACCTACTATTTTGAGGGATTCACAGGCCTCTGGCCCCGCTGTGATGAAAAATGTCTTGAGTCTGTGTTCTTAGAGTACAGGGAATGCCCAGGGTGAAGAACCCGTATTTTCTCCAAGCTTGCTTGGGAAGCCTTTCCATTTCCCATGTGCCTTGTAGATAATGAAATCTGACTATCTAAATTATGCTGAAAAGAAACAAAAGATCGGCTAAGTGTGGTGGCTCACACCTGTAATCCCAGCACTTTGGGAGGCCGAGGCAGGTAGATCACCTGAGGTCAGGAGTTCAAGACCAGCCTGACCAACATGGTGAAACTCCGTGTCTCCTAAAAATACAAAACTTAGCTGGGCTTGGTGGTGGGTGTCTAATCCCAGTTACTCGGGAGGCTGAGGCAGGAGAATCGCTTGCACACAGGAGGTGGAGGTTGCAGTGAGCCAAAATCGTGCCATTGTACTCCAGCCTGGGCAACAAGAGCAAGACTCCATTTCAAAAAAAAAAAAGAAAGAAAGAAACGAAAGGGCAAAGTAAGCCAGCTGATAGGCTGTTTTTATTTAGTTCCCAATTCACTTCGATGACAGTCACTACCACATAGCACACTCTAGGGTCCTCTGGTCTGGGGGTAAAGTTATCAGCAGTGACTGGGAAGGAGCCTTGGTGGAGCTCTCAGACTCTGCTAGCAGGAAAAAGCATGAGGGTAAGTCCTGGAGTCCTCAAGAGCTCCTTCCTTGAAGAGGCCCAGGGGAGTAGAACATCCTATTGAAAAGAGGCAAGGTCATGGGATACAGACGTTTACAGTGGGAGACTGGAAAGAAGGACCTAATGTCCTTTCTGGAAAATAAATGTTTTCATTAGTGTATATAATAATGCTGCGAAGAACTCAGCTGTCTGGGCTTAAATTCTGGCTGTCACTTATTAGCTGTACGATCTTTGATAAGTCACTTACTCATTCAAGACCCAATTTCTTAGTGGGTTAACAGCATCTTCCTCACACAATGCCATGAGGATCAATGTCAGGTGCTCATTAGAGTTCCTGGTATACATTAACTGCTCAATAAATGTTAGCTATTTATTATTGTTTTTCTTATTATAATTATTTTATTATTGTTTGATCATCTTCTCTTGAGACTTGACATCAGGACAGAAACACCAGTATATATACAAGATATATGAATAAGGAGGCATTTAACCATCACAAGTAAATAAACCAGAAATGGGACAGGCATGGTGGTTCATGCCTGTAAACCCAGCACTTTGGGAGGCTGAGGTGGGCAGTGATCTCACTAGAGCCCAGGAGTTTAAGACCTGCCTGGGCAACATGGCAAAGCCTTGTCTCCACACACACAAAAAATACAAAAATTAGCTAGGCGTGGTGGTGTGTGCCTTTAGTCCCAGTTACTCAGGAGGATGAGGTGGGAGGATCGATAAACTACCCCTCATGGTAGTTTAACCTGTTGCCTATACTTTGGAAACAAAGAGAAAAATGCATTCAAGTTTGACACAGGAAAGCAGCAATCATCTATCTATCTTGTGCCCACCATGAAGAGAGTTCTCAAGATCAAAGTTTCCAAATGGAGGTTTAGCTCTGGCCACTGCAGAGAAGTTTAAGAAGAATCTGAAGGACTGGACTGATGGCTAGACTTCATCCAGAGACAACAATGGGGTGGTACCCAGTGAAGTGAATTGGGTTATGAGCTCCACAGCATAAGTGATCCCAAAAGCAGGGGAGTGTGAGTGCTTCTTATTCCATGCAAAAGACAGAAGTGGGTCTCTGAGGAGTGTCGGGGGCTGGCTGGCTAGAGACTCTAGGGAAAGGTAGACAAGGCTCCCTGAGTGTGTGGTGCTTTCTTGCTGACTTGTCCTATATACCTAAAGTCCATGGTAGAAACTTGAATCTACAGAACCTCCACCAAAAGAGAGGAGAGCATGGGATTCTCAGAGACTGGCTTCCACTTGAATAGGAAGGCCAATTCCCTGGGACCTGTCAACATGAACTTCAGTTTTCTTGCCCTTACAGTAGGCCTCTGACTGGGTCACTGTTTTAGAAATATTGCTGCCATGCAAGCTTCTTTCAAGGTGAAGCTTGGAAGCTATTCTCCAAGTCCATCCTCAGCAGCTGAGGCCACAACAGGTTAACTGAAGAGCCCCCTTGGCTTCTTCCTCTTGACCTTTGACAGCTGAGGTCTCTGCAGAGGGCCTGAAGTACCCTAGAAAAAAGGGAACCCAAGTTAGTAGGGGTTTTGAAATAGTTCCACTGAAATTAGGAAAGAAACTTTCTTCCTCTCATGGCTCCTGGTTAGGATGAGGCCTTCTTTTTTTTTTTTCGCCCAGGCTGGAGTACATGGACACAATCATAGTTCACTGCAGCCTTGAACTCCTGGGCTCGAGCAATCCGCCTGCCTCAGCCTCCAAAGCAGCTGAGACCACAGGCACATGCCGCCATATCTGGCTAATTTTGTTTTTTGTAAAGATAGGGTTTACTTTGTTGCCCAGGTTGGTCTCAAACTCCTGGCTTCAAGTGATCCTCCTGCCTTGGCCTCCCACAGGTTGTGATAACAAGCGTGAGCCACCATGCCCAGCTAGAAAGAAGAGGCATTCAGGAAGTGTCTGACATAGGTATTTTGAAGTCTATGTCAGGCAGCAAATGTGATATAAGACCCTAAGCAGGAGATGGAGATGTCCCTTCTCCCCTAAGGAACAGCCTCGCTGACTATCACTGGTCATCACTGGCCATCAGTGGAAGTGGGATAAGGTGAAAGAGGAGTCGAGGCACATCATTCGTACAAGAACTACAGAGAAGAGACAGCAAGGGAAGATGTGCAAGACCATGACTCTCCATCTAGACACCTACAATTTGGAGCCTGGTCACAAATATCCCTCAATATTGTTGAGGCAGTGCCAATGAAGTAGCAGTTCCAGGGACCACTGGTTTGGGGGATATAGGTGCCAACTCTCAGAACACCATCCAAGAAGCTGCTCATGACTTACTGTGGACTCTTTCTCAGGCACTGAGAGGGTTAGAGCTGAGGAGACCAGTTGTTCTGGCTGGTTTACACATTGGCTATGAATTCCTTGCGGGGAAGCACTGTTTGAGGTCTGAGGATCTCCTGAAATCAGAAAGATCAAGAGAAGATAGTGATAAATGCCTTCTTCTTACCAGGAAGACATTAGTATTCACCAAGCATTCTGATAAAGGCCAGGGTTTGGTGCAAATATGTAAGTAGACAGAAGTAGCCACAGGTCCAACTTCCAGCTGACTTTCAGAAAGCCCTGTTTCTGCTATGAAGATTTCCCCAGGCCCACTTTCAGCAGGTAGGATGAGAGTTTCCTTTACTCAAAATAGCCAGCTGTTCTTCTACATATTCCCTGACATGTCTCAGGTATGGAGATTAACTTTTTTTTTTAAGAGATGAGGTTTTTGCTATGTTGTCCAGGCTGGTCTCAAACTCCTGGCCTTTCCTACCTTGGCCTCCCAAAGTGCTAGGTTACTGGTGTGAGCCACTGCACCCAGCCAGGGAAACGAATCTTTCTCCTGGTTCTTTTGCTAACCCTTCTAAGCACCTAGACCAGAGCCACCCAATCAAACTTTCTGCAGTGATGGAAATGTTCTGTGTCTGCACTAACTTGGTAGCCACCAGCCACATGTGGCTACTAATCACGTGAAATGAGGCTGGTGCAAAAGAGAAAATACATTTTTAGTATTATTTCATTTTTATTAATTTAAACTTAAATAGTTATATACAGCTAGAAAACTATCATATTGGACAGCATAAACCTAGATCCTAATTGTATCTTCAGACAGACCAGGTACCTCTGGAGTGCTCACCAGTGCCTTGATGCTTCTGTCCCACTTGGACCTCTTGTTTGGTGACTGCCATATACAGATTCTGCAGATTCATGACAAAGGGCTTTCCATCACCAATGCTGCATGCCTCTGGCAGTTTCTGTAAGAGAGAGGAGATACTGTCATTGGTTACACTGTACTGCTGGAGAAGCGATCTAATACCCCACATGCAGAACTGGCATCAACCCCAAATGAATATAAAGCAGTTAGATCCAATAGGGGGCGTCCATATCCAAGCCTGGTGGCACCAATATAAAGATTTCTCGGGACATCTCCTCTGAAGGGCAACTCCAAATGTATATCTTATTTCCCCTAATCCTTAGGTCTATTATGTTTTCCCATGAATACCCTATAGATTTCTAGGCTCTTTTTCCAAAGGGATGATTTCCTAGAGGGCTACTTTAGGAAATTATTTCTCCTAAATTTTCCCTGAGCTGAACAAATTACTATTTTCATTAAATTCATTCCTAAACTAGAGAAACATGATAAAATTCAGGATAAAGGAGAGAGAGCAAAATGGTAATGACAGACTGAAACACACAAAAAAATTATGGAGCTGTGATGTTCAGGCAGAGGAGACAGGAAAAACAAAGCTGACAAAACTTTTGAGGCCCCCTGCCATTTTCCATTCCCCACTGCTGTCCCACGCTCCTTTACTCTATCACCCACATGCTCACAGTGGGCTGAGATTCCTCCAAGGGGGTGAAAACTGTTCTTGAGGGGTAAAAAAAATTTACTCTTTTAAAGCATAAAGCGTGCACACACATACACACACACACACACACACACACACAGCGTACATAGATTTTTTGGTATATCTATGGCATTAAAATTTCCTGAGAGAGAGTGATTAGGCAAAAAATGTCTTAAAAGGTTCCTCAGGGAAGTGATAATTTTTAAAAGGCTGAGAAACACTGTTATGATTACATTATATTTATCTGTTTCCTTCACTACAGAATGAACTGTGGACTTATATCCAGAGCAAAATGATTTGCCTAGTTGTAGTTTCATACACTTGGCTGAACTGGGTTGAGGGAATGGCTGAAGACTGAACAAAGTGCAATAAAAATGAGATGAAAGAGTAGGGTATCTAGTGGTCCCAAACCTGGCTGCACTTCGGAATCTTGGAAAGGGCCCAGAACTATTTCACCTGTTCCTAGGCGTGCAAATCACCATGGTTCCCAGCCAAGTTAGCAGGTCCCCAAGAGCAGCCATGCCAGCAGCTCACATGGGAACCAACCCAAGAATCCTGGATTGGCCCATATCGTGGGTCAAGGGCACCTTTTTGTGCTATAAGGGCATTCATTTCTGAAAGCCCCTCGTGGGAGAAAGATAGAAAAGACAAAGTGTGAGAAACAGGAAAGCAGGTGCTGAACCAGTCAGGATAGCTGAAAACCTTGTTGATTACCAGGAAATGTCACATACATTTCTACTCCAACCCTAGCCCCATAAAGACTATATCAGGCCTGGACTTTCACTGGAAACCACAGGCAATGAATCAGTGCCCCAAGTCCAAACTTTGCCTCTAGCCAGTAATCACACTAGGAGTCTAACAGCCCTCTGGCAGCATTCCCTGAGGAATGAACTGAAACAGGGAAGGTAAACTATCAGGCCACACCACCTCTACCCTACCTCACTCTACTTCCTAAGTTCAGCTCTCTAACTCTCAAGACACCGCCTTCAAAAGAGGGTTCTCTCCTCCACAGCCAGAGAGCCCTGATGGTGGGGAGGCAAACAGCTGCCCTCCTTCCTTATATATTGACCTCTAGCATCTCCCTTCATACTACCCAAGAAATGCAGCCTCTCTTAGGGTCACTCATACATGACTTAGTAGGCACTGTGCTATCTACACAAATGGGTTAGGCAGAATGAGGCAGTCCAGAGTCATTTCCTCCTGCCCTTTCCATGGAATCAAACAGATTCATCAATTTGTCAGGGTGACCTTCACTCAGCTCAAGTATTTAACCTCAAAATGAAGTGCCAGAAATGTTGGACCTGTGTCTAAATGTGGAAACTAATCTAAGCCCTTCCTCTGTCCTTCCCCTTCTCAGAGAGATCTGGTCCTGCAGTTGCTGGCAAAGTTATTCCACCTGACCATCTATTCTCAGAAAAGTCCTAGCAACAGCATATAGCTAGAATTGTCGAATACTTAAATATGCTAGACATTGCTCTAAGTACTTAAAATGTATTAAACCATTTTTGTGTTTTCTACTACTATTTTCCTGGCATCTAGAAGAACGCTGAGGTCACCTCACGGTAGAGGCTCAGTAACTATGTGTGAATAAATGAGCACGGTAGGCACTAGCATGACCCCGTTTGGCTGAGATGGTCCCAGCTAGTAAGTGGTGGCACAGGGTTAGAGCCCAGGCAGTCTGGCTTCAGGGCCCACACATATAATTACTATCCTATTTATTTCCCTGAACAGCAAAATTTTAGTCAAAAGGGCAATCCAGCTTCTCCAAGGATCACAACCTGCAATCCTTCACATCCCAGATGACCTGCCATCCAGCTGAGGAACAAGTTCCCCAAGGTGTCAAGAAAAGGGAGCAGATAAAAAGGAGACAGCTGGATCAGACTGGAACCCGTGGGAGCTGAGAGACCATACTCTTAATCCCATTCTAGCCATTCCCCATTATCACAGATTCCTTGGGCCTCATTCTCAAAATATACTAGGGAAGAGAGGTGGAGAGGCAGGAGCTTGGGAAAGAGAAACATTAGCTCCTGGGGCAGGACAATGGTAGTGGCTATCTGGGGCAGGCAGCAGAGATCAAAGGGAGAATGCTGGAGTCAGGAGTAAGTAAAGTAAATAGTGCCCCCTGCCATAGGTGCGACTGAGCCAGGAGCACGATGTACCAGCCACAATGCGGGTCACTGCCCAAAGTGGGGAGGGAAAGAAGAGTCAGGTCAGCCTACTTGTAGAATGTGTTCATCTGATTAACCCAGAATCAATTCCAGTAAGCAAAAAAGTTACTGAGAGTCTGCTATGTGCCAGGCACTACAGGATTCAAGGCAGGGGAAACAGATGCATCAATCCTTCCCTCATAACAGGTCTGAGTTAATAAAAAAATAGTAACTCAGAGTCCCTACCTCAAAGATTTGCATGTGGGAGATAGGCAGACATATGTTGTTTTGTTTTATTTTTCAAGTGATTTGCTATAACAGAGTTCTTTTTTTTTTTTTTTTTTTTTTGAGACGGAGTCTCGCTCTGTCGCCCAGGCTGGAGTGCAGTGGCGCGATCTCGGCTCACTGCAAGCTCCACCTCCCGGGTTCACGCCATTCTCCTGCCTCAGCCTCCCGAGTAGCTGGGACTACAGGCGCCCGCCCCTGCGCCCGGCTAATTTTTTCTATTTTTAGTAGAGACGGGGTTTCACCATGGTCTCGATCTCCTGACCTTGTGATCCGCCCACCTCGGCCTCCCAAAGTGCTGGGATTACAGGCGTGAGCCACTACGCCCGGCCTGCTATAACAGAGTTCTAAACAAAGGGTAATAGGGAACCAGAGAAGAAGAAAGGGATGAATTTTGACACAGAATTCTGCAAAAAGCATCAGAGGTGGTGACATTAAGACAAGCCTTGCAAAGTTAGACTTTGGATGTGCTGGAAGTAAGTGAAGCATAAAGGTGTGAAGACAGGATATGTGGATGTGTCTCATGGGAAACAAGACTAGAAGGCTAAGTTCACATTCACTAGTTTGCAAAGGACTTCATTTTTTAAGGTTATGCCCAAGGGAATTTCCTTTTGTTTCACAAAGTGGCTTTCTCTGCTCTACAACTGTTTGCCAAAGCTTCCTTGGCTCCAAACTAGCATTGATGGAACAACGAGGAATCCAGAGCTGCTTCCAGGCTTCGCTTTTTAGATTCTCTGTTACATTTACCTAAACTCTTAGTACTTCCTCATTACTTACTTCTAGTAGTGTGATTTTTCAACAGCCACAAGAGCTATATTACTCTCCCATCTCCAGTTCGCTGGGACTTTGGACCCTGGTATACAGCCATACCAGAAACTTTAGGCAAACCAAAGTGACAGAAATCCTGTAGGGCATTTTATTTCCCCTTCTTGTCCCTGTTGCAGCCCATCTTGGTTCTGAGGGTCCAACCTCCCCTCTTTAGAGGTAACTCTCATCTTCATGAGGTCTAAACTCACTCCCAGTGGTCCAGAAAACCCAAGACTCTCTCAGGATTTTCTAGAGAGCTTCCAATTAGCATTTTCAACTACAAATACAAAATCTGCCTCTCCTCCCTGCCTTACTTTCCTCTGAGTTTCAGAAAAGAAACTTCTAGAATCCTGGGTAAGAACGGCTAGATCTGATCTACTGCTCACCCTATAAATATGGGCCCACAGTCTGAGGATACAGGTTTAATGCAGAAAAAGGGAAAATAAGCTAACTGGAGCTCTCCAGAGTCAGCCTTTGAGCATGTCTTTGGTTCTGGCACCCGCCCCAGAAACTGGCACAGCCCCAAGGCCCTGGCACTAACCATCACAATATCGCAAGGGCAGGGCTCACAACACGTGACTTCCCTAAGAGTAAGAATTCCGCTCCTCCCTCTTGCAATGTGGTAAACATTGCTGGTCTGGATACAAACTTCCTTCCCTCGGGAGCCCGGGTCTCCACTTAGGGAATCACAGCAATGTGAACCATCAGCTTCCCTTAGGAATAAGAGCACATTAGAAAACTCTTCTAAGGTCTCAAATGGCCAGGGAATTTGCCAGAATAAAGAGAAAGGAACAAGAAATGTAGTTTAGGAAGAAGACTCTAAAGAGAAGGACTCTTCAAGAAACGTAACTCCCCCTCTGCCAATCCATTCATATTTAACAAATATTTGCTGATCATCTACTGTGGTGTTTGGGACTATTTAGATGCTGGGAATACGGTAGTGAACAAAAGAGATAAAATTCCCTGCTCTCTTGAAGTTTACATTCTAGAGGGGAGATCACCAACAAATATATAGCTAATTAAAATGTATACTCTGTGAGATGGTACTATTACCATCCAAATGAAATCCCTAAATCAAAGATAATCTGAAATGGCCCTGGATCCACGACACAGACCCAACTGCAGTAGTAAAACGCTGAGAGTCAGAAGGAAAGATGAACCCAATGCATGAGGATAGTATCAAGGTTTAAAAAAGAAAGCCCAAAGTAGCTTCTCACTCAAAGAGGAAGAAGCAAGGCTATTCAGGAATTAGAAGAAAAAAAAAAGAAATACACTTTAAGTTCTGGCCTTAAGGTCTCCAAGATGTGGATTTGTACCTAAGGTGGTCTTCTACTGGCTAGCTGTGACACTGTGGGCAAGCCATCATACTTAATGGTTTATTGTGAGAGAGAGGGGAGGGAAAGGAGAGACATTGGGAGTCAGGCACTGAGGGATCAAGACTAACAACATTTACATCACAGAATATGTGAAAGAATTAAATGAGAGAATTGAGTAAGTGCCCAAGAAATGTCTGTTCCTTCCCTTTGCAAGGCACACTGAGACTTTTCTTGCCTGGCCCTACTCCAGTGAGTGCTAAGTGGACTTAAGAAATGCCCTAATGATAAAGTACATAGAGAAACCAGGTCTGATCCAATTACAGATGGTCCCTGACTTAGGATTTTTCTATTTTACTGATGATGTGAAAGTGATAGGCATTCATTACACTCCTTGACCTATGATGGGGCTATCTTTGGATAGTCTCATAAGTCAAAAACACACTTTCAACTCAGGATATTTTCTTTCTTTCCGCTTTTTATTTTTTATTTTTTTTTGAGATGAAGTCTTGCTCTGTCTCCCAGGCTGGAGTGCTATCTCCGCTCATTGCAACCTCCTTCTCCCAGGTTCAAGCGATTCTCCTGCCTCAGCCTCCCAAGCAGCTGGGACCATGGGCGCCTGCTGCCACGCCCACCTAATTTTTGTATTTTTAATAGAGATGGGGCTGCACCATGTTGGTCAGGATGGTCTCGAACTCCTGACCTCAGGTGATCCATCTGCCTTGGCCTCCCAAAGTGCTGGGGTTACAAGCATGAGCCACCACGCCTGGCTCTACTATTTTCAACTTAGGATGGATTTATTGGGATGCGGCCCCATTGTAAGTTGAGGAGCATCTGTATTAACTTCTCTCCATTGGTGTCCCAAAGCACACTATTATCCAGTCAAGGTCCAGATCAGGGAGACACAGAAATCTACCCAGTAACCTGTGGGTAGTTCACTGCCCACCATCACCACACTAGCCGACTCCTCGGTCTCTAGTAATGACCGAGGCAGCATGGCTTTTGCATCAGAAGGTCCTGGGTTTAAATCCCGGCTTTGCCAGTTACCAGGTATGTTACTAACCCCTTTTAGCCTCTGTTCCCTTACCAGAAAAATGAGGAGACCAACAGCTACTTTGATGAGGCTGATGGAAGGATTCCATGGGATGATATGTTAAAGGGTGTCTGCTCAGTAGGTATTGTCTCCCTACCTCCCCCCAAATAGCCCCTGCTTCTCAAAGCTCTCCTTTACTCTCCAATTCTTCAGGACCTACCCAAGAGGCCAAGGTTTCATCTTCATTCTCTCCACCCTCTTTTCTGGGTGGCAAGTATAACAGTAAAGAGTAAAGCTCCTACTCTCTCCAGAAGCACACAAAGCACAAACAGCTTGCTTCCAACAACATTTTAGCAAGAGTATTCTGCACAGCCCAACTGATCCCACAATGCTTGAACCAAGAACTCTCTCACCACCATTTCCTGCTTCCTAATGTGGCTTGTGCAAATGCTCTGCTATGTCATTTCCATTTTCAAGTAATATACACTCAATAAGGGCTATCTGGAAAACACAAAAATACAACCTGCAGATATAGATCATAAAAATAGCTAACAGCCAAATGGTTTTTGAGGGGATTAATTTCACAGTTTCCTCAGAGTCTGAGAGAAAAAATTCTCAGGACAGAGAAAAGAGATAGGGTGGTGATATCTGGATTTTTAGAAGACAACTGTTTCATTCTCCTTTCTCCTCATTTCAAATTTTCCATAGCAGCTCACTTGGATGAGCTATCTCTGAGTTTCAGGCAATAACCAACTCTGATACTGGGTCTCTCTCTCTGTCCTCACAGAATACCCCTCTATCAGTTCACTGATCAGAAACCTTGGTGATTTGGGAGAACACATAGTACCCTAAATACACAAGGCACACTGCCCTTGAAGGTCCAAATGTGAAACTGAAGAGACAGCTGACACTGCCTCTGTGTTTGGTCTGATTTAGCTTTGTTTGGGTCTGTCCCTGCAACAAGGTCTTCCCTGATCATGCTGCCCTGTTGCGGCCGACCTCGCCACGCTCTATGATTAGCCTCCAGCTCCTGAGCATCCACTCAGTGCTGGGCTATAAGGAAAAAGAACACACAGAAACCCAAACTTAATCTTGTGTTTAGGGACCTTGCAAATTAATTAAGTCATAGTCCAACTCGCGCCCCCCGACCTTTAAAAACAAGGTGGGAGAATGGATGCAGCCATACAGTCATATAGCGAACATGCATGTATGCAATCTAGTCAAGTTACTAAATCACTTTCTTTGTGGCCTCCCTTCAAAATGAGATAATTTTGCTGCCTCTCTCTCACGATGCTGTAAATGCAATGGAGTAAGATAGGTGCAGAGTTCAAAACAGTTTGAGACAAAGTCCAAGTCCTATGTATACTGTTCAGATTTTTCTGGTTCAGTCTGAGGCCTGGCTAGCTCTCTGGACTGCAGGGTCAGAAAAGGAGGGGGATGGGAAGAGAGACTATGAAAAGAGGTCCAAACAGAAGGCTTGAAAAATATTAGTAAGATTAACTTTGTAAATGCTTTCTATGTGCTAGGTACTTAGGCTATGCATTTTGACACATTACTGCAATTAACCTCCACTGTTACCCTATCAGTTGGGCTCTAAAATCATTCTCATTTTATTTATTTTTGGTTTTTTAAAGTTACTTATTTGTCATGACTTGAAGCCCAATCTCATTTTATATATAAGAAAACAAAGGCTTGAAGAGATTAAGTAACTTGACCAAGGTCACAGCAGAATGGGGAAACAGAAGGCCCAGGAAGTTGAACTCTAGAACCTACACTTGAATCACTATACTATAATGCCTCTTACCAATGAGACATCCATTTCTCCCTGCCATCTCCTACCCCTGTAAGGAAGTGGTCCCTGTTCTGAGGTCTAGTGGTACTAGAAGCTGGCTCTCACTTCTCTTCTTAAATCTCCAAATAGCTCAAGAGGCTGAAAGAGGGAAAAGACAAAATGCCCTCTAGAAAAGGAAAGCCTTACTTCACCCCTTGAGTGTCCTCCAAGTATACTGGAAAATCAGAAAAATGAATCTCTGGTATGGGAAGTCTCTAGACTTGAATCTCCTTTTAAAATAAGTACAGCCCCTCAGAGTCATAGCAGGAAGGCCCCTCAGCTCTGCCCCCAAAGAAAAATAATGGTAAAGGGAGTGGAAGTGAAGGTGGGGGTGGGGCAGTAGCTCTCATAAGAGCCCTTTGTGGTGGCTGCCTCTGAAAGGAGGTTTTGCTAGACAAGGTGGAACTTCTCAAGGTGACAAGCAAATGGTACAGACTGAGCTGTGACCCTCTGCTTGCTCTATAGCCACCCCCTCCCCTTTGGAGGGCCAGAGCCTAAACTGTCCCTGGAGCCCCACCCAGCCCCAGCACAAACCATGGCTTTCTAGTCTGGAGTGCAACTAACGAGCAGCAGAGGGGCTTGGGGAACGAAAGTGGTTTCCTGGGGGGGACGGATCCTCAGAGCCCCTCAGAAAGTGTAGGAGCAACTCTCATTCGTTCTTTTCTCTACTCCCACTCCTTCTCCAAGAAGAACAAGCAGCTCCTGTCAGCTCTGGCTCAGGGAAGGGGCTCCAACCAGCCTAGCAGGGGAACAAGCAGTTTGAACATTATTTTAGTACCTCTCTCAAATTCAGCCACCTCAACATCCTCTTCCCAAATGGAAATGAAACAATGTGGTAGAAACTGGAAAGAACAAAAGCATCAGATTTAATAACAAAAAGAAAATCACAGCTATAAGGCCGATAGTCTGGCTCTGAAAGCTCTTCATCCCTGCCCTGTGCTACTGGCACTGTGCAGGAGTGCAGATTCCTTTTTTTTTTTCCTGTCTTAGTGGAGAAGAGAGGACAGTCAACTGGGTGTCTAGGGTACAAAATTGATTTAGAGTACCCCGCAGTATCCTCTGTAGGACCTCTACCACCAAAAGGATTCTCTTTCACTCCAGATTACACGCTTGACAGCTGGGAACACAGCCCATAGCAGCCACGTTCTCATGGACTCCCTGCCCCCATCCCGCCTGCTGCCCGCCTCTCTGGAGGGTGGCAGTGTCCTCTCTGCCCTGAGAAATCTTACTCTATAGGGTGATGCACCACCTCCTCCACCTGCCACACACATTGGAAATAATATAAGGTACTGATCTTCATGACCTTGAAGAGGTAAAGATTTCTTAACAGGACACAAACTATAAAGGAAAAGATTGATAAATTGGACTAGATTAAAATTAAGAACTTCTATTCATCGAAAGAGATATTTAAGAGAGCAAAAAAGCAAGCTACAATGTAGGAGAAAATACTTGCAATACATATACCAACAAAGAACTCATTTCCAAAATATATTAAAAACTCTTAAAAATCAGTAAGAAAAAGACTTAGTCATACCTAAGTCTTAGTCATATTTAAATGACTGATAATTACATAAAAATGTACAGCACCTCATTGAGAAAATTAAAACCACAACAGAATATCACTACATATTCATCATAATGGCTAAAAGGAAAAAGGAAGATAATATCAAGTGTTGACAAAGAAATAGTACAACCAGAATTCTCCTAAACTGCTTGTGTGGTTATAAATTGATACAGTCATTTTTGAAAATAGTTTGACAGTATCTATTAAATCTAAAAATATACACACCTATGACCTAGACATTCCACTTCTATGTATTTCTCCAACACAACTAGGTAAATACATGGTGGTATAGTTTTACAATCAAATATTATACAGAAGTGAAAATTTAAAAAGTATGGCTACAAAGAGCAACATGGATGAATTGCATTAACATTTTGGGCCAGGTGTGTGGCTCACACCTGTAATCCCAGCACTTTGGGAGGCTGAGGCAGGAGGATTGCTTGAGCCCAGGAGTTCGAGGCTACAGTGAGCTGTGATCGTGCCACTGCAGGCCAGCCAGGGCAACAGAGTGAGACCCTGTCTCAAGAAAAGAAAAAAAAAAAAAAATTAACATTTTGTTGAGTAAAAGAAGTCATACGCAAAATAGTATATACTATATTATTCCATTTCTGTGAAGCTCAAAAACAAGCAAAATTAACTTAATGATCATATTAGAAGTCAGGATAGTGGTGTTACCCTTTGGAGGTGGTAGATACTGGCAGATAATAGGGGAGTACTTTTGAGTACTGGAAATTTTCTAGCTCTTGATTTGGGTGCTGGTTACACAGCTATGTTAATTTTGTAATAATTCTTCAAGCTGTACACTTCTGATATGGGCACTTTCCTACATGCATCTTATACTTCAATTTTAAAAGTTTATTAATAAAAGATGAATCACTATGGAAAACAGCGAGGCAGTTACTAAAAATGTTAAACATAGAGTTACTATATGACCCAGCAATTCTACTCCTAGGTACATCCCCAAGAGAATTGAAAACATATGTTAACACAAAAATGTGAACACAAATGTTCGTAACAGCATTATTCATAAGAGCCAAAAAGTAGAGACAACCCAAATGTCCATCAATGGATGACTGGATAAACAAAATGTGGTATATCTGTACAATGGTATTTTGTTCTAACATAAGAAGGAATAAAGTATTGATATTCGCTTTAATACATGAACCTTAAGAACATAATGCTAAGTGAAAGAAGCCAGACACGAAAGACCACATATTGTATGATCCCGTTTTTATGAAATACACTGAATAGGCAAATCCATAAAGACAAAGAGTAGTGATTTCCAGGGGATAGGAGACAGGGCGAATGGAGAATGACTGCAAATAGGTATGGCATTTCTTTTTGGGGTGATGAAAATGTTCTGGAATTAGATAGTAGTTGTGGTTGCATAACCTTGTGAATACACTAAAACCACTGAATTGTATATACTTTTGGTATATACTTTTTGGTACATTTCATGGTATGTGGATTATAGCTCTAATTTTAAAAACAAGTTTTAAAATAGATAAAGTCTCTATTGTCCCCATCTCTTTTGCCTATTCTCCACTCTATTTCCTCTTTTAGGAATAGATGCTCAGGCTCCCAACAGGCTTGGACAACTTTTAAAGAACTTTAAGCAGTCAGTGGAGCAGATACCTACCAGTGGCTGAGAGACTGGAGGTGGCATGGCATGTTGAAAGACCACAGGATCTAGAGTCAGACAGACCTGGTTTTGAAAATAAGTCTACCACTTACATGTTTGTTTTATGATCTTGATCTTGGCCAAGTGACTTAATTTTCTGAGCCTCAATTCTCCCTCTATGAAATGAGTAAAGGAATTCCTACTAATGAGGGTTGTCCAAGGATTGTTAAATGAGACAATGTATGTACCATATTAATTCTGTTCCCTTGAGAGTTCCATGCACTCTCAACTATTTGAAGGCAACTAGGAAAATCACTTTATTTCAGCAAAAACAGTGTGGGCTCTGGAGTTCAACTGCTTACACTCAAATCCCTGACCCATTATTTCATCTCTAAGCCTTAGTTTCTTCAGCTGTGGAATGGGAATGATATTACTACCTGCACTATAGAGTTATTATGAGGATTAAATGAGATAATGCAAGTAAAGTTCTCCCTATCATGTCTGGCACATAGGAAGTGCTCAATAAGTATTAACTGTTATTATTAATTCAATCATTAAACAAAATTGCCAAGGATACACTATAGCATGCTGTGTCCTAAGGATAAGACAGGGTTCACTGTCCTCAGGGAGCTCATAGTCTGGCTGAAGAGTCAGACACATAAACAAATAATTGTTCTTCACAGCTAGTCACACACTGGAGCCTTTGATTCCCAGTCAACAGCACTAGGTCTGAGGCCTTACTAAACAAAGCCGGATATGTAAGGAACAGTGTGGGGTGGGGGCAGCAGTGAATAGATGAACCGTGAATCAACAGTAGGCCCTTCTTTTCCCACAAATAGCCTACAAAAATCTAGATAGGTATACACACTTCCTCCTCTGAATTACTATTAAGGGGCCATCTGTGTCCTCCAACTTATTCAAGCGGCTGGTTTCTTCTCATCTTTCAACTCTCAGTTTAAATGTCACTTCTTCTGGCCCCCTGACCATATCACCTGAAGTGCTTTTACAGCATTCTATTCATTTTCCTCAAGTAATTATAATAATTTTCCATTATTCATTTACTCATTTCCTGTCTTCCCCATTAGGCTGTGAGTTCAGGGACCTAGAGTTCAGGGACCATTCATCCAGCAAATATAAGTACCTACTATGTGCCAGGCACTGAAGTATGTGCTGGGAATTCAGTTTCGGGGGAGAGACATGGCCACTGCCCTCATAGAGCTTACAGTTTGTATCTGTGGAAAAAGTTTTAGGATGCAGGTTTATCCCAGTTCCGGCTGAGGACTCTCTTATGACTAGCCCAGTTAGATAGGAGCCCTTGGCTGCCAATCTCGCACCGAGTCCAAAAAGCCAGAAGCTGAAACTCTGGTGACGTCTCAGTTCTTTTTTCCGTAGTCCTAGATTCCTGTGGAGTTTAAGCTAGGGTAAATAGCATAACCTCAGAGCCATTTCTGCAAGTTCTTTCCTTATAAAGCTATTCCTATCAGCATTCTAAGGGCAAACATGGTTGGTATCAGGCAAGAAACACATGGCTGGGGTGGAGGGTAGGGTGAGGATGGGGATAGGGAGGCAAGAGTCTCCCAAAGTCCTGTAGAGATGAAATGACTGAACTGGAAGTGCTGAGCCCTCAGCGCCTTTCAAATTCGATGCCCTGGATTTCTCAGATGGCTGCTTCCCACAGTCTAAGCTTCTCTACCATTGAGTCTGACTTCGTTCTAAAGGCTACTTCCTGCTAAGCTAGCCTGAGGTCTAGGAATGCTGAATTAAACTCTAGGAAATACATTCTGCTGCAAACTCTCTGGGGAAATGCCAAGGGAACACCATTTTCCAGCACTGGGTGATAACAAAATTCAAAGGATTGTTGAAAAAGCTTCTTTAAATTTGTTATTAAATGAACAAGGGTGTGTGTATATACCAAGTGTGTGTGTATATAAAATTAATGAATAAATCCTTGCTTAATAGCAGGAGATAATGTCCTGAGAGCAGAATTGGGGACAAAGTTTCAAGCCACATAAGCAAACAGACCTATTCATTCAAGAACTATTTACTTGACACCTTCTCTGAGCCACATTATTCTAGGTACAAAGAAATAAATGACTGATTGTGGGTTTAGCAAAATATGTTCAGTTCTATGATACAGGTCTATGTACAGTCTGCTTTGAGAGAAGAGCAGACCAGTCTGGGCAACATAGTGAGACTCTGTCTTTATAAAAAGTGAAAACTTAGCCAGGTGTACTGAGTGGCACATGCCTATGGTCCCAGCTACTCAGGAGGCTAAGAAGGGAGGACTGCTTGAGCCTGGGAGTTCAAGGCTGCAGTGAGCTATGATTGTGTCACTACACTCCAGCCTGAGGGACAAAGTGAGACACTGTCTCAAAAAAAAAAAAAAAAAAAAAAATTACAGGATTACAAAGGAAACCAATTAATTGAAATGTTATTATTCAAATACTTTTAAACTAATCTGTAATATTATAACATACGAGCTTCTTTTTTAACACATTAAATCATGAGATCTAGCAATGAGTCTAATAACCATAATTTCAAGCAGTAATCAGCAAAAACTATATTTCAAGATATCTGCAGCAGTATAGAATGATATGAAAGTATCTGTGATTTCTACTGGTGACAGATACTTCTAATACACAGTGTCTTTTGCTTACATTTATAATTGAAGGAAATGCTAAATTCCAGTTACAGGTTAATGAAAATAAGATGCAACTTTCCCTCATTCCATTCACGAAACCCTGAACTCTAAGCATGAATTCCCAAGGCATCCATAGACCCCAGGGTAAAAACCCCTGCTGTAAAGATGTAAAGACTCTCACTGGGTAACAGTGGATGCATAATCAGAAAGACCACATAGAGCCAGTTCAGAGTTAGCAGTAAGGGGAGCCAAAGCCAGATGCCAGTCAATGGTCTGCAGGAGTAGAAACAAATTGGCTGTAGGGGGCAGAGATAAGAGATCTTGAGATCACAGAGAAAGAAGCTGCCTGTCCAGTTCCTGTGAGGCATGGGTAGCCATCTGCAATTAGGTACCAAGAGACCACCCTGTGCCTATTCAGTAAATCCCCTTTTCACTTAAGCTAATTAAGGGGATTTTTCTGCCTCACAATTAATTGCTAATACTTCAAACAAAAGTGCTCAATGAAACATGTTTGCAAGACACTATGTATATCTGTGTATATTAACAGCCTTCCAGATGAGAAATTCCTTAATTTATAATCAGTTCAGGGTATGTATACTCCAGATTCTGTAAAGCCCACAGCGGCTGATTTCCATAAATCTCCTGTAGAAGATACCACTGCCGCATACCTTAGGGAGGAGGGAAAGCTGCCTGTCCTCTACATAGAGGGCTACCCTGGCAGGCAGGGTGACTAATCAACAGGTAGACAGTGAACTCATAGGAGCCAGAAGAAAGGGAGCAAGATGAACAATCAATAGAGAAGCCAGGGCACTACCTGAAACTGTGCATCTTTAGGTTTAAGGAGACAAGGACAAGAGGGATATATAAATGGCCAGAAGAAGAATCCTAAGCTATCAGAGGTCCTCTTGCAAAATGTGTCTTAAAACAGATTTTCGATACTACTGACAGGGAAAAACTGAGGGGGATAAACTGTGCCCTGAACACAGAATGGTCAGTGCCTAAACTCCCACAAGACAGACGTAGATCTGGGGCCACTTCTGTGGAGAAGGGAACAGAATGACCTTGCAGGCCTCTCCAGCTGCTCTTCTCACTGTTTTTAATCCCACTAAGGGCAAACAGGAAAGGAGAAGTGACTGGGAAAGGAACTGAATATTACTATTAACTGTTTAAAAATGCAGTTGAATAGTGGGTATATAGTGTTTGTTTTATTATATGTTCTTTTGTGTGTATTAAATACTTTAAAGTAAAAATATTTTTAAAAGACACAGTGAAACCAAATCAAACCAAACACACAATTGGAAAATGAAGTTACTTAATACAACATCAGCAGTGACTACCGAAGTGCAAGCATGGAACGTGTGTTGAGGAACATCTCCAGCCTGTGTCAATGCCTGGTCCCACTAGACTCCAAGTTTAAAGATGGGCAAGGATTCTGAGGAGAGGCTCTAGAGAAAAGTAAGTTCTGGATACAAAGCCACTTTCCAGGAAATCAAGACTGGCAGGTTTTGAGGTTAGGAAGTCGAAGGGGAGAAGGTCAACTGCTAGGCCTGAGTTGTCTGCCATCAGTTTAACTTAGAAGACTCATTCTCAACAGGGTACCTGCCTAACCCATGGCTGGGGTGGTGATGGAGGGATCTGATCTGATCTAAAATGTTAGGATGACCCTAGCATCCAGTGTCTGGGGAAAATTAAGCAAGACTTACTAGCCATTAAAAAGATCCCAGAAAAAGATGGACGGTAGGGAGAAAAAAAGAACTGGAAATTAAGATATACTTCAATTCAGACCCCCCACTCAGAGCAGGAGTCTGACAGTACTGTGGAAACGGAGGTTGTGGCTGGGTGCTGGGAGAAGGGGACTAGAGAAAGAGAGAAGTCTGAATCTGCAGAAGAGTCAAGACGGCTTGATTTGGAAGAAGTTTTCCTAAATGGATATGATCAGGCTTGAGGCTAAGAGCTACTTCCTGAGACTTCTAGTTCCCCGGTTCAGAATTTCTGCATCCTTGTCCTCACTCCTGGCTATTGTCCAGGTACTCCAAAATGCCCAGATCATTTCTAGGTACAGTACATCTCACACTCATTGGATCTAGGTTTCACTAAGCAGGAGAGAATGCCCTGGTTACTTAATTTAGCATTTCCTAACTGATAATCTCTCCACTTCCTTGCAGGAAGTCATAGCTGTGGGTGTAGGATTCCCATTGAGTGTGCTAACCCCCTATCCTCAGGCTCACTTAGGAGGCACAAACAGGCAGCCCTGACACCAGGCTGACCCTAGGCAACAGAACAGCACGCCAGGGTTCATCTCCAGGTGAGGGGATGAAGGAAAGACCAAATCTAGGCTCTGGTTACAGGGCATCTTGAACACCTGCTAATAATAAAACATTATCTGTCAAGGCCTTGACCCTCCAAACCACCAAAACAGAGGAAGAGGGTGGGAGAGGAATTTTAGTCCCTCTGATTTTCACCCCAGGTAATAACAACCCCCACTCCATCCCAAAGGCCACTAGCCAGAGTAGAAGAGCACCTAGGAGGATCTAAAGAAAAGACTGACCAAGGCATGTGGAAGACCACATTGGTCCCATCCTAGAAGGTGGGCAGTGGGTATGGCTAAGGAAACACTTGGCTAAATCAACTTTCTTCCTTTCCCATTTCCATTCAGCCTAACTACCGAGGTGGCTTTTGAAAGATCTGTGAGAGAGTAAGTCAGGGAAGACAATGGAAACAAAAGCCTACCATAATAAAAAGAGACCGACACAGTGTGTAGAGTTCTAGGCCAATATGCCGGGTCTCCAGTTTTGATGGGTATATCTTTTAACTGACAGATGATAAATTATTTGGTTACTAGTAGTCCTGACTGTTAAAAGATCTTACCATCAGGTTCTTAGCATGTGTTTCTGGGTGATATTGTACAATGCTTTAAACCTAATGGTCACTTAATAGCTGTCTCCTTCCCATATCATTCCCCATACAACTGAAACCTAAGTTAAAGACTCCTTAGCCTCTGCCAACTTCTTGTGGCCAGGCCTGGACTGCTTCAAGGAAGCCTTTACCACAGGGATGAGAGCTCACAGCCAATGGGGAGAGCACCATCCATAGCAGGATTAGTTTCTTGATTAAATTCTTAAGAGCCTAGGATCTAGTTCAGGGAGGAGGGGTATGGGTACTATTATAAATGCAATCAGAGAGCTAAGGGGCAGGTTTCAAAGTACACACAAAATTCAAAACATTTTCCACGAGGTAATGAGGAAGATTGAAAGCAGAAAACCAGATAAAAGCTGGTGAAGCAATAAATGTATCAATTTGACAACATCTGAATTGGGCCTAGATAGAGAAGCTTTAAAAAAAAACTGGCAGGCCGGGAGCCGTGGCTCACGCCTGTAATCCCAGCACTTTGGGAGGCTGAGACCAGTGGATCACGAGGTCAGGAGATCGAGATCATCCTGGCTAACACGGTGAAACACCGTCTCCACTAAAAATACAAAAAAAAATTAGCCAGGTGTGGTGGCGGGCATCTGTAGTCCCAGCTACTCAGGAGGCTGAGGCAGGAGAATGGCGTGAACCCGGGAGGCAGAGCTTTCAGTGAGCCGAGATCACATCACTGCACTACAGCCTAGGTGACAGAGCGAGACTCTGTCTCAAAAAAAAAAAAAAAAAAAAAAAAAAAAAAAAAAAAACTGGCAGAGAGTAAGAGGCTTGATAAACCAAAATTTAGATTCAGGGAGACAGGTGGAGACTAATGTTAAGGAGCTCCTAGATACAAAGCATTCTACCTCATACAGAAACATGTCCTAAAACTCAACATCAAAGCCCAGAAAACAAGGAATCAAACTTAGAGAGGGCCACTTGGATCACGGATACATGGCTTTCTAAGATTTCCTTCTTTCTAAATAATTCAAGGCAGAGGAAAGTGAGAGGACCTATCTCTTGCTATTTATGTATTTTTTAATTCTTTGAATTTTTATTGCATAAAGTTGATAGAACTGTGCAAGACTAATCCCCCCTCAGGAGAAGAATACTTGAGGAAGCAGGAGAAAGAGTTGGCAATGACCTGGGAAAGATTCTGTAAACATAAAGTGCTGTAGAGATATATGAAATTACTACTCAATTGACTCAGATTTTCTGTCATTTTTGCTCTGCAATCATGCCTAAAAGTAGACAAGTATTAATTCAACAGGTACTTATTGAGGCCCTACTATGTTCCAGGTACTATTTCTGGCTACTGAGACACAGAAGTCAACAGAACATACAAAAATTCCTGCCCTTGAGGAGCTTATATTTTAGCAGTAGAACACCATCAATATTAGTTATGTTAGGAAATGTTCAATGCAATGGGGGGAAAAAAGAGTAGGGTAAAGGATTGGGAATGTAGGGATGAAAAGGTGGGTTGCAATTTGAAATAAAGTGATCAGGGTAGGCTTTGATGAGATGACATTTAGCAAGATTTGACAGTGTGGGAATTAGCCTATGGATATCTGGGGCACAAGTGCTGGAAGCAGAGGGCATGAGACAGGAGTGTGCCCAGGGTGTTAAACAAAACAGTAAGATGACCAATGTAGCTAGAGTGATGTAAGAGAGAGAAAAGTGGTTAAGAGATGAGGTCAGAAAGATTATAGGGATCAGATAAGAAGGGGCCTTGTGAGCCACTATGACAACTATTTTTACTTAGAGTAAAATGGAATCCCTTGCAGAGTTTTGAGCAAAGAAGTGGCATGAACTGGCTCAGAACTTTAAAGAATCACTCCAGCTTCCAGGTTGAGAAGAGATTATAGACAATTCCTGGCTTATGATTTTTTTGGCTTTACAATGGTGTGAAAGTGATATGCATTCAGTAGATATTCAGGGATATTCAGCATTTCATTATAAAATAGGCTTTGTGTTAGATGATTTTGCCCAACGGTAGGCTAATGTAAGTGTTCTGAGCATGCTTAAGATAGGCTAAGCTATAATGTTCTGTAGGTTAAGTGTATTCAATACATTTTCAACTTATGATATTTTAAACTTATGATGGGTTTATCAGGATGTAACTCCATCATAAGTCAAGGGACATCTGTATAGGAGAACAAGGATGGAAACCCAGAGACAACTGTAGTCCCCTAAGCAAGAAATGATGGTGGCTCAGATCAAGGTACTAGAGCAGAGGCAGATTCTGTATTTATTTTGAAAGAAGGGCCAATAGAATCTCTTGATGGATTGGATGTGGGGTATGAGAGAAAGACAAGAGTCAAACATGACTCCAAGATTTATTTGTTTCAGACACAGAATCTTGCTATATTGTCTACGCTGGATTCAAACTCCTGGGCCCAAGAGATCATCCTATCTTGGCCTTCCAAGTAACTGGGACTACCCATGTGCTCCAGCATATCTGGCTCAACTCCAAGATTTTTAACCTGAGCAAGTCTGAAAGGATGAAGTTGCCACTAACCAAGGAAAAGGCTATGGGATGAGCAGGCTTGATGTGGGGGTTGGCGGGAGGGGGGAAGAAACGAGAAGTTCAATATGAATATGTTGAGTTTGATCTATTAGACTTCCAGGTGGAAATGTTGAACAAGTAGTTGAATATACAAGTCTGGGGTTTGGGAGAAAGAACTGGGCTGAAGACACAGGGATAAAGATGATGTTTAAAGCCATGAGACTGAAAGTGATCACCAACAGGGCAAACGTGGGTAGAGAATAGAAGAGGGCCAAGGACTGAGCCTTGGAGGTAGTGCAGAAGAGAAGAGATCAGCAAAGAAGATTGTGAAGAAGTAACTGATGAAGCAGAAAATAAAGCCAGGAAAGTGTATTGCTCTGGAAACCAAACGAACTATGTCGAGAAGGACTGAGCGACCAACTTTATCAAATGCTGTTTGACCAAATAAGATGAGAGATGAGAACTATTTACTGGATTTTGCAACGTAAAAGTCATTAGTAACCTTTTCAAGAACAATTTCAATGGCGTGATGAGACCCAAAACCCCATTTAAATGGTTTTAAGACAGAACTGGAAGAAAAGGAAGGCAAGATCACAGTAAAAATAGACAACACTTATAAGGAGTTTTGTAGGGAAGGGGAGTGAAGATGTAGGGTGGTGATTGGTGGGCAAACTGGGGTGTCAGAAAGATTTTTTAAGGTGGAAGAATAATAGTACACTTGAATACTAATATAACAATGTTATAGAAAACAAAAACTTAGGGAGAGGGCAATTACTGAGCAATTTCCTTGATAGGTGAGATAAAATCTAATGCACAAATGGAGAGACAGCCTTTAGACAGAGGCAAGGCTACTTTATCTTTGCACACAGGTGGAAAGGCAGTGTCTGAGGGTACATATGTTAGGAGGAAGCAGAAGTATGGTTTAAGTCTGCAAAAGTTCATTTCTGACTGATTATTCTTTTTTAGGGAAATTTAATTGTCTGGCAGCATTAAGGGTGCATTTGAGAGGCAGGGTCAAGAATTTAAATTGCAACTAGTCAGGCTGGGTGCAGTGACTCACTCCTGTAATTCCAGCACTTTGAGAGGCCAAGGTAGGAGGATTGCTTAAGCCCAGAAGTTCGAGACAAGCTTGGGCAACACAGCGAGACCCTGTCTCTAAAAAAAATTTTTTAATAAATAAATAAAATGATGAAACTAGTCAGCATGGTTGTTACGTTTTGCTTTCTGACTACATTTGACTGCATAGGTATGGAGGAGGTAGAAAGTTGAGTTTAACTGTACACAAGAAATGGGCAATAAAATCAGGAGTACGCGCAAGGGAGTGGTTATAATTGACCATAGAAGCTGGGTAAGGAAGGGAGGCAGGATATCACAGGAGTCAGGACAATGAAAAGGAAGGTAAGATCAATGGGCTGGAGCTCTCTGTAGGATTAAAGGAATGTTGAGTCAAGGCAGAAGAAGACAGCTGGAAAAAGAGGATGGAGATATGCTCAGAAAGTAGGATGTATAGGCCGAGACGGGCGGATCACGAGGTCAGGAGATCGAGACCATCCTGGCTAACCCGGTGAAACCCCGTCTCTACTAAAAAAGTACAAAAAACCAGCCGGGCGAGGTGGCGGGCACCTGTAGTCCCAGCTACTCGGGAGGCTGAGGCAGGAGAATGGCATAAACCCGGGAGGCGAGCTTGTAGTGAGCTGAGATCTGGCCACTGCACTCCAGCCTGGGCGACAGAGCAAGACTCCGTCTCAAAAAAAAAAAAAAAAAAAAAAAAAAGAAAGTAGGATGTATAAAACTGAGAATATGGAGGAGTGCAATGATTGGTGATTACAAGGCCTAGAGCAGACTCTAGAACAGAGCTTCTAACAGTGGCACTACTGCCACTTTGTGCTGAACAATTCTTCATGCTGGAGGGCTGTCCTGTGCACTACAGGACATTGAACAGTGTCCCTGGACTCTACTCACTACACCAGATGCCAGTAGCACTTCTCAAGTTATGAGACCCAAAAATGTCTCTGGACCTTGCCAAATGTTCCCTATGGGCAAAACCTCCCCTTGTTGAGAACCACTGCTCTAGAGTATGTCCAGAGAAGTCAGTGAATGAGATAGGGCAAGAGTCAAGATAATTAGAGAAGTACTGGAGAAGGCAGTAGTGAGTCAGGAGCTAAATTCCTCAAGAAATGAGTGGGAATTACTTAGAGTCAGTGCATTTTATAACAGTGAAGAGTCCTGGGTGACAGGTTCAGATGCATCAGACTCAAAGCTGGGGCTTTTTAAAGAAGAGGGAGCAGACATGGTCAGAAACCAGCAATTAGAAATAAGGAAGACGTGTATCCCAGCTCCATACTCAGTAGTAAGAGGACTATGAAAGAAGAAACAGCCACCGTGTGAGAGTGCGGCAGAAAAGACATGGGAAAAGTCTTGAGGGGAAGTCCAGGTTTCTGACCAAGAAGGAGAAAGTAATGCTCGAGGAAGAGACTGAAGATAAAGAAGATTTTGCTGATTATAAACTATGAATTTCAGAAGGTACAATGGTAGGGCCCAGGAACCGGGGAAGGGTAGGAAAAGAGGACAGAATGGGGAAATGCAAGGTGTATTTCTGAAACTGGTAGGTGGCATCCAGTGGGAGCACTGAGGGAAGGGGTGGTATAGTGGAGGCACATCTTTAATACAGGAGAAGGAAGCCTTCAGTTATTGTGGCAAGAAGGTGGACATAAAGTAAGAATCTTCTGGGAACATGGCACATGACATATTCACACTATAGTCAGGAATCACGCAGTAATTACCAACCCTAGGCTAGAACTAGTTTAGAACAAAAGGATAGTTTTCTAAGCGTCAACAGCTTTAATATGAGGAAGTCGATCAAAGAGATACAAATCTATCAGGACGTGAGAACAGGGTCTTCAAAGGTCCAGGAGCTAAGGAAACCTTCAAGAATGGTGAAACTTGGCTGCGCATGGTGGCTCACACCTGTAATTTCAGCACTTTGGGAGTCTGAGGTAGGTGGATTGTTTGAGGCCAGGAGTTTGAGACCAGCTTGGACAACATGGCAAAACTCGGTCTCTACTAAAATGCAAAAAAAAAAAAAAAAAAAAAAAAGCTGAGGATGGTAGTACGCACCTGTAATCCCAGCTACTTGGGAGGCTGAGGCATGAGAATCACTTGAATCCAGGAGTCAGAGGTTGCAGTGAGCTGAGATTGTGCCACTGCACTCCAGCCTGGGCGACAGAACAAGACTGTCTTTTTTTTTAAAAAAAAAAAAAAAAAAAGCAGCAATGAAATATGACTAAGAATCCAGAGAATCTGATCTAGTGCTTATACACTCTGGAAGAGAATTAGAATGCAGATTCCCACAGGGACCAAGAATCCCACCAAGCCAGACAGGGTTGAGGAAAGTAATCTGGACCCAGGAAGCTAAGAAGTAGCAAAGAACTCTATCAAGATAAAGAATTGGTACTGGGAAAATTCACCCATTTATATTTCTTCCTCTATGGGCATTTTACAAATTTATTTTTAAAATACTAATCAATTTAAACACTATAGATGTATATAAATAAAAGACTTATTCTCTTTAACTCCAATCCCCCCCTCAGAGGAAACCACTGTGAACAATTTGATGTGTATGCTCCCAGACTTTTTTTCTATTTGGTATAAACATCCCAAATGGGATCACATTACATATATTCTTATGCATTCTGCCTTTTTTTTTTTTGCGTAACAGTATATCATGGTCATCTTTTCAAGGCCATTTATTTATTTATTTATTTATTGGGGATGGAGTCTTGCTCTGTTGCCCAGGCTGGAGTGCAGTGGCACCATCTTGGCTCACTGCAACCTCTGCCTCCCGGGTTCAAGCAATTCTTGTGCCTCAGCCTCCTGAGTAGCTGGGATTACAGGCGTGTACCACCACATCCGGCTAATTTTTATTTTTAGTAGAGATGGCATTTTGCCATATTGGCCAGGCTGGTCTTGAACTCTTGACCTCAGGTGATCTGCTTGCCTTGGCCTCCCAAAGTGCTGGGATTACAGGGGTGAGCCACCGCACCCGGCCTATTTATTTATTTTTGAGACAGGGTCTTGCTCTGTTGCCAGGCTGAAGCACAGTGGCAGGATCATAGCTCACTGCAGCTTCAAACTCCTGGGCTCAAGCAATCCTCCCACCTCAGCCTCTTGAGTAACTGGGACTACAGAAACGTGCCACTGTGCTTGGCTAACTTTATAATTTTTAATTTTTTTTAGAGATGGAGTCTCAATATGTTTCCCAGGCTGGTCTTGAACTCTGGGCCTCAAGTGATCTTCCTGCCTCGGCCTCCCAAAGCGCTGGGATTACAGGCCTCTGCCACCACACCTCGACTATCTCATTCTTTTTTTTTTTTTGAGACAGAGCCTTGTTCTGTTGCCAGGCTGGAGTGCAGTGGCGTGATCTCAGCTCACCGAAACCTCTGCCTCCAGGGTTCAAGCGATTCCCCTGTCTCAGCCTCCTAAGCAGCTGGGATTACAGGCATGTGCCACCACACTCAGCTAATTTTTTGTATTTTAGTAGAGATGGCATTTCACCATGTTGGCCAAGATGGTCTTGATCTCCTGACCTCATGATCCGCCCCCCTCAGCTTCCCAAAGTGCTGGAATTACAGGCGTGAGCCCCGCACCCGGCCCTCATTCTTTTTAATAGCGTCATTGCATTACCTTATATGGAAAAACCATAATTTATTCATATTTCCATAATGATGGACTTTTAAACTGTTTCCAATTTTCTGTATTATAAACAATGCTGCTTTGAGCATGCTTATTATGTATTTTTGTATGTTAATAATTTTATAGAGTACATACCCACTGGCTAAAGGACATATCTGACACTACCAAAAAAATGCCCTCCAAAAATGTACCAATATGCCTTCCAACCAAAATTGTATAAAGTGCCCAATTCTTCATACTCTAGTCAGAGCTATAATAATCTTAATTTTTGCCAACTGATAGGAGAAGATCAACTCATTCTTGTTTTAATGTGAACTATTTTTTTTTTGTTTTCTTTATTTTGGTTGCAGGGGATATTTCAGTTTAAGAACACTGAAAACTTGCTGGGTGCAGCGTGTGCCTATAGTTCCAGCTACCAGGAGGCTGAGGCAGGAAGATCGCTTGAGCCCAGGAGTTCTGGGCTGTAGTGAGCTATGTCGATCAGGTGTCCACACTAAGCTCAGCATGAGTATGGTGACTCCCGGGAGTGCGGGACCACCAGATTGCCTAAGGAGGGGTGAACCAGCCCAGGCTGTTAACAGAGCAGGTCAAAACTCCCATGCTGCTCAGTAGTAGGATTGTGCCTGTGAATAGCTACTGCACTCCAGCCTGGGCAACATTAAAAAAATAAAAATTAAAAAAAAGCCGGGCACAGTGGCTCACACCTGTAATCCCAGCACTTTCGGAGGCCAAGGCAGGCAGATCTCTTGAGGTCAGGAGTTCAAGATCAGCCTGGCCAACATGGTGAAACCCTGTCTCTACTAAAAACACAAAAATTAGCCAGGCGTGGTGGTGTGTACCTATAATCCCAGCTACTTGGGAAGGTGAGGCAAGACAATCTCTTGAAACCTGGGAGGCAAAGGTTGCAGTGAGCCAAGATCACACCATTGCACTCTTTAAAAAAAAAAAAAAAAAAAAAAAAAAAAGCAAAAATGGGGGAAAAAAACCCTGAAAACTGTTTTCAGATTAGGTTATATGCATAAACATTGAACCAAGAGGACACTATTTTTATTTATTTATTTTTAACTTTTTTTTTTTTTTTTTTTTTTGAGACAGAGTCTTGCTTTGTTGCCCAGGCTGGAGTGCAGTGGCGCCATCTAGGCTCACTGCAACCTCTGCCTCCTGGGTTCAAGCGATTCTCCTGCCTCAGCCTCCCAAGTAGCTGGGACTATAGACGTGCACCACAATACCTGGCTAATTTTTGTATTTTTAGTAGAGATGGGGTTTCATTGTGTTGGCCAGGATGGTCTTGATATCCTGACCTCAAGGGATCCATCCGCCCAGCCTCCCAAAGTGCTGGGATTACAGGCGTGAGCCACCATGCCTGACCACCATTTTTTTTAAAAACAGAATGACTGCTAAATGGAAAGAAACCTAAGAATAACAATTTACACATATAACTAATACTTTCAAATGCTTCTAATGTGCCAGACACTACAAATAGCACTCAAGTATATCTCATTGAGCTCTCACAACTCTAAAGAGAACATTATCCCTATTTTACACCAAAATAAACTGAAGCCAGGTAGGTTAAGTAAGTTTCTCAAAGTCCCGCAGCTAGTAATTAAGTAGAGCCAGGTTTCAACTCAGATCACCAGACTCTGGAGCCTCCATTTAGACCAAAGTCAGCTCAACTGAAGTCAAATAGCCAGTAAGTGGTAGTCAGGATTCAAACACAGGTTTGCCTAACTCTAGAGCACACATATGTAAGGTATTTAATAGAATTTATATTATCTGTATGAATAATGCTATGATAGTCTTGGGAATAATTTATTCTTACCCAAACATTTTTTGTTGTTGTTCTGGTTTTGTTTTTTTGTTTGTTTGTTTTGTTTTGTCTCAGGTTTAAAAAACAAAATGACATTGCCTTGGTTGAACAAAGTCAGGGTCACTGCCCTGCATGAATCCAGGAGCATCCTACTTTATGAGAATGGAACTCACTGGCGCTGTGCCATGCACAACCTGCAGGGCCAAACATGGTGGCCCCAGGACCAGGTACAGACTGACTGAAGGAAAAAAGGGATTTCTGCCTGCAACTATGCCAAAAGAGCTAAGGGAAACAGTGTGTCCCCTAGTGGTTGAGAGCAGTATTGACAGCTGCAAATGTCTAGCTAGAGAGCTCCAGAACTGACAGAATTAGGGTAGTTGCTGCAGTGAGATCAGCACACATGAAAACTTTAATTGCTGCTCTCTCTACCCAGGGTGTTCCCTTACAAGAGGGTGCAAGATCTATCCAGGCTACTCTTTGAAGAATCAGAGGTTCCCTAGGAAACAAAGGGGAATAGAGGAGAAGTATCACCCACAACTTAGGTCTCAAGAATAAGACGCCTACATAATAAACGAAGAGAAGAAAACAACTTTTACTACATGAGAGAAGGTGGTAGAGAAAGAGGGATATACATAAATAGACTCAAGACTAGATAATCAATGCTGGAAACTTCGCAGTAATCTTCCAAAAGGCACCCCCCCCCCAACAACAGAAAAAAAGAAGAAACCACTAGAAAATTAGGAAAACCTTGAAAATGTTCTCAAGAGGGAAAATGATGCTAAAAGAAACCCAGATGTGGTGAATATAAAATGAATGGAATTTTGGACTCATTCCTACTGTCAGCCTCTCTTAGAATTGAGGCAAAGGCAATTGCAGACTTGGGAAGAAAGGCTTAACTTGACCAAATTAAAATGGCCTAAAGCCATGAAGAGATCATGGGTAAAACAGAAACACACATCAGCTGGGGTGGAAGACAAGCACTCAGATGTATCACAGGAACTGAGGGAAATGAAGAGGATTCATCAAGGTAAACCTGATTATACTTGAGTGCTGGTCACTAATTGATTGAGAGGGGATATTCTGCTTAAACACATCTTCTAGTTTAGTCTTTACCATTTGTTCCATAAGCAGATTACTAATTTTCAAATAATTAGAAAGTATATTATAAAATAAAAATAACACACCTCATAATCTTCCAGTAACATAGGGTGTTAATCAAAAGTATCAACTGTCACTATTGTCTAAGGTTTGTGCAGAATCTGGTCTGTTATTGACTTGTCAAAGATCTGGCTAAGAAGAAATATCTAGAAAGATGTAGGTGGCACCAGATATCCACTGCCCAGACAGGAAAGAGACTTTTTTTAATTCAAAGAACTTGTACAGTAAGACATGTGGTTAATTATCACAGCAATGGGACAGAAGGGAAACCCTGCCACATCCGTTTTGACAGCTCACTAGACTGCAAGCTCTATGAGAACAAGGACTTTGCTTTGGTCACTGCTCTGCCACTGCCTCTAGAACAGTGACTGACACATAGGAGGTGTTCACAAAGTATTTAAAGAAGAAATATTAACAAATGCTGTTCCATTTAATATGTCTTTTTCTCATTCTTTCAAAAAAACCTCTTGAAATAAAGAATGAATTCTGTTCATTCTGTCTAATACACCATCTTCCTACCCTCTAATTAAGGAAATCTCATTTATGAAGGTCAAACTCAAATTTCTTCTCTTCCTTAAAGTCTTCCCTGATTCCTTTCTGCTGCCTACAATTCTCCCTTCTTCAAATGGCCACAATTAAATCTTCTTTATTCATTTTCCCATGGTATGTTACTTGGACCTATATTTGCTCTCATTTCGTTTTATACTGTATTTCAATTCAGTATTTACATGTCCAGTTCTTCCATGGGGTTACAAGCTCCTTGAAGGCAAGGTTTTGGTTTCAGTTGTCCTTGAACATCCATCCTCTAACATAATGCCTTGCATATAGTGATTACTTAAATGTCTTTTAAGTTTAATAAAATAGAATTATATTCTTGGTGTTTAATAAGGCACCAGCATATACTAAGTGCTCACTAAACGTTCATTCCATGAATGAATGGAAAGAAAGGTAATACCAGCAAAACTAAGCTGCCTCAAATCCCAGGACTAGGAGGCATCATGCCTTGAAGACAGAGAAATGGTCTCTTTCTCTTGGTTCTAAGAAGACTTTGCCTGGCTCCTGTGCCCAATATCAGCCACCCTGGCACCAAAACTGTAGAGATAAGTTTGAAGAAGTTCCAGGGAGAGTCACATAATTGACTTGGGGTGGGGGAGGAAAGGATAAAAAAGGAGTGATTAGGGGCTCAAGTTAGACAGATGGCCTAAGTGACGTCTGAGACTAGACACGATAACCTTCTGCTAACACTGGGAGAGTGTAAACACCCAAGAGGGGAGGAATTGTTTAGCCTGGTCCAGTGGGCTCAAAGTAGGAGAAAGGATGAGACAAGGGACGGGAGATCAAAGCCCTGCGACAGAAAGCCAAGCAAAAGAGACACTGCTCTCCTTGGACTCAGAGAAAACAAGGCCATATACATTTTCACAGATATCTACAAGTGTTATATCCTCATCTTCGGGCATAAAGGAGGCCTACAACAGATGGATTATTGAAACTTAATACAAAGAGCCTATGCTTGGAACAGAAAGTCCTTTTACCGTTATGCAAAATGTAGCTCCATACTCAATGTTATTAAACAGCATCCAAAAAAGCCCACAGACTCAGGCTGTGCTCATAAGTAAAAGCACCTTCAAGAGAAGATGAGAAAAGAAAAAGTAGAGAGAGTCAGCAAAGCAGTGAACTGGAATCCCACAGTTTGGTAAAATGCATGAAATCTCTTACCTGTGTTCTCATTTGCTGTTTTCCATTTTACTATAACAAAAACACCTCTCAAACTGGCATCTGCTGAAAAAATATTCATTTTTTCCTATTTCCCATTCTACTCCAAGTCTGCCTTCCAGTAAGCTTGAGTGGGCTTCAATGGTGCCCACAACCTTGACAGTGAGTGCTGAGAGAGAGATACAGAAGATATGGTGTCCTGCTTCAACAAACTTCTAATCTACTTGAAGAGAAAAAAGGTATGTGAAAACAGCAAGAAAATAACTGCAAAGAAACGTATGATATATGCAAGAGAAAGGAGAATAAATAAACTATATAACTACTAATGATCTGTCAAATCAGGGGAATATAACTGAACTGATCATTCAGGGAGGGCTTCCCAGTAGAAGTGAATTTTCTTCCTAAAGAGGAAAAATAGAAATCGATTGATTGAAACCAATTTATGGTTTACAAAAGCTAGAAGGAACCTCAGGGTGTATCCAATCAAAATTGCTCATCTGACAGATGAAGCCCAGGGAGCATAATAATATGCCCAGGTGACAAATCAAAAAAGTGGAAGAACTGGAATTCAAATCAAAGTATTCTGATTTCAAAATCCAGGGCAGGTGACAGGAACAAATGCAGAGAAGCAAGAAACAGCAATGTCTATCAGGAAGAAGGTAAGCAGACTGGCATGGTGGGAACAGAGGAACCGTTTCATAGAGTAAGGAGAAATAAGAAGCCCCAGGCTACTCCCAAATAATCTTAGTTGCTCCATATGGACCCCACTTCTCTCCCTCTCCAGGAACATTCACCATACCTTAAATTAGCGGCAGGTGCCCTACAGGACTTCTGTATTTCCCATACCACATGCCCTGCTCTGGGGCCTAATCTCCCCCTAAGGGCCACAATTCTCACTCCCAGAGTCTGTAGTGGTTCTAAGGGCCCTAGAAGCTCCAAGATATACATATGGCAAAACTAATCAAGAAGTTACTCCACATACGAACTTCTTGTTCTGCTTACAGCCCCACCCTCCTCCCTTGCCCCACCAACACTGAGGAAACCAGATGTACAAACGGTTAACAGAGAAAAAAAAAAAAATCCCACCCAGACCACTTGAAACGCGGCTAGTCTGGCTGGGCTTCGAGTCTGCTCAGCGACTGCGCCATGACTGCTATTTATAGCTTCTGGGTGCCCAGCCCAGCTTCCAGGTCACTAATTGTGGCCCAGCCCCGAGCCAACCCCCACACCTCCTCCCCCGCCCTGTAATACAGGGAACAAGATGAAAATCTAGCTTTGTCCAGCCCAGGAAGAATAGCCAGGAGTGAGATCTGAATCCAAGACCCTGTATTATATGCCTTGTGAACAGTATCAAAACTGTCCAGAAGGCTCTGCCCTCGTTCCACACATCTTGAAGAGCTGAGTGTCCCTCCTTCCACAGCAGCCTCCTTTCCTGAATTCTCTAAGTTCATCCAGAGTTGAATCCTGAGTTCAGTCTAACCCATACAAATGCTAGAGAGCGAGAGACGGGTTTTGGCTATCAAGGACACCAGCCAACAGTTAAGTAAAGGGCATAAGTCTTTGAGCAAGCATCTAAGCACCCATGGATTCATGTGTTTGCCTCTTCCTGGGATCTATTTGTTAGATTATCTGTCCATTTATTTGTGTTACTACTCTAGTCACCCACAAAAAAAGTACCCAGGCAGGAGGCACGCTCCGAACTAAACTTCTAAAAATTCTTTTCTAGCACTCACCAAATACATTTTAAATCCCACGTATTCTTAGTTTCAGATAGAGGACCTGAATAAGATAGTTTTATGAGAGTGCTATAAATAAACCCTTCTGATTCCAAGATGCTATTATTTGAGTATTATTCTATAGTACTGTTTTCCCCCTAGAGATACAGATTACCAGATTACTGAGATAGGCAATGATTCTTTTTTTTTTTTTTTTTTTTTTTTTTTTGGCATATGAGGTTTTGTGAAGTTATCCTGGGTGGGAAAAAAAAAAAAGTTTTAATAAGGCATAAGAGTTAATGGCAAAAAGACTCAGTGAAGCTTACTCTGTTAGTTCTGTACCTGTGCTACAGTGGGGCAACCACCATGGGCCACATTCCCCACTGTCAATTCTACATCTGAACCCTTGTTCCCATCCCAATTAAACTTAACCATTGTCAATGACATCTATATTCAGAACAAAGGACTGGGACTAGGGATGAAAGAAGAGTTAAGAGACTAAGAATGAGATATCTTTTTCTTTTTCCAGTGCCCCAGCACCTAAACTATGGTTACCATTCTCAGACAGAACAATAAGCTCCCAACCCTCTATATCCTTGACTGATGCTGCCTAAGACTACCCATCCCAATGCCAGTCTTTTCCTTCTCATTTTGGGGTTCATTTGGGCAACTGGATAATATGCCAGGGATTCTGGTTATTGGAGCCAGAACCAGAATGCTGCTGTGCTATCTCATCATCACCCACAAATACCAATTCCCAGCCCCAAATGGTCCCAAATCTTTCCTCCCAAGACCACAAAGGATAAAAAAAAAAAAGTTTCCAAATTAAAAAACTAAAACTGGCAACAAAGGTGCCCCATGGCAGTAACCTTTAAAACTGGCCATTAAAGTTTATAAGTCAGACGGGCACCAACGTGAAGGATCAAGAAGAGAAAAACAGCCCCCTCCCTTGGGGACCCGGAGCCACAGCCTTCCCCCTAAAGCCACAGAGCTGATGTCACAAGAAGCGCTTGCTGCATCAAGGGCTCTCTGTGTCCCAGCTACAACCATTCACAATGTAGGCAGACTCTGCGTGCTGGAGGCGGGTTGGCAGAGAATAAAGGAAAGGGGAGGGGCAAGGAGGTGTGGGTTGGGAGTATATATGAGGTAGGGAAAGGTGAGAAAGGAGAGAAAAACATCAAATCTCCTCCTAGCCCTCAGGACTGCCTGTAATTCACAGGCCAGAAGGAAACAGGCCCTGTCAGACAAGAATACCACAGATTTTCATCAGTAACGATGGCATATTATGCAATAATCCTTAACTATCTTGGGGTGGATAGTTTTTTGATATGTGCATATCAAACATTTTTTGGTAAGGGTATGAATAGTTTGAAAAAACTTCCAAATAATCCTAACCATCTCCCCGACTGAGTATGTACCCCCTATGAAGAATCATGAGCTTAAAGAGCCTACTTTTCCTTCCCTCCCTTCCTTCCTTCCATGTATTCAACAAATACATTTCGGGAGTTTGCATGTGCCAAGCATTGTTCTATTGACACTGGAGAGATAGCAATGAACACACAGACAAAAATCCCTGCCCTCATTGAGAATCCGTGTCTTCATAGGGGGTAAAATCAACGTAATTAAAAAGCAGAATCTAGGGGGTACCCACTGCACCCTGCAATCCCAGAACTTTAGGATGCCAAGGCAAGAGGACTGCTTGAGCCCAGGAGTTCGAAACCAGCCTGGGTAACATGGAAAAAGCCCATCTCTACAAAAATAAATATATAAAAATTAGCCAGGTGTGGTAGAGTGCACCTGTAGTCCCAACTACTCGGGAGGCTAAGGTGAGAGGATCGCTTGAACCCCAGGAGGTTGAGGCTGCAGTGAGCTGTGTTTGCACCACTGCACTCCAGTCTGGGCAACAGAGTGAGACACTGTCTTAAAAAAAAAAAAAAAAAAAAAAAAGTAGAATCTGTGGTATATTGGGTATGGAGAAAAATACAGCAGAGACAGAGACAGAAAGTGCTTGTGGGGTGGGGGTGGAGGTGGGGCTGAAATTTTAGATGGGGTGGCAGGGAAGTCCTCAATTAGAAGGTATCACTTGAAAAAAGACCTGAAGGAAGTGAAGGAATGAATCATGCAGATATCTGGGAAAGACCATTCTTAGCAGTGGGAACAGCAAGTGAGAAGGTCCTGAGGTGGGGCACCGGTCTCAGATGTTCAGGGAACAGGAAGGAGGCGGCCACCGCGGATGGAGTCCATATGCTACTGTTCATCACAGCGCTCCTCCTCCATTTCAGATCCTTTGGCTCTGAGGAGTCTGGGCTGACTGCATGTTGGACTGAATTGGCCGAGCCAGGAACATGCTCGCAAGCAGAAAGAACTTAAATAGCTTGGTGAAAAGGGACATGGGTAGGTAAGATGAGCTTAGTGTTAAAGTATTTCTCTTTACTTAAAACAGCTCAAAGTTCCTTTAAATAAAACATCACCCATCCTCACAAAATCCTTGTAACGAATAAAGATCATATTCCTTAACCAAGGACCAGAGGTGGGGAAATCATTTTAAAGATGATTTTAGAACTGGAATAGAATTTACTCTTGATACCCAGACCAATGCTCTATTATTCATAAAAGCATAGTACTAAAAGGTGGAAGCCAGATTTATCTCACCCATTCTCCTCATTTACTCAAAAGGCAGCTGACAAAATTAGAACCCAGGTTTCTTGGATAAGGGGTAACACTACTTAAAAAGCAAAGTAGGGGATGGTACAGCTTTTAAAAGAGGGGACCAGCTCTCAAATCCTGCATTCTAGAAACTCTCCTACAAGGGAAAGATATGTGATGACACTAGTATTACAGAATACTAATAAACAGTCTTCTCTGTCCCCTGACCCCTAGAAAAAAATCTAGTTATCCCACACACTAGGCCCACTCCCCTTATCTAGATCCCTTCGCCCCAAATGTCTTTCATGAGACAGTGTGGCCAAGCCAGTGGGCTGCAGGTTCTGAAGATCAGAATTAAGTCTACAGTGTGAATACAGACACACACACACACACACACACACATATACAGTCAGTGGGAAGGAAGGGGAAAGGAAAGCACACACAACACAACACACCAGGGCAGCTGCAGAAAACAACTGCTTGTTAAGTTAAAATTAAACCTCTGTACAAATATTGACCTTTGGAGGGGACAGAAACCGGTCCCATATTTACCAGCTTTATAAATGGGACTGACCACAGCTGCCCCACGCGTTTGGCCAGCATCATGGCAGGATGGGGCGAGGCCACGCTTTCGGGGTGGGGGGATGAATGAGAGGGGCAGGAGACATTTTAAACACTCTCTTAAATGTAGTTACTACTGGTAGGTCAAAGTTCCCAAAAGCCTTAAAAGGGGAATTTCTAGGAAAGCAAATAAGGCAGTCTCTGAAAGTGGGGGTCAGAGAAATAGGAATAGAGTGGAAAAGGAAAGCTTCAGAGAGGAAAAAATTGCTAAAAAGAATGAGAAATATAACACAGATTGTAACTAAATGGTGAGAGCACTGGGGAGCTTATCCTTTTGAACCCTGGCCCTTGGTCAAAGCAAGAGTCATAAGGTAGAAGACCAGGTGACCAATTTAAGTAACCTAATGGAACAATTTAAACTGACCTGGTTTGAGTTTTGGCTCTGTTGCTTATTTGCTATGTTACCTTAGGAAACTCAAGGACCCCCAGTTTCCTCATCTATAAAACAGGGATAATAATACAAAAATATTGTCCTAATTCACAAAGACTAGGACCAGCCATAAACTTCACACATATATAAATCATCATTATTATTAGTTCTATTCCAGCTAACTGTGCACTTTTATACTCCAAACGGGCCAAAAACTGCAGTCTCTCCAGGAACAAAGTCAAGGGCTAGAAAGGAGAGCTTGACCTTGCCTTGAACTTGTAAAAGTCCCCTAGGGGCACACACCTAGACCCTTCTCTTCTTGCAGGATAACAGGGAGGCCAACCTGCTCAAACAGGCCCCAAAAGCCATACTCAGGTTGCAAAAGGTCCAGATATGAAGGAGGAGAAAGGACTAATCAATACTACTTCCCTGAAAGCTGATCTCTAGCAACCTGAAGTTTTTCAGGAACAAACATCACAGATGCTGGGCAACTTAGTTCTGTTCCAAACCCCTGAAACTTTGCCCTCTTTTATGCCCTCCTTTACACTCATGACTTTCACAATGAATCAGAGTAAGCAGAAAAAGACCGGATCCATCTCCACATGGTAGGACATGACACATGCACACACACACACACGTGCACACACGCACTCTGCCACCAAGAATCACAATTCTGAAAGTATTTCCAATAAAAATACACGAAAAGATTTTGCTGAAATTACTTGTCCAGTTTTACAGAGAGCTCTTGTGCCTTTATGTGGTATGTTGTTTATGCTATACATCTTAAAATCATGGGGTAGGCAGGCAGCTATCATGGCATATGAAAAAGGCAACGACTAAGTCAAAGTACTTTACCTCCTCAGTGCTAACCAAACGTGTCACCAGCATCTTTTGACTTTGCTTCACTTGTTCAATGTTTTACCTTAATATATTACAGTTTATATTGTTAAACGTGTGTCATAAAATATAAACAACGTACAGCAGAACCAGGTCAGCAATTCAGGAAGAATTTCCAGCGCTGCAGTCTCTGTGGTCACAGGGCAAGATGATTTGCATTTGGTGCACCAAATACGTGCTGAAGCACAAACTCAAAACAAATTGAGGAGGGAGAGATGGACAGGAATGGAAAAGGGAGGAAAATGGAGAAACTATCCTCCAGGTAGGGACCAGCTTCCTTGAATTCTGATTCAATATATATATATATATTTTTTGTAATCTGACATTTTTACCATCAAGAACTTATCTTAAAATGTTATCATTATTTATCTCCATAACCCTCTTTCTCTGGCTTTGTCCTTCTTCAGAGGCTCCAGATAACTGATAAGCCTCCAAGTTTAGCCACTCAGGGCCTCCAAGGCTTTTGTTCTGACATAGAAAAGAGCCCTTTTCTCAGTCCACTCTCATTTTTCTCCCCCACCATAAGTCTTAGTGTCACCTTCTATAAACTATAGAGAAGTGGAGTTAGCTGGCCTTACCTATATGAGCCTAAGATCCTTGGCAAACCTATGAAGCTATAGCCAGAAATGCTATCATTTCCAAGATATTCCATACTTGGAATACCTTTCTAGAAAAGGGAGAGTTATCATAATGATGACCGTCACCCATTTAATACTCCAAAAAAAGTTCTTCTCTCTCATTCTCAGCAACAATGCTCACAGGAGAAGCCTGAAACAGAACTCAGTCTATCACTCTTCAGGATCCTCCTCCCACAATATTCTCATCCAAATAAAACCAATGCCTTAGGCAGGGAGGTTTCTAGGCTAGGAAAGTGGGGCAGGGGCTAAAAACAAGCATCTTCAAAAGCATAATATTCTTAGGGAGAAGTTCACAGCTTTGAGCACATTAAGGAAATCTATGAAAACACACACACACACACACACACAAAAGCCCACAAGGGGACAAACAATTGTCATCCAGCAATTAGAAGTGACATGTCTAAGGACACTTTGCTTATGAAGGGGTCTCCTCACTCTCCACCCATAACTCCATCTGTGAGACCCTGCTGATCACCTCCCAGACTAAATTCAGGCTGCCTACATTCAACTCGATTCAGCAAAATGCAACCCCACATAGGATTTCTAGTTGAATATTGTTTGTTTCAGTGATCTCGTACTCTCTCCTCATCAAGCTCATATATCGGTCTCAGAGAAGTCCCTAGGCAGATCATGTGCCTAGACTGATTCCTTTTAGAATGTCTTGGCCTAAGCAAGCAAAATGTCATTACTAGGGGCTTCCAGACAGAAGGGCACTCCAATATTGAAGATGACAGTAGCATAAGTACTGCACAGGCCTACAAGAGGTAATGCTTACACAGGCCTAAGAAATAGAAAATGGAAGCCAAGATCCCAGGAAAATGCTCTGATGCAGCCCAACAAGAAGGACAAGAAGGGGACTCTTACACAGAAACTGGGTAAGGCTGGGAGCAGACTGCAAGCATGAAGAAGTGACCCACAGACCTGGAGAACATCTCCACACACCAGTGCCCATCTAATTCTATATCTGGGGCCCAGACATGGTAGAGGTTTCTGATTTTATAAGAACTATATCTGTAATCCAGAAACAACTAAATTTCGAGCATGCTAGGAAGCATCCCTCTACTGTAGTCTCTGCAGCCCCTAGAGAGGCAAATAAGGAAACATTGCTACCGGGTACCAGTGAGTGCTGCCGACTTACCAGGCCTAGGAAATGCCTGAACAGAGTCTTATTCAAGCCAAGGGAAAACGCTGTTAAAACACACAAAACTCCTTTGACTAATGTGAGAGGGGGAAAGAGCCTCTATAATTAACAGAAACTGTCACAGGCATTGGGGGCCTCCGACGTGTTCAATGCAAACCACTTGAAAAGACCCGGTCTTCTAGGAGGTTGGGGTTTGTGAGTGGGGCTCCAACAGACTGGGGACAGCTTTTCCAAAAGAATCCCACCATATTAAAAAAAAAAAAAAAGAAGAAGAAGAAGAAGAAGAAGAAGAAAGGGGGCAGGGGGAGGAAAAACCCAAACCTCAGCTTAATGTTTTTCCACCAGTGGAACTAAAAAGCAAAAAAGAAGAAGAAAAGTCCAAATGTAACCAGTTTTCAATTAGGGCCTAATTAGAAAGAAACGTGGCCATGCTATTACAGATCTAGGAAGGAAGAAATGTAGTCAATGACTTTAGTTTGGGCTGAGCCATCCACTTGAAAGCTATGATGATTAGAGGGATAATTTATGGTGAGAGATGGTAGAGGGGAAGGGAGGAACAGAAGAAGAGAGCCTGGGGGTTGACTGATCATGCAAGTCAAGAGCCTGAGCAAATAGTCAAAAATACGTATTGATCAGCCACAATCTGCAAAGCATTACACAAAGGGCTAGAAGGAGAAACAAAGATCACAATAGATATAACTCTGACCTAAAGAGACTTATAAATACTGTCCCTGCAAAAAGCACCCACCTCTTAACACTCAGCCACTGTCTACACATGCACAAGTCTTCAGAGAAAATTCAACCTTGACTTCTTTTCATACACAAAGTCCACTCCGACAACTCATGTGGGCTGTCTCTGCATTTTTCCCAGCTCCCTACTTATTTGCAATTATGACATACAGAGACCCCATAAGAAAAAGATGTTATCACATCAAATATAATTTCTGGCTTGGAGCGGTGGCTCACACCTGTAATCCCAGCACTTTGGGAGGCCGAGGCGGGCAGATCACAAGGTCAAGAGATCGAGACCATCCTGGCCAACATGGTGAAACCCTGACTCTACTAAAAATACAAAAATTAGCTGGTCGTGGGTACACGTGCCTGTAGTCTCAACTACTCGGGAGGCTGAGGCAGAAGAATCACTTGAACCTGGGAGGCGGAGGTTGCAGCGAGCTGAGATCACGCCATTGCACTCCAGCCTGGCGACAGAGTGAGACTCCGTCTCAAACAACATCAAAAATATATAATTTCTGAATGAAGTGATTTGGATTTGCCTCCGCCCTCAAAAGAAACCAGTCAAGGTCTATACCCTGGCTCAGGCAAGCTGAGACACTGCATCAAAATGGAGAAACTTAGAACAGCTCAAAGAGCATTTCTTAATTTCCTTTTTCTTTTTTTAAATAAAAATAAAAAAGATCAAGTAAGGTTTACACATTGCAATTGGTGGATATATCTCTTAGGATTTTTTTTTTTTTCCTCTTTGAAACAGGGTCTCACTCTGTAGCCCAGGCTGGAATGTAGTGGCGTGAGCACAGCTCACAGCAGCCTTGACCTCCCAGGCTCAAGCAATCCTTCCAACTCAGCTTCCTCAGGAGCTGGGACTACAGGCATACACCACCACACCTAGCTAATTTTTGTCTTTTTTTGTAGAGACGGGTTTCGCCATGTTGTCCAGGCTGTCTCGAACTCCTGGGCTCAAGCAATCAGCCTGCTTTGGCCCCCCAAAGTACTGGGATTACAGGCGTAAGCTACCATACCCAGCCTTTCTGCTTTCTTTATGATCCCAAAGGATTCAGGTCCATTTTCTGTAAAGGCCATAATACATGAGAACAAGCAGAAAGAAACTGGGGATGGGTACCCTTGTATATGGCTATAGGAAGGAACGGATCAGCTGGTTCCATTCCACATTTGCAACAAACAAACCAGTTTGATTGGGAGAGGCATGGAATACTTTCTTCCCCTTGCTCTGGGGTACCCTCTCCTTTGTTGATTTAGTTCAGGCAACTTGGAGGAGGGACAGGAAGGGCTAGGGCAAACATGTCACAGCCTGCAGTGAATAGAGCCAACAGAAAGGAGAGGCAAAGAACAGAGCTGAGAGGAGAGGAAAAGAGGAGAGGCCTCTCTTCCCATCCCACAACCTGGTCTCCATCCAACACAAAGTTAATTCCTAACCTCGGCTTCACCACCCTGCCCACTGCTTGCATGATTTATCCCCCTATCTGCCTGCATCGCCTTTACAAGCCTCCCAGCCCTGCAGACCATTATAAAAGCTGTCTGTGCTGCTGGCTCGACCTGGCCTGGCCCAGGCTCCTGCCACGGTAACCCTTCTCCACCCCTTCATTTTACAAGCCTTCCGCCATCATGGAAACCTGAAATCCCACGAAAGAACAGTAAACATTGCAGGGGAAAGAAAATACCTAGCCAGGCTACTCTGGACAGCAGAGTCACAAATGGACTGATGTCTCTAAGCCAGGGATGAAGGCCTCTAGGCAACAGTGAGCTACCTTCTTGCCTGGACTCACCTGGTCAGTAACAAAGAGATGCACACACAGATGCCAATCCTTCATGGGGCACAGCCAAGTATCCTGGTGCCCTGGGAGTTCCCAGGCTCAGAGAATCAGCCAGAATGTTGGGGAAACTCACAAGTAAACACAGGTGTCAGGTTCAGAGAACCATGTGGAAATGTGAAATTTTAAATAACGGAAAGAGACTAAACATTTTTCAAACCACGAACTCAGAATCAGCTCTGTCGCCTTCTTATGGGCTCCAAAGGGAGGTGATATGGTATAGTGGAAGGAGCATAGGCTTTCAGTTCAGCTGAATGGGTCTGAAAGCTGGCTTCATCACTTATTTATTAGCTATGTGACTTTGGACAACTCATATTTTCTGAATCTCAGTTTTACTCTGTATCATAGAAAAATACCAACTTGTAAAAAGGTTGTGAAGATTAACAATAAGATTTACAGCCAGGATGCCTGGCATACAATAGGTATAAAAAGTTGTAGCTATTAATTGTTATTTGGGACGTTAGACATCCTAAAATGGGGATGTGGTAAGGGTGAACAGGTCCTATTCCTACTCCATGCAAATACAGCCTTTTTAATAGGTTTCCCCTTTATTCTATGCGGTTCCCTTTCTACACCAGATTCCACTGTTTGATCTCCTGGCCAGGGAAAGAGCCAAAGAGAATTTCCTAGGGGAGTATTCTTTCCTACCCACTGCTGTGAGGACCCCTGCCCCTTCATGACTTTGAACTCACATAACCTAGCTCTGCTCCTGGCCCTTCTCACTAGGCCCCCATTGGCTTCTTCAGCCTCAGTTTATAAAGGCTCTTCTTCTTTCTCTTCAGACGCCTCAAGAGAACCTGCCAGCACCCAATAGATTTCATTCTTTTCACGAAATGTTGGACTGCCCTATTACAACAGACTCTAAGCCAGAAGTGAGGGTTCATACCTTCCCCGAACTAACATAGTGGAGAATGGACACTAAGGAATTCTCCAGTCTCTGGGGGTCCAAAATGCTCTGCCAAGGAGACTGAGTGCTCCCCAGAGCTCCGTTATTCACTTGGGGGTAGGCAGTGGGAAGATGGAGGGGGAGGGGCCGGGAGGGCAGGAAGAGAAGAGAGCCTTGATTCAGGGGGCCAGACTGAGTCCGCTACAGGCCAGGCTCCGCTGAGGTTTCTCGGGTGAAACACGCCTCTGTGATGGCTGTGTCTGTAAAGCGGATGGAAATGCCCATAAAGCCGTATCAAACCCTGTGCAGAGAAGGACAGGGATATATATAGAATCAGGAACCAAAGGGGCCACAGGGGATTCAGGCGGACAGCTCCGCCCAGCCCTTAAACCCGCCCCAGGGAAGGGGGAGGCCCAAGGAACAAGCTGAAGGAATGAAGGCTGGAGACAGCCCGGCGGGCTTATGAAGGGAGTGGGGAAATTAGGGGCGTCAGGGACAATGCTGGAAGAGAGCTAACGACTGAGCTGTGGGAATCAATGGTGGCTGGTGGGAGCTGGGGCCCGCTCCAGCAGATAGACGCTAAAGGGCAGACTCGGAGTTTCAGCAGATCCTGGGGGGACTTGAACCATCTGCTTTGGTGTCCCACAGTCTTGACAGTGCTCTGCTTCTTTCTCAGGACCAATAAGCCTCTAACAAACCGCTTTCCCTGTTTTCTTCCTCTGCATCCCCACCAGTACCTGCAGTTTAAATTAGTCGAGGGGCCAATGTTCTCCACGCCTCACTCCCTTAACCCCACTCCCAGTCTCCCACAGAGATGAGAGTTGGGGGCAAGTGAAAAAAAGAAATCTATCTGTAAAGAAGTGTCCTGAAGCAAGGAAAGTATTTCAAGACAGGCATCTGTCAAAAGACAGAAACAAATTCACAGAAAAGAAAAAGAGGCTCACAGAATGAGACAATAGTGTAGAAACTATGGCATCTGGTGGAATTAGCCCTAAAGGAGTCTTGCCTGGGACAGAAAGTGAACTGTCTTCCACTCTGGTTTGCTGGGATCCCCCTCTCCCCATCAACCTTCCTGTCAAATCAGGACGTTAAGGGTAGAGATCCCAGTGATGGGGAGCTAGAAGACATTAAGCCTACAAGAATTTCTTACCTGAGCAACAGCCAGGGTAACCAATCTCCCACTCTCCCATCCCTATTTCAGAAGAGAATCCCTCCCCCTCACAAACCTGAGTCCTCCCCGCCACCCTGCCCCTGGCCCAGCACAAGTAGGACAATGTTTTGGCGCCACCTGCTGTCCTTTCATGACAACTGAGTAGAATAGATCTTTGAATTGAGTGGACCTCAAGCTTACCTTCCTTAATTCACCATAAATCCTAAAGGAACTTAATCCAAGAGAACAGAAACCATGATTTCTATTAAAGGGAGTACTCCTATGGAGCACACTGGAGAAATCCAGTGCTCCAATCTTCTCCTATTTCCTTGGACCCTAACTAGCCAGAACCTTTGCATAGGATTTTTACATCCAGTCCTACAGCTCTTTGTGAAGTTCCTTCTCCAAGAGTCTGGCCGATTTGAGAATGACGAATACTCAACAAACCCTTTCGCTACTTAATAGAGTCCACATATTTTGAAATTAGCATACCACATTGTTTTGGTTTTCTTAGTTTGGGGCAGAAATTCTAATTTAGCACTGAGAGGACATGATCTAGTGTTTGTCATCAAACACTAATAAATGCAGTATCACCCAAAAAGCAATGACTTCGATATATTATGCTGCTGTATCATTCCTATGATCTTCACTCTGGGCAAACATTCTAATATGTAGAAAATTCATTGAGCAGTCACTTCATCTCACAAAGATACTTTTTCATTCATTTAACAATTTCTATAGCCCCTATTATATGCCAGCCACAAACTGGAGGTACAGTGGGGAGTGAGTCACACAAGGTCCATACTCTCAGAAAGGCTACATTCTAGGATCATTTATCTGACCCAACAAGGTAGTGTAGCAATTTCTCATTCATCTTAAAGAAAATCTATGTGAATAGCAAAGATCAAGACAAAAATATAAACAGGCTTTAGAAAAAGGCAAAATAAAGAAATGTAAGAAGAAGGAATCAGAGTAGGTGGCAATTAATGAGTATATAAAAAATTGTTAATATTATTCTTTCTGGCTATGCTTTTCCCTAAACCCCATTCCTGGACCTAACTCTAGGAACTGCATGCCAGCGTCCAAGGTCAGCTTCCTCAGACCTCAAGATTTACAAGTCTTTGTAGAAAGAATGAAGAAGAGGTGATATTTATTCAATACCTAGGATTGCTAGCTTAAATTATATGCAAGTACTTCCCCAAATGTCAACTCGGGAAATATGTGGGGCTCCATCAAGTATACTGCCATTTGTAGAAGAGAGAAAAGTCTCTGATCGACCCTAGTATGAGGGGAATAAATCTAGGGGAATAGAGAGCCACCAAATCTTAGGGCTAGCCATGTCCTCTCCTAACCTCGTCCTCTAATTGTTCCAAGCAGGACTATACTATACTTATCATTATGTAAAGAATCTTAAGGAAATCACCCGGGCGCAGTGGCTCATGCCTGTAATCCCAGCACTTTGGGAGGTTGAGGCGAGTGGATCCCTTGAGGTCAGGAGTTCGAGACCAGCCTGACCAACATGGTGAAACCCCATCTCTACTAAAAATACAAAATTAGCCGGGTATGGTGGTGCATGCCTATAATCCCAGCTAGTGGGAGGCTAAGGCACCAGAATGGCTTGAACCCGGGAGGCGGAGGTTGCAGTGAGCCGAGATTGCACCATTGCACTCCAGCCTGGGCGACGAGAGCAAAGCTCCATCTCAAAAAAAAAAAAGAAAAAAGAAAGAAATCTAGGAAAGGAGTTCCCAAAGCTTCCCTAGTAACATAGTAACATAATCAGGTCAGGTAAAAAATTCTTCTCTCCACTTCAACTACATCCTTATAATTCAAGTTAATCCTTTCTTGTACTATCATGAGCGAAATGCAGGAAAGCTATTTACTATCCTACATGTGTTAATTTTCCATATTTAAAAGAATGAACTGGCCGGGCGCGGTGGCTCAAGCCTGTAATCCCAGCACTTTGGGAGGCCGAGACGGGCGGATCACGAGGTCAGGAGATCGAGACCATCCAGGCTAATATGGTGAAACCCCGTCTCTACTAAAAATACAAAAAACTAGCTGGGCGAGGTGGTGGGCGCCTGTAGTCCCAGCTACTCGGGAGGCTGAGGCAGGAGAATGGCGTAAACCCGGGAGGCGGAGCTTGCAGTGAGCTGAGATCCGGCCACTGCACTCCAGCCTGGGCGACAAAGCGAGACTCCGTCTCAAAAAAAAAAAAAAAAAAAAAAAGAATGAACTACCATTCAGTCTACTCTCTGAATTAAATAATTCCATTGTCCTTGGATTTTTCTTATTTATTCTATGTCCACCTCTTTTATTATTGTTCTGATTCTTTCTATGGGCATTAAGGCCCCCACACATCTTTCACACGAGACATTAAAACCTCAAGAGCAGCTGGGCACAGTGGCTCATACCTATAATCCTGGCACTTTGGGAGGCCGAGGCAGGTGGATCACTTGAGTCCAGGAGTTTGAGACCAGCCTGGGCAACATGGTGAAACCCAATCTCTACTAAAAATACAAAAAATCAGCTGGGCATGGTGGTGTGTTCCTATGCTCCTAGCTACCCAAGGGGCTGAGGTGGGAGATCAGTTGAGCCTGGGAGGTCAAGGCTGCAGTGAGCCCTGATTGCGCCACTGCACTCCAGCCTGGGCAACAGACTTAAATAAATAAATAAATAAATAAATAAAAATGATGAAAATTGTTTAAAACCTGAAAAGTTCAACTAATGCTAAATACAATGGTAGGGTGGCTTGGGGTTTTCATGCTATTCTTTTAATTACAGTCTGGAATTATATTCATCTTTTTAAACACCCAAAATATACCAAGAACTATATCGCAACTGGGAGCCCTTACTAGTTAAATCTTTCAAGAAAAAAGGTGGGGCAACATCTCCCACCTAAGGAGTAGAAGACCACTTTATAACCACCTCACCCGGCTAGTTTTTTGTATTTTTTAGTAGAAACGGGGTTTCACCGTGTTAGCCAGGATGGTCTCGATCTCCTGACCTCGTGATCCGCCCGTCTCGGCCTCCCAAAGTGCTGGGATTACAGGCTTGAGCCACCGCGCCTGGCCAAGTCACAAAAATTTTACTTTACTTTCCTTAGATCCATGCACCTTTCAAGAGCTCCCTGGGAATCTTTCACTAATATCCCCACCAGGGAATGACTTCCTCATCTGTCCTCACTGAGCACTTCATGTTTGTCTTTATTATAGCACTCTTACTTTGGTAAGATAGGTGTGTACACCTATCTCCCTTTCTAAGCCATATGCTTCTTGGGGGCAGGAATCATGTTAGTTACCTCTGTACCCTTGGGACAGTAAGTACTTAAATATGCTAGTTTCCTATCCCCCATAGTACTGGTACAAGAACCTAAACCCAGTGGTATTCAATAAATGCAGGATAAGGATGATAACATTAATAACAGCCATTCAGCACAACTCCACTAAGTTGCCAGACCAGTTTAGGATATTGGCATGAAAATGCTTTTTCTCCTGGCCCAGACATTTACTCTTAAGATTTGCCTCCTCCTCAATAGACTCCAGGAAATAGGGTTAGTTTTAAGTTCTAAAAACTCTAATCATTCCTGTTTTCTCCAAACTAAGGGCCTGAAGGAAGACTGCAGATACCTCATGAATATTGATGAGCCTCTGCGGTCACATGAATATTAACAACACCCTGTGGCTTTCGGGAACAGCAGCCCAGCTAGAAGGTCTAATATTAACCTTGGCTAGGCCCAAAAGGTAGCAAGCACATATGCCCATACATCCCCGTGGGGAGTAAAGAGTGGATAGTGGAGGCCAGTTTGGAGCTTGGCCCCTGTGCAAACACTGGGCACACAGGCAGTTAAGAAAGAACTAAACATGTGTCCTACGTCCCTGGCACTGGGGGGCTCTGTTAGTAGCTACCCAGGCAGGAATCCCCAATTCTCAAGCTTTGCAGAAGTTAGGATGTAGAGGCTAAATCATAATTCAGAAAAACACTGGTGGGGATACACTGACCTAGTTCAATAGCTACAGCAGAGGGGTAGGAAAGGTTGACAGTCAGATCACATAGGACAAAAACCAGAATCAAATTATAAGGCTCAATTAGGCAACAAAGACATATTTTGTAGATCACACATTAACAGTAAGTAAAGTTCTATAGACTGGAGTTTCCAGCCCCATACCCTCCCACGAGACTAGTGGACACAAAGAACAATGACTGAGACTTAACAGAAAGCTATTCTAGGATTGATGCAGTGAGAGACAGAAGGAGTCAGATTCTTTTTGCACCTACAGATCCTTAACCCAGGAAACATCAGAAAGAATGATGATCATTATTAAAAACAAACAAAAACAACAAAACAAAAAGTACTGTGAATCAGAGTTGACCAAAGAAACCCATGTACTCCTAGCCCTGGGTCTAAGTTCAAAATCTACTTCTATGTCACATGACAGAACTATTAAAAGAAAAGGCAGGTTAAGTAACCCCATGCAGTGGCTGGAATTAATGCTAATAAGATTCCTGCTGTACTCATCCACCAAGACAGACTACATTTAAAACTAGAAAAATGCCTCTTTACTCGCCTAGCCTGATCCTACTCAAAGGCCTTGACCCCTTAGCTCTGCCTGAAAAGCTGATCCAGCCCCCTTCACCCACACTCAAGAGGAACAGAGAGGCCTGTAGGCCTAGCCCAAGCTGAGGTGGTGAGAGGCCACACCTAGGAAGAGGGTGGGGGCTACTCTCAGGCCCTGTGTTCTGTCACACAATTACCATATTATGTAGCTCTAATAAAAAGAAATACTTGAAGTTTTATTAGTGCCATATAATAAAGTATTTATAGAATCCGGGCGGTGGGGGCAGAGGCAGAGAGAGGGAGAAGGAAATAGGAGGAATCGAAATTGTTAGCAATAACCCTAGCAATGGCAGCCCCCAACATTAGCCACCCTGGGCAAACCTCAAAGCCTTCAGCCTGGGACATCAGGCCAGCTGTCATCAACCTAGATCAGCATGGCTTACTGTCCACTCCCTCTACAACAGTCTGTCTCTGACTTCTTCCTGGTTAACAAAGAAAGAGGTGAGGAACTGGGAGTAGTAGGGAAGAGGAATAAAGAATTGATATCAGCAAAACTGTGGAGCCTAGGCCTGAAAAGGCTGGGAAGCAGAGGAAAGCAGGCATCAGTTGAAAGAATGAGTGGAATGTAAGCTTTAAAAGGTTCCATTCTGGAGCTAAATTTGAGTTCTCACCATCCAGCATATCTGACCATTTTGAAATTTGCCCAAACAGGGTTTTCCATCACTGCACTGTCCCCTTCTGCACACCTTTCATACCCCCCACTCCAACCACACTCTCCACTCACCACCAGCACCACGAGAGGAGTGCACCCCACACCTACTCCAACCACACGACACACACCCACAGCTTCTCCCACACCGCCCCTCCTCACACATGGTCCTCACAGCCACAGTGCACACACATACAACACGCTCACCACAGCACACTCCTTCTTAAGGCCACGGGCTGCCTGCACTTCCTGGGCATCTTCCCAACTTAAGACACGTCCTAGATAAAAACATTTTCGGAGTCTACAACACTCTTTAACATTTTAAAATTTTCTATTACCCAGAAAATCTCCCCAAAGAGAGAGAGGAGTGAGGGCTGTGACATTATTACAGAGAAGACTATAAACAGAACAAATATAGTGCTGCTTTATTACAAGGCAGTGTGGGGTTGGTGGCTGGCTGATTACAGGGCCACTCCCCAGAGCTCTCTGCAGTCCCAGACCTCAATAAAGGCCAGACTTGAGCTGCCTTCAACTGACGGGCCCCCTAGAATCCCTTCAGATTCCAGTCCAGGATATGATATCTGCCTTGGTTGAAGATAAGGAGGAAAGCAAACACAATCTAAGAACAACCATGCTTGGCAAAGAGCCACTAGACCATCTTCTCAAAGGCAAACACAATTAGGATGGTTTGAGTTTCTTGGAATCAATAGATTCCAAACTTTGGAAATTAAAAAAGATAAAAAACCTAGAGAGAGCAAGAACAATGGATAGACTTAAAACCCATACACATCATAGATAGTGCAGAGTTAAGGGGGAAGAATGGATTAGAGGACAGAAAGAGAAGCAGCGCAGCTTGAGTGACTAAAGCAACCCATATTACGCATAAAATCATAGAAGGAAAGAGTGGGAAATCCACAAGTCCTCTCTTCTGGGCTCTGGGCACACAGCGTCCCTTCTTGAGTGACTCACACTGGGATCACCTTCACCCCTGCTTCATGTGGTAAGAGCCTCTTTATAAGGAGACACACCACGAGCCTTCTCCTCCTCCACCCCTGCGAGTCAGGGCAATTGCGTCACTGACCTCCACACACACTCACTCCCTCCTCTTTCCAGCCGGCCACCACACAAGGGATCTTGTCTTGTGGTCCCTGAGATCCTTTCATCTGGGCTCCAAACCCACTGTCACCTTGGCCCTGAATCACTCCCCAGGAGACACTGGGAAAACAGAGCTGGACAAAGAGTGTCTGGGTCCTGTATGGCTAGAATTTACTGATCCCTGCCGGTGAGAGAACCCAGGCTATGCTCTTCTCTGCCCAAAGGCAGGGCACAGGAATAATTTTTAACTTGGCCTTGTGGCCAGCCCTGCCTACAAACTAGGTGTCCACTGATTTGGGTGACACCCAGCCCCCAACAGCTGAGGGATAAAAAGGGCTGAGAGGAAGCCCTAAAGGTTCTAGCTCCTCTGCCTTACTTGTTCAGTGGCTGAGAAATTGCTAGAGTTGGAAGAGTGCCAGCAAATATCCCCCCAGTTCTGCTCTCATCCCACTTGGCTATTCTGTTCTGAGGGTAGCCCCAAGGAAAACATTTTGGCAGTTGAAATTGTTACTGTTTCTTAGATCCTTCTCCAAGATAGAGGATTCCCTCCAACTGTGTCTTAGCTCATTTCCATGTTTCATGGTCCTAACATTTTTCCTTGACCTTCTGTGTAATGATATTCCACTTTGGGGCTTTGTCATTTTTCTGTAATTTCAGAACCTGTGGTTCAATGGGCAGATTTTAGGATGAGTTACAGGAATGCTGTTTACTCTCTGACTTTTCTCCCTTTTCAAATATCTTTTATTAGAACAAAGTCTCTAAGATAGCATGGGATAACAGGGAAAAGCTCTGCACTAGAAAGTCAAAGGACAAGGTTCTGTTTTCCACCAATTACTTGTGCAACTCGAGGCCATTCAATTTTTCTGAGCCAACGCATCTTATCTCCTCATCCTTAAGTGGCCCTAGTGGGCTTTCAAAACAATAATTATGTCACTTTGGTCTTCTTTTTATCTGAGTAGGTGATCAATATATTTGTGTTGAACTTTACTCAAGGAAGCCTGCTCATTTTACCAGGCAGTTATGCAAATCAAATGAAATCAAAAAGGCAAAAGTTCTCTGCAGAATTCATAGTAGTACAAAAATTTACTGAGTATTTATAACGGATCAGACAAGTTAAAGACATAATATCCCTACCCTTGGGGAACTTACCACCTAGTAGGAGGAGCCAGAAAAACCAGTAATTATAGTACAGTGTTGATATGGCCTACGATAGAGCAAACAGAATGGCACATAAGAAGGGTAAGTAAACTGAACTCGGAGGGCCAGGGAGAATTCCCTAGAGGAAATAACATATTCAATGAAATCCAAACAATAAACAGGAGTTACCCAAGTGAAAAGGTGGAAGGGGGTTTCCAGAGGGAACAGCATGTGCCAAGGACTAGAGATAATGGAATGACGGGCTCTAGCAACTGACAGCAGTTCACTGTGACAAAAGTGTAGATCTAAGAAGCAAGGTGGAGAGTGTGGATGGGGTTGGGGAGTAAGGGTTAGTGTGGCCTAGCAGAAGAGTAGCAGATGAAGCTGAAGATGTAAGTTTTGGTGGCCAGCTCATAAGGGCCTTAACGGTCTTAGTAAGAAGTTTGGACTTTATCCTAAGGACAGCAGGAAGCCACTGAACAGTTTTAAGCAGGGACACATGACCAGATTTACATTGATCAGCAGCTTCCATTTGGTTTCTTTTCCCCACTGTAGATCCCTGGGGCTAGGGAGGTGTCAAAAAGAAAAGAAACAGAGGTTCAGACGTGGCCTACTTCTTTTCTTTCCATGGAACCCAGCAGGTTCCCACACCCTTCCTCATGGGACTCTCCAGTCCTTTAAGTGCTTAGCTTACTTTCCACACAGTCTTCTCTCTCAGTCAGTCCCCTTACTCCTCCCTCTTTTTCTGGCAAAGAAAAACCTTTTATGATGTGGCAAGTCCTTTCCAATCAGCTGTCCTATTGACCTGGGATATTAGCCTCTTTTCTTGAATATTATCCCCTCACCAGCAACCTCCAAAGAGGGCTGTCAAGTAACCCTGCCAGTAATCTACATTTCTAATCCAAGGCCCATTTCTTTTTTTTTTTTTTTTTTTTTGAGACGGAGTCTCGCTCTGTCGCCCGGGCTGGAGTGCAGTGGCCGGATCTCAGCTCACTGCAAGCTCCGCCTCCCGGGTTTACGCCATTCTCCTGCCTCAGCCTCCCGAGTAGCTGGGACTACAGGCGCCCGCCACCTCGCCCGGCTAGTTTTTTGTATTTTTTAGTAGAGACGGGGTTTCACCGTGTTAGCCAGGATGGTCTCGATCTCCTGACCTCGTGATCCGCCCGTCTCGGCCTCCCAAAGTGCTGGGATTACAGGCTTGAGCCACCGCGCCCGGCCCAAGGCCCATTTCTTATCTCTTACTTAAATTCCACCAACTCTGCCAATATTTACTTTTCTCCTCAATCCAAGATCTCTCAACCTCTAAAAACAATTTGGTGGCCTCCTAACAGAAGACCAAGATATGCTGACCAAACAGGTGATCAATCTGAAAGGCCTCATAAGAAAGACCTCATATCTAGATGATAATGATAAACTAGCAAATGAACTCTATGAAAACATTAATTCCTTTTCTTTCTTCCTTATCTCCTCTTAAACTGCAGTTTAAGGTTTAAAATCAATCCCATACAGGAAAATCATCATGGTCATTAATTTTATCTCTTGGCACTACCATTTAACCTTAGAATCAAAGAACCTTGGCACTGGAAAATAAACCTTTAGTCCAATCTTCTACCTCAGTGTCAGAGCTCTTTGGCATGACTTGGCAATTGAGATCAGATTGCATTTTACTGCCTGAAATTTCCTGAGAATTCCTTTTTCTACTCATCCCCACTGAACAGGTTTAGAGCAAGACCTCTATCTCCATTAGGAAATAGCTCAACTCACCAGGTCTTAAGCTTCTAGAACAATGCTATTCAAAGTATGATCAGCAAACTGGTCAGTGCTGGTCTGTGAACTCTTTGTAACTAGCCCATGACGCGATAAGTATAGAAATTGAGTGTAAGCATTTTAAAACTTTTAAAGTAACTTGACATTACCAGGACATCAAAACATGTGTTCAGAGGACTTATCTCAATGAACAGAGTATAGTACAGTTTGAGTACTACTGAACTTGTATGGTAAGTCACATATGGTACATGCTGCACACTAGTTAGGCACATTAAGACCATATGTCAGATTACTTTGAAACGCACTATTCTAGAAAGTTTTCGGAAGGGAAGAGGATAAGTCTGGTGGTAGGGGGGCTAGCTCTCTTCTTTTTTCCCTCTTCTGGGTACAATAGAGAGTGAATCTGCTACCTCGGATGAGGAACAGGAAGCTGCTCCCACCAAGCCACTGACTGTATGGGGTGAAGAGGAGGGCAGGAGTTGGTGGCCAGGTTATCAGGCAATAACAAACTCAGCATCCAAGCACGCGACTTCCAGCAATGCAAGGAGCTTCCTTTGTTTTGGGAAAACAAGAGCTGCAAGAAGCCTCTCCTTGACACGTTCTTGCCTGGCCTCAGGAGAAGCCCAACCACCCCTGACACACAAATAGGAGAGTCCTGGCCAATGACCGGCCAGCCAGAACCCTGACCACAACCCCTGTTTGCTTTTCCTTTTCCACCACTTCCTCAGTTCGAGGGCCACTGTGGGGCCATAAGTAGCTGCCAGCCTAGGTCACCCTTCAAGAACTTCACCCCCAATGACCTAGTACCTAGTCCATACAACTCTTCTAATGCACTTCCTATAGCCTACTTTCTATCCCCATATGGTTTGGTCTGAGAGCAAGGGCTTTTGGCCCCTTCCCTAGAGTTGCAGGTAAAATTAAGTCTTGGAATACCACTCTAACAAAGGCCATGGTATGCTGTAGCGAACTAAATCCAAGAAGATCATCATCTAGCCAAGTGCCCAAGAAGAATATTTGAGGCTTCAATAGAATATTCTGGGCTGGGTGCGGTGGCTCACGCCTGTGATCCCAGCACTTTGGGAGGCGAAAGCGGGTGGATCATGAGGTCAGGAGATCGAGACCATCCTGGCTAACACAGTGAAACCCCGTCTCTACTAAAAACACAAAAAAAGTCGGGCGCGGTGGCTCAAGCCTGTAATCCCAGCACTTTGGGAGGCCGAGGCGGGCGGATCACAAGGTCAGGAGATCGAGACCACAGTGAAACCCCGTCTCTACTAAAAATACAAAAAATTAGCCGGGCGCGGTGGCGGGCGCCTGTAGTCCCAGCTACTCAGGAGGCTGAGGCAGGAGAATGGCGGGAACCCGGGAGGCGGAGCTTGCAGTGAGCCGAGATCGCGCCACTGCACTCCAGCCTGGGCAACAGCGTGAGACTCCGTCTCAAAAAAAAAAAAAAAAAAAACACAAAAAAAAATTAGTCAGGCGTGGTGGCAGGCGCCTATAGTCCCAGCTTCTTGGGAGGCTGAGGCAGGAGAATGGCGTGAACCCGGGAGGCGGAGTTTACAGTGAGCCAAGATTGTGCCACTGCACTCCAGTCTGGATGACAGAGCGAGACTCCGTCTCAAAAAAAAAAAAAAGAATATTCTGAACAACCATTTTTTTTTACCTAAACAAACTTACTTGACTGCATTAGATCCTCAGCTTCAAGAATTCAGTTATCATCAAGACTGAAATATGTAAAACAATACGCCTATACATGATGCAGAATGTCAAAACTAAACTTCCAAAGAGTTAGCTAGGAAGTTTAGAACCAAAGACCAAAAATCCAAAACCTGGGAGTCTAACTCTTGGAGGCATAAACAGAAAAAGAGTCTCAACTCTCAGACTCACATGAAGGTGCCATCTAATCTAAGACGAAAGACTTTGGGACATTTTCTCCAAGAGCTCTGAGAAGTGGGGCTAGCAAGTCCCACCTATGACTTTGCTATGATAAATCAAGAGCCTTGGGGACCAGCAAACCTTCCTCCCTCTCTGATTAATCAAGGGAGCTTACTCTTTATCCTGGCAGTCCAAGAGCCCAAGTTTCTATGAAGACTAATTTGTCCTGTAAGGGGAGGGATGTGGGGGCGGGACTCCCCCCACTCCAGGCCTCCTTCATGCCAAAGAAGGAGGAAACAGAATAAGCAAAATAAAATTCATAAAGTGAAGCAGTAATTATGGTGTGGTCAACAAGAGGCTGCTCCTCAGGCCCATCATTATGTGGCTAAATTTAACGCCCTGCGCGGCCAGGGGAGCCGTGCGCCCCGGGCACGGTGTGTCCACACAGACGCCAGCTCCGCCACCTTCACCCGTTCGACGGCCGCCAGGGCTGCCAGAAAGCAGGTCACAATTTTTTTTATAGTCTGTTTACCAAGATGCTGTTTTTACTGCCGAGGTTTCTCTCATTTTATCTCTTTTTCCCTTTTCCCCAAACAGACTGGCCTGTATTTTCTGTCCTGGGTTTTTTTTTTTTTTTTTTTTCTTTCTCCCTCTCTCAGTTCTATTTTCAGAACTCTAATTTTATATGGTATGTCCCTTCTTTTTTTTTTTGGTAAATATTTGCCATAACTAAGCCAGGCACATCCAGTTTAAAAGGCTCCGTCCCACAAAACATCAGGCCTTTAATGATATGCATCTCATTAGCGTGTCCTGTGAAAGGGGGTATAGAAAAAAATGCAACTTGCAGACTTTCTCACTTTTTATATCTAGAGAGACCTATATTTATATATGAGGATAAGCCAAAAACTGATGTTCTGAGCCCCAATACAAGGCTAGTACAATGGTCATTTGATTCAGGCTTTGAGACCCCAGAAGCAGTTTCAGGAGAGAGGGGCTACTGGTCGGTATTACTGCTGGTCCTCCCAGGTGGTTCTGACAAGGTAAGTACAGTTAGAACCAGTCCTCAGACCCAGAAGTATTAGGGCTCTCTAGATCAGAGGAACAAAACTCTGGGAAGTCCTCTGACACAAAATTTCCCAAAATGGCTGTAAGAAAACAGAGTGGCAATAAGGCATCAATATTTCCCTCCTTCTCTGGCTGATAAGTTAAAGAAAGGGAAGTTATGAGTTAAAAGAGTGCTTGAAGAGATCTGTTCCAAGCTAGAACTTCCACATCTCCCATTTACCGTCCAAAGGCTTCTCCAGCTGTGCTGAGCCCCAGAACTGAGGGGAAGATTTCTTTCTGTACATGTTAGGTTGGATGAAATGGGTTGCATGGTTGAGTCCACTTATGGTACTGAACAAAAGGCACAGCATCAAATAAGCACTCTCCAAATACTTGTCTGTGATGTGCTTTTAAATCCAGTTTGAGGCTGGGTGCAGTGCCTCAGGTATATAATCCCAGCACTTTGGGAGGCTGAGGCAGGAGAATCGCTTGAGGCCAGGAGTTCGAGACCAGCCTGGGCAAAATAGTGAAACCCAGGATCTACTAAAAATAACAAAAACATCAGCCAGGCATGGTGGTACATGCCTATAGTCTCAGCTACTCGGGAGGCTGAGGCGGGAGGATCACTTGAGCCTGGGACATCAAGTCTGCAGTGAGCAATGACCACACCACTGCACTCCAGCCTGGGCAACAGAGCGAGACTCTGTCTCAAAAAGAAAAAAAAAAAACAAAAAAAAACTGCAGCTTGACATTCTAAGATGGTGTTAGAGGAGCCCCCAGCATTCAGTGTTTTTGATAAGACATGTTGGGGGAGAGAAATAGATACATGAATTGAAAGACCCTGCGTGGCTGTTCAGGTAGCACCTCCTGGGGACTCTATACATTGCAGGGGTCACCAAAGGTCCAGAGTCTCTAACTCAGTTTTTATTAGTTCATTTAGGGATGTTCAGACTTTAGAAGATTGGCTGATGTTAACTAAAAATTATAAGAGACTAATTTTGAAATTAAAATGCCAATTTATTAGTTTACAAAGTGAAGTCTAGTCCAGTTACTAAAATATCTTCAGCTGCTTTTTCCTGGGAAGCTGAATAAATATTGAGAGTGCTACTTGTTAAACACAGGAAAAGGGCAAAAATCGGCAAATAGCTTTAGGGGATAGTCTACATACATTGTGCAAGCTAGACATTCATCTCGTTCTACTGAATCACTGTTTTGGCATTGTGCTAGATAAATTAATAAATAGTTACTCCTTGGTTTTTCTTGTTTTGGATTCTATACAACTCTGTTCCTCTGTTAGTACATTTCCTCACATATCATAAATTAATTACATAAAGATTTTTCTTTAATTGCTTGTAAGAGTCTAGAGGCATACAAGACTAAAAGTGGCAAGAAAGGAATGTGGAATAAGAAAAGAGGCAGTACTTGGGGCACAGTGCTCTAGCTTTGAACCATTTTCCTATCTTTTAAGTTAGGTCTCTATACTGCTCACAAATTGGTCTCAATCTTGCCTACTGCCCACAAAACTTCCAACACATATAACACGTGGCAAGGCAATCGGACATGATGGAAGAACATTGGACCAGAACGTCAGAGTCCTGGGCTCTGGTGCAAGGCAGAGTCCTGGGCTCTGGTACCAAATTCTACAATTGTTTGTCTATGTAGAGTTATTTTATCCTTATGGACCCCAATTTCCACATAAGTAAAAGAGAGTGGCTTGATATAGCCTTAGATTGATAAAGTCACTTCAAAATTCCATGGCTCTAATCTGGACAAAATATTTAAGAGGCTGTAATTTCCTTCATTGAGATACTGGCCCAGGCCCTTGAGATTTATAATCTAGTTTCACGAGCAATGTATTTATAAACTGTTGGATAGATTACTCCGCAGAGAGCTAATCTTATCCATTTTATATTGATTTTTCTTTACACCTCAGTATGAGAGGTTACCCCAAATTTAGGGGGGGATACTCTGCTTAAGACTTGCATTTCCTATGTACTCACTAAACTCAGCAATTTCACTATGCTCTTCCCCTAGCTGCTGGCGGCTGCAGAAAACAGAATGCGGTTGCCATCAACTATTCCTTCTTTAAACCAAGCAGTATTATCCCATCTCAGAATTTCTCTTCATTGCTAGCTTTATCCATACCAAATTAGAAGGGGTTCTCTGGAGTAAAAGATTCTAAGAGAGTAATGTATAGCATCAGAATTGCTCAGGCTTCAAGCATAAGATTAACAAAAGCCAAAGACCTTTTAAAGGATTCCCTCAAACCACCACACTTCAGGAAAGCCCCTTAGATTGTGTAACTCAGTGAAAGATCTAGCTGTGTCTTTTCCTTCAGCAGCCATTCCCCACGTAATATTCCTCTGAACTCTTACCTCAAGAGTAACTTCTTCCAAAAATACTTTTCCCAAACTGGCCTGCTATGAACCCCAGATCCCAACCAAATGCCAAATGAATCCGTTTCTTCCTCCTCTCAGGTACTATATATATACACACACACACGTACTATATATATACTATATATATGTACTATATATGTATAATGTATTTAGAATATTCGTTGTAGATATGTAAATTCCAGCAGTTTAATCTGCATCAAAAGTCCATTTTTAAGGGCAGAAAACATGTTTTAACTTTTCAGTATAATTCCATCAAGTTTCGTATCTTCAATGGGCTTAATAAGTACTGTCCACAAAGAGTCTCAACTTCTAAATAGAAAAACAAATAGACCAAAGATCTCCCACACTGAATGAAAAAAGTTATTCTGGGATCTTCTGGCAATTTCTCCCTTCACAATTCCCTTATGGAAGATAACAAGGATGTCCGTGAATCCTGCAGTCTCATTTCCTAAATACTGGACAGCTAAGCTGCCAACTTACAGGACTCAGCCTTTATAGAACTCTCACTTTTCAATGTGGCCCACTATGCAAAAGAAATATCACCCATAAGTGAAGGATATAAGAGAACGCTTTGGGTATACTGTTAAAATTATGAAGCCAACAGACCAGGTAAAACTTAGAGGTCAGTTGTTTGACGCTTTCTTTGTTTTCTCCTAATTTCTACAACCAGAGACAACATGTCCCAATGTGAGAGATTCCTCTCATGCCACCACCTTTAAAAAGGCTACAACCAGGGACCTTCTATCTACAAGGCCCTAAGGTAGAGTTAGAAATTACAAGAAGAAACAAAATGAGCAAGACAGTTCTGCCCTTGAGTACTCTGTAGGCTAACAGGGAGATAAGTGTAGCAATTCTTAGAATACGAGGCAAAAGTGATAAGTGACACAGGAAAGAGAAAACACTGAGAGTTCAGAAGAGGAAAATAATATAGCTTGTGCTTTTACTTCTGTCCCTTTCACTATTTCTGTCATAACAGAAAGGTCATTTAACTATCTGACTCTCTTTTTAAGTCAGGGAAATTAAATGCCCTTGGAAAAGACTTTAAAAATTATTGGATGAAAAGGCTGCCTCTCCTGGGGGAAAGAAGCTGGAAGTATGCAGAAATCTAGTCATCTATCTTCAAAGTACTGCCCATCCCTTCATGCCATCCACAAATCCCAGAGCAAGAACTAATCCTTCCACTTGGCTCAATACCACAGGTTCCTGCTTCCACACCATTCCTTTCCCTTCATCAGCATAAATTTTTCCTTTTCTACTGGTTTCTCCTTTGCCTTCAAACACATATGCACCTTTCCATCTTATTTCGTTTAACTACTTCTAGCTCTCCAGCTATCTCTCATTTATTTCCTTCTCATTATGAAACTTCTCTGGTGAAGAGTTCTACACTCATTGTCTCCATTGCCTTATCCATTCATTGTTCTTTAACAGCCTGCTTTCTTCTGATATTGCCTAAGACCATGAATTGCCTAATGGCCTTTCCTCTGTCAGTCAGTTACCCCTTCTCTTTGGTCTCTCTCCTGCACATGACACTGAGGCCATCTTTGGTGATGGAAATAGCACCGGATTTGAGTCAAGACAAATATGGGTAAATCAACTGAATGGCCTTAGGCAAATTAGTTCACCACTGAGCCTCTGCTTCTTTATCTTTCAACTGAAGATATCACCTAGCCCACAGGTTTGTTGTAAGGATTAAGTTATAACTTAGATAAAGCACCTGTGTCTAGCACACACACAGTACGGACTTTATATTTGTTAGTTACCCTTTCTTGGCTAATCTACTATGCTATTCTGATTATCTTCCTGTCTCACATTTCCATCACTGGCTCCTATTACTCCTTCCAGTTATGACTATTCCCCAAATCTCAATCTTTGGGTCTTTGTTCTTTTTTCCATACTCTGCCCAGTTAAAGATCCATCCATTCTCATGGCATCAAATATCACTTCTTTGTAGAAGATTCTCAAATCTATTTCTGTAGATCCTTTTTTTCTACCTGAGCTTCAACTGTACTTTTTCAACTCTTTCCTAGGCATTCTCACTTGTATGTCCCATAATCCATTTATATTCAACATGTGGCCAGGTGCGGTAGCTCACGCCTGTAATCCCAGCATTTTGGGAGACCAAGGTGGGTGGATCACAAGGTCAGGAGTTCGAGACCAGCCTGGCCAACATGGTGAAACCCCGTCTCTACTAAAAATACAAAAATTAGTCGGGTGTGGTGTGGTGGGCTCCTGTAATCCCAGCTATTCGGGAGGCTGAGACAGGAGAATCGCTTGAAACTGGAAGGCAGAGGTTGCAGTGAGCCGAGATTGCGCCATTGCACTCCAGCCGGGCAACAAGAGCAAAACTCTGTCTCAATGAAAAAATAAATAAATAAATAAATATATGTATATATTCAACATGTATGTGAAAAAAATCTTCATCTTATGTTTTTAAATTAAGTCTAATTATAAATAAGCCATTGATTTTGTAAAAAATAGGCTAAGGCATTATTAAATGACCATACTGTAACAAATGGATTTTTATGAAACCCTTCTACTAGGGGGAAGAGGAGAGAGACTCAACTGTGTAAATCTTCACAAAAATCTCTGGAGGTACATGAAGCTTATAGGTTAGGCCCAAAAGGGCTAGGTATTTGTCAGAAGTAAGACATCAAGTCTGGGCACAGTGGCTCATGCCTGTAATCCCAGCACTTTGGGAGGCCAAGGCGGGCAGATCACTCAAGGTCAGGAGTTTGAGACCAGCTTGGCCAACATGGTGAAACCTTGTCTCTACCAAAAATAAAAAAAAAAATTAGCCAGGCGTTGTGGCAAGTGCCTATAATCCCAGCAACTTGGGAGGCTGAGGCAAGAGAATTGTTTGAACCCAGGAGGTGGAGGGTGCAGTGAGCTGAGATCGCCCACTGCACTCCAGCCTAGGGGACAGAGTAAGATTCCTTCTCAAAAAAAAAAAAGAAGACATCAAACATCAATCATCACTGCCTCACAAATCAAATCTGAACCATATTTCTCAGACTGGAGATTTAAAGCAAGTAAGAATGGCTCACGCCTATAATCCCAGCACTTTGGGAGGCCGTGGCAGGCGAATTGCTTGAGCCAGGAGTTGGAGTTCAAGACCAGCCCTCGGCAACGTAGCGAGATCCTGTCTCTATTAGAAAATAAATAAATAAATAAACCAAATGAGAGACTGATGGTGGATTTGGTGGAGCAAAACAGAGGAAAAAACAGTTTTCAATTTGGCAGAGTTGGTAACTTCCTCTGAGTGAAGTAAGATATACAACCCCCTGGAGCGGAGTCTGTTCAACTATGCTAGCCTATCTGGATATAGATATAGGAACATGCATGATTTTGTTTTCCACAGGCCCCTACAACTCTCTATTGTCTTCTATCCAGCCTGATATACATATTTATGTAATATGACTGGCCCCTATAGATATATGATTTTGTAATAATCTGGTTTTGAGATTTTTTAGGATAAGAGAATTTGAGATATGGGAAAGTCCTTTGCTATTGGGATTCTTAGAATCAGAAACCCAAAATGGATAATTTTTACCCACTTTGTCCTCTTTCATTCTTTTTTTGAGACAGTGTCTTTCTCATAATGTATTCCCTCTTGGTTTCTTTCCTTTTTTTTTTTTTTTTTTGAGACAAGGTCTCTCTTTGTCACCCAGGCTGGAGTGCAATGATGTAATCTTGGTTCACTGCAACCTCAGTCTCCAGAGTTCAAGCAATTCTCCTCCCTCAGTCTCCCAAGTAGCTGTGATCACAGGCCTGTGCCACCAAGCCCAGCTAATTTTTGTATTTTTAGTACAGATGGAGTTTTACCATGTTGGCCAGACTCATCTCAAACTCCTGACCTCCGGTGATCCACCCACCTCAGCCTCCCAAACTGTTGGGATTACAGGCGTGCGCCACCACGCCTAGCCCCTACTTGGTTTCTTGATTTGTTTGTTTCTTTGAGATGGAGTTTTGCTCTGTTGCCCAGGCTGGAGTGCAGTGGCACAATCTCAGCTCACTGCAACCTCCGCCTCCCGTGTTCAAGTGATTCTCCTGCTTCAGCCTCCTGAGTAGCTGGGATTACAGGCACCCACCACTGCACCCAGCTAGTTTTCTTATTTTTAGTAGAGATGGGGTTTCACCATGTTGGCCAGGCTGATCTCAAACTCGCGACCTAAACTGAACTAAGCCACCACTGAGCCATCACTCCCAGCCCCATTTGTACTTTCTATATTGATTTCCTTTTTGTTCTCTCTCAAAATGTTAACAATTTTTTTAAAAAATTACTTTAAAATGCCGGGCACGGTGGCTCACGTCTGTTATCCCAGCACTTTGGGAGGCCGAGGCGGGCAGATCATGAGGTCAGGAGATCGAGACCATCCTGGCTAACATGGTGAAACCCCGGGTCTACTAAAAATACAAAACAAAATTAGCCGGGCGTGGTGGCGGGCGCCTGTAGTCCCAGCTGCTCGTGAGGCTGAGGCAGGAGAATGGCATGAACCCAGGGGGCAGAGCTTGCAGTAAGCCGAGATTATGCCATTGTACTCTAGCCTGGGTGACAGAGAGAGACTCCATCTCAACAAAAAAAAAGAAAAAGAAAGAAAAAAAATTACTTTGGCCGGGCGTGGTGGCTCACGCCTGTAATCCCAGCACTTTGGGAGGCCAAGGCGGGCGGATCACAAGGTCAGGAGATCGAGACCACAGTGAAACCCCATCTCTACTAAAAATACAAAAAATTAGCCGGGCGCGGTGGTGGGTGCCTGTAGTCCCAGCTACTTGGGAGGCTGAGGCAGGAGAATGGCGTGAACCTGGGAGGCGGAGCTTGCAGTGAGCGGAGATCACGCCACTGCACTCCAGCGTGAGCGGCAGAGCGAGACTCCGTCTCAAAAAAAAAAAAAAATTTACTTTAAAATTTCTAACAAATTTCCTTTTGAAAGCATAAGCCCTTATAAACCTTTGCAAAAGGAAAATAAAGAGGTCTTTTTAGCTATTCTTGAGAAAAAAAAGAAGAAGTGGTGACCCCTGGTTACTACAGGATTCAGAAGAGAAGGCGAAATTTAGAAAAAAAACTGTAGTTGAGAAACATGCACAGCCATACCTTCCTCCCTGGAGATTTTCATTCCAGATTTCATTCTGGAATGAATAAGCCTTCATTCCAGAGCTCAAATACTGGTACATTCATATTTTTAATAAGGAAAACCATTCTTTTATATGCCCACGGTTTAACTGACCCCACCCATGATCTTCCTAGTCTATCAATGGCATCACTATTCTTCAAATCACATAAGCATATGACCAAGGGCCTAATCTTCCTAAAGATTACCTTCATATGTCAATTCTCCAGTCAAAATTTTCGATGGCTTCCCACTATCTGCAACAGTAAATAATAAGTGCAAGGAGAATGTGCCCCATCTCCTTCCTAGGAGATGTGTCCCTGCTTGAGAATCACTGCACATAATGACAGTTGTTAACAACTGAACTAAGTGGAGAAATAAATGTTACAGGCGAAAAAAAAAAAAAAAAAAAAAGCTGAAAACCACTTTCAGAATGAAACACTAATCTGCCAGCCCAACATTTAAGGCTCCCACAATTTAGCTCAAGTTATTATCTTGCTAACTTTATTTTCTACTAATCCTCATCCATTCTTTTTTTTTTTTTTTTTTTTTTTTTTGAGACGGAGTCTTGCTCTGTCGCCCAGGCTGTAGTGCAGTGGCCGGATCTCAGCTCACTGCAAGCTCCGCTCCCGGGTTCACGCCATTCTCCTGCCTCAGCCTCCCAAGTAGCTGGGACTACAGGTGCCCGCCACCTCGCCCGGCTAGTTTTTTTGTATTTTTAGTAGAGACGGGGTTTCACCGTGTTAGCCAGGATGGTCTCGATCTCCTGACCTCGTGATCCGCCTGTCTCGGCCTCCCAAAGTGCTGGGATTACAGGCTTGAGCCACCGCGCCCGGCCCCTCATCCATTCTTATTCTTATTTTCCATCTTTTGCCCATGTGCTTCCCACCTAAAATGCCTTCCACATAGTTTTCAATCAAAACCTCAATCAAAGCCCAGTTCAAGTCCTGCCATTTATAGAAAGCTTTTTCTAATCACTTCATTACTGTGGCCCTTATTATCATTAACTAAGCACTGTAAGCTCTTTGATGGCAATAATTATCATACCTTATATGTTCACAGAACCTCATTCAGCCCACGTGCACCTGACCGAATACTGAAAGGATGAACTAACTGCAAGTTTTTCTAGGTCAGAGAACTGACACACACAATAGGAGGGAGCATATTCTCATGCATCTAGAATTATCCTTCTTTATGATGCCCACAAGGATACTAAAAAAACACCCTGAATCCTATGGCTTGCTCTACCTATTGAACAATAGGTACATGGTAAAAGGGTAGCCCTTCCAACTGTGGAATTGGAGCCCTTGTGACTCTATGACTAATTTTCTTTCCAGGATTTTGTTAAGTACTCACTCTTTTGACTTTTGAGGTGTCAGTCTCTTAACTGGCTCTAAAAAAAGAGAGGTTCTGGGATTTCTCAATAATAAAAGATTCAAGCTTTATATATACTTCATCCCAAAGTTGGGACTGCCTTTCAGAAAACATAAATGCCAAAGAAATAAGGCAGGTAGGCCGGGCGCGGTGGCTCAAGCCTGTAATCCCAGCACTTTGGGAGGCCGAGACGGGGTCAGGAGATCGAGACCATCCTGGCTAACACAATGAAACCCCGTCTCCACTAAAAATACAAAAAAATTAGCCGGGCGTGGTGGCGGCGCCTGTAGTCCCAGCTACTCGGGAGGCTGAGGCAGGAGAATGGCGGGAACCCGGGAGGCGGCGCTTGCAGTGAGCCGAGATCGCGCCACTGCACTCCAGCCTGGGCGACAGAGCGAGACTCCGCCTCAAAAAAAAAAAAAAAAAAAAAAAAAAAAAGAAATAAGGCAGGTAGTAGAATGGGAATATAAGCTATTCATCTATTACATGTGAGGCTGCCTATGTCTAAGGCTACCAACAGGTGATTATTTGATGGCCTATTCGTAAGATGAGGAAAATAAAAAAGAGTGGGAAGATACAAGTCCTTCATCTATTCAACAAATACTTATAGAGTCCCTACTATGTGTGGAGGCACTGTTCTAGGCACTTGGGCTAGACCAGTGCACAAAACATACATCTTTGTCCTTGTTGAGCTTACACTCTAACTGACAGGAAGTAGACCATAAACAATAAGCATAATAAAATAAGTAAATGTTATGGCAATATGTTGGAAACTAGATGCTATGGAAAAAATAAAAAGTAGAGGATGGTAAGGTGAAATGGGAGTTCTAAGGTGCAAAGCAGGAGAAATGGAGCTTACAACTTTAAATGAGTGGTCAGGGTACACTCTATTGGGAAGGTAACATTTGAATAAAGACATTGTTGTAGTCCATGTAGATGGATGCAGTCTATGTAGCTATGTCTCCAAATTCTTTGACACAGCTCCCCTTAAGAGGTGAAGTTTAATTACCCTCCACTTAACTGTGACCTAGACTTAGTGACTCATTTCTTTTTTTTTTTTTTTTTTTTTTTGAGACGGAGTCTCGCTCTGTCGCCCAGGCTGGAGTGCAGTGGCCAGATCTCAGCTCACTGTAAGCTCCCCCTCCCGGGTTTACACCATTCTCCTGCCTCAGCCTCCGAGTAGCTGGGACTACAGGCGCCTGCCACCTCGCCCGGCTAGTTTTTTGTATTTTTAGTAGAGACGGTGTTTCACCATCTTAGCCAGGATGGTCTCGATCTCCTGACCTTGTGATCCACCCGTCTCGGCCTCCCAAAGTGCTGGGATTACAGGCTTGAGCCACCGCGCCCGGCCAGACTCATTTCTAATAAAAAGAATACAGTGAGATAGTGATAGAATGTAACTTCTGAAATTAGGTTATAAAAGGACTGCAGGTCCATTTGGTCTTGGTTTCATTTCTCATTTTCTTTTTTTTCTTTTTTCTTTTTTTTGAGACAGAATCTCATTCTGTCACCCAGGCTGGAGTGCGGTGGTGTGATCTCAGCTCACTGCAACCTCCGCCTCCCGGGTTCAAGCAATTCTCCCACCTCAGCCTCCTGAGTAGCTGGGATTACAGGTGCATGCCATCACATCCAGCTAATTTTTGTATTTTTAGTAGAGAGGGAGTTTTGCCATGTTGGCCAGGCTGGTCTTGAACTCCTGACCTCGCCCGCCTTGGCCTCCCAAAGTGCTGGGATTACAGGTATGAGCCACCACAACCGGCCTTGGTCTCTGTCTCTTGGATCACTGGCTCTGGAGGAAACCAGGTCCTGTGAGTAGCCCTATGGACAGGCCATGTGGCAAGAAATGGCACCTCCTGCCAACAGCCACATGAGAAAGCTTGGATATGAATTATCCAGATCTTACAATGACTGCGTTTACCAGCTGACATATTGACTGCAACTCATGAGAGATGCTGAGCCAGAATCGCACCCACTAAGTTGCTCCCAGATTCCTGACTCTCAGAAACCTGCAAGATAATAAATGTGTGTTATTTTAAGCCATTACATTTTCGGACAATTTGTTACACAACAATGGATAACTACTACAGACTTTAAGGAAGTGAGGAAGTTGGCCACACAAATATCTGAAGAAAGAACATTCCAGGCAGAGGGAACAACCAATGTAAAGGACTAAAGGCAGGGCATGCTTAGAGTGTTAGAAAAACAGCAAGAGGCCAGTGTGTATGCAGTGGAGTGAATGAGGGAGAACTGTAGGAGATGAGGTAAGAAAGGTAAGAGAGTTCTATAAGATCATATAGGGTTTTACAGGCCATGGTGAAGTCTTTGGATTTTACTCTATACATGAAGTGTTAAGCCAGTGAAGGGCTTTGAGCAGAAGAATATCTTGTAACTTAATAAGATTGTTTTGTTGATAATAGGCCAGGAGAGGGTAGGAGTAGCTGCAGGATACCAGTAAGGAGGTTTTTGCCATAATGCAGGTAGGAGATGATGGTGGCTCCAGTATGGTAGCAGCAGAGATGGGAATATGGGCATAGTTTTAAGGTAGAGCCAACAGGATTTGCTGATGGACTGACTGTAGGAAGTGAGAGGACAGCAGTCAGGATGACTCCAAGGTTTTTTCACCCAACTAAAAGTGAAAGAATGAACCTTCCATCAACTTAGATGGGAAGGAGTTGTTGGAAAAGCAAATCTGGGCATAAGACTGGAAGTTCAATTTTGGACATGTTGAATTTAAGATATTTTTTAGATTTCTTCATGAAAATGTTGAACAGTCTGGAGTTTCAGGGTAAGATCTACAGTGAAGAATAAATGTGGGATTCATCACAAGATGGTATTTAAAGGCGCTATAGTGGAATGCTAGAGGAGCAGGCTGAAGAGGTCAACAGGATCAAATCATAAATGATCATGTGTGGCATGCAAGGAGTTTGAACTTTATCCTGTAGGAAACTGGGAACCACTAAAGGATTCTAAGCAAAAAAGTGGCATAATCGAGTTTCGGTTTCAAAGACATCACTCTGACAAAACTACAAGTTCAACTGCAGGGGAATAAGAACTGACCAGGAGACAAGTTAGGAGGCTGCTGCATGGTCAAGCCAAAAAAGGGACAGAAAGGGCAAGCACAGTGGCTCACACTTGTAATCCTAACACTTTGGGAGGCCGAGGAAGGTGGATCACCTGAGGTCAGGAGTTCAAGACCAGCCTGGCCAACATGGTGAACCTCCATCTCTACAAAAAATACAAAAATTAACCAGGTGTGGTAGCTCAAGCCTGTATTCCCAGCTACTCAGGGGGCTGAGGCATGAGAATCGCTTGAACCCAGGAGGCAGAGGTTACAGTGAGCTGAGATCATGCCACTGTACTCCAGCTTGGGCAACAGAGTGAGACTTGGTCTCAAAAAAAAAAGGGGGGGGGTGGGCGGGGGAAAGGGGAGAGAAAAATGGCTAATCTCAGACAACGGAAGCTGGAATAGAGAAGACAGGCAGATTCAAAAGACAGTCAATAAATTAGGCTTTGAAAGTAAGGACAAAGAGGAAAGTGGGTGACTCCCAAATTTCTAGCTTAGAAAACTGAACGGATGATGGTATAATTCCCCAATTTAAGGAATATAAGAGAAATAGTCTGGGGGAGTAGATAATTCATTTTGGACAGGTTCAGGATGTGCTTTATGTGGGACATCCAGGTGGAAATGCCAAATATGCAGAAAGAAATATGGGCCTAAAACACAGTGGAGATATAAAATTGGTATTCAGTGATGTACCAACAATAGTTGACGCTGGTGTCTAGAGGAGACGACCCAGAGGAATGAAAGTGTAGCGTCAGAGGATCGGGGACCTGATCCTGGGAAACACTAACCTTTAAGAGGCAGGCAGAAGATGGAGAGCCAGCCAAAAAAACCAAGTAGAACTGTGAACAAGCTTAAAAGGATGGCAATTTTCAAGTTAAAGCATTGCCCATCTTCCCCAAGTGATATAAGCTGTTGCTTCATAAGAGCAGCAGTGACTATCTTCATAGCTTAAAGTATCTGCTCTAGAATCAGGCTGCAACCAGACAGGAGCTGAAGACAGTAACTAAAACTAGACAGAATATAACAACCATGGCTGCATTTAGGATGCTAAGTCAAATCAACGTTAACTATAGCCCCCTAATTTCTTAGCTAAGGTATTATACTGAACAGATTATTTAAGACTTATAAGGCATTCAGAATGCAGCAGTAAGAACAACTGCTATGCTGAATACCCTCCTATGAAGAAAGAGGAGGAAAGAATTGCAAAATCTCGGCCGGGCACGGTGGCTCAAGCCTGTAATCCCAGCACTTTGGGAGGCCGAGACGGGCGGATCACGAGGTCAGGAGATCGAGACCATCCTGGCTAACACGGTGAAACCCCGTCTCTACTAAAAAAATACAAAAAACTAGCCAGGCGAGGCGGCGGGCGCCTGTAGTCCCAGCTACTCGGGAGGCTGAGGCAGGAGAATGGCGTGAACCCGGGAGGCGGAGCTTGCAGTGAGCTGAGATCCGGCCACTGCACTCCAGCCTGGGCGACAGAGTGAGACTCTATCTCAAAAAAAAAAAAAAAAGAATTGCAAAATCTCCATCTCTGCTAAGGGACCCCTACCAAAGGAAGCCAACTTCATGCAACTGCCCAGGTTTTGGTGTCAAGAGCTGATTCCTAGCCAGGGGTTGCCAGCTGTAGAGGGCGGGGCTCTATTTTGGGCTGCCTGCTGTCCCTGAGCCTGGCCGCGTCTGGTTTGAGCAGCATGCAGCCCCAGTGACTCACACACCCATGCAAACCGCCTGTGGCTCAGTGGCATGGCCTTGGAATGCCAGCCTTAGGCCAGCTCCCTCCTCACCCCATTACACTGGGATAAATAAATAAAGAGCCCGCCAGCAGCCACACAGCCTGATGGCAACCAGATGGAGAGAGCGAGGCATGGACAGGGCCAGGGGAAGGAACTCCCTCCAGTGGACTAGACTGAGAGTGGGCTCTGCCCAGTCATCCTAAACTTCCTTTTTCATACAGTTCCTACTGCCATGTAACAACAGTCCCTAAGTCCCTGACTCTTCTTTCACTCCTAAAGATGCCTCTCAACTCCCAGTCCTATAAAATGCCCTATATAGGGTTCTTGGCCTCCATGAAGATCATGCCAACAGGCACACTACCCAGCCTTGACTTGAGTCAACATTGTCAGTATTCCCCCTCTAGTTAGGCCACTATCAATTAGCTCCTTGGGTTCCCCAGAATTGAGAAATCAGAGGCTCTTAGAGAAAGTGGAAAAACAAAAGGACCAAATAGGGAGAAGTAACCCCTGCTCAATTCTTATTTTCCCGAGCCTCAGTATCCTAGCAACCTGCCTGGCCTACTGCCCCCTGTGCCTTATTGTCTATAGCCTCTTGCCTAGTAATAATCCCAATGAGAATTTTAAAAACTGACCCCAGGCAATGACCGCATGGCCCTCTGACACCAGCCCTGGCCCCCCTGTGCCTTCATCCCGAGCTCTCTCCCTGGTTTGTTTATCTTCCTATTCCATGTTGCTTATTTTGATGGCACATCCTTTCAGTTCAGTCTTGGGTGACCCCATGACCCTTCTGTGTCCTGTTTGTAGGACCCCGGGCAAGCAGAGTAACTAAAAAGATGCAGCAGTCATAAGTTCTACAGCCCCAGTAGGAAACCTTTCAGTTCTAGCAGCTATACAGGACATTCTGAGGACAGTGCAATGACCCCAGAGGTCACAAGAATTCCATATTATCCTAGCCCTTATATCTCTCCTAACTGGTGTGTACAACCAGTTCAAGTAGCAAAACAAAACAGAGATAATCCTAGACTATGTGTCAAGAAATGTGGGAAGTCCTAAACATAAAGCTACAGCTATATGACCTTAGGCAAGTCACTTAACCTCTCTGAGGCTCAACTTCTTCATCTATAAAATAGAAAGCTATAACTACAACTACCTATCTCTCACTTCCTTTCCAGATAAAATAAAATTCTATAAGTCTATGAGATTGATCCACCTAGAACCTACGGGACCAGTATTCTTGAAGTAGCTGGTTCCAAAACACTAATACTCTTCCTGTGCTGCCACCTAAATTCTATATGCCTTCTCATTCAGTTCTGCAGGGCTCCTCCCAACCTATAGTATGAAAACGATAAGCCTCTAATTTTACAAATGAGAAGTGATTTATCCAAAGCTGCAAAATGAGCCATGAGAATAACTGAAGACCCCAAATACAGGTCTAATAAGCAACACTGAGCCAGGTGCAGTGGCTAATTACACGCCTGTAATCTCAGCACTTTGGGAGGCCAAGGTGGATGGACTGCATGAGGCCAGGCATTCAAAACCAGCCTGGCCAACATGGTGAAACCCTACCTCTACTAAAAATACGAAAATTAGCAGGGCGTGGTGGGGCACACCTGTAATCCCAGCTACCCAGGAGGCTGAGGCACAAGAATCTCTTGAACCCGGGAGGCAGAGGTTGCAGTGAACTGAGATCACCCCACTGCACTCCAGCCAAAAAAAAGTAACATTGTATCCACAGGCCACACTGTCATAATTTTTATAAAATTCCCCTAGCTTAGACTTCTCAAAATATTAACCCAAACTTATCAAAGACTTACTACCTGTGGCACCATGCACAGTGCTGGGGATATAGAAACGCATTCAGCATGGTCCTTGCCTCAGAGAGTCCACAGATCAGTGGAGGAGAAAGCCATAGCCTTGCAAATGTACAAACAGTAATATTACAATGTTATAAGAGGTAAAACAGAGGTATAATCCAAGGTACTATAGCAGCAGGGAAGAAGAATAGTCCTTACAAGCAGAGTACAGAAAGGTCTCCCAAACAATGTGAAGCTGACATCTAGAAGATTAATTGAAGTTTACAAGTTAGGGCCAGGCACGGTGGCTCATGCCTTTAATCCCAGCACTTTGGGAGGCCGAGGTGGGCAGATCACAAGGTCAGGAGATTGAGACCACAGTGAAACCCTGTCTCTACTAAAAATACAAAAAATTAGCTGGGCATGGTGGCTGGCGCCTGTAGTCCCAGCTACTCGGGAGGCTGAGGCAGGAGAATGGCGTGAACCCGGAAGGCAGAGCTTACAGTGAGCCGAGATCACGCCACTGCACTCAAGCCTGGGCAACAGAGTGAGACTCTGTCTCAAAAAAAAAAAAAAAAGAAGTTTACAAGTTAGATAAGGCCAGAACATTGGGCATTCTAGATCATGGGAAGAATGTGTACCTAAAGATAAGATAAAACAGCATTTGGGGAAATTAAAAGTCATTCCATATAGCTAAGGCATAAAGTACATAGAGAAAAATGTTAAGAAGTCAAGCTGGGTAGGTATGCAGGCACTAGATCAGGAAGAGACCTCTCTACTGAGCTAAGAACAAGCCTTGCAGTGCTTAACTAAGGGGATGAGGCAGGGAACCAGTATGTTATCCCCAGCCTTAATACCTAAACTTATAGACAGGGGAAGCTATCTAAGAGAAAAACGGCCTAAGAAATCTCTCTCAGTCACAAGTTTAGGTTTAATGGTCTCTCTTTACCCATAAAAACTTGAAACCTTTTCTAGGCTGGGCATGGTGGCTCACATCTATAATCCCAGCATTTTGGGAGGTCAAGGAGGGTGGATCACTTGAGGCCAGAAGTTCAAGACCAGCCTGATCAACATAGTGAAATCCTGTTTCTACTAAAAATACAAAAATTAGTTGGGTGTGGTGGTGCGTGCCTGTAATCCCAGCTACTTGGGACGCTGAGGCAGAAGAATTGCTTGAACCCGGGAGAGGGAGGTTGCAGTGAGCCAAGATTATGCCATGGTACTCCAGTGTGGGTGACAGAGCAAGTGAGACTCTATTTCAAAAGAAACAAAACAAAACAACAAAAACAACAACAACAACAACAAGACTTGAAAACTTTTCTGTTTCAGGACTTAGCAATACAAGTTTTCCTTCTTCTCCAGACTTACAATTGCTTCAGTACCTGGACTGAGCACCTATCTCACATTTTTTGCATTTAGTGTTTAGACCCCAAGCATTGTAGCTCAGTCAATGCGCAGAGGCAGAACGGGAGGTTCCAAATAAAGAATACTTGCTTTATGCCTAGCCCTTTAAAAAGTGCTAATTTAGGTTTCAAAAGAGGTATGGGACAGAGACCCTGTCCACAAAGAGCTTACAAATTAATCCAGAAGACAATGCAGAAATATAAATAATCTATATATAACACCAGATTATAATAGCATTATTTACTTACATGATAAAGTACCAACTTGGGTAATATATATAATTAGAAAATGGGGCAATAGGCTGCGCACAGTGGCTCACACTTGTAATCCCAGCACTTTGGGAGGCCAAGGCAGGTGGTCACCTGAGGTCAGGAGTTCCAGATCAGCCTGACCAACATGGAGAAATCCCATCTCTACTAAAATACAAAATTAGCTGGGCGTGGTGGCACACACCTGTAATCCCAGCTACTCAGGAGGTTGAGGCAGGAAAATTGCTTGAACCTAGGAGGCGGAGGTTGTGGTGAGCCGAGATCGCACATTGCACTCCAGCCTGGGCAATAAGAGCGAAACTCCATCTCAAAAAAAAAAAAAGAAAAGAAAAAGAAAAAAGAAAATGGGGCAATAATACTAAGGTACTAACTGTATAACCAACAAGTCACAGAAGAGTGAGGGAAGAAGATCAATACTGACTGGCATAATCAAAGGTCACTATTATTAATACTTTCCCTATTTGGCATTTAACAGATGTTTCTTTTGGCTGAGCTCAATCCTTAGAAGGGAAACCTAGGCAGGAGCTTCTGACAGGCCACAATTATCTACTCCCCATTCATTCCTTTGCCAGTCCCCTTGTATAAACACTGTGATTTTCCACAACCTACTGTGCCCACAAGACAGCTCCCAAATGGTAGCCCTAAGCTTTTTACCTTCGTCTCCTGCTGGATCCTGAAAGGGCCTAGACAAGTAATGACGCCTACCCTTCTGCTCTACAGTCCAGACCTTATGACCAGATCTCAACAAGCAAAAATTTAACAACTGGTCAACCAACCTTTCCAAGGTTAGAGAATTCCAAATGAAATCCCTGGTACTTTAACAGAGATGTTTTATAAGTATCAATCAGCCCACTTTCGCCTCCTCCGTTCTTTCCCCCTTCTTCCCCTCATCCTCCCTAAGTACATCTCAAGCCTTATCAGACTTTCTATGGGCAACTTTTTTGGACAAAGGGCATTCCAACCACACAAGCCACCTAATACCCAAAACACAAGTGGTCACTCGGGCACCTGGAAAGAGGAAGTAGGGCAAAGACACACAAGAAAATAACAAATACCTTACCTCTATCATAAATTGTTCCAAGAAGGAATTTTCTTCAAATGGTTCTGTCTTCAATCGATCTGTAATAAGAAGGAACAAAGAAAAGAAACATGAGTCATATAGGATAAGCTTCTTACCTGATAGAAAGGGAACAAAACAGGGTTACTTAGGAAAGAGGAGGAAGGTGCATCATGCAGAGACACCTAGTTCAGTGGGAGAAGAAGGGCTGAGAGCATGTGGGCAAACAGTAGTGGGAGAGGGTGATTAGCAACAAATGGCAGGTTTGGTGGTAGCATCTGCTCTAGGAGTTTTTCCTGCCACAAAAACAAAGGCCAAATTGAATTTTTATTCTGAAGTTGGAGCCATGAAACTTCCTAAACTCCCAAGTCCATGTTGCTCTGGTATAATTCTGTATAGTTATTGGCTCCTTTCCAAAGTCTTTCCCCGCCATTGCCTAGGGCATGTCTGGACTCAGTTACAGCTTCTATTGGCCACTTGGGCTCCAGTCAGGTATTCGAGGCAGAGAAAAGTGTCACCCAGGCCAGGCACAGTGGCTCACGCCTATAATCCCAGCACTTTGGGAGGCCAAGGCAGGCAGATCATTTGAGGTCAGGAGTTCGAGACCAGCCTGACCAACATGGTGAAACCCTATCTCTATTAAAAACACAAAAAAATTAGCCACGCATGGTGGCGTGCATCCACAATCCCAGCTACTTGAGAGGCTGAGGCAGAAGAATCCTTGAGCCTAGGAGGCGGAGGTTGCAATGAGCTGAGATCACCCACCACACTCCAGCCAAGTTGACAGAGTGAGAGTCCATCTCCAAAACAAACAAACAAAAAAGAGTCACCTAGTATCAAGACTCCAGTCTTCTGATTAGTACTTCTGATTAGTATTCAGCAGGCATCCTGGGGGAAGCACCTCTCTAATGCAAATGAGTCTCCCTCTTTCCTAAGACTCTTTGACTATCTATACCACTCCCCACCCGACTCCTCCAAGAATGTCCTCTCACCTCGAATCAGCGTAGCCCCACTCTCCTGGTAGTCTTGGATCTCTAGGTCTTTCATATGAAGCAATGTTGCTAGCTCCCTCACTTGGCACTGTAACGCCAGACTCATGCCCATCAGAGGACGAATCAAATGTTGGGAGACCTTTGATGGAAGAGATATCCATTAGCCAAAAGACTCTTATAAAGTACTCTCCAATTCGGTTTAGGTACTAGAAAAAATACTGAAAATAAATGTTCTTATAGAAACTTACAGTTTCATAGGCAAGTAACCCATTTACATGAATGTAAACATACATACAATAATTACATATATTAAGAAGGTGGCTGATGCAGTGGCTAATGTCTGTAATCCCAACACTTTGGGAGGCCAGGGCGGGTGGGTCACTTGAGGTCAGGAGTTTGAGACAAGCATGGCCAACATGGTCAAACCCCACCTCTACTAAAAATACAAAAATTAACTGGGCTTGGTGGCAGGTGTTTGTAATCCCAGCCACTTGAGAGGCTGAGGCATGAGAATCATTTGAACTCAGGAGGCAGAGGTTGCAGTGAGCCAAGATTGCACCACTGCATTCTAGTCTGGGAGACAGAGTGAGACTTTCTCAAAAAAAAGATCCCACCAGCTGAGATGGCTCATGCCTATAATCCTAGCACTCTGGGAGGCCAAGGTAGGAATTCACTTGAGTCCAGGAGTTCAAGAGCAGCCTGAGAAACATAGTAAGACCCCATCTCTACCAAAAAAGAATTTTTAACATTAGCCAGTCATGGTAGAATGCATCTATAATCCCAACTACTCAGGAGGCTGAGGTGGAAGGATCACTTGAGCCGAGGAGGTCAAGGCTGCAGTGAGCTGTGATCACGCCACTGTATTCCAGCCTGGGCAACAGAGCAAGACTGCATCTCAAAACAACAACAAGAAAACAAACAAACAAGAAAAGCAGAAGATCCAAGTAGCCCTCAAGAAAGGAAGTGTGGCAAAAACAGAGTACACTAGCTAAAGCGTTAACAGAAGACAAAAATCAACAGAAGGTAAAGACCCTTGAAAGTCAAATTAGAGACAGACACTAAGAGCCACTTCAGGGCTCATGATAGCCCAGAAGGAGCCTGGAGTTTCAATCTGTTCCCACAAATGCAGTGTAGTCTAAGGTTATTGTTAAAATAGAAGCAAGCCACCTACCAAGAACTAGCCTAGGAAGGTATAAGCCAACCCACTCTACACACGACCCTTTTTTTTTTTTTTTTGAGAAGGAGTTTCGCTCATGTTGCCCAGGCTGGAATGCAGTAGCACGATCTCAACTCACTGCAACCTCCACCTCTCAGGTTCAAGCGATTCTCCTGCCTCCCTGAGTAGCTGGGATTACAGGCACGCACCACAATGTCCGGCTAATTTTTGTATTTTTAGTAGAGACGGGGTTTCACCATGTTGGTCAGGCTGGTCTCGAACTCCTGACCTCAGGTGATCTGCCTGCCTCAGCCTCCCAAACTGCTGGGATTACAGGTGTGAGTCACTGTGCCCAGCCCACACCCCCCATTTTTAACAAGAGGTAAGAAGAATGCAAACACAGCCATAATGCTGTACAAATAGGGTAATATTCTCATATGATAAGGTATAGCTAAATAGAATAATCATTTAATTCACCTACACAAGGTGTCCATTAACCTGTCAAGAAAAAATAGCTAGGCCGGCACAGTGGCTCATGCCTGTAATCTCAGCATTTTGGGAGGCCAAGGTGGGAGGATTGCTTGAGTCCAGGAGTTCGAGTCCAGCCTGGGCGACGTGATGAAACCTAGTCTCTACAAAAATTACAAAAATTAGCCAGGCGTGGTGGCACATGCCTGTAATCACAGCACTTTGAGAGGCCAGGGTGGGAGGATCATGAGGTCAGGAGATGGAGACCATCCTGGTTAACACAGTGAAACCCCGTCTCTAATAAAAATACAAAAAAATTAGCTGGGCGTGGTGGCGGGCGCCTGTAGTCCCAGCTACTCAGGAGGCTGAGGCAGGAGAATGGCATGAACCTGGGAGGCAGAGCTCGCAGTGAGCTGAGATCGCGCCACTGCACTCCAGCCTGGGTGACGCAGCAAGATTCCATAAAAAAAAAAAAAAAGGCCAGATAGTCGATATTTTTCCCTTTGTGGCCTATCCAGTCCCTGTTGCAACTGCTTGACTCTCCTGTTGTAGCACAAAAGCAGCCACAGACAATATGTAAACAAATCAGGTGGCTGTGTTCCAATAGAGCTTTACAAAAACAGGCAGAAAGCCAGAACTGGCCCATGGCCATAGTATGCCAACCCCTGTCCTAGACCTGAAAAAGGAGTACTTTTAGACAAGATACCCCAACAGGCTTGAAACGAGGAAAAGGTACTACAGTGTCCCATAATATGTGCAAGCCAGACTCACCTGGATCCAGATCAGACGTCTGGCCTCTTTCAGACCTTTGTGTTTTCATTTTCCATTCATTTTCTAGGTAAAAGTTACTACTAAAAGTTCTAATTGTGCTTTGGCTCAAATTAAGAGGAAAAGACTTTTTTCCACATTTCTGTTAGATTAGAAGAGAAAAGACTGGATGTGGGGAGGTGGAAAGAAAGGAAGTTAGTGGCAGCAGCTTTTGTACCAAAACCAAAAACCAAGAAATGGAAGGGTTCTGGCACAGAGGGGAGAGCCAGAAATAAAGTCCAGCTATAGATACTAGACTCTTCCTTCTACCACATAGCACATCCCAACCTGGCACTGACCCCCAGTTGAGGTCCTTAGCAAAAACTTAACCCTCTAGGAAGTACTGTTCAGAATGTGGCAGAAGTTCAGCTTTGGAAAAATGTATCTGCTCTACACTCAATCTTCTTTCCTAGGAATTGTTTTGTTAAATTTGGTCCTGCTGGGCGGGCATGGTGGCTCACACCTATAATCCCAGCACTTTGGGAGGCCGAGGCAGGCGGATCGCTTGAGCTTAGGAGTTTGAGACCAGCCTGGGCAACATGGTGAAACCCCATCTCTACTAAAAATACAAAAAAATTAGCCAGGTGTGGTGAGGCGTGCCTGTATTTTCAGCTACTTGGGAGACTGAGGTGGGAGAATTGCTTGAGCCCAGGAGGTGGAGGTTGCAGTGAGCCGAGATCACACCACTGCACTCCAGCCTGGGTGACAGAGTGAGACCTTATCTCAAAAAAAAAAAAAAAAAAAAAGTTTGGTACTGTTTAAGTAGATCAGGAGGAAAACAGGCAAATACTTGTATAAATGACAGTGAATATTTGATGACTTGAATTGAAATAATTGTCATTACTACCCAAGCAGCAACACCATCCAACTGGTGGCAGCACTGAAACAACAGAAACTCCTAAATTAATAACCAGCTTCCCTCTGGATAGCTACCTCAATAGCAATTTCTTTGAGTGACAGTAAATATTATATAACAACATGAAACATGACAAGGAACAGATTTTAATTAATATCATGTCTAATTAAATATGATAATGCCATACCAGGCAACTGAAATTATCTGTCAGACCCCAACGTCTATTTGGTTTTTAAAAAGTTTTTTTATCAGTAAATACTGTAACTGCTAAAATAATTTCATAGGATTGGGTTACATCATTCTGAATTATTGAGGTATAATTCATTTCAAAGTTAGAGGAACACTAAAATGATTTCCCTTAGACCAGATAGCCTTAACTTAATGATCAGTAGAAATTTTGAAAATATGTGTTAATGGGCATATGAGAGACTAGATAAAATGTGTAAAAAATCCCAGCACTTTGGGAGGCTGAGGTGGGCAGATCACTTGAAGCCAGGAATGAGAGATCAGCCTGACCAACATGGTGAAACCTGTCTCTACTAAAAATACAAAAAATTAGCCAGTCGCCGGGCGTGGTGGCTCAAGCCTGTAATCCCAGCACTTTGGGAGGCCGAGACGGGCGGATCACGAGGTCAGGAGATAGAGACCATCCTGGCTAACACGGGGAAACCCCGTCTCTACTAAAAAAGACAAAAAACTAGCCGGGCGAGGTGGAGGGCGCCTGTAGTCCCAGCTACTGGGGAGGCTGAGGCAGGAGAATGGCGTGAACCCGGGAGGCGGAGCTTGCAGTGAGCTGAGATCCGGCCACTGCACTCCAGCCTGGGGGACAGAGCGAGACTCCGTCTCAAAAAAAAAAAAAAAAAAAATTAGCCAGACATGGTGGCACGCACCTATAGTCCCAGCTACTCGGGAGGCTGAGGCACAAGAATCACTTGAACCTGAGAAGCAGAGGCTGCAGTGAGCCAAGATCATGCCACCGCACTCCAGCTTGGGTGACAGAGAGAGACTTCATCTCAAATAACAATAATAATAATAATAATAATAATAATGTGTAAATCGTTCAAAGCAAATCCACAGACACTATAAGGAAAAATCTTGAAGTGCTTTAGGATGTCAAGGACACTCCCCGTAATTGATAGACAGCAATATATGAAGATATACAGTTCATCAGTCAATTCAACAGGTATCTACTGGGTTCCTAATATGTACTCTGACCCTATGAGGCCTCTGCCATCAAAGAGCTCACAACAGTTAAGGAGGTTAGGAAGTGTAATAGATATAAAAATAGGAGTTGCTAATCTTTTTCAGAGGAAAAGCTATACATAATTTTCTCCAAAGTCTTCAGATTTTCCATAGAAGTGTTCATAAGTCATGAGCAGGGGAGCAGAATGATAGGTCTCCATCTCAAGATGAATCAAGCTGGATGTGGTGGTACACACCTGTAATCCCAGCTACTCTGCAGGTTAAAGAGGGAGAATCACTTAAGCCCAGGAGTTCAAGACCAGCCTGGGCAACATAGTAAGACTCCCATCTCATAAACAAACAAACAAATAAACAAAAAAGATCAAGATGAATCATATCAGGAGATACAGTGAAGGCTGGAGTACAGTAATGCAATCACAGCTTACTGCAGGCTTGAACTCCTGGGCTCAAGTGATTCTCCCACTTCAGCCTTCCAAGTAGCTAGGACTACAGGCACATGCCACCACACCCAGCTATTTTTTTTATTTTTTTATTTTCTTGTAGATACAGGTTTCACTATGTTGCCCAGGCTGGTCCCAAACTGCTAGTCTCAAGCAATCCTCCTGCCTTGGCCTCCCAAACTGATGGGATTACAGGCATGAGCCATCATCCCCAGCATCTCTTTTATTTATTTATTTATTTATTTATTTATTTTTTTTTTTTTTTTTTTATTTAAAGACAGAGTCTCCCTCTGGCCAGGATGGAGTTCAATGGCACAATCTCAGCTCACTGCAACCTCTACCTCCTGGGTTCAAGCAATTATCTTGCCTCAGCCTCCTGAGTAGCTGAGATTACAGGCATGCACCACCATGCCCGGCTAATTTTTGTATTTTTAGTAGAGACGGGGTTTCGCTATGTTGGCCAGGCTGGTCTCGAACTCCTGACCTCGGGTGATCTGCCTGTCTCGGCTTCCCAAAGTGTTGGGATTACAGGAGTGAGCCACTGTGCCTGGCCCCAGCATCTCTTTTAAAACGAAAAGTTATGGAGTTGAAATATTTGCCCTCACAGGTCCACTATAATGCTAAACATAAGTGATATTTCATATGTGCCTTTATTTAATCCTCATGACTCGACAGTAAGGTTGTGGTTGATTTATTTACAGATGAAGAAACTAAATCATAAAAATTCAGTACTTATCCAAATTAATACAAGTAGTCTCAAAGTGGTGGAGCTGAGTTACAAATTCAAGTCTGCTGGTTCTAAAACCTATCTCTTTCTGCCACTAAGAAACCTCCGGGTGCGGTGCCTCACGCCTGTAATCCCAGCACTTTGGAAGGCTGAGGCAGGTGGATCACGAGGTCATCCACCTGGTCTCGAGCAGATCGAGACCATCCTGGCTAACACGGTGAAACCCCGTCTCTACTAAAAATACAAAAAATTAGCCGGGCATGGTGGCAGGCACCTGTAGTCCCAGCTACTCGGGAGGCTGAGGCAGGAGAATGGCGTGAACCCGGGAGGTGGAGCTTTCAGTGAGACAAGATCGCACCACTGCACTCCAGCCTGGGCGACAGAGCGAGACTCCGTCTCACAAAAAAAAAAAAAGAAAAGAAACCTTTGGATGTGGCTCCTAGGAATCAAAAAATGTCCAAAGACATGACAAATCTGAAAGCTAAAATGTGGAATATCAATATTTATATTAGACATTAGAAAGAACAGACAACAGGAAACAGAAAGAGATGAAGTCTGTCATAAATGAAGATGGACTCAGTGTTAGAACACAGAGACCTGGGGCCAAGCACGGAGGCTTATGCTATAATTCCAACTCTTTGGTAAGCCAGTGTGAGAGGATCGCTTGAGCTGAGGAATTCAAGACCAACCTGGGCAATATGATGAGACTTCATCTCGAAAGAAAAAGAAAGAAAAGGAGGGGGAGAGGGGGAGAGAGAGAGAGCAAGCAAGCAAGCAGAGACCCAAAACCTAACATATTCCATAATACTCTTGCAGACTTAGGAACCATTAGCTTGTTAATGTGAGTATGTTATGCTGGAGAAGTATGAGGAACCGGCATTCTCCTCTTTCGTGTACAACTGGAAGGAGTTAAGCTGCATAATGTCTCTGAAAGACAATTTGGCATTATGTTATGTGGCAAGATTAAAAGATACAAATATTCCTTGACCCAGCTATTCCACTTAGGGGAATTTACTCACACATTTACATGCAGAAAAAGTAAATACAAGGATAGTTACCGTATATAACGGCAAAAGACTTAGGTGTCTACTAATAGCAGATCAATTAAATATATGATACATTCATGAAATTAAATGCTATGTTGCCATTAAAAACACAGGCCGGGTGTGGTGGCTCACGTCTGTAATCCCAGCACTTTGGGAGGCCGAGGTGGGTGGATCACGAGGTCAGGAGATCGAGACCATCCTGGCTAACACGGTGAAACCCTGTGTCTACTAAAAATACAAAAAATTAGCCGGGCGTGGTGGTGGGCGCCTGTGGTCCCAGCTACTCTGGAGGCTGAGGCAGGAGAATGGCATGAACCCGGGAGGCGGAGCTTGCAGTGAGCCGAGATCGTGCCACTGCACTCCAGCCTGGGCGACAGAGCGAGACTCCGTCTCAAAAAAAAGAGAGAAAGAAAACACAAAGGTAGGTCCTCTGAATGTGTTGATATGAATAATCTCTAAGTTCTTTTTTTTAAGGCTGGCCAAGTGAAGCAGTGGGTAAGTTCTACAATTAAGTGAAAAAAGGAAGGTACTAAACAGTGTGTACAGCATGATACTATTTGTCAAAAAATACACATATACACAGATATATATTTGGTTATATGAGGATATATATACAGTATATACATATATAGCTTTAAGAATTCACAAGTAGCTGATATTGGTAGTTGCTTTGGAAAAGGAAAAGGAGGGACTAGGGAAAGGGGTAGAAAGATCTATTTTTTCACTGTATACACTTAAATGCTGTTTGAAATGTTTGCCTTTTTAAAGAATTACTCATTCAAAAAAATTAAATGAAAACGATCACAAGAATGAGTTACAAACAAAAACTATGACTGTGTGACCTTACAGACATACACACAAGCCTGAAATAGTATCCACCTACATCCTTACCCGTGTCCACTGGCTCTTTTTCCATATAAAGCTCTCTCAAGTTCAGGCATTTCCCTAGGGGGGCATTCTTCTTTTAATGATAAGTATTTTATTTTAACTTGAAGCACAATTGTTCATCAATTGCTCAAATCTAATTTCTTCCTATGGCAAACCAAGACTCATCCCTCCCTAAACACTGATGTCTCTTTCCTTTAATGTAGTTCCCCAATTAGAGGAATTTGCCTAGAATAGCTAGTTTTTCTTTATATACTTTTACATTATATTGTATTCTATATTACATGTTATATTGTATCATTACATATTATATAATATATATTACATTATATCATTATATATTATGTTAATATAGATTAACATAACATATGTTAACATAGTATGTATTATATATTACATATATTTATATGCTAATCTATAATATAGATATTATATAATTGTAATATCATTATACTAGTGTTCCTTACTGTATTCTTTTGAAAGAAGAAACTATTAGAGTCCATGAGCCTCCAAGGAGAACTGCCTCCACAATCACACTACATATTCTGCATTTCTAGGTCCATGTAATACAAAATGAGATTAGCTATTGCTAGGGATTCCCAAAGGTCACCCAAATGGTTTGGTCCCAGAACAAACATTATTGAGGAAACACTGCCCCCTGGTGTTACTTAGAAAGTTTAAATGTTTTAAATGAAATAGATAAAATATGGGATGGGGCCAGGCTTGTAACACCAAGGCAGGAGGATTGCTTGAGGTGAGGAATTTGAGACCACCCTGGTCAACACAGAGAGACCCCCATCTCTACAAAAAAAAACTTTTAATTTTATTTTTTAATTTATTTTTAAAATTTTATTTATTTGCAAGATGGAATATTTCACAAGAAATTCAATTAAAATAAACAAATGTGAGTATATGCTAAGCACTGTTGATAGGCCTTAGAAGTTAATAAATGAATAAGTAATTCTCTCAGCACTCAGTTCTAGTTTTACTGGGCTCCAAATCAAAAATAAACATCAGCAAACAGTTTCTCAAAAAGTCTTTCTATCCAGTCTTCCATTGATGCCAAAGCATCACATCCCCGGTGGGAGACTAAAGAAGAAAAAAATGATGTCCTCTTGTCTTCCGATCCCTCTGCTAACAAATCTATACTCTTAGGCTTCGCAAAGAAGACCCTGTCCCCTAAGTGCTACTGACTGAAACCCTGTCTGTTATTCCAGAAAACTAGTCTTTAACGTCCACTCTTCATTTCTAATAAAATCTCTTGGGAAACATAAAGCTATGAGTTAGTAGAGGATATTATCCCCTTACTCTCTAAAAATGAGGCTTTGGACCAGACTATTCTGGGATTCAAATTCCAGCTCATTTATTCATAAGCTGATGGCCTTGGACAAGTTACTTTCAATCTCAGTATCCTACTCTGAAAAACAGGGACAATAATACTTATCCTGAAGGACAGCTGCAAGGATTAAATGATGAGATCATGTTTAGAAAGGTACCTAACACTGGTACATATTCTACCCTGTTGCCAGAATATTCTTGATAAACCATGAATTGGATCATGTAAAATTCCTGTTTAAAGTTTTTCAGTGAATCCTGTTGCCTTTGAGATAAAATCCAAACTCATTAGAATCCTTCAAGATCTGGCCACTGCCTCCCTCATTTCTCATGCCTTCCTATCTACACAGCAGTCATGAAGTTCCCGAACTTGCCCCTCACTTACACATCCTTACACATCTCTACACCTCTCGCCTACAATGACTTTTCTATTTATTTTATCCTACTCATCTTCAAAACTCAGCTCAGTAACAGTCTCTTCAAAGAGGTCTTCTCCAATCCTCAACCATCCAGGGTCTACCTCAATCAAAGAACCTATCATACTTTATCATAATTTCCTGTTTGTCTTCTCACTAGATTATGAACTCCAGGAAGAGGCTATATTGTTTCAGGTCTGGATAACCAACAATCAGCCCATAGTAGATGCTTTTAAAATGCTGAATAAATTGGCTGGGCACATGGCTCATGCCGGTAATCCCAGCACTCTGGGAAGCCAAGGCGGATGGATCACAAGGTCAGGAGATTGAGACCATCCTGTGAATGGTGAAACCCCATCTCTACTAAAAATACAAAAAATTAGCCGGGCCCGGTGGCGGGTGCCTGTAGTCCCAGCTACTTGGGAGGCTGAGGCAGGAGAACGGCGTGAACCCGGGAAGAGGGAGCTTGCAGTGAGCCAAGATCACGTCACTGCACTCCAGCCTGGGCAACAGAGCGAGACTCTGTCTCAAAAAAAAAAAAAAAAAAAAAAAAAAAAAGCTGAATAAATTAATTAATGCAAAAAGACACTCAATATTCTGCTCCTTTTGCAAGGAAAGGATGTAACAGTCAAGAATCCTTTTTGTCTTCTGTATAGTCAAGGAAAGTTTTCTGATTGGAGAATTTCAAACAAAGTTTGCAAAAAAATAAAAGCACCTAAAGCTTCATCTCAAAGCAACTGGCATCCCTCCCCAAACCCCATATTCAAATTGCACTTACCAGGGAAGGACTAGCTAGGATGCAGTGGAAATTCCAATAGAAGGGGAGGCCAGAGAGCTCACTCCGCACCCGTAAAATCAGTGCATCTGCCACATGATCACAGGAGAAGGTAGCTTCGCTAGGGTGAGCAGCGTCCTTCAACAATGGGCGAAGCAGATTATCCAAATGACAGAGGAAAGCCGCAGGAGGAGCAGTGAGCCGCTTGTTCAGCTCCTAAAGAGACAGCAGTGGTACACAGTAAGGGTGCTAATAGGAAAATAATTCCCTCATAAGTAACAGCAAAGGAAAGCCCTGGTTAACATGAAGACAACGGACATGAGAGGAAGGGGACAGAAGATAAAAACATCACAACGGGAAAGAAGAAAACAAAAAGAAGACAGTCACAAAGATCAACTGGCCTACTTCAAAATTCTGCCTTGGGCAAAAAAAAAAAGGTCTATCTAGATCAAATAATATATTCATTATCATGCACAGGGTAGAGAAACTAACTTTTTCTCTCTCTTTCTCTCTCTCTCTCACACACAAACACACACATGAAGATTCCAGGGCTACAGGCAGAAGTACAGGACATTAACTGGAATTGTCTCAACCCAATTCAACCTTCCTTGGGAATCTACAGGCCAGCAAGCTGGTTGATGTTCACATCCCCGACCTTCACTAGGAAAGAATGGTATCCCCCACCACCTCACAGCAGTACTTCTCTTCATACTTACCTTGGCTCGCTGGCTGACCACACTAGTGTCCACCTGTTCATGCCACACCTGTTGAAGATCTGAAACTAACAAGGCATAGCCCTGCTTGCTGATAAAAACCTTGGCCAAGAGGGAGTTCTCAGCAAGCTGTAGCCACGCCCACGGCTGCATCAACAGGCCTTGCTCCAGTTCTTCCATCTGCAAAAAAGTCCTCATTTAGTAAAGTGCCTCAGGGTCATGCTGGCCTAAGAAGGGTACCACCTAAACCACTCTGTATCAACTAAAATCTCATGAAAATCCTCCCTGATAAAACAGAAGGCATGGATTTACGTTCTCCCAGTATACATCCAGCTGATCACTGACTTTACTACCTTTGGCCACTAAAAGTATATTTAAAATCTTGAGGGTTTTTTTCCCCCATATTATGTTCCTAGAGGACAGAAAATCTTTCTTCCACAGTGTTTAAGCCTGTTGCTGTTAGTATTTCTGCTTTCTAATACTATAGCATAAAGTGGAAACCTAAACCCTTCTTATTCCACCTTTATCACATTGCTAATAAATATGTCACTGCTATCCTTTCCCAGAACTAGAAGAGAAGGAATAGTTCTTGTCTTATAAAACATCATAAGTCATAGTGTCAGGGCCAGGAAATTCAAAGTGTTTGATCATTATCTAAAAACAGAGTTTAGGAAGCTCTCAGGATTTTTTTTTAAATCCCTAAAACAGAGATTCTTAATCTAGAGTCAATGCATGTGAATCTTCTAGAATTGTAAGAAAATGTTATGCATACATGTATATATGCATGGGGAGGGGGAAAGAGGTCTACAGCTATCATCAAACTCTCAAAGGGATCCATGACACAAAAAAGAGCTAAGAACCTGTGTCCAGGAGCAACAGAAAAGACCTAAATTTCATTTCAACAAGAACCAGAATGACTAGGAAATCATGAATACAAGGCAGAGCACATCACAGAGGTAAAGACTGAATTAATTTCCATTTAACTCTTCCTCCACATTCCCACTCCAGTGCACTGCCACCAATGACACCATGCCCAGCCTGGAACCCCTGCAAAACAACTTTTCTATCTCAGCAGCTAAAGTAGTAGGCTTAACCTAGTAGACAATCAGAACTACGGCTGCTTGACAGAGAATGTGATTGTTTTTCCTGTGGGGGAGAAAAAAAGATGACAATTTCCTTCATTATTCCAGTCTACAAATACAAAATGAAGAGAAGCACCAGGAAGGAAAAATTTAGAATGTAAATAACGAAATTCCTTATTAAGTCTGATTAAGACAGTCATTTCCCCTAGTTTTTGAAGTGTGACCTTGTGACTTGTGACATAACATATATAGATATGCATACAGATACATATATATGGTGATCTTTCTTTACGGCATCCTCAAAGCCTTGTGTTTGGAGGATGGTGTTTCCGTCACATTTCCCACATGCTGCTCTTATGGGGACAGAAGTGGTCATGGAATGATTAAGCTAGTCCTAGCTGGACAAGAGCTCCACATTGCCAAAGGTCACAAACGCAAATAAAGTCGCCAAACCCTTTCATCTCCCTTATAGGCACGCCCCAGTGTACTCTAACAGTTGCCAAAATTGGATTTACTATTCTAGCCCATTCCTTCGGAAAGCCCGGAAGTTCAAATTGATGGGTTTTGTTTGTTTGTTGGGTAAAGGGGGAGGAGTTTAAAATGCGGCCAGCAGTAACCGACCCTATAAAAAGGCGGCCTGACACATTGTGCACCAGACCCCGGCTGCCTGCTCCCACCACACGCGTCCCGTTCTGCGTCCGAGGCCTCCACATTTCACCCTTTTCTTTTTTCCTTCAAGGCTGCCTTTAGCATTCACATTAACCAGATTTACGGGTTTATTTCTCTTGAGTGGAGGGGCGCTGAGGGGCATCCCGGCGGAGGGGTCCCTTGAGAACCTTTATCTGCATCGAGTTCCGCTCCTCAGCAATGACTCCTCTGGGCAGTTCCTCCGACGCCCTGCAGAGGACAGTAGGGGCCCAGAGAGCATCCCGGCTGGGCCCCGCCCGGTCCCCCTGGGAGAACGCGAACCCTAGGTCCCATAATCACAGCCCCACCCCAGGAGCCGCCGGGCGTCCCGCTTCCACCCGCCCCAGCTAGAAGAGCCTTCGCCATCCGCCTTCCCATTTCTACAGCACTGGCTGCACTGGGACGCGGCTCGGGATCCTTCAAGAGGCAACAAAGCCGGCCACTGGAGGCTTCGTCGCACCAAACAGGCGGCCAAGGAATACCCTCACTCGAGCCGCACCATCCACGCCGGGCCGCAGCCGGCGGACTGCGCACGCGCGGCCCCGCCTATCCCCCGGAGGCCTGCCCTGGTACCCGGCAGCGCGCGCTCCCTCCAAGGAGAAAATGCCCAAGCCAGGCCCAACCCGCAGCGTCTGAGCAGCCCTTCGCTGGCTTGCTTCTGCCCGGACTCGAGTGCGATTCCACCTACCGTCAGCGGCAGCGAGACCGCCCACCCTCCTCGCCGCACGCACGCTCTCTTGCCCGCTCGCGCAAACCGAAAGGCCTAGAGTAAGAGGCCGATTCCCCCCCACAAGAGGAGGCAGGGTCTTGGGACACAGGGGCGGGGCCTATGCCTGGCATGGGCGGGGCTTCTGGGCCTGGGACGCTGATGAGAGGAGCGCCGCAGTGGCAGGGTAACTGGAGAGGCCGGGCGGCCAGCTAGTAGAGAGGTAGTGGCGCGTCTTGGAGTCACGCTGGCCGAGTAGAAGGAATAGCGGGCCAGGCGTAGGAAAGGGGAGCCCGGGTTTGGATTTGTCAAACTTGAGTCACTTCTCTTCCCTCCCCTACCTGTCCAGTCTCTTTTTAACAAAATAAGGCATGGAAGTTCCGTAGGTAAGTTCTCTCAGGTCCTCCACCAGCACTAGAGTTGTTGAAGGAAGGAGTCTCCCAGGCATAAGTCCCATAATCTGATCTCATCCTTTACCTCTCCTGCCTCATTTCTCCATCATCCCCGTACTTATGCTCCTCACTACTGAGAAATTTGAAACCCCTCAGCTATCTTGGACTTTGTACAACTCATGGCTTTGCTCAAGCTGGACCTCGAACCTGAAAAACCAAAAATCCTCCTCATTTGTCAACGCCATCCTCATTGCTTCTTGCATAAAGCCTTTCCCACTGTCCCCAATCAGAATTCATTATCCCTTCCTCTTTGCTCCCACAGCATTATTTTAATCTTTATTACAGACTGCTTTCTGCTTTGCATTTTCGTTAGTAATTACAAAGGTCTTTTTAAACCGTAAACGCCTTGAGAGGGCATGGACCCTGTCTTAACCCTGTAGTTCCAGGACCTTGCACATGGGAGATGCTCAATAAGTATTAAAGTGAATGCTGGGGTTCAAGTGGCGTTGATAGTACACAGGCAAAATCTCATTCATTCATGGTCCGCTAAATCATGGCCTCTGCTCTGGAATAGTTAGGCCTAATTAAGACAAGGAAAGGCAACCCAACCTACTGGGAAATGGAACCTCTAGGCGGGCCCATGTAATATACATACACATACCCTCTGCCTACGAGAAAGAACAGTTTGGGAGCTGATTCTCCAGCAGATGAGAGTTAGTGCTAAATTAACCAGAGCAGAAGTAGGCATACCGGTCATTTCTGGGACCTAAACCCTTCTCTGCTACATTCAGGGCATGGCTCCCCTGAGCCAGGAAGCAAGTCTGCCATCTCTTCTGGCTCAGAGGAGCCTCCTTCCTCATCCCCAGGGTCTTCAGGCAGTGGGCAGAGGCAGCGGAGAGGCTGGGGGATGCAGGGACACAGGTTTTGGATGGGGAAAGGAAGTCTGTACACTTGAGCAGCCTTCTCCCTGGGCTTCTGAGGCATTCGAGCCTCTTGCGCAGTGAAAACAGATGGTAGCCCTTGACCTAGGCCTCGCTCAAGCTGTGTGCCTGCAAAAGAGAGGTTTGTCAGTCCATTGCCCATCCCAGGGAGGGATGGCTTCCTGGCCACTCCCCAGTCTGCTGGGGCCTGGCCTCAACTTACCAGGAATCGTGTTCTCTAGTAGGAAGCCTGAGAGTCCCGCCAGGAAGATGGGCTGTGTCAGCAGTGAGTGCAGTAATACATCCAAGGGGCTCCAGCCTATGAAGGGTTGGGGCCAGGCAGGAAGGGAACTCTGATCCTATATCCAAGCCCAGGAGTCTTGCCCTCCCAGACCTAAACCTAAGTCTTGGACTAAGGACAGATCTTTCTGAATTGTCATTTCATCCCTCTCACCTGTCTAACCACTTTCCAAATCCAGGCCTTTCTCACAGGATTCCTGCTCAACACCCTATGTTCTGATCATCCACACACCCTCCATATATGCTTTGACTATTCCAGGTTCCCTTTCTCTAGAAAGCTTAGTATTTAAGCCCAACCTCATCTCCCAGTTTTTACCCTCTATGCTCTATCCTGGGTTTTTCAACCTCAGTCCTACTGACATCTTAGACCAGATAATTCTTGGTTGGGGGTGGTGGTACAGGGGGGATGTCCTGTACAGTGTAGGATGTTTAGCAGCATCTTTCTATGCACTAAACCCTAGTAACAACTCCCTCTTCCTCCATGTGTAACAGCCAAAAATGTCTCCAGACATTGCCAAATGTCCCCATGGGGGCAAAATCACCCAGTTGAGAACTGGGTGGGACAAATTAAGCAATTTACTGCTCTCAGGACATATCCTAAGACTTCCCACTTCTGTGTCTTTGTATAAATGATGGTTCCTTCATGAGGAATGACCTTCTCACCAAAGATGTTTAAAACTTACCATCCTTCAAGACCAGCTCTGTTACTGGATCACCTCAAACAGAAGCTATCTCTCTTGCCACTGAGCACCATAGCTCTTTATCTGAACCTTTCTTGTTATTTTCCTACACATCTCATCTCTTTTACTACGCTGTAATAAAGGGAGGCACCTTTGTATCCCAAATGGCTAGCATAGTGCTCAATAAATATCCATTAAACAAATGAATGAAGTATTTACACCAAAGCCCAGAGAAGGCTGTGGGGCCAGGAGCCGGGGGAGCCTGAGCCTCAACTCCTTGCTTTCCTGCTACTGAGCAACTCCCCTTCCCTTCCACCTACCTGTGCTGAACAGGACTGGGGCTTCCCGAAACCATCTTGGCAGCAGCAAGGCCATGAAGATAGAGAAGCCCACAATGAAGATATTTCGCCCAGAGTCTATGTCAGCCAGGTAGAAGCTGGAGAATCCAGCAGACAAAACCACAGCCTGGGTCACCCCCAGCACCCCACCTGTCTCATACAGAAGAAATCAAGGGGGTCAGGAGGAATCAAGGGGGCTCACATAGTGTGGAGTATTGCAGGGCAAGCAGGTTGTAATGGGGAAAAAATAAAACCCAAGAGACTGATTTTTTTTATTATTATTTTTTTTTAGAACAAGTCTCACTCTGTCACCCAGGCTGGAGTACAATGGTGCAATCTCGGCTCACTGCAACCTCCGCCTCTTATTCCTGGATTCAAGCGATTTCTCCTGCCTCAGCCTCCTGAGTAGCTGGGATTACAGGCATGAGCCAGCATGCCTGGCTAATTTTGTATTTTTATTAGAGACAGGGTTTTGTCATGTTGACCAGGCTGATCTCGAACTCCTGACCTCAAGTGATCTGCCTGCCTGGGCCTCCCAAAGTGCTGGGATACAGGTGTGAGCCACCATGCCCGGTCTGAGGTTTTCTGATTCTTCAGGAAGCCCAGAAGCCCAATCAAGAGACCAAGATGTTAGGCTGAGAAATTGAGACTGACACATGCTCATATCCATCCATTCATCCATCCATCCATCCATCCATTCATCCAGGAAAGCTATTTAGAAAGAAAAGGTGCCGGCCGGGCGCAGTGGCTCACGCCTGTAATCCCAGCACTTTAGGAGGCCGAGGCGGGTGGATCACAAGGTCAGGAGATCGAGACCACGGTGAAACCCCGTCTCTACTAAAAATACAAAAAAAATGAGCCGGGCGCAGTGGCGGGCGCCTGTAGTCCCAGCTACTCGGGAGGCTGGGGCAGGAGAATGGCGTGAACCCAGGAGGCGGAGCTTGCAGTGAGCCAGGATCGCGCCACTGCACTCCAGCTTGGGCGACAGAGCAAGACTCCGTCTCAAAAAAAAAAAAAAAAGAAAGAAAGAAAAGGTGCCATCCTAAAGAACTGATCAGGCCATACTGGGGAGTACCAGTTCAATACCAGCCCTGTTGATACATCCACTCACCAACCACAGGCAGCGGGATGGTGGTGAGGAGCTGAGCCAACCTTGGGGAGAGTCCAAGCCCCATGCAGAGTAGCCCCACTAAGTGAGCCACTTGCTGAGATCCAGCCTGCATGAAGAAAAGACACTGGAGACACAACCACTTCCTCGGACTGTCCCAGGTCTTTGCCTTACTGGTTCCTTCTCATCATTTGGATCCCAGCTCAAATGTTACTCTTCCAAGAAGCCTCCCTGGCCAGTCTAAATGTGCCTCCTTTCCATCCCGCTATCCTGATTTTTTTATATAACACTTATCGCCTTCTGAAATTTTCTTCACTTTTAAAAAAATTTTTTTTTTTTTTTTTTTTTTTTGAGACGGAGTCTCGCTCTGCCGCCCAGGCTGGAGTGCAGTGGCCGGATCTCAGCTCACTGCAAGCTCCGCCTCCCGGGTTCACGCCATTCTCCTGCCTCAGCCTCCCGAGTAGCTGGGACTACAGGCGCCCGCCACCGCGCCCGGCTAGTTTTTTGTATTTTTTAGTAGAGACGGGGTTTCACCGTGTTAGCCAGGATGGTCTCGATCTCCTGACCTCGTGATCCGCCCATCTCGGCCTCCCAAAGTGCTGGGATTACAGGCTTGAGCCACCGCACCCGGCCTAAAAAATTTTTTATTTTTTGAGATGGAGTCTTGCTCTGTTGCCCAGGCTGGAGTACAGTGGTGTGGTCTTGGCTCACAGCAACCTCTGCCTCCCATGCTCAAGTGATTCTCCTGCCTCAGCCTCCCGAGTAGCTGGGATTATAGGTGCACACCACCACACCCAGCTATTTTTAGTAGAGACAGGGTTTTACCATGTTGGCCAGGCTGGTCTTGAATTCCTAGCCTCAAGTGATTCGCCTGCCTTAGCCTCCCCACATGCTAGAATTACAACATGAGCCACCATGCCTGGCCCACTTTTTTTTTTTTTTTTTTGAGACAGAGTCTCACTCTGTTGCCCAGGCTGGAGTGCAGTGGCCAGATCTTAGCTCACTGCAAGCTCCGCCTCCCGGGTTCACGCCATTCTCCTGCCTCAGCCTCCCAAGTAGCTGGGACTACAGGCGCCCACCACCTCGCCCGGCTAGTTTTTTGTATTTTTTAGTAGAGACGGGGTTTCACCGTTTTAGCCAGGATGGTCTCTATCTCCTGACCTCGTGATCCACCGTCTCGGCCTCCCAAAGTGCTGGGATTACAGGCTTGAGCCACCGCGCCCGGCCACTTTTTTAAAAAGATACTTTTTTTCCTTCAACTGTCTGCGTCTCCCTCTATGAAGTCCCCAAGATAGCAGAACTTTATGTGACTGGTTCTTTGCCCCAGCCTTGGTACTGTGCCTCATGCACAGGAGTTCCATGGTGATTCGTTCACTTCCCCACTCTCTTAGCCCAAAGTCTAATCTTAGGCACCTCCCCAAGTGAGACAGTTGATGTGAGGTGCTGGGCGCACCTGGCAATCAATCGGTGTAAGTTCCTTCCTTCTCCTTCCCCTCTAGCTCCACCCCACCCCACCCCCATCCCAGGTCCACATACCTGGATAAGACCCACTTTGCCCACGTTGGGGAAGCTGGATGCAGTGCCCATGGGGCTTCCCAGCAGTCCGGCCAGCACACTGCCCAGCCCCTCCAGGCTCAGCCCTCGACTGCAGGCATGTGGAGGTGGGGGAGGCAAATGCAGCAGCCGGCCGCACAGGGCATAGCAGCCCAGGGAACTGGTGGAGGCTGCCAAGGCCATGGAGATGCCTGCAGCCAGAGCTCTGGGCGTCATTAAAGGCCAATTCCACTCACCTGGGGAGGGAAAAGGAGCCACTTTGGGGCCAGACTCAAGTCAGGAGTACCCCCTGCCTCCAACAGCCTGTGCCACAAGAATCCTAGATGCCTCAATGTCTTTGAAGATAATGTCTTGGGACAAAACTACTGAACTCTAAGGAGAAAGACCCATCCCTTTACCATGGTCTACAAGGTCCTCTTTGGTCTGGCCTTCCCTCTCTCTGCAGCCTCATCTCCCAGCACACTCTGCCTCACTTCCTTCACTCCTACCACACTGGCCTTGTTGTAGGCCTTTGTACATGCTGTGCTCCCAGCCACCACAGGACCTTTGCATATGCATATCCTGCAACTAGAATGCTCTTCCCTCCTGCCTTTGTCTAGTTAGCTCCTACTCATGTCTTCCATCTCAAATCAGTGGCCACATCCTAAAGAATATCTTTACTTAGGCCGGGCGTGGTGACTTATGCCTGCAACCCCAGCACTTTGGGAGGCCGAGGCGGGTGGATCACCTGAAGTCAGGAGTTTGTGACCAGCCTGGCCGACATGGTGAAACCCCATCTCTACTGAAAATACAAAATTAGCCGGGCATGGTGGTGCATGCCTGTAATCCCAGCCACTTGGGAAGTAGAAGCAGGAGAATCACTTGAACCTGGAAAGTGGAGGTTGCGGTGAGCCAAGATCACACCATTGCACTCCAGCCTGGGTGACAAGAGTGAAACTCTATCTCAAAAAAAAAAAAAAAAAAAAAAGAATATCTTTACTGACCTCCTGGATAAATTCAAATTACCTATTATAAGTTTTTTGGTTTATTTGTTTGTTTTAAGACAGGTCCGGCCGGGCGTGGTGGCTCAAGCCTGTAATCCCAGCACTTTGGGAGGCTGAGACGGGCGGATCACGAGGTCAGGAGATCGAGACCATCCTGGCTAACACGGTGAAACACCGTCTCTACTAAAAAATACAAAAAACTAGCCGGGCGAGGTGGCGGGCGCCTGTAGTCCCAGCTACTTGGGAGGCTGAGGCAGGAGAATGGCGTGAACCCGGGAGGCGGAGCTTGCAGTGAGCTGAGATCCGGCCACTGCACTCCAGCCTGGGTGACAGAACAAGACTCCGTCTCAAAAAAAAAAAAAAAAAAAAAAAAAAGACAGGTCCTTGCTCTGTTCCCCAGGCTGAAGTGCAGTGGTGCAATCATAGCTCACTGCAGCCTCAATCTCCTGGGCTCAAGCGATCCTCCCACCTCAGCCTCCCAAGTAGCTGGGACTAAAGGTGCATGCCACTGTATCAGGCTATTTTTTTTTTTACTTTTAATAGAGACAAGGTCTCACTATGTTGCCCAGGCTGGTCTCTAACTCCTGAGCTCAAGCAATCCTCCCACCTCAGTTTCCCACAGTGCTGAAATTTCAGGTGTGAGCCATGGCGCCTGGCATTTTATTTTATTTTATTTTTATAAACAAGGTCTCAGTCTGTCACCTGGGCTAGAATGCAGTGGTGCGATCATAGCACACTGCAGCCTCCAACTCCTGAGCTCAAGGGATCCTCCTGCCTCAGTCTCCTGAGTAGCTAGGCCTACAAGCATGTGCCACTAGGCCCAGATAATTTTTTTATGTTTTGTAGAGATGGAGTCTTGCTTTGTTACCCAGGCTGCTCTCGAAATCCTTGCCTCAAGCAGTCTTCCTGCTTCTGCCTCCCAAAATGCTGGGATTATAGGTGTGAGCCACTGTGCCTGGCCTTCATTATAAGCTCTTAGGACACAATGTATCTCCCTTTGGTTACAGTTCCCACAGTGGCAATTTTATGTTTCTTTGGGTGACTCTTTAGTATCTATGTTCCCCAATAGACTATAAGCTCCCTGAAGGTAAGTGCTGTGTCTGTCATGGTCATCACTATGTCCCCTACCATGTGCCTAGCACATAATCAGCACTCAACAGATCCTTATTAAATTAAAGAAAAACCAGCCTGGACAACATGGTGAAATCCCATCTCTACAAAACAACACAAAAACTAGCCGGGCATAGTGGCGCACATCTGTAATCCCAGCTACCTGTGGGGCTGAGGCACAAGGATAACCTGAGCCAAGGAGGTTGAGGCTGCAGTGAGCCATGTTTGCATCAATGCTCTCAGCCTGGGTGACACAGCAAGACCCTGTCTAAATAAATAAATAAATAAATAAATAAATAAATAAATAAATAAATAGAAGAATGAGCAAATTTCACATATAACGCCTCAAAAGCAATCTTTATGCATAGGTTGCCAAGTCAAATGCCCATAGGGGCTGGTAACATAAATGTGTTCATTGGGTAAGGAGTATTGGTAGTGAATATCGGGGGTTACAGGAACAATAGATGTCTGTCTCCTAACACTGACCCAAAAAAAACACCTGCAGTGGGATGGGGCACAGTGGCTCATGCCTGTAATCCCAGCACTTAATCAAGCAGATCACTTGAGCCCAGGAGTCTGAGACCAGCCTGGGCAACATGTTGAAACCCTGTCTCTACAAAAAACAAACAAAAGTCGGCATGGTGACACACACCTGTAGTCCCAGCTACTCTGGAGGCTTATGTGGGAGGATCACCTGAGCCTGGGAGGTTGAGGCTGCAGTGAGCCATGATCACGCCATGCACTCCAGCCTGTGTGACAGAGTGAGACCCTGTCTCAAACAAACAATAACAACAACAACAAAACACCTGCAGTGAGGGGCTAGCATTTTCTGTCTCTCAGACTGGTAATTTCTCTCTCCTGTATGTTTTGAAAAAACACAGCATTTAACTCAGAAATAAAATCCATTAAGTTCTTTGAATTCAAATAAATAGATACCTTTATTTGAACAAGAGAATGGAGGACTAGGAGAAAACCTACCTGGGTGAGGCAGCCAAATCCACGGTGCTTTGGTGGGGGCAGACAGTTCCTGGGGGATAACACTGAACCCCAAAAAGGCAGAAACGATCCACACACAGGCCACGGGGATCAGCACCTGAGCAGCAAGACTGAGGAAAGAACTCCTCCCCCAGAACCTTCTGAGCCACCCTTGGAGGGTTAGACAGAAGCCAAAAGGTAGGGGATGGAGTGAGCACTCCAGGCCAGCCCTTCTGACCTCTACTGCCCTGCCCAGACCCACACATACCGAGAGGAGCCGGAAGGCAGGGAGAGGAGTGTGAGTTGATGAAGCTGAAGCTCGCTTCCAGGGGCACACATGAAACTGGCTGGAGCCCAGGTGCTGAGAACAGACCACCATGAGCAGGATAACCCTAAGAGAGAGAAGGTTTTAGGAGCAAGAGGCATTGGGTATCCTGAGGCATGGGAAATGAGGTGGGGGTAGGCAGAATACCATAAAAGCGGGGGGTGGTCCCAGAGAAGGAAACTCCCATGGAAGGAATAGGAAGTCACCTTAGGGGACAGCAGAAAACAGTGTGAAAGTCAAGGAGACCAGATGAATCAAGGGAAAGTCTTGGATTCCAAATATAAAATATGTCCCTATTCCAGTCGCTGCTGAATCTGGTAGGACCAGCAGCTCTGCCCTCCCCTAGTCCTCCCATACACCCCCACTGGGCACCATCCCATGCCTCTCAGGACTCACGTACAGCAAGGCCAACCCCCAGTGAGCAGAGCAGAACTGGGCTACCTCCCTGTGGGCAGAAAGCCCTGCCACAACCAGGCTGGGAGCCAGCACCAGGGGCCCACAGTGGGGGAACACGCGGCCAGGACTCCCCAACAGCCCCATCGTGCCCTGCAGCAGCCCAGATACCACCACTGCCCCGGACACCTGGTAGAAGAGAGGAGAGGTTGGAGAGAAAATATTCTGTTCAATCAAACTGGCCTCAGCCTGGTCTTCCTAATTCTAGATATGGGTTCCTCCCCCAACTCCTTTCCAGGAGCATCTCAGTCTCTGCATAATGGAAATAAGAGCTCCCTGAAGCCTGGCACCACCCTTATCCCTTCTCACCTCTAGACACCCACCTCCTGGAGAGAAGTGTTCCAGTGCCGCAGGCCATGGCAGCTAGGTCCCCTACACAGCTGCATCATGAGGGAGGCTAGGAAAAGTTTGGGGCATGGTGAAAAGAAAGATGAATGGGATGGAGACCCATTACTCTACAGTAACACTCCTGGCACAGGTCCAAGCCCCCTACAGTGCCTCACAGTCTTACCACTGCCCAATCTCAATCCTGCACCCACCTACACCTGCATGCTCAGATGATAACCCAGCCCCACCCTTACCCCTTGCCCTTGTTCTGTGCTCACAGTTTCCAGGTGTCTGGATGGCCAGAGGTAGCTTCTGGCTGGTCAGCACCAGAGCAGAGATAAGGAACTCTAAGGATGGAGCCTGGACAAGAGGCAGCCTGTAGGAACAGCAGCCCCAGCAGGTCTGGAAATATGTGGCAGCCAACAAGGCTCCCCCAAACCTCTCCCACCCTTCAGGACTCTGCCCCCTCTCTCCAGGGAGGTTCCTCTCACCTGCTGCCCATCCAAGTTTGCAGGATGGTAGACACACCACATGAAAAGAAGCTGGAGGCCAGGAGCTGAGAAGGGGAGTAAGAGAGTCCTCCTGGGGAGAGACTGCAAAGCAGGAGCAGGTGGGAGACACAGAGCAGAGAAGCCATGACCAAGACATGCTGCAGGTGGAGGAATGAGGAGGGCAGTCTTCAGAGAAGTGGAAATACCTGCAATACTTCCAGAGGCTTTCACATCTACACCTACTTCCCCACACACACCATCAGGCAGCACCAACTCCTGCACCTCTGCCTCCTACCTGCAGAGCTAGAAGACAGCTGAGGCCCCAGGGCAGAGATCCACACAGAGGGTCCCAAGAGTGGGTGGAGGGATTCTGGGGAACAGGTGGAGGCAGGGGAGCCAGGGCATCCTGGGAGCCCACTGATTGGAGTTGGTTAGGATTGAGGGGTGATCGGCTCATGCTGCCCTGCCTTTCGCTTTGTCTTGGCTGCCCGGGACCAGAGTTAAGTAGAAAGTAAGAGGTCAGAGTTTGGGTGAAGCCTGGGGTGGGGAGAAGGTGGGGAGAGGGTGGGAGTGTCAATGAAGCGGAGCAAAGGTATAAGGAATTTGGGGCAGGGCACCGCCTTTTCACCTTTGCCCAGCTGTTGTGCAAATTCCATCAGCCATTAACTGGGGAGCTGAGTTCTGGGGCCCTCCTCCAAGAATCTTCTTCCAGATTTCCTGTCCCTAGACCAGGCTGTAGAAAGTAGGATAGGAGGGGTGGGGAGGAGAGGAGCTCTTCAAAATAATCTGGGGAAATTTTGCAGACTTTATTCCCTCCCATTTAAAACCATCACTATTTGATCCACAGTCCTCACCCCTTGCAGTACCAAGGCCCCTGGACTACTTCAAAATGAAACTTGTGGGGTGAGTGTGGTGGCTCATGCCTGTAATCCTAACACTTTGGGAGGCCACACTGGGTGTATCACTTGAGGTCAGGAGTTCAAGACCAGCCTGGCAACATGGTAAAACCATCTCTACTAAAAATACAAAACTTAGCTGGATGTGGTGGCACATGCCTGTAATCCCACCTACTCGGGAGGCTGAGGCACGAGAATTGCTTGAACCCAGAAGGCAGAGGTCGCAGTGAGCTGAGACCACACCACTGCACTCCAGCCTGGGTGACAGAAGGAGACTGTGTCAATAAAAAAAGAAAACAAGAAACTTGTGGATAATATATCCTACATCACGTGACAACCACAACTACCTGAAACGTGCTCACTGTAAAGAATAAAATTTATAGTAACATGTATTTCATTATGTGAAGGCTTAAGCACAACTAAACCAGAAGACAATAAAGTACAATGAAGTAGTCCAATCCCACACCCTATGAGAATCGCTGTGGTTGCAACAGCTGCAATGCCAGCTGATATTGGTGCTTTATTGGTGACTCTGATGTTGTAACCCGATTTTCCAAAATGCAAACAAACTCTTGGTTAAAAGGTGCCAAGCAAAACAAAGTCATTTTAATTTACAAGGGAATGAATTCCTAGCAAACTGAGTGTTTTCAGAATGCTACAAACACTATTTCACGTTTACATGTGCAAAGATCGTTCTAGGCTCAGATAAATAGGGTTTTCATATACATAAAGCTAGTCATTCAAAAGTTGTCTTGGGAATTCTTCACAGCAAGGGAGGTCCGAGCATTTCAGGATGTCTAGCGAGCATTTCAGGATGTCTAGCGTCCCGCCCAGGTTGATGAAATGCCAGTAGCATTCCCTCGAATCCTTTTGACAATGAAAAAATGGCCCATAAATTTCCAAAATGCTCCCGAGGGGGCAGAACCACCTCCTCCAAGAAGGATCCTCAGCAGTCCCAAATACCCTCAGCCAAGCTGCCCAGATTGTTTTCCTTCTTCCAGTGACGACCCAGCCTTGGAGTTCTTCAAGTTCTTGGAATTGTTAAGCACCATGTGACCATCACCATGTGTCAGACCAGTTAGGAGGTCAGGAGAGAGAAGTGTCCTGGTGGCTTGCCTTCAGGAGCTCACAAGGCTCTGCTGGATACAAGGCCTGGCCACTCTCCACGAGATGTGCTTCGGGATCCACAAGGAGAGTGCTCACCCAGAAAAAGTGACAGACGGCCAACTCAGGCACAGGACAGTCACCCTGTGTGTCCCATGGCACCCCAAGTTGAGCAGTACTAAGGGCCCAGGGTCCTAGGAGCAGGAACAAAGTTGGAAATGGGAGGCTATGCCTATCAAACGATAGGAAAGTCCTAAGATGAGGCTGAGAAAAGAGTTTGTGAGATGACAGGATCAGGAAGCAGGGAGGCTTGGATGGCAGACACAGGGAGGAAAGATCTTCAAGGGCTGCCGCAGAAGGAAAAGTCCAGGCCATGCAACTGAAACTGTTTATTGAAACCTCAGTTCTACAAAAGCGTGAAAAACCCTGATACAAAGCAGTGGCCAGAGAGGCCTGGGAAGAGAACACCCGGGAGAGGAACAAGAGAAGGGAACCTAGGAGCAGGACACTAAGAGAAGACTGGATGACAAAAGGTCAGGGTTGAAGGTCCCAGCAGTCCTTGGCTCCATTAGACTAAAGCTAAGGAATGGGAGTGAAAAGGTTCCCTGCCTCACCCAGCAGCTCCCACCTGACCCCATCAGTCCCTGGCTCTTCTGCTTCAGGGACATCACACGGGCCCATGCCAACATATCCTTTCTCCTCTCACCCCACTTCCCTTATCTCCCACATATACCCTTCCATCCTAGAGAACTCAAAAGTAAAAGCCCAGAAAATCCCAGGTAGGCAGAGAGGGGCTTCTTCTGTGTCCACCTGGGACATGTCCCTGGTCACCAAGCAGAAGTTCTCCCTGGCGCCATCACTGTCCTGGCCAAGCAGCCAGCCACTGAGATCTAGGAGTGACCTTCAGTCCTTCTGCCCCACCACCCCGTAAGCTCCCACCCAGGAGGACAGGGGACCTGCCAAGGACCCAGAGAGGCAGACAGGTTCTAAATCAAGCTTTGCTCCTCCAGGTTCTCGGAAACTCCCAAACCCTCTTAATGCATTCCTCGCAGCCCTACCTAGCCTGGGAAAATGAAAGACTTGAGGCGAGCCAGCTCCATGACACTGAAAAGGGAACATTGCTGAGGCTGAGGAAGTGACAGGGGCACTGGGCTCCAAGGCCAGTGGGGAGCCACGCCATAGGTATGGTACCAGGGGCTGGACAGCACAGTGGGGACTGTATGGTTGGGGTGGTGGCAGGCATGGCAGGTTAGGGAGTCTCTCTGGAGCTTCTGGCAAAGGTGGCAATTATGAAGAAGAGTGGGAGGGGCAGGGGGGTCTGGGGGAGGCAATGGTGGAGGAGTCAGTGAGGCCAGAAGACTGCCCCAGAGTGACCGCAGCCCTGTGCTGCCTTTCAGGCAGCTGGAGACATTAGCGGGAGACGGCAGGCATTGTGGCACAGAAGGTATGCAGGGCTCCAGGAGGCAATGGGAGGTCAGTCCAAGGTCAGGCGGCCCAGGTGCAGGGGTGCAGGACAGCCCCAAGGACTGATGTATTACGGCCACCGATGCCACAGCCAGGGCCACACTGCTCACATATGCCACAGCTAACAGGCAGGACAGCTGCAGGAGAGGAGGCAAAAAAGGAGGATTCTGTCTTTAACACATTCACCCCTTGTCTCTAGAAACTTGTGTTCCAGCTGGAGGTCTCTATAGCCATTTATACCCCACTCTGCCCATCTATTCCCAACCCCATATCCTGGGCCTTTCAGCAATCACTTCACACCATCCCACCCTACACACCGGCTTGCTCAAGCTCCCTATCCTTCCGAGCCTCTCCTCACCTTTACCAGCCGCTGGCAGAGGGAGGCCAGGGCCAACTGCCAGGTTGGCTGCTCCAGCAGCACACACAGGTCTGTGTAGGTATACCAGCCCCGCCGCTGTCCCTGCTGCTCAGCCACACTGGGGGAAGTGGAGAATGACAGAGTATGCAACTGTCCTACAGCCAGCCTAGTGGCATCCTCATACCACTCAGGACTCACCAGAAAACACTGGGAAGCTTGTTAAATCCAGATTCCTAGGCTATCTGCTGATCAGAAACTAAGGGTAAGACCAAGACCTATATCTTATTTTTATTTATTTACTCTGTTAAGACAGGATCTTGCTGTCTTCCAGGCTGGAGTGCAGTAGTGCAATCATAGCTCACTGCAGACTTGACGTCCTGGACTCAAGTGATCCTCTCATCTCAGCCTCCTGAGTAGCTGGGATTATGGGTGTACACCACTACAACTGACTAATATTTTTTTCTGGTAGGGTCAGGCGTCTTGCTATATTGCCCAGCCTGGTCTTGAACTCCTGGACTCAAGCAATCCTCCTGCCTCGCCCTCCCAGAGTGCTAGGATTACAGACCTAACTATGATACCCACCCAAGACATGTATTTTAAATAAGCTGCTTCTCACCTTCCCCAAGGTGATGAAGAAGAGGACAGACAGGTCTGAGAACCACTATCTTGGCAATTTTCTTTCTTGTCTCCTCCCTCCCCCAGTTACAGAGACTCTCATCTCTAGCTCCTATGGCTGAGGCCTCAGTCCCCAAATCCCTCGAGCCCTTCTTCCCAACTCCGAGAACCTACCAGCTCTCCAACCAGCTCAGCACCTCAAAAATCTCCCGAGGGTCAGTGTAGAGATGCCAATCCTGTGAGTAAGGAGAGAGGACATCAAACCAGACTTGGATGAACCACAGTCATTTAATAATAAGAGCCATAGCAAGAACTACAACCGCCACTATGGCTAATGCATATTTGGCACTTACCATGTGCCAGATACTGTCTCAAAAGCTTTTATACATTAATTCATTGAATCACCACCTGCCTGGTTTCACATTATACCCTCCACTAAGGAAGAGGGGAGAAAATGACCCTGAGAATGGTCCGTGCCCACAAGGAGCTAAACATCTAGGGGGAGAGAAAGTATGGACACAAATACTCAGAACCCAATAGGATAAACTCTGACTCAGAGTGTACCCTGTGGGGCCCTGGAGGAATAGAGGTGAGGAAATGTTCCGCTCCTGGTCTCACTGCTCTAGGACATCTCCAAAACCTGTGGTTAGTACTGAAGAGATAAGATAACACAAAAGCACAAGAGGACAGAAAGAGAAATGACAAACCAACAGAAGACTGAGAGAGAACAAAGGACTAAAGGATGATTAAAGACGGGCCAGGGAAACTGAGCAAGAGAGAGAACAGCTACTCACCATGGCACTCAGGAAGCCCCTCTCCAAGGCATTGAGAGTGGGCACGGCCACACCCCCAGCAGCTCCCCATTCATCATTGAAGACCTCCTCCTCCTCCCCTTCATCATAGAGGTACTTACTGGCCACCATCTGCAGAAGAACCAGAAGTGGTGGAGCAGAATTCACAGCAGGCTCCTGGCTCTCTAGAGAGACGGGGAGGGGGTATCTTACCATGGAGATCAGGAACAAGTCAGAGGATGACACGTGCTGCAGGTAGTCTGGGTTTCGGTGGCGGAGCCGTTCAATGTACACCAGAGCCAGCATCATAGCACATGGGGAGATGCATGCCTCCCTGGGTGGTAGAAAGGATCACTAATTAAACCCAAGGGTCCTTCAGCTCTTGCAAGTCTTATGATGCTTGCTCCTATTATCTTTGGGGGAAAAAAACTATTCTTGGCTGGGCACGGTGGCTCATGCCTATAATCCCAGCAATTTGGAAAACCAAGGTGGGTGGATCATTTGAGGCCAGGAGTTTGACACCAGCCTGGCCAACATGGTGAAACCCCATCTCTACGAAAAATACAAAAATTAGCCAAGGGCGGTGGCATGTGCCTGTAGTCCCAGCTACTGGGGAGGTTGTGGCACAAGAATCACTGGAACCCAGGAGGTGGAGGTTGCGGTGAGCCAAGGTTGTGCCGCTGCACTCCAGCCTGGGTGACAGAGCGAGACTATCTCAAAAAGAGAGAAAAGAAAAGAAAGAAAAAACGATTCCCCTTTCTCTAGGGCCCAAACACTCTCATCCTATCCTCAATTCCAGGCTCACCGGGACACATGAGCTACGTATTTCTTCTGGAGTCGGCGAATAGGGCTGGGGGCTGCCTTCTGGAGCAGTTCCACAGCAATGTCTGCAAGGGACAGAAGGAAGGCCGAGTGAGCAAACAAGCACCCATCCACAACACACCAGTCCCCACTGCTAGCAGAAGAGCCAGATCTGTATTTTCTGAGGCCTTGGGGACAGGACCATAGTAACAAAATAGAGATCAAATTCTCCCACACTGAGACAAAAAGCCCATTCCAAGTTTGAATTTCAGCTCATTCTAACAGGAAAGCATATTGCTCTGTCACGTGAAACTATCCAGATTTGTCTACCGCTGCTGTTCATCTGTGAACATGCCTTGTTTATTTGGGAAACGTATGATGGATATCCTTGGAAAATTAAGTTTTCAATACATAAATCAAGAGTGATTTATATAGACATATGTGGCAGCAATGTTTTTTATTCATTTGGGCTAATAAGAATGAGAAATGCAAACTGCCCTCTTGAACCAAGTACCAACAAGCTAGCAATGAAGAGACAGTGCAGCCACGGGGCAAACCTCGAGTCATTTTAGTGGCTGATGACAACCCCATTTTCATGCTTCTCACTTGTGCAGTCACAAAACACTGCCTAACCTGCCACCGGGCTGGAGAGCTCCTCCAGGCTACAGTCGGCTTCCCAGTCCCAGCCATAGTAGAGCCTCCTTCGGATCCGGGCACTCAGCTTCTGGTGTCCTGGGAGGAACTGAAACAGGGCAGGGGCAGCGGAGGGTGAAGGGCAGGGAAAGGTATGATGCAGCTCCTGGCTCTGGGCTGGAAGGCGGTGCGGGGGACAGTCCGGCCTCGCTTGCCAGGGGGCCCGTGCCTTACCCAGACCGGCGTTCTGTCAATCGTTTGCCAATGGCAGCCTGGTCCACAGAGGGAGGAATACCCTCACCCCCATCGAGGGCTCCCTGGGAGAAGTTCTCCGAGAAGGGCCCTCGTGTGGCCACCCCTACCCCCATTCCCATACTCCGCGACTCTCCCTCCGGGCCCAAGCGGCCGCGGCCGCGGCCTCGAGGAGGCACTGCTCGAGCAGCTGCCGCCCAATCCCGGCACAGCAGTCAGGAGAGCTCGCGGCGCCGCTCGGGCCCGGAGGGGCGCGCCGAGAGGCTGGGGAAGGGGCGGGCCGCCCACTCACCGTGAAGTCCTGGAAGCCGGCGAGGGAGAAGGTGCCTTCTTCGTCCAGCAGGAGCCCGGTCAGGTCCATCGCACCGCCAGTCGCCGCCCTGCGAAGGTGAACGGAAGGAAACGAGTTGTAGGGGGCTCGCGGAGCTGTCTTTGCCCGCCTGTCCACCTGCCCGCCTGCCTCCCGGGGCTGGCCGCCGCCCTCGCCCTCGCAGCTCCCTCCCCGGACAGCGGAAGGCGGGGCCCGGGCTGGCGGGCGCCTCTTCCTGTTCCGCCCCGGGCTCGGCGCGGCGCGAGGCCCTAGGCCAGGGAAGCGAGGCGTCGAGCAGCCGGGCTGCGCTCACCTCGCGGAGCAAAAGAGACCCGGCTGCGAGGCGCGTACTCCGCCTGTGCCGCGTCCGCCCGGCGTCTACAAGCCGCTGGGGTGCCGCCCGCAAGTCAGCGCCTGGCACTTCCTGCCTCCAGTCTAGCCCAGCCTCCCGCGCCGACCCGCGGACAGGAGCCGGACTCGAACTCCTGGTCTCACCGAACGTGACCAAGTCCCAGAGCTGAGCCCCAGGCGCCCCTGAGAAATGGGGACACTTCCTAGGGGAGCACGCCGCACTGAGGATGAACAAGCCAGTAGGACCTTTCCGTAGCAATGGAGAAGTTAATGTGAATAAAACGAAACCCACAACAGGAAGCTGTTCCTAGTTGCTTTTTAGAAGGAGAGATTATACACACTCAGCAATGCATATGAAAAGCGTCTGAAAGGATACACGACATTTAGCAGTGGGTGAACTATGAAAAGGAAGAGAAACTCAGGGTTTTTTGTTTTTTGTTTTTTTTGTAGTGTAATTTGAACTTTTAAACTTAAGGCTACTGCGGAAATTGTGATATTAAGCGAATGTAAGGCCTCAAAAACGTGTCAACACGTCCACCCAAAAGTAAACTGCACCCACCCAAGGTTTTGTTTTTAAACCCATCTCCCGCCTCCGATCTCACGATTGAGTAGGCCGAGGTGGGAAGGAGCTCCGGTATGTGGAAGTGGGAACGTTTAAGGAGATAGGAAATCAACAACTTTTCTGAGTAGATGAAGCTGTTTTCGACTCTGTCGAGTCACGCGCTGGTGTGTTTGTTTGCCCACTGAGGGGAGGGAACTGGGAGGGCCAGTGCGATGAGGGTTGAGTAATGGGACGGCCACCGCCCTTCCCGAGCAGAAGCAGATCCTACTGGGGATACTGGGAGTCTGGAAGCCCACTTCCTGCTCCACACCGTGGATACCGGGGCAGCACCACACTCCCTAGCCACCCTGCCCACTGTGGGATAAGAAAACGGCTCGACTGCCCAGACCGGGACCCGGACTTGGACCCCGGGTGACTTCGGCAACCAGAAAACGAACCTGTGCATGCGAAGGGTCAGCGGCCGCCGACGAGTCAGCGGCAGCTGCCAGCGCGCACGCGCGGGCCGCCCTATCCGGGCGGTTAAGCCGCGTCACGTGACGGGCTCAGCGCTCCGCCGTCACGTGACGCCCGTCCGCAGCCTCTGCCGTCCTCCGCTGCGCCCCCTTCCGCCTGACGCGCCCCCGGCGGCGGCCGCGCAGCCCTGGCTCCTCGCGGGCTCGGGCGGCGGCTGCGGCGGGGCTATGGCGAGCGGCGGTGGCGGGGGTAACACCGGCGCGGGTGCGGGGCCGGGGATGGGCCTGAGCCTCGGCCTGGGTCTGGGTCTGAGCCTAGGCATGAGTGAGGCCACCAGCGAGGCAGAGGAGGAGGCGGCCACGGCCGAGGCGGTGGGACGCCTGGCCACGACGCTGTGGCTGCGGCTCCGCGGCTGGGAGGCGGTGCTGGCGGCGGCGCAGCGGTTGCTGGTGTGGGAGAAGCCGCTGCACAGCCTGGTCACGGCTGCCGCGCTCAACGGCCTCTTCTGGTAACGGCCGCGGAGGAGGGGGCGGGGCCGGGATGAGCGGGAGAGCTTGGGAGGGAGGGGTCGAGAGCACCATTCCCCTTTCTGGGTTATCACTTGGCCTGGGGGGCATGACCCGTACCCAGTTTTTGCAGGCTGACATCCGCTTAGATTTCTTCCGTCTCTGAGTCGTGAGTCGTGAGTCGCGAGTCGCGAGTCAGGCCTGGAGGTGCCATTCCCCCATCAGTAGGCGCCTTTCCACCTTCTGAGACGGATGCATGAGTCTCTCTCACCCACTCACTGCTGAGGTGCCTGTCTCTCCCTAAGGTTGCTGTCTTCCTCGTCCCTTCGGCCCTTTTTCCTACTCAGCGTCTCACTTTTGGCCTATTTTCTGCTGGATCTCTGGCAGCCTCGCTTTCTCCCTGACGTGTCAGGTGAGTGTTTCTTCATTCGGTAAGCACCCATTGGGCACTTGCTTGGTGCCTGATTCCGCTGGGTGGAGTTAAATGGTGAGGGGGAACGTACAGCAGGCCACCTGCCTCCCAGGCATAGCCCACTTCCTTTTTGTAGGGAATTCCCTAAAATGAAAATTGCCCCTTTCCCAAATTAATGCTACTGTAGGTGCAGTGGTTAAGATGGTGAAGTCTGCAGCCATATTGCCTGGGTTCCATTCCCTGCTCTGCCACCTACCATGTCTGTGACCTTGTAAAAGTAGCTCAATCTCTGTTTGCCTCAATTTCCTTATCTGTAAAACACGGATGATAGATTTTATTTCATAGAGAGGTGAGAAGAGGATTAATGAGTTAATACACATCCTATGCTTATGATAGTGCTTTACATGTAAGCTGTATAAATAGAACGTCAGTGTTGTTTTTCTTGTTATCCATATAATTTGCTTAATAGGTGACAGGCTGTGTGTGAGTTGCTTGGGAGATAAGCATGAGTAAAATGTAGTTCTCATGTTGGAGAAGATTAATGTCTAAAGAAGGAGACAGAGGCAAACAAAAACATGTAACAGCTCCCCCATTGGTATCTGAAGAAAGTGCTCTGGGGCTGCAGAGGAGGGACAGCTATTTCTGCCTTGGGAAGTGTCTCCCAGGGACCCTACCACTCAATAATTTGTCCCTCTCCGCTCTCTCTAGCATCATCCCCAGAGGAGCCACACTCTGACAGGTGAGTACAGGCCACCTCTTGAAGACAAATGCCCACATCCTGTCCTGCTTGCCGGTGCCGGTGTCACCAAGGAGCAGGGCAGTGCCCCAGCATTGTGAATGAACTGGTAACAAGCCATGGGTTTTTCATGGTCCTAGGCACCTGTGTAGGTGGTTTTGTGCCTGCTCCTTTTGGGGCAGAGGGTTGGGTCCTCCTGGCTTTGCTTCCTAAGACCAGGACAGCCTCCTTTTGGGAGGTGGGGTTGTTTACTTTTTTAGATTAAAGATGTCATTGGCATTCTCAGAGGGATTTAAGTGTCTAGGAATCTGGTATCTGAGGCCTCTAGGGGTTATGTCATGTCTCCCCAGTGAGGGTGCGGGGTCAGGCGCCCGGCCGCACCTGCTGAGTGTGCCCGAGTTGTGCAGATACCTGGCTGAGAGCTGGCTCACCTTCCAGATTCACCTGCAGGAGCTGCTGCAGTACAAGAGGCAGAATCCAGCTCAGGTAACCTCCCCTACATCATATAACAGTTCACTACACTGAAGGGGTGTAGAGGTGGTGGGGAATGGGAGTGGAGCGATGTAAATTCCCGGGTTGAAGACCCTGAAAGAAGAGGCCTGGGCGCCTTTTTGAGGCAACATTCACAGCTAGTCCCTCGTGCAGGAGGCAGTCTCACCTCAGGAAATAAGCTTCTGATAGCCTGACGCTTTTCTCCTGCCAAGGCAGACGAGTGTGAATTATAGGTGGTGGGTACTATCTATTGGCAGCTTCCTGAATTGGTGGTCTTGAGCATCCTCTTAAGCAAACTGGACCACCCCATTCCTCGAGGACATACCTATCCTACCAGCTGAGCAGTAGTTTTTTACCCAGCTGAGCGGGGCGCATATCTCAGTGTGCTGTTCTTAGACTTGTGCTCTTCTCTGCAGTTCTGTGTTCGAGTCTGCTCTGGCTGTGCTGTGTTGGCTGTGCTGGGACACTATGTTCCAGGGATTATGATTTCCTACATTGTCTGTGAGTAGGGTCTGTCCCTGCCCTATTTAAAGCCCTCTCCTTTCTTCTTTCCTTGGACTGACCCAGAGGAAAGACTATGGTCTCTGCTCAGTTTCTGATTTGTGGAGATCTCCAGGGATGCTTTAGTATTAGTAACTGTGGAAGACTTAACCTGGGGAGGAGGGCAGTGGATGTGGCAAGAAGAGGTTGGCACTGACTTGGGAAAGGACCTTGCCTACCTTCAGCACTTCAGTTTAGGGATCAGCTGAATGGGGGCTCTTAGGAAATTGACGTAGGGAGCTCTTAGTTGACATTCTTAACCCATAGTGTTGAGTATCCTGCTGTGGCCCCTGGTGGTTTATCATGAGCTGATCCAGAGGATGTACACTCGCCTAGAGCCCCTGCTCATGCAGCTGGACTACAGCATGAAGGCAGAAGCCAATGCCCTGCATCACAAACACGACAAGAGGAGTAAGGGGCTGCCCTAATCCAGGAGGGTGAAAGAGCGGGAGGGCCTTGGTTTGGGGCTCATGCGATGCCCTGGAATTGAGATCTTCTCCAGTTCTTTAACTGTATTTGTCTCCCCTCCCATCGTTCATACTTGGTCACTGCTCTACTACTCTTGCTTTTCTAGAGCGGCAAGGGAAGAATGCACCCCCAGGAGGTGATGAGCCACTGGCAGAGACAGAGAGCGAAAGCGAGGCAGAGCTGGCTGGCTTCTCCCCAGTGGTGAGGTCCAGGGAAGACGGGGTGTCAAACAGAAAGCCAGAGGAAAAATATTTCTGCTTTGGAGCTGCCACCTCCAAAGGATGTGGAAGCCAGAGGTTTTGGGAGAGGGGATGCTCCTGATAAATTGGTTCTCTTAGCCCCTCACATGTCGTGTTCATCCTGGTTCTTCTGCCAGGTGGATGTGAAGAAAACAGCATTGGCCTTGGCCATTACAGACTCAGAGCTGTCAGATGAGGAGGCTTCTATCTTGGAGAGTGGTGGCTTCTCCGTATCCCGGGCCACAACTCCACAGCTGACTGATGTCTCCGAGGGTACGGGTAGCCCTTTGTTGCCCTGCTGCACCCCCCTACAATCTTTGTGTTACCTACCATGGGTACTTGCTGTGCTCTTTGGCCCACTGACTCTAATTCTACTCAGCTCCTAAAAGACCTTAACACCTAGGGCTTGGCCCCGCTTTCCATGTCTTGAATTCTCATCCTTAAACTCATTGGCTGTTGTGGCTAATCAGAGCAGCAGCAGGCCCATCCTTAATTCTTTGTTCTCTGCACAGATTTGGACCAGCAGAGCCTGCCAAGTGAACCAGAGGAGACCCTAAGCCGGGACCTGGGGGAGGGAGAGGAGGCAGAGCTGGCCCCTCCCGAAGACCTACTGGGCCGTCCTCAAGCCTTGTCAAGGCAAGCCCTGGACTCAGAGGAAGAGGAAGAAGATGTGGCAGCTAAGGAAACCTTGCTTCGGCTCTCATCCCCCCTCCACTTTGTGAACACGCACTTCAATGGGGCAGGGTCCCCCCCAGATGGAGTGAAATGCTCCCCTGGAGGACCAGTGGAGACACTGAGCCCCGAGACAGTGAGTGGTGGCCTCACTGCTCTGCCCAGCACCCTGTCACCTCCACTTTGCCTTGCTGGAAGTGACCCGGCCCCCTCCCCTTCCATTCTCCCACCTATTCCCCAGGACTCACCCCAGCCCCTGCCTGCCCCTGAGGAAGAAGAGGCACTCACCACTGAGGACTTTGAGTTGCTGGATCAGGGGGAGCTGGAGCAGCTGAATGCAGAGCTGGGCTTGGAGCCAGAGACACCTCCAAAACCCCCTGATGCTCCACCCCTGGGGCCCGACACCCATTCTCTGGTACAGTCAGACCAAGAAGCTCAGGCCATGGCAGAGCCATGAGCCACTGGGGAAGGAGCTGCAGGCACAGTAGGGCTTCCTGGCTAGGAGTGTTGCTGTTTCCTCCTTTGCCTACCACTCTGGGGAGGGGCAGTGCGTGGGGAAGCTGGCTGTCGGATGGTAGCCATTCCACCCTCTGCCTGCCTGCCTGCTTGCTGTCCTGGGGGCATGGTGCAGTACCTGTGCCTAGGATTGGTTTTAAATTTGTAAATAATTTTCCATTTGGGTTAGTGGATGTGAACAGGGCTAGGGAAGTCCTTCCCACAGCCTGTGCTTGCCTCCCTGCCTCATCTCTATTCTCATTCCACTATGCCCCAAGCCCTGGTGGTCTGGCCCTTTCTTTTTCCTCCTATCCTCAGGGACCTGTGCTGCTGTGCCCTCATGTCCCACTTGGTTGTTTAGTTAAGGCACTTTATAATTTTTCTCTCTTGTGTTCCTTTCTGCTTTATTTCCCTGCTGTGTCCTGTCCTTAGCAGCTCAACCCCATCCTTTGCCAGCTCCTCCTATCCCATGGGCACTGGCCAAGCTTTAGGGAGGCTCCTGGTCTGGGAAGTAAAAAGTAAACGTGGGGCAGTGGGTCAGGCCAGTAGTTACACTGTTAAGTCACTGTAGTCTGTGTAACCTTCACTGCATCCTTGGCCCATTCAGCCCGGCCTTTCATGATGCAGGAGAGCAGGGATCCCACAGTACATGCGCTAGCACTGGAGTTGGTGAGCATGCGCTCTGTCTTGAGATGAGGAGCTTCCTTACTGCTCCTCTGGGTGATCCAAGTGTAGTGGGACCCTCTGCTAGGGTCAGGAAGTGGACAGTAACATCTGTGCAGGTGTTGACTTGAAAAATAAAGTGTTGATTGGCTAGAACTGCTGCCTCCCTGACTGTGAGCTGCCTTCCACCCCCTGCACTGCACTTCGTTCTCTCCTCACCCTTACCTGCTTCACCCTAGTCTGTTCTGGCTGTTTATTACCTTGTTGCAAAACACGGCGGAAGCAAGGATTACCTTGACAACCCTAGCTTCTCCTTAGCCATCTTCCCTGACAGTGTGATCTGTTTAGTGAGATTTAGCATGTGTGAATAAAGTGTATGCAGGAGGAAGTTGCCTTGTCTTCCCAATCAGTAGAAATTTGGGACCATAACAATTATGTTTTACCATGTGGCCTACAACCTTAACACTGTTTTCTTAAGAAGTCTTCACCCATCTACGTGCTAACAACTCAGCCCAGATTTGTCTACGCTGGGGAAGCCAAACAAGCAATAGAGGACCTTTACAAACTGTGTTAGAAATGAGTTGGAGCCAAGGAACACTGAAGAAATAGTATCTTAACAGTTACTGAGTCCATTGTATGTGCTTGGCTCTGCTCTGAGTAATTTATAGGTATTAAGATTTTTGCTCACAGCTCAGATATGTACTATTATTAACTTCATTTTATAGACAGGTTGTTTCCTGAAGGCCACAGGTACCAGTAAATTGTGGAGCCAGAACCCAAACCCAAGCAGTTTTGGCTTCAGCAAATGCATCAAACAGCGCCTGTCCATTAATAGGGCACAGGTAGGAAGATGCACAAGGATGTGGGAACTATAGAGAACCAATCTGATAACCTTGGCTTAACAGAGTGGACATGGCAAGCCTTCCTCTGCACAGAACTGAGCAGATGGCCTCCTTTATGAGTTCATGTCCTCCGCCTTCAGCTGGAGGTACCATATGGCAATGCTACCTGTCTTTCTGCTGGAGGTACCATATGGTAATGTTACCTGTCTTTCTGAGGTTGACTTTTATGCCATGTCTTTCCTAAGTGTGTAAGAATTTTTCTGTTTGCTTCACATTTGACTGAGAATCATTCCAGGGTTTGACTGAGCCCCTGTCCTGTGTCACTGAAGGAACTCGAACTTTTCCATCATTTAGAGATTTCAGAGGGGAATGGGAAAACAGTTCTAATCAATAAGCAAGCAATTCAAGAAAAAGAATTAACCAATCAGACAATGGCTGCCACATGTCCTATCTTTAATCCATTTTCTTACTAAGATTGGACATTGACAATAGAACCAGAAGCTTGTAGCTGGATCAGAATATTCTCCAGAGGCCTGGAGTCTGATGAAGGTCTATTCTTGTTTGTTTGTTTGTGTTTTGAGATGGAGTCTTGTTCTGTGGCCAGGCTAGAGTACAATGGCGCGCAATCTTGGCTCACTGCAACCTCCGCCTCCCAGGTTCAAAAAATTCTGCCTCAGCCAGCCAAGTAGCTGGGATTACAGGTGCGTGCCACGATGCCTGGCTATTTTTTGTATTTTTAGTAGAGGCAGGGTTTCAATATGTTGGCCAGGCTGGTCTCGAACTCCTGACCTCAGGTGATTCACCCACCTCGGCCTCCCAAAGTGCTGGGATTACAGGTGTAAACCACGGCGCCCGGCCTCATGAGGGTCTATTCTTTACATTCACCATGGTCTGATGGTTGCTACATGTTTGTCTATGATTTTTTTTTCTATTATCAGGTGTCTTGGCCGTTTTATGCCCCATGATGAAAAGGCCAAAGGTTTTCATATGAGTAAAAGAAAAAAGCAGAAATGTGAAACCTACAATTAAGCTAAACAAAAATCAATTGGAAAAGTACAGGTTGGGGGCCGGGCGCGGTGGCTCAAGCCTGTAATCCCAGCACTTTGGGAGGCCGAGACGGGCAGATCACGAGGTCAGGAGATCGAGACCATCCTGGCTAACACGGTGAAACCCCGTCTCTACTAAAAAATACAAAAAACTAGCCGGGCGAGGTGACAGGCGTCTGTAGTCCCAGCTACTCAGGAGGCTGAGGCAGGAGAATGGCGTAAACCTGGGAGGCGGAGGTTGCAGTGAGCTGAGATCCGGCCACAGCCCTCCAGCCTGGGCGACAGAGTGAGACTCTGTCTCAGAAAAAAAAAAAAAAAGGAAAGTACAGGTTGGGGGGAGAAGAGTTGGCTACATGTTTATGTTGGGGGAGGAGGCGGTACATTTTAGCTATGTATTCAAACAGCTAATAGTTTAATGTTGCTGCTTGTAAACTTAATTTTAGGCTGCATTAATAAAAGCGTAGTCTCCAAAACAAGAAATGTGATAATTCTAGTGTCCTGTGCACAAATATTCTAATAATTCCAGAGGATGGCTTGCTATGCTTGTGGGCAAACTGTAGTATGTCCAGGAGATGACTGCTAGAAATGAAGGCTGAAAATCATCATAAGACAAACTGTTGGAGGAACTGGGAACCTCTAATCCAAGAAGACAGCTGAATTGGTTCACATCAGCTGGCTTCCAACTTCAAAGGTTTGTCTGCAGGACTTCAGAGGGCAGATATGAGTTGAGTTTGGTTGATAATAGTGCTAGGTAGAATTTAATTTTCTAGTCAAGGGAATATTGCAAAACAGTAAATTTAAATGATCTTCAAAAGTATAATGATCAAGGGCAGTGATTCTAAGAATAATTCCATCATGGAAGGACAATATTATCACCATGTTTTGCTTTTAGTTTCCAACTAAAGTCAGCTTGGACTTCTCTTCCTCTGTCTGCTCCCTTAAAAGTTGGTATTTTGGGCCAGCGCGGTGGCTCACACCTGTAATCTCATCACTTTGGGAGGCCAAGGAGGGTGGATCACAAGGTCAGAAGTTTGAGACTAGCCTGGCCAACATGGTGAAACCCCATCTCTACTAAAAATAGAAAAATGAGCCGGGTGTGGTGGCGTGTGCCTGTAGTCCCAGCTGCTCAGGAGGCTGAGGTGGGAGAATCACTTGAACCTGGGAGGCAGAGGTTGCAGTGAGCCGAGTTCATGCCACGGCACTCCAGTCTGGGCAGCAGAGCAAGACTCCATTAAAAAAAAAAAAAGTAGTATTCTGAGATTTGACCCTGGCCTGTTGTTACAGCAACAGCAAACCCCAAACAGCTTGTCCTTTCCACTGCTCAGTTGTGCTGCCCTCCCCCATCTCTGCTCTACACACACACACACACTCTATCCCTTCACTTGCAAATGTCTCACTTTTTTTTTTTTTTGAAATGGAGTCTCGCTCTGTCTCCCAGGCTGGAGGGCAGTGGCGTGATCTCAGCTCACTGCAACCTCCACCTCCTGGGTTCAAGCGATTCTCCTGCCTCAGTCTCCCAAATAACTGGGACTACAGGCTCACACCACCATGCCCAGTTAACTTTTTGTATTTTTAGTAGAGACATGGTTTTTTCATGTTGGTCAGGCTGGTCTCGAACTCCTGACCTCAGGTGATCCACCTGCCTCGGCCTCCCAAAGTGCTGGGATTACAGGTATGAGCCACCGCACCCAGCCCAGCTAATTTTAAAAATATCTTTTAGAGACAAGGTCTTGCTTTGTTGCCGAGGCTTGTCTGAAATTCTTGACTTCAAACAATCTTCCCACCGCAGGTTCCTGAGAAGCTGGGATTATGGGCATGAGCCACTGCACCTGTGATATGGTTTGGTTGTGCCCTCACCCAAATCTCGCCTTTTAGGAAATGACTAGATCATGAAGGCTCCACCCTCGTAAATGGGATTAGTGGGCTGGGCATGTGGCTCACCCCTGTAATCCCAGTACTTTGGGAGGCCAAGGCCAGTGGATCACTTGAGGTCAGGAATTCGAGACCAGCCTGGCCAACATGGTGAAACTCAGGAGGCAGAGGTTGCAGTGAGCCGAGATTGTGCCATTGCACTCCAGCCTGGGAGACAGAGCAAGACTCTCTCTCAAAAAAAACAAAACAAACAAACAAAAAAGGCTGGGCAGGGTGGCTCACATCTGTAATCCCAGCACTTTGGGAGGGCAAGGCGGGTGGATCACCTGAAGTCAGGAGTTCGAGACCAGGCTGACCAACATGGTGAAACCCCGTCCCTACTAAAAATACAAAAATTAGCCTGGCGTGGTGGTGCACGTCTGTAGTCCCAGCTACTAAGGAACCAGAGGCAGGAAAAATGCTTGAACCCAGGAGGCAGAGGTTGCAGTGAGCCAGGATCATGCCACTGCATTCCAGCCTGGGTGACAGAGAGAACCTGTCTCAAAAAAAAAAAAAAAAAAAAAATTGGAGTTACTGCCCTTATAAAAGGACTTGAGATAGCCTAAATCTGTTTGCCTCTTCTACCATTTGAGGACACATAGAAGATGCCATCGATGAGGATGGGCCCTCACTATACACCAAAGCTGCTGATGCCTTGATCTTGGACTTCCCAGCATCCAGAATTGTGAGCAATAAATGTTGATTGTTTGTAAATTATCTAGTCTCAGGTATTTTGGTATAGCAGCCCAAATGGACTAAGACAACACTTCAGTAAAAAGTGTTAATACCAAAGTGTACTGATAATTTATTTCTGCATAACAAACTACTCTAAAGTTAGCAGCCTAAAACAACAAACATTATCTCACACTACTTCTGAGGATTAGGTATCTGGGTAGTTGGCTGGGTGTGGTGGCTCATGCCTGTAATCCCAGCACTTTGGGAGGCTGAGGCGGGCAGATCACGAGTTCAGGAGTTCGAGACCATCCTGGCCAACCTGGTGAAACCCCGTTTCTACTAAAAATAGAAAAAAAATTAGCCAGGCGTGGTGGCGGGTGCCTGTAGTCCCAGCTACTCGGGAGGCTGAGGGAGGAGAATGGCATAAACCTGGGAGGCAGAGCTTGCAGTGAGCCGAGATTGTGCCACTGCACTCCAGCCTGGGTGACAGATCAAGACTCCGTCTCAAAAAAAAAAAATAAGCTGGGTGTGGTGGCACGTGCCTGTAATCCCAGCTACTCGGGAGGCTAAGACGCAAGAATCGCTTGAACCCGGGACGCAGAGGTTGCAGTGAACCGAGATCACGCCACTGCACTCCAGCCTGGGCGACACAAGAAGACTCCATCTCAAAAAAAAAAAAAAAATCCACCTCTTGAAGGGAGAAGTATCAAAGAATTTGTAGATACAGTTTTAAACTACCACACAAAATTTATCTGGAATTTATATTAAAGGATTTTGACTGACAATGTACTAATTTTTTTAATTAAAAAGACAATTTATCTTTTTGATAAATTGGGAAATGGGAAATGAACAAATTTAGTAATAACTAAAGAAATATACAAACAAATTGGGTGTGGTGGCTCATGCTGAGGTGGTAGGATCACTTGAACCTAGGAGTTCGAGGCTAGAGTGAGCTATAATCGTACCACTGCATTCCAGCCTAGGTAACAGGGTGAGGCCCCATCTTAATAAAAATAGGCTGGGTGCAGTGGTTTACGCCTGTAATCCCAGCACTTTGGGAGGCCAAGAGTTCAAGACCTGCCTAGGCAACATAGTGAGACACCCCCATCTCTACAAAATATATATATTTTAAAAATTTTATATATATAATATATAATAAAAATTTTATTATATATATTTTATATGTTATATATTGTATTATATGTTATTTATATGTTATTTTTTTATTAAAATTGTATTATATATATAATAAAAAATTAACCACGTGAGGTACTTGTGCCTGTGATCTCATCTACTCTGGAAGCTGAGGCAGGAGGACCACTTGAACCCGGGAGGTTGAGGCAGCAGTGAGCCGTAACTGAGCTACTGCACTCCAACCTAGGCAACAGAGCAAGACCCTGTCTCATAACAACAACAAAAAAAACCATAAACGTTTGTTAATTATCGAGTATATGTTAGCCATAGAATTCAGTGCTTTACATGCATCATTTTATTTAATCTTCACTCCACATTGATGTAGGAACTGATTTTTTTCCCCATTTTATAGATGAGGAACTGAAGGCTTATTGAGGTAAAATGACTTGGCCAGAGTCACGCAGCTGGTTGTGATCACAATACCATTTTTCAGAATTCTGGTATTCCCACATATCCTCGCATTTTAAAGTACCAAAACAGAAATTTAGGTGAGATGAAATAATTCCTTTTATTTATTTATTTATTTTTGAGATGGAGTCTCACTCTGTTGCCCAGGCTGGAGTGCAGTGGCACAATCTCGGCTCACTGCTACCTCCACCTTCCGGGTTCAAGCAATTCTTCTGCCTCAGCCTCCTGAGTAGCTGGGACTACAGGTGCGCGCCACCATGCCCGGCGAATTTTTGTATTTTTTTTAGTAGAGACGAAGTTTTACTATATTGGTCGGGCTGGTCTTGAACTCCTGACCTCTGCCTGCCTTGGCCTCTCAAAGTGCTGGGATTACAGGCGTAAGCCACTGTGCCCGGCCCTAGATGAAATAATTATTTAAGCATTAAAAAAAGAAATCTGATTTCTAGATCATTTGTAAATGAGGTATAGCTGCATTAAAAATTTGAACACACAAGAGCCTATTTGGAAAGCATTGTTGCATTCCACAGACTTCAAAAGGAGAAAAAAATGTCAATGGACAAAACAAGCTTCTGTTACAACAATAGTTAATCTATTAAAGAGTTCAAAGACTCTTTAAACAAGTAGACCTTAGAAATAGGACATTAAATTTTAAATGAGTTTTCTGCATCAGAATCTCAATCTATATTCAATGAAATTGAAGAAGATGGATATAATGCTCTGCATGGTGGCTCATGCCTGTAATCCCAGCTCTTTGGGAAGCTGAGACAGAAGGATCCCTTGAGCCTAGAAGTTTGAGGCTGCAGTGAGCCATGATCATGCTATTGCACTCCAGAATGGGTGACAGAGCGAGACCTGATCTCTAAAAAATAAATAAATAAATAATACTTGAAAAAAGAAGATGGATTCGAACCAAAAATATGTCCTTTGAAGCAAAAACTAGAGCTTACCAGAATTTAAAACAAAAACAAAAACAAAACACATCTATGCAAAGAAACAAAAAAAAATTGTTCAAAAAGATCTCATCCAGCACCATGAGAGCTATTAAAAAAAAAGGAAAAGGCCGGGCGCGGTGGCTCACGCCTGTAATCCCTGCACTTTGGGAGGCCGAGGCGGGCGGATCACGAGGTCAGGAGATCGAGACCATCCTGGCTAACACGGTGAAACCCCGTCTCTACTAAAATACAAAAAATTAGCCGGGCGCAGTGGCGGGCGCCTGTAGTCCCAGCTACTCGGGAGGCTGAGGCAGGAGAATGGCGCGAACCTGGGAGGCGGAGCTTGCAGTGAGCCGAGATGGTGCCACTGCACTCCAGCCTGTGCGACAGAGTGAAGACTCTGCCTCAAAAAAAAAAAAAAAAAAAAAAAAAAAAAAAAAAAAAAAGGAAAAAAATTAAAACTCCTCAAAGTTACCACACAAGAGATGAGATTATTTAAACGAGAAATAATCAAATAACTATGTGAAGTTAAATTATAACTATTTCTTTACCATTCTCCTCAGTAGTATAACACCAGAAACAGCTTTTTAGAAGCTAGCAAAATTTGCACAAAAAATACATTTACAACTTAACAGTAACACTTTTATATATTTTAAGAGATGTCTATTCTTAAAAAAAGCAGGCCAGGCATGGTGGCTCACGTCTGTAATTCCAGCACTTTGGGAGGCCGAGGTGGGTGGATCATTTGAGGTTAGGAGTTCGAGACCAGCCTGACCAACATGGTGAAACCCCATCTGTACTAAAAATACAAAAATTAGCCGAGCAAGGGGGCACGTGCTTGTAATACCAGCTACTCAGAAGGCTGAGGCAGGAGAATTCTTGAACCCGTCTTGAACCCGGGAGGCAGGGGTTGCAGTCAGCGAAGATCGTGCCACTGCACTCCAGCCTGGGTGACAGAGCGAGACTCCGTCTCAAAAAATAAAAAAATAAAAAGAGCAAATAATTTTATTTTCAATTATTTATGATTACATTTTCATTTTTATTAGAGTTTAATTTTTTACTTCAACATGTTATTCTATCTGTTGATTTATACTAAAATAATTATGTTTAAGTCATATTTTTACATTTAGTTATATATAAATACATAAGTATTTGTCTTTCAAATGTATTTAGCAATTTTGTTTTTAATGCTGAACATTTTGCTTTAAAAATAGGCCAGGCACGGTGGCTCAAGCCTGTAATCCCAGCACTTTGGGAGGCCGAGACGGGCGGATCACGAGGTCAGGAGATCGAGACCAGCCTGGCTAACACGGTGAAACCCTGTCTCTACTAAAAATACAAAAAACTAGCCAGGCGAGGCGGCGGGCGCCTGTAGTCCCAGCTATTTGGGAGGCTGAGGCAGGAGAATGGCGTAAACCTGGGAGGCAGAGCTTGTAGTGAGCTGAGATCCGGCCACTGCACTCCAGCCTGGGTGACAGAGCGAGACTCTGTCTCAAAAAAAAAAAAAAAAAAAATTACCATTTTATGTAAAGTAGGTACTGAAATACCAGTGAAGTCACTGTGCGCTGGTCTTTCCATTTCTAACCGCTGGTAATTACTGGCACTGGGATTTGAACTCAGAATAGCTCCAGTTTTAGATTTCATCTAAATCAGGGTTTCTCAAAGACTGTACTACTGACTTTTGAACCAGATAAGTATTTGGTGGTAGGTGGGGCTGACTGTTTTATTCATTGTAGAATGTTTTTTGTTTGGTTGGTTTTGGGTTTGTTTTTGTTTGTTTGTTTGTTTTGTTTTTTGGAGACAGGGTCTCACTTTGTTGCCTAGGCTGGAGTGCAGTGGCATGAACACAGCTCACCTGTAGTCTAAACCTCCTGGGCTCAAGCAATCCTCCCACTTCAGCCTCCCAAGTATATGGGGACTACAGGTATGTGCCACCACTCTCAGCTAATTAAAAAAATTTTTTTAAAAAATTTTTAATTGTTGTGGGTACATCGTAGGTATATATATTTATGGGGTACATGAGATATTTTGATACAGGCATGCAATGAGTAATAATGACACCAGGGCAAATGGGGGTATCCATCTCCTCAAGCATTTATCCTTTGTGTTACAAACAATCCAATTACACTCTTTTAGTTATTTTAAATTTACAATTCAATTATTTTTGACTATAGTCACTCTGTTGTGCTAGCAAATACTAGGTCTTATTCATTCTAATTTTTTAAATTTTTGTAGAGCCTGGGTCCCGCCATGTTGCCCAGGCTGTATAGAATGTTTAGTATCGGCCGGGCACGGTGGCTCACGCCTGTAATCCCAGCACTTTGGGAGGCCAAGGTGGGCGGATCACGAGGTCAGGAGATCGAGACCATCCTAGCTAAAACGGGGAAACCCCATCTCTACTAAAAATACAAAAAAATTAGCCAGGCGTGGTGGTGGGCGCCGGTAGCCCCAGCTTCTCCGGAGGCTAAGGCAGGAGAATGGCGTGAACCCGGGAGGCTGCAGAGCTTGCAGTGAGCGGAGATCGCGCTACTGCACTCCAGCCTGGGCGACAGAGCAAGACTCCGTCTCAAAAAAAAAAAAAAAAAAAAAATGTTTAGTATCATCCTTGCTTGCTTGCCACCCATTTAATGCCAAAAGATACCCCCCTCCTGCTTCCCCACCCCCCAAATATCCCCAGGAGGCAAAATTGCCCTGGTGGATCACCACTGATCTAACTGATAGTACCCTCTGGTTATATGGAAAAACTGCTAAACTTGGAAGCAAGAGGTGAGTTTGAACCCTAGTTTTGCCACCTGAATATAGATGTTTATACACACACATTTCAAAACAATACAAAAATTACCTGGCTGTTCAACTTCATATCTCTCCCTATTTCCTGACACTAATGGAATATTCCAACACCAGAACAGCAGGTATTTATAACCCTCCCTTCTCATTCCTCTCTTTGTATTTGCATCTTTCAGTAAGGACCACATTTCTGTCCATCTCACCTGGACAATCCTGAGTCACTCTTCAAGACTAAGCTCAGACAAGCTAACGACAGGCCCCCGAAAGGTAGAGGTGGCTAGCCCCATGGCAGGAGAGGGCTTAGAAGCTGTGATGAAAGATTCAAAGCCACTAGGACCTTGGTTTTAATGTTAAGGGACCACTTAAACTTTCCTGAAGATGAGGCTAATTCTGGCTGAGGGAAAACAAAAGCAGCCAGGAAGCTTCTCAGGACATGAAACTGAGGAACAGAGCTCGAATCTGACTCAAGAAAGCGAGTTTGAAGAGACAGAACACAAATAAGTTCCTTGAAAACAGATTCCAAACAAATGATAGGAGGTGGGGTTCAGGAGAAGGTCCAGGCAGCCTCTCCTCTTTTCTTTCTTTTTCTTTGAGATGGAGTCTTGCTCTTGTCGCCCAGGCTGGAATGCAGAGACACGATCTAGACTCACTGCAACCTCCACCTTCTGGTTTCAAGAGATTCTCCTGCCTCAGCCTCCTGAGTAGCTGGGATAACAGGTGCCCACCACCACACCTGGCTAATTTATGTATTTTTAGTAGAGACAGGATTTCACCATGTTGGCTAAGCAGGTCTCGAACTCCTGACCTCGTGATCTGCCCCCTTGGCCTCCCAAAGTGCTGGGATTACAGGTGTGAGCCACCGCACCTGGCCACCTCCCTTATCTTAACAGACAAACTCCTCAGATTGCAGGGTTTTTTTCATTTTGTTTTTTTGTTTTTGAGACAGGAGTCTCGCTCTGTCGCCCAGGCTGGAGTGCAGTGGCGTGATCTTGGCTCACTGCAATCTCTGCCTCCCAGGTTCAAGTGATTCTCCTGCCTCAGCCTCCCGAGTAGCTGGGACTACAGGCGCGTGTCACCATGCCCAGCTAATTTTTGTATTTTTAGTAGAGAGGGGTTTCACCATGTTGGCCAGGCTGGTCTCAAACTCCTAACCTCAGGTAATCCACCCGCCTCAGCCTCCCAAAATGCTGAGATTACAGGCATGAGCCACCATGCCCAGCCTGTTTTGTTTTGTTTTGTTTTGTTTTTGAGATGGAGTCTCCCTCTGTTGCCCAGGCTGGAGTGCAGTGGTGCGATCTTGACTCACTGCACCCTCTGCCCTCTGGGTTCAAGCAATCTCCTGCCTCAGTCTCCCAAGTAGCTGGGATTACAGGCATGAGCCACCATGCCCAGCTGGTTTTCTTTTTTTCTTTCTTTTTTTTTTTTTTGGAGACGGAGTCTCGCTCTGTCGCCCAGGCTGGAGTGCAGTGGCTGGATCTCAGCTCACTGCAAGCTCTGCCTCCCGGGTTCACGCCATTCTCCTGCCTCAACCTCCCAAGTAGCTGGGACTACAGGCATCCGCCACCTCGCCTGGCTAGTTTTTTGTATTTTTTAGTAGAGACGGGGTTTCACCGTTTTAGCCAGGATGGTCTCGATCTCCTGACCTCGTGATCCGCCCGTCTCGGCCTCCCAAAGTGCTGGGATTACAGGCTTGAGCCACTGCGCCCGGCCTGTTTTTCTTTTTTTCTTTTTTTTTGAGATGGAGTCTGGCTCTGTCGCCCAGACTGGAGTGCAGTGGCATGATCTTGGTTCACTGCAACCTCCGCCTCCCGGGTTCAAGCAATTCTCCTGCCTCAGCCTCCCGAGTAGCTAGGATTACAGGTGCCCACTACCAAGCCTGACTAATTTTTTTTTTTTTTTTTTTGAGACGGAGTCTCGCTCTGTTGCCCAGGCTGGAATGCAGTGGCTGGATCTCGGCTCACTGCAAGCTCCGCCTCCCGGGTTCACGCCATTCTCCTGCCTCAGCCTCCCGAGTAGCTGGGACTACAGGCGCCCGCCACCTCGCCTGGCTAGTTTTTTGTATTTTTTTTTAGTAGAGATGGGGTTTCACCATGTTAGCCAGGATGGTCTTGATCTCCTGACCTCGTGATCCACCCGTCTCGGCCTCCCAAAGTGCTGGGATTACAGGCTTGAGCCACCATGCCCGGCCCCAAGCCTGACTAATTTTTGTATTTTTAGTTGAGACGGGGTTTCACCATGTTGGCCACGCTGGTCTTGAACTCCTGACCTCAAGTGATCCGCCCACCTCAGCCTCCCAAAGTGCTGAGCTTACACGAGTAAGCCACCGTGCCTGACTTCCAACCTCCACTTTTTAAAAAATAATTTCCTCTCATCTAGTTTCTGTTTTGGGCACTCCTGTTCATAAAATCTTGAAACTCCTGGACTGATAGTCTTTGCTTATTTTCCATTCCTTACATTTTTTGTTCTACTTTGTATATTTTCTCAACTTTATGTTGTACCCATTCTTCGGAATGTGCTATATTTCTGTGATTATATTTTTTTAAAAGTCTAAGAGCTTTATTTTCTGAATATCCTTCCCCCCGCAACCCCCCTCTTTTTATGAGATAGAATTTCACTATGTTACTCAATCTGAACTCCAACTCCTAGGCTTGAGCAAGCCTCTCACCTCAGCCTCCCGTGTACCTGGGATTAGAGGTACACACCATCACGCCTGGCTTGAATATCCCTTTTTATGCTTTTTTGCTCCTGTGTGTTAAATGAAAAATCTGCTCCCTGGGCCGGGCGCAGTGGCTCACGCCTGTAATCCCAGCACTTTGGAAGGCCGAGGCGGGTGGAGCACCTGAGGTCGGTAGTTCGAGACCAGCCTGACCAATGTGGAGAAACCCCATCTCTACTAAAAATACAACGTTAGCCAGGCATGGTGGCACATGCCTGTAATCCCAGCTACTAGGGAGGCTGAGACAGGAGAATCGCTTAAACCTGGGAGGCAGAGATTGTGGTGAGCCGAGGTCGTGCCATTGCACTCCAACCTGGGCAACAAGAGTGAAACTCCATCTCAAAAAAAAAAAAAAAATCTGCTCCCTGAATATAGTGTATTAATCTTAATCTTTTTTTTTTTTTTTTTTTTTTTTTTTGGGACAGAGTCTTGCCCTGTCACCTAGGCTGGAGTGCAGTGGCACAATCTCAGCTCTGCCTCTCAGGTTCAAGTGATTCTCCTGCCTCGGTCTATGGAGTAGCTGGGATTACAGGCACCTGCTACCAAGCCCAGCTAAATTTTGTATTTTTAGTGGAGACAGGGTTTTACCATGTTGACCAGTCTGGTCTCAAACTCCTGACCTCAAGTGATCCACCCGCCTTGGCCTCCCAAGGTGCTGGAATTACAGGCATGAGCCACCACGCCCGGCCTAATTGTTCTCTCTCTCTCTTTTTTTTTTTTTTTTTTGAGACGGAGTCTCGCTTTGTTGCCCAGGCTGGAGTGCAGTGGCGCGATCTCTGCTCACTGCAACCTCTGCCTCCCAGGTTCAAGTGATTCTTCTGTCTCAGGCTCCTGAGTAGCTGGGACTACAGGCACCCACCACCACACTGGCTAATTTTTCTATTTTTAGTAGAGACGGGGTTTCACCATGTTGGCCAGGCTGATCTTGAACTCCTGACCTCAGGTGATCCGCCCACCTCAGCCTCCCAAAGTGTTGGGATTACAGGCGTCAGCCACTGCCCCCAGCCCTGATCATTCTTAATAAGTTATATTATTATATTATTAGTAGTCTAGTTATATAAATTATATTTTTATATTCCCTGTATTTACCTGTTTTCCTCCCCACCACCATTTATGTCTTTATTTTGGCTTCTGTCTTTCATAGAAGAGACTTACCTCCAATCCTGGTTTGCTCCTTCATATTTGAGCACAGGCACTTAAAGGCCAACTGAATGCTCTCTAAAACTCAATGATTTGCATCTTCCCTGCAGGGGGAGGTGGCAGAGACAACCGTTGTGTTGAGATCCCTCAATGCCCAGAGAATTTTTAGGCTGCTTGGTTCTCCCAAAGAAGAACCCTGCAGCCTCCAGCCTGGGGACCATGAACCTGGCTGCCAGTGCTCTACAGCCAGGAGAAAGAAGCTGCAGTTTCTCTCCCTCTCTACCTTCAGCTGCCCTGAAGCCCAGGGCCCCACTGGTTCATTCTCTCCAGAGACCCCATGTACCTCCTGCCTTTCCTGGGGCGGGGGCAGTGGGAGAGGGGCAGTCACCCAGCTGCCCAGGCTGAAGGAGGGAACATGGAGGTCTAACTGCTCCTTATGTCGACTTTAAACTCACCCTTCATTTCCAGCCTCCTCCTTCCACCCCCACCTTTGGAAAGCTTGATGCTCCCAGTCCCAAGCTTTTCAGCGGCTCCAAAGTCAACACTGGCCTGCTGATTGTTGTTCGCACCGTTTCAACTTCCTCGGACCCCAGTCAGTTTTTCTTCTTCCATCAGCTTTTTAGCTCCCAAAATGTTTTTGTCATATCTTCATGTATTGTTTTTGCTTCTGTTCTCCTTATTGTTTTACTGTTATTTCGGTGGGCTTTGGGAAGGAAGCAAACATAAAATCATATGCATTCATTTTACCACATTTTACAGAGTCTGTCTTTCACCTCTCGCCTCTTGCACCCTCAGACTCCTCTAAGCTCTACGTGAAGGTCATCCATAACCTTTGCGCTGCTCTCCCCAGGCCCACCTCTGGCTGGAGTGCATTTTGCATCTTGTCTGCCTGGAGCACTCTTACTTTGCCTCTCCAGCCTCACTCTTGGCCATTACTGGCTCCCATTTCCGTGTCCCGCACCTTCCCATTAGAGTATGGGTTTCAAACTTGGAGTTATGAAATTAGTGGGCTGTGAAATCAATTCGGTGCAGCTTAAACAACATTGATTTTATATTTATATACATTGGGAGGAGATGTAAAATATATTTCTTACTGTGGGTCAAAGTTGAAATACTTGGAAAGCCACTGTATTTGGTCCTTCTCATTTTGAACTAGTTGCTGCTGCATCTAAGACCTGATAACTCCAGTTGGTATTTAGCTGGAGTTAAAAAAAAAAAAAAAATACACACACACACACACACACACACACACACACACACGCACACACATTTATATATTTTAGTGGATTGAATATATATGAAATCACTTTAAAACCTGTAAAGTTATATGAATCTGAACTATTTGTCTAAACTAGGCATCTAAAATGAGCTCACGGGAGAGCTAGTACACCTAAGGACAAATGGCTGAGTATTGTCACAAAGATTGTGTATCACACATCCAAGGGAGCAAGGCAGCTCAGGGAAGGCAGTCATGCCAGCCAACTAATCTCCTAGGATCTGAAACCAGCTTCAATCAAACAGCTTCCCCATCTTGGTTCTCTCACTTAGATATTTAAATACCTTGCACTGATAAGGTGTTTGATTTTTGATAACCCATGGAGAGATTTGGGATTTTCTACAAACACTCTGAGAAAAATCATCACTTAAGATTCCTTTTTTCGGGTCGGGCATGGTGGCTCATGCCTGTAATCCCAACACTTTGGGAGGCAGAGGTGGGTGGATCACAAGGTCAGGAGTTCTAGACCAGCCTGGCCAAAATGGTGAAACCCCATCTCTACTAAAAATTAGCTGAGTGTGGTGGCGGGCACCTATAGTCCCAGCTACTCAGAAAGCTGAGGCAGAAGAGTTACTTGAACCCAGGAGGCAGAGGTTGCATTGAGCCAAGATCATGACACTGCACTCCAGCCTGGGCAACAGAGCTATACTCCATCTCAAAAAATAAAAATAAAAAAAACAAATTCCTTTTTTAATTTGTTAAGGAGGGGCCAGCAGTAGATTTTTGGGAGGCAAATTTGTATGATGGAAAGAACATAGAACTGAAGACAATACAAAAATTTGGGCCCAGATTCTGACTTCATAGCAAGTAATGTAATCTCTCTCAACTTCAGTTTTTTCATCTGCAAAATGGGGATACATGGTATCTACTTCAAAAGGTTTCACAGGGGATTAAATAAGCTAACACATGAGGAAGAGCAGGACTCAACAATAAGTGCTAGTTTTTCTTTCCATTTCTTTTTTTTTTTTCCTATTTATTTATTTATTGAGACATAGTCTTGCTCTTTTGCCACCATGTCTGGCTGATTTTTGTATTTTTAGTAAAGACAGGGTTTCACCATGTTGGTCAGGCTGGTCTTGAACTCCTGGCCTCTGGTGATCCTCCTGCCTCAGCCTCCCAAAGTGTTGGGATTACAGGCATGAGCCATCTTGCCTGACCTTTTCTTTCCATTTCTATATGCACTGTTTCACTAAGGGTCAATTGAGAGGAGGAAAACCATTGAGACAAATACCATTAAACTAATATTCAAGTAGAATTGGAGCCAAGACACCTTTTCTGACTATCCTCACTTTGACCTTGTCTGCTTTAGACCTGCTAAAGCTAAGATAACTGGTATCTGGCTATAACTATGCCTGCGAATTTATAGGGAACCTATGTCTACTATCCCAGTGAGAGGCTGCAGCTCATAGTTACCCACAGCTAAAGTGCAAGGCTGCTTAGCAGGTCTGTGTATGCTTTGTTGGTCTACAATAAAAGAGACTTAAGCAATGCTCAGTTGTTAATTGATACCTCCTGAAACAGCTTATTCAAGTTGCAAAATGTTATTTGATTTCTCTCTCAGTGTTCTCCTGGATTATTTTATTCAGGAAGCAAGGAGGCTACATCCAAACTGTTTATTGGGGAATAGTGACTTTGGTTTGTGCAGGCACTCTTTTTAAATCGTGGGACGACAGCATCACCCAATGAGAAGACCCCTGGGCTGGTAATCAGCACAGAGAGCTTAGTCAGGACTATAACCCATCAGTCAGAAAAATGTTTGCCTGGGAAGAGAGAGAGTACTGTGAGAGCTTCATTCACTTTCATTGTGGTCGCTGGGGTCTCTGAGGTAAGTCTGTTATGGCATGGTATGGTCTTGATATGTGTCCCCTCCAAATCTCATGTTGAAATGTATTCCCAATGTTAGAGGTAGGACCTGGCAGGAGATGATTGGAACCTGAGGGTGGATCCCTCATAAATGGCTTAGTGCCATCCTCTTGGTGATGAGTGAGTTCTAACTCAGTTAGTTCACATGAGATCTGGTTTCTAAAAGACTCAGGGACCTCCCTCTTCTCTCTCTTGCTCCCATTCTTGCCATGTGACATGCCTGTTCCCCCTAGGCCTTCTGCCATGATTAGAAGCTTCCTGAGGCCTTACCAGAAGCTGAGCAGATGCTGGCACCATGCTTCCTATACAGTCTGCAGAACCATCAGTAAATTAAACCTCTTTTCTTTATAAATCAACCAGCCTCAGATTTTCTTTTTTTTTTAAAGACAGGGTCTCACTTTGTCATCCAGCTGAAGTACAGTGGTACAATCATAGCTCACAGCAACTTCGACCTCCTGGGCTCAAGTAATCCTCCCACCAAAGGCTCTCGAGTAGTTGGGACAACAGGTGGATGCCACCATGCCCAGCTTTTAAATTTTTTAAAAAAATTTCATTTATGTATGTATGTATGGATGGATGGATTTATTTATTTATTTTGAGATGGAGTCTCACTCTGTCGCCCAGGCTGGAGTGCAGTGGTAAGATTTCGGCTCACGGCCGGGCGCGGTGGCTCAAGCCTGTAATCCCAGCACTTTGGGAGGCCGAGACGGGCGGATCACAAGGTCAGGAGATCGAGACCATCCTGGCTAACACGGCGAAACCCCGTCTCTACTAAAAACACAAAAAAATTAGCCGGGCGAGGTGGCGGCGCCTGTGGTCCCAGCTACTCGGGAGGCTGAGGCAGGAGAATGGCGTGAACCCGGGAGGCGGAGCTTGCAGTGAGCTGAGATCTAGCCACTGCACTCCAGCCTGGGCGACAGAGCGAGACTCCGTCTCAAAAAAAATAAATAAATAAAAATAAAAATAAAAAAGATTTTGGCTCACTGCAAGCTCCGCCTCCCAGGTTCATGCCATTCTCCTGCCTCAGCCTCCCGAGTAGCTGGGACTACAGGCATCTGCCACCACCACTGGCTAATTTTTTGTATTTTTTTTTTTTTTTCCAAGATGAAGTCTCGCTCTGTCATCCAGGCTGGAGTGCAGAGGTGCCATCTCGGCTCACTACAAGCTCTGCCTCCCGGGTTCACACCATTCTCCTGCCTCAGCCTCCCGAGTAGCTGGGACTACAGGTGCCTGCCACTATGCCCGACTTATTTCACCATGTTAGCCAGGATGGTCTTGATTTCCTGACCCCGTGATCCGCCCGCCTCAGCCTCCCAGAGTGCTGGGATTACAGGCATGAGTCACTGCACCCGGCCAACTTTTTAATTTTTTGTAGAGAGGGAGGCCTTGCTATGTTGCCCAAGTTGGTTTCAAACTCCTGGGCTCAAGTGACCCTCCCACCTTGGCCTCCAAGGGATGGGATTACAGGCATGAGCCACTGTGCCTAGCGAGGTATTTCTTTATAGCAACATAAGAACAAATGACTACATGGCACTTCAAGCATTCTGGCTCATGCTCAAAAATGAGATCCGAAGATTTTTATTTTTTGAGTTCCACAAGGCTTTGGTTATCTGAGCATTTGTAAAGTGGGAGTGGGGAGAGCAGCAGTGTTTATCTTTGCTTAGTCTGCTCCATACACGTTTCTCCAAACTGAAAGCCTACAATTCTTTTTATTTTTGTAGAGACAGGGTCTCACTATGTTGTCTAGGCTGGAACTCCTAGGCTCAAGTGATCCTCCTGCCTCAGCCTCCCAAAGCGCTGAGATTACAGGCATCAGCCACCATGCTGGGACTGGAAGCCTACAATTCTAAATTGTACTGATTAATATATATAGAGAAAAAAAGGAATAAATGAAATTCTTAGAATCAAATGATTATAATGAGACTGGAAAACAATTATTTGAAATCTGACAGTTTATATATTGAAACAAAATAAAAGCATTTATAAAGTCCTGGAAGTAATTTAAAATAAAAAGAATATTGGCCGGGTGCGGTGGCTCAAGCCTGTAATGCCAGCGCTTTGGGAGGCCAAGGCGGGTGGATCACGAGGTCAGGAGTTCGAGACCAGCCTGGGTAACATGGTGAAACCCCGTGCACCTGTAGTCCCAACTACTTGGGAGGCTGAGGCAGGAGAATCGCTTGAACCCAGGAAGCAGAGGTTGCAGTGAGCCAAGATCGCGCCACTGCACTCCAGCCTGGGCGACAGAGTGAGACTCTGTCTCAAAAAAAAAAAAAAAAAAAAAAAAAATATATATATATATATATATATAGGTCAGGTGTAGTGCCTCACGTCTGTAATATCAGCACTTTGGGAGGCCAAGGCAGGAGGATCACTTAAGGCCAGGAGTTCAAGACAAATCTGGGCAACAAAGTGAGACCTCCATTTCTACAAAATAAAAATTTAAAAATTAGCTGGGCATAGTGGCTTGTGCCTGTAGTCCTGGCTACATTTATTTAATGATCACTGAGAATATTCTAGGCTAGTGTTGAGTGTGGTGCATGGGCAATCTGTGTCAGAATTCCTTTAGGTGCTTCCGACTGAATTAGAAGCTCCAGGGCCCGGAAATCTGCATTTTAAACTTGCTCTGTAGGCGATTTGGATTCACACTAAAGACTGAGGACCACACTGTTCTAGGCACTGTTAGGTGCTGGGACCTAACACGAAACAAGGTAGACGTGGTTCCTGACTTCCCAGTATACTTATATAGGGGCTGGGGGACAGCTCATTAGTGATATGGGTGCTAGAATGGAAGAAGGAAGATCACATAGCAGGTGCACCTAGTTCAGACTGAGGAGGGTACCAAAGTCGAAACTGGAGGAGGGATCTGCAGCTCTAGAGATATCTGTACTTCAGGGAAATATGGGAGCTGTCAGCTGGTGGAGACGAAGGGCAGCCGTGACCGTGAACAAAATGGCCAGGAGGAAGGCATCGTGTGTGAAGCGGGCTAAGGACCGAATTGTGAAAGACCCCAAACCACCCAGCCTTCCATCCCCTAAGATATCTGTCTTTGCCTTCGCTGGCCCTTTCGCCCGTCCCTGATCCCTCAGAGAGACCCTCTGCGGAATACGCCCTCGCCCAGGGTCGCGGAGCAGCGCACTAACATCCTGTAGCTTCGGGACAGTCTTCCGGCTCTCAGCCTCCCCAAGCAAGGCGGGGTTAAGCTCGACCCAGGCGCTCCCCGGCTGCCAGGAGACAGCGCCGGACGCGCCAGCCCTGCGTGATGACGTCAGCGCGCCGCGCGCGCCGAGGGAGGAGCGGGCGCCGTGGGCCGGCTGGCGCGGGGGCTCCGGTAATACGGGCTGGGCGGGGGAGAGGAAGGGGCGGGGCAGGGAGCCCGCCAGAGTGCGGGGTCGCGGTCCGGACCCGGAGCACGAGCCCTAGAGCCTCTCAGCACTCGTCGCTTCTCCTAGCAGACCCCACCGGGCCTGGCGATGGAGTTTCCGGACCTCGGGGCTCACTGTTCGGAGCCGAGCTGTCAGCGCTTGGGTGAGGGGCGGAGCGTGCGGGGGGCGCGGCCCAGCGGAAAGGGACTTTGAACCGCAGGTGGGGAGGGAAGGGTGGGTTCCCAGGCTGGCAATGCCGGGGGGCGGGGCTTGAAGTTGGGGGGGGTCAGGGGCAGAGGGGGCGGGGCCAAGGAGGTAATGGACTTGGGAAGGGGCGGTGTGTCGCAAATAGGATGGTGTTTTCCTTCCGCTGAGTGGAAGGCTTGAGTGAGAGAGAAGGACATCGAGGTCCCCCTGTACCTGCAATCCGACCAACTCTCTGCAGATTTTCTGCCGCTTAAGTGTGATGCCTGCTTAGGCATCTTCTGCGCAGACCATGTGGCCTACGCCCAGCATCACTGTGGATCTGCTTACCAAAAGGTGAGGGGGCGATCCTCAGGGTGAAAACGGGCAGATGGAGAATGCGTGCAGAATCCCCCAAATCCGTGTCTTACATTTCTTCTCCCTTTTGTCTTTCTGAGGCTGTCAGTGCTGGGAAACACTGTTTTTTTGAGTGTTTGTGTTGGGTCCTATCCAAGTTCTTTCAGGACCAGAGATTTGTTGGACTGGGGTGGGCCACACACTGACCCTTGCTCCTTGACTATAGGATATCCAGGTACCTGTGTGCCCTCTCTGTAATGTGCCTGTGCCTGTGGCCAGAGGGGAGCCCCCTGACCGTGCTGTGGGAGAGCACATTGACAGAGACTGTCGCTCTGATCCAGCACAGCAAAAACGTAAGGTAAACATTGTAGGGGTCGGAACTACGGATGCCTGGAAACCCGAACAGCTAGTCAGAGTCTCAGCAGGGACAACCTTCTCACTTCACCTCAGATCTTTACCAATAAGTGTGAGCGCACTGGCTGCCGGCAGCGAGAAATGATGAAACTGACCTGTGAACGGTGTAGCCGAAACTTCTGCATCAAGCACCGGCACCCACTGGACCATGATTGCTCTGGGGAGGGGCACCCAACCAGCCGGGCAGGGTAATTGCAGCCAAGTCTTCTACTTGCCTTTGGGACTATTGCATTCTTTTGGAACTGACTCAAGCTCTGTCGTTACAAATTGGGGAGCTTCAACCATATCCCTGTCGGCTAGGGGAGTCTTTTAGCTTCCTTTTCAAGTGCATGTTTTTCCAGAATTCCCCTCCTGAATTCCTGGGTAAGGCTGGTTCTTGGAGACATGCCAACAATATCTTTCCCTACAGACTTGCTGCCATCTCCAGAGCACAAAATGTGGCTTCTACAAGCACTGTCCCCAGCCCAAGTCGAACCATGCCTTCCTGTCCCTCTCCCAGCAGGTAGGCCTGCCCGTTTCCCTGCTCCCTGTTTTTCCCTTTCACACCTCTGACCTCCACCTCTTCAATGTTTGGTCATAGAGCCACAACCCAGTCTCCATCCTGGACAGCCCCTCCAGTGATTGCTTTGCAGAATGGCCTGGTGAGTTGGGCAGAGGTTGGATGGACAGAAACAAACACACAGAGAGTGAAGTCCAAGGACACTGGTCTTCTTTCTCCCTTTGCAGAGTGAGGATGAAGCTCTGCAGCGGGCCCTGGAAATGTCCCTGGCAGAGACCAAACCCCAGGTTCCAAGGTATGCTACCCTCTTGAGAAAGGGCAAGCTGTGGGCAAGGGTTTGATCTGGAGGGAGGTAGGTGGGACCACTCTGACACAATGCAAGATAATTGCTGGCAACTTGGGCTCAAAATTAAGATGAACTGTATCATCCTTGACAAGTTATTTAACCCATGGAGCCTTCATTTCCTCTATAAAAACGGGGACAATACTAACACCCACCTTGTAGTGTTGCTATGAAGATTGAGATAATCCCCAGCAGTGCTCGGCACCGTGAGGCCCGACACACACAGAGCAGATGTTCAAATTTTAGATCCTACCATCATCCAACTTAAACTGTTCCTCCCTCCCAGTTGTCAGGAGGAAGAAGACCTAGCTTTAGCACAAGCACTGTCAGCCAGTGAGGCAGAATACCAGCAGCAGCAGGTATGAGGCTGGGGTGAAGATGGGTGCTGCAGTGGGAGGGAGGAAGAAGTCAGGGATGGGGGTTCTTCTGAGTGGTGCAGAGTTTTGGAATGGTGGTTGTCCTTTGGTTTTCAGTATGACTCCAGCCCGTGCTGAGCTCTGAAATGAGGGTCGTCCCCTCATTTCCTTGACGTTGCACCCTGTCTTCCCTTCCTTCCCCTCTCCTTGCTCCAGGCCCAGAGCCGCAGCTCGAAGCCATCCAACTGCAGCCTGTGCTAGGGCCCTGGGCTTGGGGAGGGAGGTTCACCTGAGGAGGACTGTGGCCCTCACACCTCTAGGGTACACAGGGAGAGGCGGCCCGGAGTAGCCTGGAGGGCAGAGACAAGCGAGAGTGATGTGGAGGTCGCCCTGGGAGCCTCTGGAAGGCCTTGCTAGTGTTCCAGCTGCATGGGAGAGAGCAGCTAGCAACTGTTGCCTGGTTGGGCCCTCGGTGGATGCTGGCCAGGCCCTGCTGTCAGTCCTATCATCATGTCATCTCCCTTTTGCTGGAGCTGCCCTGACATGGAGTGGGCAGGAAGGGTCCTGGGGAAAATAAAGGATCTTGGCAGTTGATAGGATATACAAGTGGTGTGTTTCTCTCTCCTCTCTAACCTCAAACAGAAAAGCCGCATCAACAATGCTCACCTGACATACGGGTAGAGGCCCACTGCAGTACCCCACCCCACAAAGCCACAGTGATCCTCACACAGGCCACATTTTTATTTCCCCAAAAGGTGTTTTTCTGAAAGGTCCCTTTCCCTTACTATAGCTAGCACCGCACCCCAAGACCAGGATGAAATAAGCTAGGGAAGGGGCGTACATCTTATTCCCTTCTGGGTTAGTCTTTGAGAGGGAAGTGGCCAAACTTTTGTCATCGTTCCATGGTCTGAGGCATAGTGTCTTCAGAGGTTTCTTCCTGTCCCTGCTGCTGCAGCTGCCACATGTCAGCATACACCCCACCTCGGGACAACAGAGCCTCATGCCTGGGGTGAGGAGGAAAGGGAGTCCCAACCATCAGTTTTACCCCAAGGGTCCTTGCCGCCAGCCCGCAGAGAGGATGGGATGGGCAAGGGAGGTCCCCTCCAGAAGCCTCTGGGACTTCACGCCCCCTTTCCTGGAGCTCTCAATTCAGAAGACCTGTCCTTTTGATCTATGTCTCTTACCGTCCCCTCTCCACGATGCAGCCATCCTTGATGACGAGGATCTGGTCAGCATTGACCACAGTTGAGAGCCTGAGAAGTCAAAGATCAGTTGCCTACTACCCCACCCAAAGCGGCCACACTGCCAGCCGCCCCAGGCCTGTAGTCCTGTACCTGTGTGCCACTACGATGGTAGTGCGGTTGGCACAGACTTTGGCCAGAGAAGCCTGGATGGCCCTCTCATTAGATGTATCCAGCGCTGACGTTGCCTGTAGAGAGGGTCCAGGTAAAACTGTTCCTGCCACTCAAAACCCCAATGGAAGGAGGAGGCAGGCTGCTGGCTGAGGCCTCAAGAATATACAAGAGCCTTGTTTGGGCTTGAGAACTGTAAAGTGTGTTTTGTGAGACGTGGATTCATGATATCTGTTCTAGGTGGGGACAGTGCCCAGCAGGAATGGCTTGAGCATACATAAGGGAGGAAGGAGGGGAGGAGACCCAGGGCGCACCTCATCCAGCAGAATGATGTCCGGAGCCTTGAGGATGGTGCGGGCAATGGCGACGCGCTGCTTCTCCCCACCGCTCAGCTTCAGTCCCCGCTCACCCACCTGTGTCCTGTACCCTGTGGATATTACCCACCACACGTTTCTTACGTGGAAGAAACAAGAAATGGAGGGAACAGGGGTCCGAGATTAACAGGACAACACCAGGAGGGGAGGGGACTCTCTGCAAAGGAATCTTACCTTCAGGGAAAGCCATAATGGCATCATGGATGCCTGCAGCCTGAGCAGCAGCCTCCACCTCATCATTCCCAGCTGTGACACGGCCGTAACGGATATTGTCAGCGATGGTGTCATTAAAGAGAACAGTATCTTGGGGCACAACTCCAATGTGAGACCGGAGAGAGGCCTGGGTCACCTAGGGCCAAAAGACCACACAATCTGCCTTGTGAGATACCCCCAGGGCCTGGGAGGGAGGGTGGGCTGGCCAGAAGCACATGGGATAAGAGGCCCTGTTAAGAATCCCACCATCACTGCCCCAGACCTTAGCCGTGTGGGCAAATCACTCCTCTGTGTTTCCCCATCTTCTCTTCCTGCTTCACCAGATTGCTGCCAATGTTTGGTTTGGTTTTGGGATAGAGTCTCACTCTGTCACCCAGGCTGGATTGCTGTGGCAAAATCTCGGCTCACTGCAGCCTTGACCTCCTGGGCTCACGCAATCCTTCCACCTCAGCTTCCTGAGTAGCTAAGACCACAGGTGCTTGCCACTATGTCAAGCTAATTTTTAATTTTTTGTTGAGATGGGGTTGTCGGGATATGCTGCCCAGCCTGGTCTCAAAATCCTGGACTCAAATGATCCTGCTGCCTTGACCTCCCAAAGTGTTGGGATTACGGGTGTAAGCCACCACACTTGGCTATAGAAGATCTTTGTACCTTTGTTTTTGTGTGTGTGTGTGTTTTTTTGTTTTGAGACAGGGCGTTGCTCTGTCACCTAGGCTGGAGTGCAGTGGCATGATCACAGCTCACTACAGCCTCCTGGTGGGACTACATGTGTGCGCCAGCATGGCCAGCTAATTTTTGTATTTTTTGTAGAGAGGGTGTTGTGCCATGTTGCCCAGGCTGGTGTTGAACTCCTGGGCTCAAGTGATCCACCTGCCTTGGCCTCCCAAAGTGCTGAGATTACAGGCATGAGCCACCTTTGTAGCTTTTATGGCACCACACAAATCCTTCATAGGACTACTTTACTTGTGTGACTGTAGGTTATATCATGCTAGAATGGCCCTATTTTGTTGCAAGGGTGACATCTACTCTCTCTGGACACCCAGCCCTTATCATTCCTCCACACACAGACCCCTAAACTACAGTCTTCTCCTGAGCAACCTTACCTGTGAAATGTCCTGCCCGTCTATTCGGATGCAGCCAGAGCTGATGTCATAGAAGCGAAACAGCAGGCGCAAAATTGTGCTCTTCCCTGCCCCAGATGGGCCCACCTGTTGCAATGGAAACAGTGGAAAAAATCTCAGGGCCACTGGCTTTTTTTTCTTTTTTTTTGAGATCGAATCTCACTGTCACCCAGGCTGGAGTGCAATGGCACAATCTCAGCTCACTGGAACCTCCGACTCCCAGGTTCAAGTGATTCTCCTGCCTCAGCCTCCCGAGTAGTGGGATTATAGGCGCCCACCACCACGCCCAGCTAATTTTTGCATTTTTAGTAGAGATGGGGTTTCACCATGTTGGTCAGGCTGGTCTCAAGCTCCTGACCTTAGGTGATCTGGCCACTTAAGCCTCCCAAAGTCCTGGGATTACAGGCGTGTGCCACCACACCCGGCTGAGGCCCACTGGCTTTTAAGGTTCCCTCTCCAAGAGGTCACCGATGTCCGTGGAGGCTGCACCATTCAATCCTGTTGCCTGTCGTGACTGGGCTCTCTGACTCCACACCCTGGGTCACGAGCTACCATGGGCACTGAATGAGGGAAGCTTGAGGCATCTGGGCCAAGTGGCTGAGTCTCCTCTCACCAGGGCCAGTGTCTGTCCAGGCATCACAGTGAAAGACACGTCCTGCAGAGTCTCCCGCCTGCAAGGAAGGGTGGTTGCTCAGCAGGCGCCTTCCATCACCAGAGCTGCTAGTAGGCCCTGCCCCTCCCCTGCCCAGGCTCTTTTCCAAAAGCAGGGATTCAGAGCAGTGAGAGGCAGGAAGGCAGTGTGCAGAAAAGCACAGAAAAGCAAAGGAAGGCCTCACCCATCGGCGTAGCTGAAGTGCACGTTCTCAAACTCAATTCGGCCCTTCTGAAAGTGAAGGGGCCCTGCTCCAGGAAGGTCCTTCACCTGGAAGGGCACCACCCATGTGTGCTGAGGTTCTCAGCTTTGTATTTTCCAAGCACAAGAAACACCACACAGCTCCTCCTTCCCCAAATCCTACTCCTCTCCTTTCACTCACTTCTGTCTCCTCTTTAAGCAAGTCAAACATGTTCTCCATGTCAATGAAGTTGGTCTGGATCATCCTGCAAAAAGGTGCTGGTTAGGACTTCTCTGAGTAGCCAGGAAATAGTAATGTGCCCTGGACAGGTGAGGGCCAGGGCTCAGATTACCTGTAGTAGGTGCCAAACCAATTGAGGGGCATGTACAGCTGGATGATGTAGGTACCAAAGAGCACATAGTCCCCAACCTGTGGCGATCAAGGAAGCGGACCACGTCACGGGAGGCCTGCAGGCTGCTCTTCTTGTGTCACCCTGCCCACTTCCTAGCCAAGAGCCTGGTGGCCCAGACACAGGCCCCAGGCCCCCTTTTCCTTGTGCCCCACTCTCTCATCCAAGATCCTGCCTCACCTGTAGTTTCTGCTCACTGACAAAGTATGCACAAAGCAGGGAGCCGGCGAGGAGCCCAAGCCCAATCACCAGGTTCTGGGTCTGATTTAGTAAAACCAGTGAAGCGCTGGACTTCCACTCCAAACCCTGAGGGCAATAACACAGGAAGAGGAATGTCCTATACACAATGGCCATCAGTGAGTCCAAACCTGGGCCCAGGCCCCTTCCACCCCAACACTCGACTATTACTCCTGGCCCTGAAAATTCTACCAGGCCAGGGCATTATTCTCTGGAGGCCTCAAACTAGCATCCTCACCTGATATTTGATGATGGCCTCTCGATAGCGTTCCACTTCATAACTCTCGGCGTTGTAATACTTCACCTGATGAATTCAAACCAAAATTATTTGGCATGGGCACAACACATGGCACTCGGGTCATTCCCCCCAACTCTCAGTCCTCCTTCCTTATTTCAAACATCACACAAACATCACACCCCCAGCTCTCTGTCAGCCCCAGTGGTCCTAGCCACACTCCTCCACATCTCCACACCTTACACCACTGCCACTGGGGCCTCTGTTACCGTCTCAAAGTTTAGCAGAGAGTCCACTGCTCGTGCCCGGGTAGCATTTTCCTGTGTGTTCATAGCGCGGCGAAACTTGGTTCTCCACTCAGTGACCACAATGGTCAGGGCTGGCGGGTGACAGGATGGGGAGCAGAATAGGACATCGTCCCCAAAAGCAGAGACCAAATGTCAATGTCCACTACCTGCCATGTACACACTAAACCTATGCTCAAGCCCAGAGACCCAGATTCCACAGGGAGGCATCTCTGCAACCTGCACAAAGCCTCATGTGCAGAAAACGCTTTTGGTAAACAAATGAAAGCAAGCTGCATCTTGTTACACAAATGAGGCTTCCTTGACCTGTGTCCACAGTGCAGACTTAACGTGACAAGAATGTCCTTCCCCAGCCCCCTCAGCTAGATTGAGCTAAGGTTTGATTTGATAGAAGAGACCCGCCCATCACATGAGGAGCACCAGGAGCCCATTCAAGTCCACCAATCCAACACCTCCCATAGGTGGGTCACTTGAGTGGGGACAGAGCTCATGGCCAAGGGAGTCTCTGGATAGTTCACGGAGATGGTGTCACCCAGCAGCACTCACTGAGGTAAAGACTCATGCACAGGAACACAATGAGGCCAAACCAGGCGTTGAAGAACATGCTGAAGTAGATGATGCCAATGACGATGTCGGCCAGTGTGGGGATGACATTGAACACCAGGTAGCTAGGAGGGCAGGTCGAGTGAATAAGAAAGGTTTGGGGGCTTAAACCCAGCAACCCTGCCTCTAGACATTTCAGGGTAGCGTTTTATTTTCAAGCAACAGACTGGAACCAGTCTTAATTGATTCTACCCTCAAGAGGTGGGTGGCTAAATCAACCATGCCCAAACTACAGAATTCTCTGTATCAATTACAATGAATGAGGGAGACCTTCAGGCATGAAAGAAAAACATATCTCCATAATGTTCTGGTAATAAGCAACTCTGAGAATGATGGCTATGTCACAATACCATTTGTTTTAGCAAAAACCTCCACGATACCATATTAGTTATGTGAGTCTGCATATATAGTATGTATGTAAAAATGCAAAAAAGCAGAACCCAGCCGGGCACGATGGCTCACAGCTGTAGTCCCAGCACTTTGGAAGGCCAGGTGGGCAGATCACGAGGCCAGGAGTTCGAGGCCAGCCTGGCCAACATGGTGAAACCCCGTCTCTACCAAAAATACAACAATTAGCCAGGCACGTTGGTGCACATCCGTAATTCCAGCTATTCAGGAGGCTGAGGCAGGAGAATTGCTTGAACTTGGGAGGCAGACATTGCAGTGAGCAGAGATTACACCACTGTACTCCAGCTTGGGTGACAGAGCATGACTCTGTCTCAAAAAAAGAGCAGAACCCAACATACTAAACAGTGGGAAGCTCTGAAGAAGTGAGGGCAGCTCGAAAGAGATTTGCCCTCTGCCTGCATTACCTGAGTTATTAGGAGGGCATGTATACAATAATCCTATGATTTAAAAAACACTAAGGTGGGAGGGGCAGCTCCTCAGGCAAGGTCTGTTCTCTTCCTCCTACAGGCCCCTCTCCCTGCTTCTCTGGCTCCACCCTCCCACATGCCATTTCCACTGGGGTGGCACCTGAGCAGCCCTGTGACACTGGATGTGCCCCGATCCGCGATCCGCAGCACCTCCCCTGTGCGGCGCCCCAGGTGCCAGAGCAGTGAGAGCTCGTGCAGGTGGGAGAAGATGCGCAGCTCCACCCGCCGAGACGTGAACTGCTGCACCCGGATCCACAAGAAGGTGCGCAGGTTGCTCACGAAGCCTGTAGGGAGCCAGGGGAGGCCTCAGTAGGGCCTGGGAGCTGAGGGATGTCAGCCCAGCACCAGGAAGTGAAAGGTCTGAGAGCACATGGGGGCTGGGGAGGAATGCTGATGGAGGTGGATGGTGAGGGAATGCCTGTGGGAAGGGACTGTACCTAGCAGGGTGAGGGCGGAGTCTCTCATACCTGTACTGCCAGTGCCACCCCCCTGGAGGAACTTGAGGAAGACGTAGCTGGTAACAGTCCAGGCCAGAGAGCTCCAAGGTGCCTTCTCAGTCAGCAAGTTCACTGTGGAGAAAATGAGTCAGAGCCCACTTATGGCACCCAGGACTCTCTTCAGGCAAAATGGCCCCAGGTACCAGCCACAGCCTCTTTCTGACCACCCAGCTCTGTCCCACCTCCCTAGGTAAGGACCACCCCAGCCACCAAACTGATGAAGGACCAGCACACTGAGCTGGTGCTCCTCCTGCTCACCAATGTTCCTATAGAATATAGGCACCAACACATTGAGTGCCCTTTCCAAACCCATGAGCCCCAGGCAGATGAGCACCACCAGCTGCAGAGCTGGACTCCCTCGAGGCCACAGGTAGCCACTCAGGAGGCGGAGCTTCCTGCCAAAATCTCGCCAGGTAGACTGTTGGGCTGTTGACTGAACCTAGGATGGTGAAACACATAGGAGGGGAGCTCAGAAATCAAGCAAGTGCACTAGCCAGAAACCCATTAGGGAAAAACATATTGGGTTATAGCTCCCAGGTATCTCAGACCCACAAGTGATCCTTGATGGGGTCAGAAAAACTAAGTTGCAAACTGATATTTGGAAAAGAAGCATTTCATTTTGCAGGGAAGGAATGATGACAGGGAATAAAATGAAGAGACTCTAGGATTCAGAAACTGAGGTGAGGCCTGGTGCAGTGGCTCATGCCTGTAATCCCAGCACTTTGGGAGGACGAGGCAGGTGGATCACCTGAGGTCAGGAGTTCAAGACCAGCCTGGCCAACACGATGAAACCCCATGTCTACTAAAAATACAAAAATTAGCTGGGTGTGGTGGTACACACCCGTAATCCCAGCTACTTGGGAGGCTGAGGCACGAGAATTGTTTGAACCCAGGAGGCAGAGGGTGCAGTGAGCCGAGATTGCGCCACTACACTCCAGTCTGGGCGACAGAACAAGATTCTGTCTTAAAAACAAAAAGAGGCTGGGTGCGGTGGCTCACGCCTATAATCCCAGCACTTTGGGAAGCTGAGGCAGGCGGAACACGAGGTTAAGAGATCAAGACCATCCTGGCCAACGCTGTGAAACCCTGTCTCTACTAAAAATACAAAAATTAGCTGGGCATGGCGGCATGCACCTGTAGTCCCAGCTACTCAGGAGGCTGAGGCAGGAGAATCGCTTGAACCTGGGAGGCAGAGGTTGCAGTGAGCCGAGATTACGCCACTGCACTCCAGCCTGGTGACAGAGCAAGACCCTGTCTCCAAAAAAAAAAAAAGAAACTGAGGTGTACCTGGCTCCTTTCCACATCTTGGTCCTCTTCATGAACCTGCAATGTATAGGACTGGGGACGAAGTCCAGGGGCCCAGAGACCCAGGACAAACAGCCCTCCAGAGACCACATACCGCAGCACCCACAGGCTAAACTGAACCTAGAAGGAAATATAAGTGGAGAGAGTATCATTGAGAATAAAATTTCATTGTATTACTACTTATAATAGGGCCAGGGACTGGTGTCAGGAACACATGCAGCACTTACAGGCTTAAAAAAAAAAAAAAAAAAGCAAAACCACAGTGACTCAGCAAAGGCACACCCCACCAGCTGGCTATCAGCTCCCCGCAGGACTCAGCCCCTCCCTTCTCCCTTTGCTTAGAGGCATCCTAAAGCCTGGAAGCAGTGTGACTGGACAGGCAGTGCTTTCTCCCAGGCCCGGCCTGCAGAGGCTTCCCCCTCCCTACAGAGTCCCTCACCTGCTGGCCCAAGTCCGCCCTTGCCCACCACCACTGTGGGCTGTTCCAAGACACCAGTGCCAAGTTTTCGGCTGCAAACGCCACAGTCCAGAGAAGCAGGAGACCCGGGCTGTGCCTGAACTTGATCCAAATGCCCATTGCCAGACGCTGCCGTGCCTGGCTCCGCTCCACGACGAGCAGCCACAGGCCACAGGCGCCGGCCAGAGTCTCCAGCACGGAGGCCAGCAGTAGGTAGCTTGGCAGTGGGGCCCCCCGGGCAGTGCCCACCCGGCCAGCCAGGCCGGCCAGGGGCAGCGCCACCTGAAATGTGGCCAGAAGCAGCTGCAGCACGTAGGGAGAGACGCGAGGGCCGGCCCCCCAGGACAGCGAATCAGTACCAGCGGGCCGCTCCCGGGGTCTGCAGGGAAGAGCCAGCACCAAGGCCAGAGCCCCCAGCGCCATCCGCGTCGAGGGCACCAGCGTGAAGAAGAAGCAGGGGCTCAGGCCATCCTGCATCCAGGCCGGACCCACGGGCCCTTCGGCCTCGCAGTAGTTGCCCACAGTCACCATGGCAATGCGTGGACGCCGGCCAGGGCTAAGGGCACTGCGGGACCAAAGGACGGGACTGATCACTCGGAGAGGGGCGAGGACATCCGGGTGCTCGGCTCACGTAGCCGCTGGGCGCTAAGCTGCGGGGGTCCCGGGAAGGGACGCACATGGACCAGGCCTCACTGCCCACTCCCCTCGCGCACGCGCCGCCGCCACGCACTCACGCAGGGCACGTACGCCGTCTGAGCCCAGCCCCGCTCGCTCTGGGCCTGGGACCCTTCCGCCGACTGCAGGCCCACGGGAATGCTAGGTTTTGGACTCGCACCGAGCTCCACAGCTGTAGCCCCGCCCACATGACCGCCCCCAGCCCCTACCAGGGTTCCCATTGGCCAAATGTCTCCGAAGGGGGGCGGGGGAAATGGTGCACGCGAGGAATGCAAAATAGAGGGGCAGAGCCGGCTTGTTTACGTGCTCAGAGAGGGAAATCTGACCACCACGTTCGGCTGGAAACCTCCACGGAATCGTGGCTTGGGGCTGGAAACAGACCTCCACAGAACCGGGGGTCGGAAGCTGCCCTTCCGCCAGCCGCCTAGCTCAGCGTATCTGAGCAACGGCCTAAACATAACTTTCTTCTAGACCCCGGCCGAGTCCATCCCATTTCTCTTGTTCCCAGGATTCTAGCCGCGCGAGACAAGAAGAAGTCTGGTCAAACTCCCTTTTTATTAAGGGTTATCAAGCTGTACACGGTCCGTACCCTGCTCCGCTCCGAGTTCGGGCAGCGCAATTCACCACTCTCCCAAAGCCGGACCACAGCTGGGTGAGGGGTGGGACAGAGTAGGAGCAGTCCCAGCATGCAGTGCAGCAGCCCAAAGCCTCGGGCGAGGCATCGCCCTTCATCCCCCTCCAGGGGACAGCGAGATGCGGGCCAGAGCTCTCTTGCTGGGACGTACACAGCTGAGGTCACCCTCCAGCCCGGTATGTCCCATGTGCAGGTGATGGGGGATACGATAAGCAGCAATGAGGGCCCAGGAAGACCTTAGTCTCCTGGGGGCCCATCCTAAAAGTTGGAAAGGGCAGCAAAGTATTTCCATCCTGCTCCTACAATTTAGAAACCTTCTTTCTTAGTGTCAAAAGATAGCGTTGAGGGGAGCTGGAAGCTAGGGCCTTCACCCCAACGCAAAGCAAAAGCCGAACGGAATGGGAGCAAGCAAACAGAACAGGAGCAAGCAGCACACACAGGCCAGTGATGTGCAGGAAGCGGAGAGAGGTGAGCCGGTTGCAGCACTGGGCGAGAACTGCGGGTGAGGTAAGGGCCACAGCCTGACCTGCTCATCTATTGAGGGGGCTAGGGAAGGTTGCAGGGGTTGAGGGTCCAGGCCCAACTTCCCCACTCCACAGTTGGCACAGGTTCTCCCTGCTTGGCAGCTTCTGTGGTGGGCAGCCCTCTGGAGACTTGCAGGGGTAGGTGTAAAGGTGGCAGTACTGGGGCTGGGCTGGGGACCGGTTTCTAGCACCACACTCTGAGCCAAGGGGGTCCTGGGGATGAGGCTAGAGTCCTGTGTGCCCTCGGTTCCTAGGCCCCAAATTCCTCTCCTGGGGCTGTGGCAAGCGCCCAGTGTTGGCACCTCCATTGGCCAGGCACAGACACACAAACACCACACACGTGGGGCCAGGCAACACTCAGAGGAGCCCTCCCATGGCGGAAAGACGGGATGGGATGGCAGGGCAGCGGTGGCCTCCATCCTGGGCCATAGGAACCCTGCTCAGCTTTGTCTATACCTGTGGAGAGAAAGGGTTGGTAACAGAGATAGTCTTCAGCTACTGGTTGATACCTGCTAGCCCCATAGAAACCTAGAGATAAAGGGACAGGAAAGGTTGATTCCTGGGGAGGTAAGGAAAGGAAAAACCAAGCCCTGCAGAGCAGTTGAGAAAAGAAGGGGTAGTGTATTTTGGAGGGGAGGGTACAGAATCTCTGCGTGGGGGTGGGGCATACCTTCCTTCCCCTGAAAGGCTGTTACCTCACCCTGTAAGTTACTACTTCTGGCACTTGTTCCTAGGCCCTGGGGCCCTTACCTTGTGCACCTGAGGGGGTAGCTCATCCTCCGAGCCCTCTTCGGGCACGGGCTCAGGGTGCCTTGATGCCGACTGCCCATCTTCCGCCCACCCTCCAAGAGGCAGCCGAGAGAAATGAGAGGGAGCCCGGGGCACTGTGCCAGGATCTGGAGGCAAGTAAGAGTAAGTATACTCACAGAAGGAACACAAGAATGAGGAACAGGCTGGGGGCTGCTTGGGGGGGTAAGTCTTTGGGCCTGGTCCCTCAGACCACTTTCCTCCCCATGAGAGGCCCTGGAAGAACTACTCTTCCCTGCAGCCTGTTTCCTTCTATACCCCCAACTAGATACCTGTGATGCCACCGTAGCGCCTCTGGAAGCCCCCGTGCAGGGCGGTGGTCTCGGGAGCTCCAGGCCGGGGTGCTGCACAGGGATAGCTGGCAGAGCGAGGGATAGACTGGGGGGCCCGGGCGCCCTCGCCCCCTTCATCAGGGGCACTTTCTCCACTCTCATCACTCTCCCGGCGGTGCCATACATGCCGCTCAGGTTCGGCCTGGGCCTGCTGCTTGTGGAGCTGGAGAAATGGGGGGCTCATTAGTGGGGGACAGAAGGATGTCCATCTGAAACAGCTGCCCTCCAACCTGCTATCAGTCTGTTCCTGCTTTATCCCTTCCCTGAGAATCCTTGCCTCAGAGCACCTATTATGTTAATAGTGTGTAATATACCTCTCATCTTTGCAGGTTACATTCACAGCAGATCCCCCGAAGAAGCCTGTGTTGTAATGGCCCTCATTTTACCTATTCATTTGATTCAAGAACAAACCGACTGATGGTCTAAGGGCCAGGCACTCTTTTAGGTGTGCGGAGACAGCAGTGAACAAAACAGACAGAAATGCCAGCCCTTGTGAGGCTTATATACTGGTAGAGGGGATATAGAATAAGTAAATAAATAAGGAAAAAGCACAGTATGTCAAATGGTGCTAAATGCTATGGAGAAAACTAAGACAGGAAGACTCAGAAGGGTGGGCAAGGAAGCCTACTGAGAGTGATCAGAGAAAGTCTCAGGGAAACGGCAGCTGCAGAGACCTGCGAAGAAGAAGGAGGAGGCCATCTGGATATCCCAGGGAAGTGGATTCTAGGCAGGGGAAACTGCAAGCGTGTGAAGGCCCTGGATGAGAGCACGCTTGCTAAAAAGGATATTAAGAAAGTAGATACGGGATTGGGGGTGGCAGAGCAGGTAAATGGCAGAAAAGGGTTTGGAACCCCAGTCTTACTTCTCCGCATCTAAACCCTCCACTCTGTTTTTCAGCTGCGTACTCACCTGGTGCATATAGAGGGCATGCAGGCTCATCTCTGTGGACGCGTATTCCGACAGCATCAGGCTCTGCAGCTGTCCTTCCCACACGCTGCTCCCGGAGCTGGCTGTCCTGGCATCCACCCTGTCTCTCCCAGTACAGACAGACAGCAGCTGTGAACTTTTCCAAGACCCACACAAGCTGCTGAGGGCTGCCATGCCCTCCCATCTTGGCCCCCATTTACTCACCCAGAGCCTGTCATGGTGCTGTGCGCCCGGCCTGTGGGCGCCTGCACGGGTTGCAGCGGGGAGAAGGAGCGCAGGGCAGAGGCCACTTCAGCCCTGTGCCTGGAGCCCTGCAGGTCTCTGGGCAGTGGAGGGCCCCGGCAGGATGAGCCAGCTACTACATTTGCAATAAGGCTCAGGGGCTATGAAAGAAAGGGGTAGGTAGAATTCTTAAGGAACGAAAAAGGCCTCCGGGGTCCCGTAGTATTCTGTATCTCAGGCCCCAGTGGTGCATACTGAAGAGACAGAAGGAAGCCTTCCACCCCATGCCCGGTCCTCAACTCCCAGCTCCTGAAGTCCACTCTGCCCATCATCTCCCAGTCCCCAGGAACACACCTCAGACTCAGATTGTAAGGACTGGATAGACGTAAAGAGGGCATTTTCAGGGAGCAGACCCCCTTGGGCGAGGCTAGCAGCTGCTCCATCCCGCTGAACCTGCTCCTTGAGGAAGCCTAGGAAGGCTGTGCTCTCACGCGGTGGCTGCCAGCCAGGGTTGGTGATGGCAAAGTGCATGAGTGACAACTCTGTCTTTCCATCCTCGGCTTGCTGGTACACTGAGGCCTCTGTCTGCCCAGCAGACAGCCACTGCACAAGGAAGAGCAGAGTAAGCAGGACTGTTCTCTGCCAGGAGCCTTCCTGCACCTTTCCTGTTAGTGGAGAGGCCTTACCCTTGGAGGATGGAAACCACAGTGCATTGTCAATCTTTCCCAGGGGCCCTGGTGCCCCCCACCCCAGGCGGGGCCGCATGCTGAGCAGTTACTTGTGTTGTGCCTTTCTCAAGGGAGCTTGGCCAAGGGTGCAAATTGGCTGAAATCCAGCCCAGGTTCCCAAGCAGTGTGCCCCTGGTATAGGATTGCCTTTGTGTAACTCAGAAGAGGTGTCTTTTTGTGGTTTTCCCAAAGACACTGTATGTTCCAGCATTATCCCTGGCCACCTGGCTCCTCCCTCTCCCAGTACCTGGGGATGACCATGCTGGCGAACATCCATCTGAGCAAAGGAGCAGGTATCTCCCACACCAACGACCTCCACGGTGAAGTTTCGGAAGAAGTCTATAATCTCCAGGGCCCGTGGGCGCAGGCAGAAGATGAGGATGAGGGGTGTGACAATGGGGCTCAGCAACTCTTCCAAAATGAACACCTAAAAGGGCGGGACCAAGGTCACAAGTGAGCAGGAGAGAGCCCAGCCCTCACCACCAAGCTACCAGCCAGTCTCTAGCAGGCCCTAACTCCAACTCCACTCACTGCCTTGTACTGGAAGAGCTGGGCAAACTCGTCCCGGGTCTGTGAGCGGTGGGCATTACCCTGCCAGTGGTCAGGCATGTAGTGGATGTGAGCGAGGATCACGCGGAGCAGCTGCTCAGGGCAGAACACCATGTGCTGGTCCGGGATAAAGGACCTAGTGGGATCAGGGTCATGGTGAGATGTAAGCGTTTCCCAGGAATGCTAGATGGCTTGCTCCCCCCCCGCGGCCCTGGCCCACCTGCACACGGTCACGGTGACCCCCAGGAGTGTGACGGTGGTCAGGACGTGTTCCACAGCCAACACATCTTCGTCATAAATGGTGAGGGCAATAAGCACAGCCAGGATGGAGCCAGCGAAGAAGGCTCCATTCTTGGCCAGCAGTGTCAAAAGAGGTGACAAGAAGCAATTCATATACTTGGAGGCGGGCTTGTAGCCACGGTTGAGGCGGGACTGCAGCTCGTGCTCCAGCTCGTTGAAGTGGCGGAGGTAGCAGCGGCCATAGAGTGACCAGCAGCGTGCTCCCAGGGCCCCCGGCTCCCGCTTCAGCACCTCAGCATAGCTGAAGAAGGCATAGAGGATTTGCCATATGAGGATGAGGGGGCACAGCAGGAAGTTAGCGATGCCAATCCACAGGATGCGGTTGCTGAGGCGCTGGGCCAGCTCTAGCCGTTGCCCCCCACGTTTGTACTCGGCCTTGAGGCTCCATTCATTGAGAAACAGAGAGCCAGGTCCCCAGAAGAGGATCAGCTCAAAATTGTACTTGAGGCCACGGGTGAAGAAGACGGCCTCCCCGAGGCCAGGCAGGCGGAAGCGCAGAGGCAGGAGGGATTTGTTAACCAGTGCCACCATGTAGTTCTGGAAACGGAGGATGCGGTGGTAGATGTCCAGTTCTGTCAGCTCACGTTTGTGGATGCAGATCTGGTGCTCCTTCTGAGTCTGCACGATCCGGGCCTGCACTTCCTGCCACGTGCAATACGGAAGGGCAGACTGCAGGGTGAGGTGGGGAAGAGACAAAGTATGGAAGGTGGAGTTGTTGCCTCGACCCCTTTGCCCTGTATTAGAAGTGAGGTTCAGGGGTTGTGAGCTTAAGAGACACTTCCTGACCTGCCAATGACAGATAAGGACAACTGATGCCCAGGTATACACCCATACCTCCCAATACATCTTAGACTATGGGCTAAGTGCCCAACTTCCCAGTCTTACCATAGGGATGCGCAGAGCATGCAGGTAGAAGGAGTGGATCTCCCAGTAGCAGCAAATGTTATAGATGAACTTGATAAGCCGGTGGATCCAGAAGACACCAGCAATGAACAGGATGGTGATAAGGGAGCCATTTTCCTGAATCCTGGTGGGAAAAAAGAAGGGGAGGAGAGGTGGCCCTTGAGGAAGGAGTCTTGGCAGAGACGCTGCTATCCTGAAGTATTTTTGCAAGACTGAGCTTGAGTCAGTTCTGGAGTATGAGTTGCTGCCTCAGACTCCACTCTATTACCCACCTGCTAGCAGAACTCAAGGCTATGGTGTCCTCTTGACTTGCAGCCCTTACCTGGCACTACAGACCTGAGCAGGCAAAAAGGCGTCTGGCAGAGTGACCTTGACAGGTTCAGTAGGGTGAAGACTGTGGTTCACCATCTTGTTGGCAAATAGGATGTCATAGTCCACGCAGCTGACCAGGAAGGTAGTGAAGGCAACCACAAAGAGGAACTGCCTGGAGAGTTGGAAAGAAGGAGTGCAGTCTGAGAGCCAGAGAGGACCCAGTGAAACCCAGTGGGAAGAGAAGAGTCTGGAGGTAGCAGAACAAGACTGGGAACTGGAAGGGCTTGGAGAACTCCCAGTGGGCCCTCTCTGCTCCTCAGCCCCACAGAACTGTCTCAGGCCCACTCTTTGCTCTTAGCCTCAGCTGCCACAGCTGCAGCCTGCTTTCCTCACCTCATGGTAACCTCAGCCACCACTTCTGGACTCTTGAAGGTTTCATCCTGTGGGTCTCTGATCTCCAGTCCCTGATTGCCTTTTGAGGTTGTAGTTAAAAGCCCTTGGGGGAGTTTTCTGATTGAAGGAGGGCTTCTTAGCCCCTTCCCCTTTGGCAATGCTATATGGCTTCTCTCTCCCAGGAGGCTCTCTGCCTAGGAGCAGGCCATGGTACAGCCAAGGCAGAACAGAGGCTTTTCTCTGTGGCTGGCATCTCTGAGACCTCCTGACTGAACAATGTAATTTCCACTGGAGCGTTGAGATGATCAAGGTCAAGACTTGAGTTCTTTTTTCTTTTCCTTTTTTTTTTTTGAGAGAGAGTCTCACTCCGTCATCTGGGCTGGAGTGCAGTGGCACAATCTCAGCTCACTGCAACCTCCACCTCCCAGGTTCAAGTGATTCTTGTGCCTCAGCCTCCCAAGTAGCTGGGACTACAGGCGTGCGCTTCCCAAGTAGCTGGGACTACAGGCGTGCGCTACCACACCTGGCTAATTTTTGTATTTTTAGGGCCTCCCAAAGTGCTGGGATTATAGGTGTGAGCTGCCGCGCCCAACCAAGGCCTGGGTTCTCTTCATGGAAGAGATAAGCCTTGGAAAGCTTTTCTTGTGAGAAAGCTTGGCCGGGCATGGTGGCTCATGCCTGTAATCCCTGCACTTTGGGAGGCCGAGGTAGGTGAATAACCTAACCTGAGGTCAGGAGTTCGAGACCAGCCTGGCCAACTTGGTGAACTCCCATCTCTACTAAAAATACAAAAACAATTAGCCAGGCATGGTGGCACATACCTGTTGTCCCAGCTACTAAGGAGGCTGAGGCAGGAGAATCACTTGAACCTGGGAGGCAGAGACTGCACCGAGCCAAGATCGCACCACTGCACTCCTGCCTGGGTGACAGAGTGAGACTCACTCCATCTCAAAAAAAAAGAAAGGTGAAGCTGTAAGTTTTGGTGCCACACCCAGTCCCTGAACTACAGAGGTTTACAAAGTTTTAGCCTAGGACTGAGTTGTACTGGCAGGTTGGGCCAGGTGTGAGTGCAAGGAGAGGAAAGACTAAGACGTATTCTTTCACCACATCATCTGTCCCTTCTTATACTTACATGAGCTCAAAGATCTCCCCGATGAGCATACATGTGAAGCCATTCTTCTGGTGCAGATTATAAACGTATAATTGTTAAGAAAAAGTGGTCAGTAAAGATAGCAAGTAAGAGCACAGACTTTGGTATCAACACACTCAAGCTTAAGTCCTGGCTCTGTGACTTTCTAGCTGTGTGACTTTACCAAGTTACTTAACCTCTCAACTTTTGTCTGCCCACAGTGGCACATTAGGAATGAATAACACTTATCTCATAGGAGTATTAGGTCTGAGATAATGCATGTAAAGTATTTAACACAGAGCTGACACACAATGAGTCAAAAGATGTTACTTTTTACGATTATTAACATCCCATCAAAAATGAGGCTCGGCTGGGTGTGGTGGCTCACGCCTGTAATCCTAACACTTTGGGAGGCCGAGGGGAGTGGATCACTTGAGGTCAGGAGGTTCAAGACCAGCCTTGCCAACAATGGTGAAACCCTGTCTCTATGAAAAATACAAAAAATAGCCAGGCATCGTGGTAGGTGCCTGTAATCCCAGCTACGTGGGAGAGTGAGTGATGCAGGAGAATCGCTTGAACCCGGCAGGTGGAGGTTGCAGTGAGCTGAGATTGCCCCTGGACTCTAGCAGCAACAGAGACTCCATCTCAAAAAAAAAAAAAAAAAAAAAAAAATGGAGGCTTACCCTTAGAAAGGCTCCACAAATTAACACCACAAAGTAGACACGGGCACACGGATCTTGGTAAATATGGGCTATCATTACTTAACGATGATTTCACCAGCCTCTTTCAGCCTCAGGATGAGCTCCATTCCCCATTCCAGGTATTAGAGTCAAACCTACCCCCACCTTCCACCAGAGACCCGGCTTAGAGAGACACTAATGGTCCCAGAGCTCCAACTCAGAAACACAAAGGATATTCGAGAGAAGAAGAGGTCAAGGTTTTCAATATGGTGCCACGGTGCTGTGGGATAGGAACAGAGATGTCAGAGCTCTGGGAGAACACATGCCCCTTGCTCCCTCCATGGTCTTCCATCAGCTCTCCCTATGGCTGTCATGTCCAAGAACTCACACTTGCTCCCCTCAGCGACGTGCACCAACAGGTCCTCCTCCCCTGGGGGTGAATCACTGTAGGAGGCCTCTAGGCGCTGGTATTCAGTGTCAAACTGCGCCATCACCACCACCCCCTGTCCACCTTGACCACCTGCCAATGAGGAAGAAGAGACCCTGATTCAGTTCTAGCTGCTGCCCACGAGCTGCCCTGCCTAGTGCAAAAAGGAGTAAGAAAGTACCCTTGGGCTTTGTCTCCACTACCAGCCTGCTTGGCTCAGAGGCAGAGAAGTAGTAACACAAGGAAGGCAGTAAGCTCAGGGCTGGGGGGGCCTTAACTCTGGCCAGTCTGGGCGTCTACTGCTACCTTCCTGGCCCAAAGCCAGAATCTGCCCCTTTGTTGGGGGCTGTTTCATCTTCTATTTAATGGACAGAAAAGTCCCTCCCCCACCCATCCTGGAAACCCTGGTCTCCCAAGAGACTAGCAGGTTGGAAGCACTTTGCAAACAAATGTTTGAGAAAAGCACATGGCCCTACCAGCTCCATGGACAGTATGTGCTCCACTCCAGCCCTCGATGCTCTGCAGCTGCTGGAGGAGAAGATGTCAGGCCCCAGAGAGTGGGGAGTGGGGATATAAAGGAACCCAACCCTCCCACCCATCCACACCCCATGAAGAGGAGGCCAAGCATGGGGCAGGAAGGCTGCAGTGAAGAAGAAGCACCCTTCCAGCCCAGGACTACGAGCACTTCCTCTGGCTGCGCTAAACAGGGCCACTCTTCCAACTCCAGAGTCTCAAGAAATAACTTAGGGACCCCATGGAGAATGAATGGGTACAGACCTGAGGCCAGGGGCCCCTCTGGACTATTTCTTCATTGCCCCACCTTAGCCTCAGAAATGACATACTTCTCAAGGTCCACAAAACCCCAAGAGAGTCTTTCCTGAAGAGGACCTTTCTGGTCACCCTTTTCTTACTTCCCTAGCCCCAAAGATCCAGCCGGTGAGCAAACCTGCTGGATGGGAAACCTTGACTGGGTCAGTGTAGACCCCCGATCCTAGGTGAATTTGTGGGTTCCCTAGGTCCTGGGAGCCAGGCATGGTCGTGGTACTCACCTGTCCGTGCAGCCCCTGGGGGCCGTGGATCTTGGCCCAGCCTGGCCCCGGTGGGATTCCCTGGGCTAGTGAGAGTCCTGGCCCTCAGGGAAGTCACCACTCACAGGGTCCGTGTGGACCAGGGCCCGTGGAGCCCCGGCCGGCTGGGCCTGGGCTCAGGGGTTCCTGCGGATGTTGCAGGGATCGAGTCAGCCCTACAGCTGATAGCCCGGGTGGGCTGGCTTGCCTCCCCACATCCAGCCGCGGCGACCGCGGACCGGAGTCCACCTCGCCCCAGGGTCGCCCGGCCCCAGGCCAAGGGCTGGCAGCTCCCAACAGCGGACAACCTCGCGCGCGGCCCCGGCGCCCGCGCGCGCCCTCGTCTGCGCGCGCCCGCAATCAAAACATTCCGGCTGCACGCCCCCGCCCCGCCGGCGGCGCCCCTTCCCCCGTTACCTGCCGCGAGCTCACTTAGGGCTCCACAGGCACCCCTGAGCAAGGCCAGACACGGGCCCTGGGATTCCAATAACCGTCTCACGTCTCACCTCAGAAACAGCGACCCGTGTGATTCCAGAGGCTCCGCCGGCTCGGCTCGGCCCGGCCCGATCCGGAGCGCTAGGCCCGGTGTCTGCCACTCACTGTCACCCGCAGCCAGGCTGGCCAATAAGCACGGGGGGTGGAGACACAACTGCCAATTCTTGGCTTCAGGGATGAGACTAAAGGCTCGAGGCGGGTCTTGGACAGTCAGCGGCCCAATAGTGTGCTGTACGTGGGGCGGGGCTCAGGTGCGGACGCCGCCGGTTGTCCTCTTCGCTGCTCCGTAGTGACGGGGATTGTTGTGCTGCAGAAATCCGGCTGTCGACTTGAGGACTTGCGTGCCGCTCAGGTCCCGGGACGTTTGGTGCGGCTTGTAAGGGCGTGGGCGAGTTTACGTGGGCCAGTCATTGCTGGTCGCATGGGTAACGAAGACAGTTCGGCTAGGCAACCTCAGTGATTTTTAACTCTGTTGGACTCGATTTGGGAGCTGGATGCCCATTTCATTCTTTTGTGGGCCGAGCCTGGGGGTTTGAGAAACCGGACTGGGGTCAAGATATTCATCTCACCGCTGGTAGCAGGATGAGGGACGAGAATACTTGCGGTGCAGGAGAAACGAAGTCAGGCAGGCAGGAGACGCAGCAGTAGGATCTCATTTGCAGGAGCTCTGTTTCTGACACGCTTTCTACTCCAGGAGCTGCTGCTAAGTAATTTCTGCTCAGCCATGTCGCCGGCTCCAGATGCAGCCCAGGCTCCTGCGTCGATCTCCCTGTTTGACCTCAGCGCGGATGCTCCGATCCTTCAGGGCCTGAGCCTGGTGAGCCACGCGCCTGGGGAGGCTCTGGCCCGGGCTCCGCGTACTTCCTGTTCAGGTATCCGGGAAGGTTTCAGTGAAACGTGACAGGGCTCCTTAGAGCGTATTGCTCGTTCAGGGAACACATTCTTATTGGTATTCCCGAATTTAGGAGGCCAGTTGATTTTTCTGCTTGATTAAATTAACTTAATCTCTGGGTAATTTCCAGCACAGCCCTTGTTTTCAAACAAGTTTTTTTGCCATCGCATATGTCTCCTCACGTTAACACCATTCCTTTCAAAAACATTTTAAACTTTGTAGAGATAAAGTTCTCAGATATATTCCACATTTAACCGGGCGCCACTCAAATTATTCCTTTTTGCTGAATATAAAACAATGTATTATTGTTTTGTATAGCTTTATTTTTTGAGAGTCTTGTTCTGTCGCCCAGGCTGGAGTGCAGTGGCACGATTTCCGCCCACTGTAATCTCCGCCTCCCGGGTTCAAGTGATTCTCCTGCCTCAGCCTTCCGAGTAGCTGGGACTACAGGCCCGCACCACCACGCCCGGCTAATTATTGTATTTTTAGTAGAGACGGGGTTTCACCAGGTTGGCCAGGCTGGTCTCAAACTCCTGGCCTCAAGTGATCTGCCTGTGTCAGCCTCCCGCAGTGCTGAGATTACAGGCCTGAGCCACCGTGTCGGGCCTGTTTTGTGTAACTCTAGTTTGGCTAAATCTTTTCTTGCACCTCTTCTTAGACAAACTGTACAGTAATTGGAAATGTAAACTTTAAAAAATAGCATTTGGGAAGTGGTTTTTGTACAGTTAAAAATAATTTTAAACCGAACCGAAATTATTTTCTTTAGGATTCGCCTAAACAATCTGTTTGGCTAATTTAAATTAGAGAAGACGGCCGGGCGCGGTGGCTCAAGCCTGTAATCCCAGCACTTTGGGAGGCCGAGACGGGTGGATCACAAGGTCAGGAGATCGAGACCATCCTGGCTAACCCGGTGAAACCCCGTCTCTACTAAAAAATTCAAAAAACTAGCCGGGCGAGGTGGCGGGCGCCTGTAGTCCCAGCTACTGGGGAGGCTGAGGCAGGAGAATGGCGTGAACCCGGGAGGCGGAGCTTGCAGTGAGCTGAGATCCGGCCACTGCACTCCAGCCTGGGTGACAGAGCGAGACTGCGTCTCAAAAAAAAAAAAAAAAAAAAAAAAAAATTAGAGAAGACTCAGACTCAAACTCAGCCAGTGGGGAGGACTTGCATTGGCTGGATCTCGGGAGAGGGCTGCATTTGAGAAGTTTAACCGACCCCTTTACCCTCATCGGGTTCTTTTCCAGAATGCCCAGGGCCAGCTTTTATTTACATTCATTTTACTTTATTTTTTATGTATTTATTTTTTTTGAGACAGAGTCTCACTCCTGCCTCAGCCTCCTGAGTAGCTGGGACTGCAGGCGCCTGCCACTAAGCCCGGCTAATTTTTTGTATTTTTAGTAGAGACGGACGGGGTTTCACTGTGTTAGCCAGGATGGTTTCGATCTCCTGACTTCGTGATCTGTCCGCCTCGGCCTCCCAAAGTGCTGGGATTACAGGCATGAGCCACTGCGTCTGGCCAATTTTATTTCCATTCATTTTACATACATCTTTTCAGAAGCATGTTTATTGCATTAAGTGATTGCTGTACTGTTTATTTCATGACTACTAGAGTGTAAATTCCTTGAAGGCAGTATCATGCCATCTCTTGTATCCTCCTCTGCTTTGTATATCACACACTGAATATAATTCTTGCCACTGTGGATTTGGGCTCCCTTTCTATGTCTAATTCCTCTTCCCTTATTTAGGCTCAGGGGAGAGAGAAAGCCCAGAAATAAAGCTACTCCAGGGTCCTGTGGATATTTCAGACAAGTTATTCTGTTCATCCTGTGACCAAACCTTCCAGAACCACCAAGAACAGGTAATAGGTCAGGTGCAGAGCTAGATGTTAGAAGCAAAAGTGTAATGGTGGGTGCGGAGAGGCAGACATTTGATTTGTCTTCATAAAGGTCCATGCTTTGACTGAGGCAGTTGGTGTTACCTGGTCGTACTTCCTAGAATTCTATAACTGGTCTTGGCCAGTACACAAGGCCAGGCTGGGGCATATTTCTACCTTTATCTCACTCTTTGTCTTTGTACTAGAGGGAACATTATAAGCTTGACTGGCATCGGTTTAACCTAAAGCAACGTCTCAAGGACAAGCCTCTCCTGTCTGCCCTGGACTTTGAAAAGCAGAGCTCCGCAGGTGATGATTGGTAGGGGGACCTATGTAGGAGTAGGACATGGAGGTATAAGAAAGCACTAGTTTAGAGTTTGAGGAAAGAACAAAGATGGGGTACCAAACTTTGTATCTTGTGTTGTCTGTCCTCAGGATATCTTTCCAGCATCTCGGGATCAGAAGACTCAGACTCAGCCAGTGAGGAGGACTTGCAGACACTGGATCAGGAGAGGGCTACATTTGAGAAGTTTAGCCAACCCCAAGGCTATTACCCTCATCGTGTTCTTTTCCAGAATGCCCAGGGCCAGTTTCTTTATGCCTACCGCTGTGTCCTAGGCCCTCATCAGGCAAGTGACAGTACAGGTTGTATGGCTAACCCCAGCTTTTTGTACACCCAGCCTAGATTTCCCTTAGCCTAGTGCATTTCTCCCTGCTTCTCTTCCTTCCTGTTGGGTGTGGGTATCACGCTTGACAACATAGTTTTGGATTGAAACTGGCCTGAATTGTGGAAGGATTAAGTTTAAGGGAATTAAGTTTGGAAACAAACCAATTTAGTTTGAATTGTGATTCTACCACTTCATCTTAACTACCTCTCCAAGCCTCAAATTTCCTTGCTTGTCAAATGGAAACAAGTCTCAGAGTGGTAATATTAAACGAGATAATGTTTGTGAATATTGGCCCTTCGTTTCTTGCTCTCAGTGAATGCAACAGATATGTTTCTGATGCTTCTCTGTCATCAAGGATCCCCCAGGAGAGGCAGAACTGTTGCTACAGAACCTGCAAAGTAGAGGTCCCAGAGACTGCGTGGTGCTCATGGCTGCAGCTGGGCACTTTGCTGGTGCCATATTTCAAGGGTGAGAGGGTGCTGCATGGGGGTAAGGATGGAGTGGATCCTGTTAGCTAGGGAGCACCAGCTGGTCTCCAGTACTGAGTCTGTGCTGTCTACAGAAGAGAAGTGGTGACACACAAAACCTTTCACCGCTATACGGTGCGGGCCAAGCGGGGCACAGCCCAGGGGCTTCGGGATGCCCGGGGTGGGCCATCACGCTCTGCTGGAGCCAGCCTGAGGCGCTACAATGAAGCCACACTCTATAAGGTGAGTTAAACCTTTTAGATCGGGTGGTACGGATCCATACTCTTTGCATCTCAGTTCAACTCACTTGTTAAGTAGGAAGGTTTTTGACTCATATCCTTCCAATTTTCATTATAGGTAGACAAAGGTAGATGAGGGATTCCCCAGGAGCCTTAGTCCTCTCATTGTTTCTCCGTGTTATTCTCTACTTTCCACTCCTTGCACTTCTGTGGGCCATTTTTTTAGTTGGAGATTTAAAAATACCAAGTGAAGGTATGCAGGACTGAGTTACTCTCTTCTCTAGGATGTTCGTGACATGCTGGCAGGGCCAGGCTGGGCTAAGGCGCTGGAGGAGGCTGGTACAATACTGTTGCGTGCTCCCCGCTCTGGCCGGTCTTTGTTCTTTGGAGGCAAGGGGGCACCCCTGCAAAGGGGGGATCCCCGACTTTGGGATATCCCCCTCGCCACCCGCAGACCCACCTTCCAAGAGCTACAGCGTGTGCTCCATAAGCTGACCACTTTGCATATCTATGGTGAGCCTTTGCTCCAGATCCCAATTCCCTAGACCTTCCTGTTCTCTCCAACCTAAGCCTCCATTCTCATTGGTATATCCAGAGGACTTTCTAAGCCTTGCACTGCAGCCCAGCTACATCTGCATTGAGAGAAATCTGCACTAGCTTCTCCTCAGATAAGGCTGAGAAAGATCTTTTGTTTTATGGCAGAAGACGACCCTCGGGAAGCAGTCAGACTGCACTTACCTCAGACACACTGGAAAACAGTAAGAGAGGAGAGAAAGAAGCCTACTGAGGAAGAAATAAGAAAGATCTGCAGTGATGAAAAGGAAGCACTTGGGCAGAATGAGGAATCTCCCAAACAGGGTTTGATTACTATCTGGCAACTGTCAGATCTGAGTTTCTGTCCTAAAAATGCAGTGGCAAATTCTCTACTCTCATAACTGACCCATTTCCTTATTTAAACACACACCCACACAGTGTCTGTATCTTAGCAATTACTGAGACATGTTTAGTGACCTTTCCAAATCTATTTTCTCTTTTTTTTTTTTTTTTTTTTTGAGACGGAGTCTCGCTCTGTCGCCCAGGCTGGAGTGCAGTGGCGCGATCTTTGCTCACTGCAAGCTCCGCCTCCCGGGTTCACGTGATTCTCCTGCCTCAGCCTCTAAGTAGCTGGGACTACAGGCGCCCGCCACCACGCCCGGCTAATTTTTTGTATTTTTAGTAGAGACGGGGTTTCACTGTGTTAGCCAGGATGGTCTCGATCTCCTGACCTCGTGATCCGCCCGCCTTGGCCTCCCAAAGTGTTGGGATTACAGGCTTGAGCCACCTCGCCTGGCCTATTATCTCTTTTGTTATGGATGTTTCCCCAGAGCTAAGAAAGTCTTCGCGTGGAGCAGATGCGTGCATGTGTTGCATGGATCTCACATAGTTTATCTTTGATTGGATGCTGTGGTTTGAGGCTGAGGGCTGCTTCCATGTTTTCCTCTATTGTGTAGCATTCTAAGGCTGCTCACAGGGAGAGTCCAGCGACTTGTTCTTGTCTGGGCTGAGAGTCTCATTTCTGCATGTGATATAATGGACTCAACTCTTGATGTGCTACTTTATCTGGGTGACAAAAACAATTTCATTTCAGGCTTTCATTCTTATGCATCTGCTTCCACCCTCTGAGAACTCCCTAGATGGATTTCACATGTCAGGTTTTTCCCTAGGTTCAGGGTCAGAGGGAGAAGATGGCTTTCAGGTAGAGTTGGAGTTAGTAGAGTTGACTGTGGGGACTCTGGATCTTCGTGAGTCTGAAGTATTGCCCAAGCGGAGAAGGAGAAAAAGGAATAAGAAGGAGAAAAGCCGAGACCAGGAGGCTGGGGCACATCGGACTCTTCTCCAGCAACCTCAAGAAGATGAGCCTTCTGCACAGTCATCCCAGGCAGTTGCAGCCCCCTTGGGTCCTTTGCTGGATGAGGCCAAAGCCCCTGGTCAGCCAGAGCTCTGGGATGCACTGCTTGCTGCTTGCCGAGCTGGAGATGTTGGAGTGCTGAAGCTCCAGCTAACACCCAGCCCTGCAGACCCTGGAATTCTGTCTCTGCTCAGTGCCCCCTTGGGCTCCGGTGGCTTTACTCTCCTGCATGCAGCAGCTGCAGCTGGCAGAGGCTCAGTGGTTCGTCTGCTGCTGGAAGCAGGTGCCGACCCCACTGTGCAGTGAGTAAAGGTCCCCATCCTGAGTCATTTTGGGTATAGAGAGGATAATTTGGAGGTTAAAGTTGGCACTGGCTACTTGACAATATTCTCTTGGTCTGGTTGGGTGATGTTAGGAAAGGCAGGAGGCAAGTTAAACCCATTTTTGGAGTTTTTGCGCCTAGGGACTCTCGGGCCCAGCCACCTTACACTGTTGCGGCTGACAAATCAACACGTAATGAGTTCCGAAGGTTCATGGAGAAGAATCCAGATGCCTATGATTACAACAAGGCTCAGGTCAGCTGGAATAGGAGGGACAAGCAGAGTGGGAACGCATCACCATTTCTGGCTAGATCCTTTCTACTTCTTGCAGTTTTACCAAGGATAGCTTATAGGGTCTTATATTTGAAATCCTCCAGGTGCCAGGACCGTTGACACCAGAAATGGAGGCACGGCAGGCTACACGGAAAAGGGAGCAGAAGGTAGCCCGGCGGCAACGGGAGGAACAGCAGCGGAGGCAGCAGGAGCAGGAGGAGCGTGAACGAGAAGAGCAGCGGCGATTTGCCGCCCTCAATGACCAAGAGAAAGTGAGACTGGAGGTTCTCTTGTCCATGGAAAGGCTTCCTTTGGTCTAGCCCCTTCCCCAGCGTGCAGCTCTCACCTCTTGGTGCCCTACTCACCACTGGGGCCTTGTCCTTAACACAACTTGTCTCCCTCAGAGAGCTCTGGCTGCAGATCGCCGACTCGCTGCCCAGTTGGGAGCCCCTACCCCTCCAATCCCTGACTCTGCAATCGTCAATACTCGGTATGGGGCGGGGGATGAGGGAGTGGGTGTACTGTAATGTTGCAGGGACCATTGGGAGCAGGTGAAATGAGTGCCTGCACAGTATTCAGAAGGCTTGTTGAGATTTGAGATGTTCTGGCAGATGCTGCAGTGAAAATAGAAATGGCAGGAGGGATTGGGAGAGCGTGGATTGGAAAGTTTCTGGGGTACCTGTCCAGCCATTTTTCTTCCTCTTGTTCAGACGCTGCTGGAGTTGTGGGGCATCCCTCCAAGGCCTCACTCCCTTTCACTACCTCGACTTCTCTTTCTGCTCCACACGTTGCCTCCGGGATCATCGCCGTCAGGCAGGGAGGCCCTCTTCCTGATCTCTTACAGCTCGAGGGCACATTCACAACAGCCCTAGGTTTTCTCATCCCCATGAAACCAGAGGTTATTTGGAAGATGGGGGTGAAGGACACTCGGGAACCAGGGCAAAGACAGGGCCACAGAGGCATGTGGAGCTGGTACTGTCTCTGGAACTTTAATCACAATAAAGTTTGGCAAGGAATGTGTACTTGTACTTACATTCAGAGGCATTGTGGCCTTTAGTTCCTTATGGTCACCATGGCCAGCACCAAGGGATCCTGCCCACTCCATGTCCCAGGTCCAAGGGTTACCTTTCTTTTTTTTTTTTTTTTTTTTTTTTTGAGATGGAGTCTCACTGTCACCCAGGCTGGAGTGCAGTGGCACGATCTCCACTCACTGCAACCTCCACCTCCTGGGTTCAAGCAATTCTCCTGCCTCAGCCTCCCAAGTAGCTGGGATTACAAACAGCCCACCATCACACCCGGCTAATTTTTGTATTTTTAGTGGAGACGGGGTTTCATCATGTTGGCCAGGCTGGTCTTGAACTCCTGACCTCAGGTGATCCACCCGTCTCAGCCTCCCAAAGTGCTGGGATTACAGGCGTGAGCCACCACACCCGGCCTACCTTTCTTTCAGTGCCCACTTAACTCCATTGGTTCAGAGGCACTCAGTGTATCAGCTGAAAGGGAATTGATATGTGTCCTGTGCAAAGTACTAGTGCTATTGAGGATAGGCTTATCCAAAAATTGGACTTGGGGCTGGAGAGGTACATTTTCTAGTTCCAGCAATGTGATTTTGTTGAGGGCTCCCCTAGGAAACAGCAGGAATCTTGGCACGTAGAGGGTCTGTTGTGGCCCCCGCTTTGTCCAGTACCGGCCCAAGTTAAACCCATTGATCCAGACTTGGCCCTGGGGAATAGGGAGCAGGAAAGAGGGGAAAAGAAAGGGTCAGCTCTCCAGGGGTAGAATCATACCCTTTTGGGTTTCTAATCAGAGGATACTTTCTGCTCCCCTCCTGTGATTTTTCTCTTTTACCTCCCCGCTACCCAAACCACCACCATTAGCAATACCTTGGTCCATCCAGGTAGATGTAGAAATGTGTCCCCAACTGAGCCTAAAATTGGAAATGTTTTGGAGTAGAATGTGGGGCCAGAAGGAGCTTGAGGATATGGCCATTTTGGCAACTGGAGGAGAAACCACCACTTTACAAGGTTATCAATTTTCAGAGGGAACATCATCCACTGGGTAAGGATTGTTTGCCCCAGAATTGGTGGCTCCAACAGGCCCTGTAGGGAAGGAAAATGAAAAGTCATCATTCACTAAGCTTTGAGGCCAAGCTATCCTTAATCAAGCCCTGGGATGTAACTAGGCAAAGCTAGCTCACCTTGAAGTCACTGCTGTTAGACCCAAAACTGAGCCTCCCCATGTTCTCCACCAAGATATCCAGTTTGGACCCCACTTTCCCCATCAAAAATAGTTTGTCTCTCATATTCCGCTCCAAAACACCCTGGAACACCTGTGGATAGGAGATAGGATAGCAAGGCTCAGCGTTAGCTCTTAGCCACTGCATAGGAAACCACATTAGGATACTTATTTGGAGGGCAGAGAGAATGTAGCCATTTATCACCCATCTATTCTAGAACTCTATCCTTAAACTCTTCCTCATCCCAGCTTATCCCTGGAACCCTCTGCAAATGTGAGCAGGCAGATGGAAAAGTGTAAATATGGGGAACTTAAGGCTAATGCTTCCTGGGGAAGGGAGGAGTTTGGGGCTTACGGCCTGGAATTAGGTTCTCACCCCATCCACCATCACATAGGCACGGTCATGGACTCCATTATTTGGCACCCAGAATGGTGTTGGTTCAAAAATGGTATGGGTCATATAGGTTCGGTACAACATGAAGCCACGGTCCTGGGTGTGGAAGAATGAGTACTTCAGACAAACAAAAGAGGACACTGTGGCTATAGCCAAGGAACTTTTGGCTGTAGCTGTTGAGGGAGGTTGTCATCTCCACCAGATGTGGGTTTATGCCTTACCTGCTTGACAGCCTCAAAGGTCATTGGCAAGATTGAACGAATGGGCCCACTGGGGCATAACAAGTCTAGGAAAGCCAGCAAATGCCCAACCTATTAGAATAAGGGAGAAGAATCAGAATATCAGGGAAGTTTCTGGATAGAGGACAAAAAAGAATAGGCTACCTAGAAAAAAAAAAGGTGTGATATTAGAGAAAAGATGTGGAGGAACTTACCAGGTGCACAGTCAAAGGTCCAACCATCATCTTGGGGCTGGGGGGAGGTAAAGGTCCCAAAGGAACTTCCTGGAACTGAGCCCAAATTCTCTCAGGAGCCATAGGAAAACCACAGAAAACAATACCTATTCCAAGACTCTAGGGCAGAGTTCCTAACCTGGGGCCTAGGGAAGGGCTTCAGGGGTCATGGAGGCTCAGTAATTTTGCACACCTGTGTGTCTTCACACATAGTTCCATTTGGGTGAATGGGAAATGCTTCAGTGGGATGCTCAGAGGGCTCTGTGGCCCAGACAATAACCACCAATTTATGGGATCCCTTTACAATGTGGGCACTCCCTTCCTCCAAATTAATAAAAGCCTTTGGAGCTTAATGAAGTGGTAGGGTACCTTGCTGATGACATCTCGAAGAGCAAAAAGCTTAGGTGTGGGGTCCCCTGCTTCAGATATAGGTGCATCATAGTCATAGCTGGTAGTAATTGAAAGGAAGCGTCCCTTCTTATCGGCACCTGAAGTTGAGCCAATTTAATTCAACATCTATTTCAGATGACAGGCACTACTAAGCATGCTTCATGCAGAGAATTTTGCCATCAGAGGGGGCAGTGGTGGCCATATTCAGCTTCTAGACATCCTAATCCATCTGGCCCTTGGATTCTAATTCCTTCTTACCTCCCTGCTTCCATCCCAGGGACCATCTGGACTCACCATTCCAATATCCAAAGTTGGTACCTCCATGGAACATGTACCTGAAGTGAGAGAGGGTGGGGGAACAGGTAAAAGCTGACTCACTGAATCTTAACTTTCATCCCCAACTCCCAGCTACAGATTCATATTGCCCCCAGTGTCTTTACTTACATGTTCACACTGGCTCCCAACTTGAGCATGTTCTCTAGTCCTTTGGTTACAGCTGACACAGACCGTGTGGAGTGATTCTGGCCCCAGTAATCCAGCCAGCCTGTGTAGTACTCAGAGTTTACCTAGAGTGTGAAATGAAAGAAGCTGTGAGTGAGATGGAACTAAGCTGGACCCATTCCTATCCCTGATTCACTGATTCCCCTCTGGCCCCTCACCAATGGCCCATGGGGTTCATACTTCCGAAGCAGGGTAAAGATTTTGGTCATGTTGTCAGCTGTGAAAAGGAGGCAAAAGAAAAAGATAAATATCGTGGAAGAGGTGTCCCCTCCCCAGACTCCACTCCCAGCCCTTGCATGAGACCTGGGCCAAAATCTACAGTGGTATAGAGTCCCTGGAGGGAGCCACACTTGAGTCCTTCAGGCCCATCTGTGGTGAAGAGCAAGATCTTTTCTCCTAGTAGTGCACGGAAGAGTCCAGCCAAGTGCCTCATGTAACTGAAGTCACAGGCTCCATAGCTACCGTATTCATTCTCCACCTGCCAAAGGGGAGGGAAAGTGGAACCCAGCTATGGGATTGAGGTCAAGGACCCCTTGTACCTCTTTCCCCTGCCCCAGTCACTTCCCCTTTGTACCTGAATGCTAATGATGTTGCCCCCATTGTGGTAAAGCCATGGATATATCTTGGGCAGCAAGACCTTGAACCAGGAGTCTACTGCGGCAAGGAAGTCTAAAAGAAGGAGCAGAGCTTCTGCGTTAGGGGCTACCATCACACTTGCTCACCACTAAATATGGGAAGCAATGACTCTTGTCAAGAAATTCCTAACCCTAAGCACCTTGTATGTTTGCCTGTCAATGAAATTTGAACATAGGAAACCTTAAAGTAGTGTCTCTTAAAAACAAATGTAGGCTGGGCGTGGTTGCTCATGCCTGTAATCCCAACACTTTGGGAGGCCGAAGCGGGCGGATCACGAGATCAGGAGTTCAAGACCAGCCTGGCCAACATAGTGAAACCCCGTCTCTACTAAAAATATAACAAAAAATTAGCCGGGTGTGGTGGTGGGCACCTGTAATCCCGGCTACTCTGGAGGCTGAGGCAGGAGAATCACTTGAACCTGGGAGGTGGAGGTTGCAGTGAGCGGGGATTGCACCACTGCACTCCAGCCTGGGCGACAGAGAAAAAAAGTAAGATGCTTATGTGAATTTAATGGTATCTACACAAAAAATAAACATAAGAAAAATGTTAAATACATAGCCTAGAGCTCTTATTATGTAATCAACTTATACCTGAGATTGGTACAAAGTAGCATGGGAGTTCACAGAAATGTAGAATGTCTGACCTGTACCCTGATGTAACTGACAATGCGGGTGATTTAAATAAGCAATTAAAACATTATTATATAGGTTGAGTACCCTTAATCTGAAATTTTAAATGCTCCAAAATTTGAAATTTTTGAGCATCAACATGATACTACAAGTGGAAAATTCCACATCTGACCCTTTAACTTCCGATGGTTCAATGTACACAAACTTTGCTTCATGCACACAATAATTTAAAATATTCTATTCCTGGCTGAGTGTGGTGGCTCACACCTGCAATCCCAGCACTCTGGGACTCTGAGGCAGGTGGATCACTTGAGCCCAGGAGTTTGAGACCAGTGGGACAACGTGGTGAAACCCTGTCTCTTAAAAAAAAAAAAAAAAAGACATGGCCTGGCATGGTGGCTTATGCCTGGAATCCCAGTATTTTGGGAGGCTGAGGTGGACGGATCACCTGAGGTCAGGAGTTTGAGACCAGCCTGGCCAAAATGGCAAAATGCCGTCTCTACTAAAAATATAAAAGTTGGCTGGGCATGGTGGGCATGCACCTGTAGCCCCAGCCACTCAGGAGGCTGAGACAAGCAAATTGCTTAAATCTGGGAGGCAGAGGCTGCTGTGAGGTTACATCATGCCACCGCACTCGAGCCTGGGTGACAAAGCAAGACTCCATCTCAAAAAGATAAAATAATAAAACATAAAATATTGTATTCCCTAGCAAGGAAGGAGGATAAAATACAGTGGTAAGGCTGGGCGCAGCGGCTCATGCCTGTAATCCCAGCACTTTGGGAGGCTGAGGCAGGCAGATCACAAGGTCAACAGATTGAGGCCATCCTGGCCAACAAGGTGAAACCCTGTCTCTACTAAAAATACAAAAAAATTAGCTGGGCGTGGTGGCGCGTGCCTGTAATCCCAGCTACTCAGGAGGCTGAGGCAGGAGAATCACTTGAACCCGGAAGGCAGAGGTTGTAGTGAGCTGACACTGCACCACTGCACTCCATCCTGGGCAACAAGAGCGAAACTCCATCTCAAAACAAACAAACAAGAATGGTGGTATATGGGGAGCCTAAAATATAGAGAGTGTGGCCAGGTGTGGTGGCTCATGCCTGTAATTCCAGCACTTTCGGAGGCCAAGGCGGGGGTGGATGACCTGAAGTCAGGAGTTTGAGACCCTCCTGGCCAACATGGCGAAAACCTGTCTCTACAAAAAACACAAAAAATTAGCCAGGCAAGGTAGTAGGTGCCTGCAATCCCAGTTACTTGGGAGGCTGAGGCAGGAGAATCACTTGAAACTGGCAGTCGGAGATTGCAGAGAGCCAGGGTCACGTGACTGCACTCCAGTCTGGGCAACAGAGCAAGACTCCGTCTCAAAAAAAATAAAAATTTTATATATATATGTGTGTGTGTGTATATATATACACACATACATATATACATATATATATATGTATGTATATAGAGAGAAAAGAGAAACCAGGAAGGCCTCCCCAAGGTAACTTCTGCAGGAAGCTTGTGGTGAAGGAGCACCACATGCAAAGGCCTCAAAGCCCAAGGCCTGGTGGGTCTGAAGAACAGCAATGAGGCCACTGTGGCTGGAGCAGAGTGAACATGGGGGAGAAGCGCAATAATGTCGAGGAGGTGACTGGGGCCAATTGTGTAGGACCTACCACATTAAGGAATTTATGGTTCATATTCAGAATGAGATGAGAATCTACTGGAGAGGTTTAAGCAGAGAAATGACAAGATCTGAGATGTATCTTTAAACTTATATTTGAACAGGATCACACTGGCTGCTCTACTGAGAACAGATTGTATGGGAGAGAGGGCAAACAAGGGAAACCAGTTAGGAAGCTATAAAATAAGCCAGCTGAGAGAGATGGTTTGGACCAGGGTGGAGGCAATGGGGGTGATAAAAAGCACTTAAATTTAATGTTTGTGATGATACAGCTGATAGGATTTTCTATTTTTTGAGACAAAGTCTCTTCGATCTGTCACCCAGGCTGGAATGTAGTTGCTCCATCTCGACTCAGTGCAACCTCCAATCCCTGGGCCCAAGCGATTCTCCTGCCTCAGCCTCCCAAGTAGCTGGAATTACAGGCGCCCACCACCTCGCCCAGCCAATTTTTTGTATTTTTAGTAGAGATGGCATTTTGCCATGTTGGCCAGGTGGGTCTCAAACTCCTGACCTCAGGTCATCCACCCGCCTTGGCCTCCGAAAGTGCTGGGATTACAGGCATGAGCCACCGCCCCCAGCCGTTTTTTGTTTTTTTTTAAATCAGTTTCTTCCACTATATTATAAGCTCTACAGCACAGGATGGGGGTCTGTCTGGTCCCCCAGTTTCTAGCATCCTGCTGGGTATGACGGAAACACTTGGTAGATGAATGATGACCTCCAATTTGGGAATGGTGTCTTCTGCTTTTGGCACCCAAATGGCCCTTTTTACTTACTTGCTTCTGTGTTAAATCTTTTGTCTCAACTCACCTGGATCTGAGGTTCTCAGACGAATTTCAGGTTTTCGAAGCAACCAGGATGGGAGACCCCCCTGAGACAAACATAAAGAGAACAAAGAAGCATGTAGGTTTTGTTGTGGGGTGTGGTGGGGAAGGTAGGAAGCGAAGGAATTGAGTATAGTGCTGGAGATGGCCCTAGGATGTGGGCAGATGGGAGTAGTCTAGGAACTGCACAAGGATAACTGGTTCTATCCCTTCTCCAGCTAACTCACCATCTCCCACTCTGCACAGATGTAAGGTCCTGGTCTCAGTATGACCAAAAGGTTCGCTAGAGCTGCCTCATTCAGAAAGGCAATGAGGTCCCGGCTGCCATTAAAGTTATAGACCCCAGGCTGTGGCTCGTGGTAGTTCCAGGGCACATAACTGAGAAAGGAAAAGGTTAATAGGGCCCAAGGTGGAGAGATGCCAGGGAGGCCTAAGGGCTCAGGCCTTGCAGGGAATCTCCAGGAAGCCGTTGGAAGGAGGTCTTGGCCTGCCCTTTCCCACCCTTGGCCTAGGAGTCCTGGCAGTCTTCCTGCCCCGACCTCCTTTCTAAGGGGGCGGTAGAAAGAGTAGGTCCCATCCCTCCACGGCTCTTGCGAGCACTTCTTACAACTGTATGGCGTTGAGGCCGCTCCATCGCATCTTCAAAAGCCTGTCGGCCCAAAGCACCCGCGGTACCCGAAAGTAGTGCAGGCTGCCAGATACATAGCGGAACGGGGCCCCGTCTAGGAGAAACCTGTCATGATCCCGATCCACTATGAACGACCGAGTGTCTGCCTACAAAGAGAAAGAGACGCTGCTCAGCAGAGGCCTGGGTCGAGGGAGCGTCCAGGGGCAGCGCCTGCCAAGAGCAGAGGAGATGGAACTACCCCTGCCGGTTGTTTGGTTGTTACTTTGGACTTTCTCTCATCCGCCGTATCTGATCCCACGTCACCGCAACCGGCCGGCTGGTTCGCCGCCTCATCTTACCTGGGGCAGCAGTAGCGTCAGGCTGAGCGGCAGCAGCAGGGAGCGAAGGCAGGACGGCTTCTTGGGAGCCATGGCGCTTACAGCTCTCCTCTAGACTGAGACGGCGGACAGACCGTCACGTGTCGGATTCCTGGGAGGGAACCTCAGCGAACAAGGGGGCGGAGATCACCTCAAGTTGCCAGGCGGTTAGCCTGGACTTCCTCTCCAGCCTGCAGCCACCCCCTTACTCTACTAGTTTGTAAAATCCTCTACATCATGTTAAAGTGCAGTTCACGAACCAGCTTCATCAACGTCACCTGGGAGCTTGTTAGAACTGGAGAATCTGGCTGGGCACGATGGCTCACGCCTGTAATCCCAAAACTTTGGGAGGCTGAGGCGGGTGGATCACTTGAGGTCCGGAGTTCAAGACCAGCTTGGCCAACAGGGCGAAACCCTGTCTCTACTAAAAATACAAAAATTAGCCGGGCCTGGTGGCGCGCGCCTGTATTCCCAGCTACTCCGAGGGTGGGGGTGGGGGTGGGGGTGGGGGTGGGGGCTGAGGCAGGAGAATTGCTTGAACCCGGAAGGCGGAGGTTGCAGTGAACCGAGATCCTGCCACTGCACTCCAGCCTGGGCAACAGAGCGAGACTCCATCTCAAAAAAACAAACAAAAAAGAAATGCAAAACCTCAGATCCTACCTCAGACCTATAGAATCAGAACTTGTATTTTAACAAGATTCCCAGGTGATCCTAAGCACCTTTGAAATCGAGAAGCATGGCTTTACTTGACTGGGGGCCCTGAAGACAGGGAGTGCCCTGTTCATCTCAAATCCTCAGCTTCTAGCACAGGGTCTGGCACAGAGTAGGTTAAATCTGGATGAATGAATGTCAGAACCAAAGGGCTAAAACAGGTTCAGAATCAAGGGAAACTGTTGGAAAATCTTCAGGGTGATCCGGGGTGTGGAAGGAAGGAACCAGGTCACGAGAAGGACCTCTTTCCTGGAGAGCACCGTTTCAGCAAAACAGCAATTCCCTCCTGGCCATTCCACCTTCTTTGGAAGTGCACCCCTCTCCAGCTTACCCTGCCTGCCTCAGCAACAGATGTTAAGGACAACTGCTTTGTGCCAAGGCTTGGAAACTTGTGAATTTCCTTTCCTTTTGACTTTACAATCTCAAGAATGGGATGTGAAGATCAGGGTAATAATAATTACTGTTTATTGACATGTACTGAAGGCTATGTGTCAGATATTGTATTAAACACTGTACATCTAATTTAATCTTCAAACAACTCCATGAAGTAGATAATTATCATTTCCATTTTACAGAGGAGGAGAGGAAAGGAGGGAAACATTAAGTAGCCTGTCCAAGGTCACACAACTACGTTAACAGAGCTGGCGTTTGAACTAGTCAGTCTGGCCTCACAGTTAAGCTACTTAACATTAGGTACTATTATACCTATTTTACAGCTACTAAAAGTAAGGATCCGAGAGGTTAAGTAACTTGCCCGAGGTTACACACCTAGTATGCTATTAACACTCAATTTAGAAACTGAAAGTCTGGTTCACAAGCCTGAGCTCTTAACCACTGAGAGTAGAGGTAGTGGGATACAGGCCAGAGCCCGGAAGGTTGTAAGGGATCAGGAGACCAGGCCACCAGACCCGCCCCTACCTGGAATCCCCTCCGGGCTGCAGTGTAGTAGCCGCTTTCTGCCCCAGAGCGCCGGAGGTATGAAGCCTCCTACCTCCAACATTGGGAGATGGAGGTCCTGGGGGCCTCGGGCCGAGCCCGGCTTTGCTCCCCTTTGGCGCAGATGCCTGCGTCTTGACCCCCACTGAAGGCCAAGTAGAGAACCCTCACCAGGGTCCTGGGACCCGTCCACCCCTAGACCTAGCTCGCCCTGGGCCTCTCAGCTCCGCGCCCCCACATCCTCCAGATGCCCAGCGGTTGCTAAGATACCGCGGGCCGTTACGCCGCCGCGGACTGATGATGTCAGCACTGCTTCCGGTCGGTGGCGCTTCGCTCTGTCCCGAGCCAGGTCAGTCGGGGAGTGCAGGCTGGCCCATTCCGGACTCTGGGCTCCTAGGCCGGGGGTGGGCCCTGCCAGGAGTGGGCGTGAGCTTCGCACGTCCTCTGAAACTACGCTGTGCTCTGTCTTTGCGGCGCGACGGGTGTGGGAGCGGGGCCTGCCCAAAGGTGGGCTGGGGTTGGAGGAAGTGGCCCGGTAGCCGCTGTGTATCCTGAGGCCATAAGGCCCCTGACCCCCGCCGCTTGAAGCTGGCGAAGGAGCAAGGCCCATTTTCTCTAGACAATAGTGTAGGTTCCAGAGACCTGGGCCTGAGCTCTCCGCCTTGGTACTTCATGAGTCGTCTAGATTGTGCCGGACCTGTGTGAGACCCTGCCGTTGTTTTCTTTCCAGCATGATCCGCTTGGCCCCCAGCGCATCTCCTGGAAGAGCCCACTCACCCTGGACGAGCTCTTCGGTAGCCTCAGACTGTCCTTGAAGAGGATGACTGAAACATTATGGGCCACGCGCTGTGTGTCTGCTCTCGGGGAACTGTCATCATTGACAATAAGCGCTACCTCTTCATCCAGAAACTGGGGGAGGGGTGAGTGTTTGGAAGTCAGTTAACTAGGCCTCAAGGTTGTGGTCATTGAAGGAAAGCGGTGTGCACGTGCTTGGGGCACAAGGGTTTTATCCCTATCCCTATCTTCTCTCACCTGACAGAGCCTAGCTACACAGCATCAAGAAGGTGGATTCTGGAGCCAGGCCTGCTAAATCCACCTCATGTGACCTTGATAAACCATGTTTTTTTCATATGTTTAATGGAGATGATTATCATCCCTCACTGATGGAGTTGTGAGGATTAAATGAGATAATGTGTATAAAATGTCTCACCCAGTGCGTGGTTCTTAAGTACTTGATAAGTGTTGGCTATTATTTATTTAGCATCTGTCACGTGCAGAGCTCTATTACGACCATAGGACCTCAAAGATTTCTGTATCTCTGCTCCTGAGGAGCTCACAGTGTAATATTCTTCAGATTTCTCTTAGAGCCAAATCTTGGGAGGGTTTCTGCTAAATGGGAAGGACACCCCACTCCCCACCAGGAAATTTCGCTAGGTCTTAGCCATGTGGGAGATGACCATGACCCTTCATTGACCCCTTTGGCCCACAGTGGGTTCAGCTATGTGGACCTAGTGGAAGGGTTACATGATGGACACTTCTACGCCCTGAAGCGAATCCTGTGTCACGAGCAGCAGGACCGGGAGGAGGCCCAGCGAGAAGCCGACATGCATCGCCTCTTCAGTCACCCCAACATCCTTCGCCTCGTGGCTTACTGTCTGAGGGAGCGGGGTGCTAAGCATGAGGCCTGGCTGCTGCTACCGTTCTTCAAGGTCAGAAAGACTCCCGGTTATGGAGGGGGTTGCAACAGAGCCACCTACCCATGGGCTATGTGAGCAGTCCAGCATGTTAGGAAGCAGGGACCATGTCCTGGGTTTGGCCACTTTAGATTTTGAGTTTGAGGTGTGTATCATGAAAGGGCTGATAGGCTTTGACATAGGGAAGGGATCAGGCCTAAGGAGCAGAGGCTCCAAAAACATCTCCAACTGTAGGGAAACTTGTGTTGCAGAGAGGTACGCTGTGGAATGAGATAGAAAGGCTGAAGGACAAAGGCAACTTCCTGACCGAGGATCAAATCCTTTGGCTGCTGCTGGGGATCTGCAGAGGCCTTGAGGCCATTCATGCCAAGGGTTATGCCCACAGGTCAGTGGGAGGACCCTGTATGCTTGCTGGGGCCCAGAGGAAGAGCCTTACCAAGAGAAATGGGAGGTTTCTGTTCTCCCAAGAAACAGCCTGTATGATTCTTTTGCTTGCTGGGATTCCAGCCTTCCTGTCCAGAGATGCTCATAGGTCACTTCTACTTCCCTACAGGGACTTGAAGCCCACCAATATATTGCTCGGAGATGAGGGGCAGCCAGTTTTAATGGACTTGGGTTCTATGAATCAAGCATGCATCAATGTGGAAGGCTCCCGCCAGGCTCTGACCCTGCAGGTAAAAGAATCTCCAGGTTCCTTTTCTCACCTGTTCCCCATTCCCACCTCTTCTGGTGCATGCCCCAGTTTGGTCACATGACCATGACGAGTGCCCCACTTTTGAGCTCTGGGATCACTGTTCCAGGACTGGGCAGCCCAGCGGTGCACCATCTCCTACCGAGCCCCAGAGCTCTTCTCTGTGCAGAGTCACTGTGTCATCGATGAGCGGACTGATGTCTGGGTGAGGAGCATGTGGGTGGGTATCTGGGTAGGGAGGGCTGTGGCTCTGTACCTGCTGTGGAGTAGAGTAGGTCGTTGGTTTCTGTTGCATGGGGCCCCAGGAACCACAGTATGTCCCCATCCACTTCAACTTCCTTCCTGGGAACTGTCACTGATACTGTACCCAGTTGCACCGGATGTGGTATAATCCCTGCCCCGAACAAGGTGAGTACAGCTCAGTATCAGTACTGAAGAGCAGGGGCTAAGCTAAGCAGGGGCTGCGAAGGCCTCCAACCGACTGGCAGTTTCTCTGTGCCCTGGTGGTGCCATGTGGCTGAGGTCAGCTTATTCTTTTTAGCTTATGTAGTCTTTTACCACAGAAGTAAGGGGAGCGATGTTATCTCCATTGGTCCCCTTCTAGGGACTAACCAAGTTATGCTCAGTCCCTAGGCTGCGTGCTATATGCCATGATGTTTGGAGAAGGCCCTTATGACATGGTGTTCCAAAAGGGTGACAGTGTGGCCCTTGCTGTGCAGAACCAACTCAGCATCCCACAAAGCCCCAGGTGAGCAAGCAACGAATGGGGCATCAAGTACTTCAGACTGCCCCCTGGTATTAGCTGGGTTGACAGATAGGTGTCATCCAGTCCCCCTGCACTCCTCCCTCCACAGGCATTCTTCAGCATTGCGGCAGCTCCTGGCCTCGATGATGACCGTGGACCCGCATCAGCGTCCTCACATTCCTCTCCTCCTCAGTCAGCTGGAGGCGCTGCAGCCCCCAGCTCTTGGCCAGCATACTACCCAAATCTGAAAAAGCAGCAGGTTGAGAAGATGGCCCCTCGTGCCTCAGAAAGAGGGTTCCCATCCCTCATTGGAATCTCTACCCATTCCATCCAGGACTGCTCTTACACTTGGGGGTAGCGGGGTCAGGACAATCATCTTAGTCCTGTATCTGCTCTTCTGCTTTCTTCCAAGAGCAAAACCTCGGCAAGGGGCCTTACTGAGTGGGAGTGGGTGGGGGTTGGGAAAAGGTAAATGGTGGGATACGGAGCATGGCTCTGAGCAGGACTGTTGAGCTCACATAGTGTTCTGCTTCCAAATCTGGGAGCAGGAGAATGTATAAACAAGAATAAAGTGGAAGCAGATTGGTGTGGATCTTAGTCTCAGTGTTCCTAGAGTAAGAGAAGAGGTGCAAGGGGCCCAAAGTCTGGTTGCCATTTCCAGGAGAACTGCCTGGGAAGGAGGAGGACTGCTGCAGAGTCAGCAATGGTGTGACTTCATTCCACAGGAGGTTGGTTAGCCGTGGACAGTTCTAGCTCGTCTTAGATCAAAACTTAAAGCTGCTTGGGCTCAAGCTGGCATTTGCCTGTGTCAAGAACCAGGGCCCCCTAAAAGCACTCAACTAGTTCTTTCCTTCCTTCACTCCTGGGGTGAGTAGCTTAGAGCAGCCCAGCCGGTTTGCCAGGCAAGGGCCTCTGGGTGGAGACACCTGAGGAAGCTTTGGTACGGGGAGATTACAGGTCTCCCATCCTCAGCCTAGGGGTAAGGGGAGTGGAGGTGGCAGCAGCAACTGTTTTTGGCCCATGTCTCCCTGATCGTTCAAGCTCATACATGGTTAATGATTAATGAGGCAGTGTGGTGTGGCAGTATCCAGCTGCCACTTCCTGCCTACTCTGCTGAGTAAACAGGGGCCCTGTCTTAGCTGGGCTTCAAACCTGTTCCCTAGGGAAGAGCACTGTTCCCTGAAACACCAGGGAAGAAAGGCAAGGGCAGGGTTGGCATCTCCTGCTCTTTTGCGATCCAAGCCTCCTCCCCCCAACCATGTCTACCCCATAGGCTGACATCAGCATGGGGCCTGGGGCTCCTGTTAGCAAAGTTGAAGCTTTCCCCAGGGCCCTAGCAGGAGTCTCCCACCAGCTAGCACGGAGGCTGAGGCCAGAAAGAAATCACAAACAGAGGGGAGATGACCTGACTTTTAATGGCACAGCCCCAGCTCCAGCAAAGCAGCAAGACAGGAAGCTATGCAAAGCTGCTCAGAGGTGCAGTGGCACAAACAACTCTAGGAGATTGCCTGTGTTCCCTCCCATCCCCCAAGCTTATGATGTGGCTCCATGCCCAGGAACTCTGGGCCAGCCCAGCCCCACTCCCAAACCCTCATAATGCACAGAGTCGTCTGGGCCAAGCCTTGCTTCCAGAGTTGGTAAATGTAGAGGCAGCAGGAAGAACAGGGTAGCAGTCTAACTTTCAAAGACAGAAACCACTGGATTAAACTCCTACTTGAAAAGGAACTGAAGACTCACCCTTCAACAGTTTGTGCCTGGATTTGGTCCTCATTTCCTCCCTATACTGAATACCCCTAGGGCTTCGATTTAAAGTCCCTGGGGTTATGCTTCCTGGGCCTGGCAAGGGCCCCTTTGCAGGTCTCATGTTCGACGGAAGGGATAAGGGTCATGAACAGCAAACAGTGAGAGCAGCAGCAGCATGAAGGGGAAGGCAGCAGAAGCTCAAGCACTCAGAGGGGACAAGAAACCGTGCAAGGAAACTGTTTATTTCGAAAGGATTTTGCAATAAACATAGTGAACAGGCTCCAGGCAGCTGGTTTATTCTTCTCCCTCATCCTCGTCCTCATAGGAGTCGATGCCCACCTCCTCGTAATCCTTCTCCAGAGCAGCCATATCCTCACGGGCCTCGGAGAACTCACCCTCCTCCATGCCCTCACCCACGTACCAGTGCACAAACGCCCTCTTGGCATACATCAGGTCGAACTTGTGGTCCAGGCGGGCCCAGGCCTCAGCGATGGCTGTCGTGTTGCTCAGCATGCACACGGCACGCTGCACCTTGGCCAGGTCACCCCCAGGCACCACAGTGGGAGGCTGGTAGTTGATACCAACCTTGAAGCCTGTGGGGCACCAGTCCACAAACTGAATGCTGCGCTTGGTCTTGATGGCAGCAATGGCAGCGTTGACATCCTTGGGCACCACATCTCCACGGTACAGCAGGCAGCAGGCCATGTACTTGCCGTGCCGGGGATCACACTTCACCATCTGGTTGGCAGGCTCAAAACAGGCATTGGTGATCTCTGCCACCGACAGCTGCTCGTGGTATGCCTTTTCTGCAGAGATGACTGGTGCATAGGTGGCCAGGGGGAAGTGGATGCGAGGGTAGGGCACCAGGTTGGTCTGGAACTCTGTCAGGTCCACATTGAGGGCCCCGTCAAAGCGCAGAGAAGCCGTGATGGAGGAGACGATTTGGCTAATGAGGCGATTGAGGTTGGTGTAGGTTGGGCGCTCGATGTCTAGGTTGCGGCGGCAGATGTCATAAATTGCTTCGTTGTCCACCATGAAGGCACAGTCTGAGTGCTCCAGGGTGGTGTGGGTGGTCAGGATAGAGTTGTAGGGCTCGACCACGGCTGTAGACACCTGGGGGGCTGGGTAGATGGAGAATTCCAGCTTGGATTTCTTGCCATAGTCAACAGAGAGCCGTTCCATCAGGAGTGAGGTGAAGCCAGAGCCAGTGCCCCCGCCAAAGCTGTGGAACACTAGGAAGCCCTGAAGTCCTGTGCACTGGTCAGACTGAAAGGCAAGAATGAGAAATAACTGTTTAGGTAGGGGAGGGGCCTGAGGGACTCTTATCACCCGGCTGCATAAAGTGCAAGATACATCAGCAGTCAGGGCAAATACTGAGGATGCCATAGCAGCACCACATTTGAGACCATGTACAGTTAGAGATGACTCCCTGAAAGGGATCTGAAAAAAATACTCCTGACCATTAGCACAGTCTCAAAAGTTCCCTCCCTCCCAAGACAAATTCTCACCAGCTTCCGGATCCGATCCAGCACTGGGTCAATGATCTCCTTGCCAATGGTATAGTGACCACGGGCATAGTTGTTGGCAGCATCCTCTTTCCCAGTGATGAGCTGCTCTGGGTGGAAGAGCTGTCGGTATGGGCCATTTCGGATCTCATCTGGAAGAGCAAAAACCACAAAACTATGCTCAGCAGGGACCTTCCTCCCCCAGGGTGGTAGCTGTGGCCAGATGCATGGAGGACTCATCCTCCTGCCAGCCTGAGATATCAGTGTGTGAGAGAAACCCAGACCGGCTGCCCAGGCCAGTCTGAGATCAGCTTGCCTTCTGCAGCTTCAAATACGGCTAGGAATTTTCAGGGCCAGGAATGCCTGGTCTAAATACCCTCTCTGTCCAGGGAGAAGCTTTGAGTCATGCTCCACCCCCTTCAGTTTTGTCTCCACTTTCTCTCACCAATGACTGTAGGCTCCAGATCCACAAAAACTGCCCGTGGCACGTGTTTTCCAGCACCAGTTTCACAGAAGAAGGTGGTGAAGGAGTCGTCCCCTCCACCAATGGTCTTGTCACTGGGCATCTGCCCATCAGGCTGAATCCCATGTTCCAAGCAATAGAGCTCCCAGCAGGCATTGCCCATCTGGACACCTGCCTGCCCCACGTGGACTGAGATGCATTCACGCTGAGGGATAGAGAGAGGGGACACAGCATGAGCCCCACATCCACAAGTCCTCACCTCACCTCGCAAGTCTCTCTTCCACCCTATCGCCTACCAGCTAGGATGACTCAGTTGGCAAAAGTGGAGGCTTGGGGCTGGGCAGAGGTGAGAAGAGGCTAGCAGCCTGCCTGGGCTCCCAGGTACAGGACTCCCCACCTGGATGCACCCAGCAGGGCAGGCCAACCTCTTAGCCCACTTCTCAGTGGGGAATCTGTCAAGTGAGCTCTGTGGCTCCACATGAAAAAAGGTTTCCTAGAGGTATGGGTTTACAGCTAGAGGCCTCCCCATTTGATTCTTTGCTTTGAGTATGAACAGCTAGACTTCATAGAACCCTTTCCCTCTTTCTTTCCTGTAACCTGCAGAGGTGTCTCAACCATCCAATCTGGCATCAACTGACCACACGCCATCAGGATGCCCTCCTCCCTCACCTTTAAATCCTATCTAGCTCTGGGGATCAATCCCATCTGGTTCCTCTCCCCACCTCCACCCCCACACCCTGGGTGTCTTCACCACTTTCATCTCCCGTGTCAGCCCGCACGGAAATAGCGACGGTAATGCTTGTAAGCTCAGACAGCAGGGGCCAGCAACAAGGTTTGAGGGTACTGGGACACTCACTGCCTTAGGCTCCGTCCCTGTCAGCCCCAAATTAACCCCTAAAGCACTAAAGTCCGGCAGGTCCCGAGCGCCCTTCCCACACCGAAATGGCGGGGTGACGGTTTCCAAATACCCAGAAAAGGAAGTGGAACCTGTGGTTAGGCCCCAGAGGTAACCCGCCTTGTCCCGGGCAGGGTGGGCGCCATCCTGCAGCCCAGCCCTACATCCGCTCTCCCGGTGGAGTCTTTCCAGTTATTTCCCAGCCCAAAGCGGGGATTGGGTTTCGGCCCCCGCTCCTGGGCTATAAATACCACCCCCTACATGCACCTCTTCCCCCTCCCCCCCAACCTGGCCTCGGCCCGCGCAGTGCTCAGCGCCAGCTGTCTCTGCCCATCGGCGCACCCGGGCTCCGGCTGGAGAGGGCCAGCTCGCTTCAGGAGGCTGAACTCCGTTCCCACCACCCCTCTCAGCTCAGAAGCGGGGTGCTGAGTCACGAGTGGGGGGTGATTCTGTGGCTAGTTGGAATGCACACACAGAGGAAAGGGGGATGTGGCACCAGGTAACCCGACCCCCTTCCACCTTCTAATGCCAAGCACGTGCTCGGTCAGTGCTGGGGACCGGGGACTGGGGATGCAAGAGGGCAGCCAAGCGCGTCGTCTTTCGCCCGCGGAAAGGACGGGGCGCAGGCCCGTGTGACTCTCATACAGAGTCGGGACACAAATGCTCGGTAAGGCAGGAGCAGAGTGCCAGAAGGGTTCCTCTCGGTTACTGAAGAGTTGCACTCCACCCCAAGCCCCAACCCCAGCCACCGAAGGTGAACTACACGGCTCGGCCAAAGTCACCAGGAGGGGGTTGGGGAGGGAGGATGCAAAACCCTCGCACCTCCTGGAGACCTGGAACGCCTGGTGGAGGTCCCCGAGCATGCCTGGAAGGAAAGTTCCCCAAAGGAGAGGGGCAATTAGGGGACTGGCGCGACCCCGGCGGGGCCGCACTCACCATGGTGAGTCCGGGCGGTGCGTCTCACGTTGAGTCGGGGTGACGGGTCTCAGTGAGAACTGCGCTAGCTGCAGTGCCGCACCGCCCTTATAGGCGGGAGGCGGGGCCCGCGTTCCCCGCTCGCCCACTAAGGGCTGGGCGGCCGGCAGGCCACGCCTCCCAGGAGGGGTAAGAGGCCCCCCGAGGGGAGGAGCCTGGCCGCGTACCCTACCCAAGCTGCGCACTGGTTCCTCACCTGTCGGGCTGGGATTAAGAGTCGCGACTCGGGCTTTAACCATTCTTTCTTCGTTTTAAGCCTACTCGCTGGGCTCCCTAGGGCCTCCGCGGAGACGCAGGGTGCTGTGGCAGGGCGAGTCTCACCTGCACCTGCGTCCTGGAGGCACCGGTCATCCAGATGTTCCGACTTAGGTCGGGAGCAGGCGAGGCTGTCCTTCCCAAGCGGCCTCAACTGGCCTTCACCCATACCCTTCCAGCCCCGCCTCCCAGGAGACTCGGGCGGGCTGTGAGGCTGTGGCGCGTCCCCGGGGAACCCTTGCCAGCTGCCTGACGCTTCCTGGTCCCCGGCCCGGGCGGCAGGCTTTCGCCGACGCCTGTGGGCGGCCGAGGACCCAGAACTGCACAGCCTGAGCCCCAGAGTGCCGATGCCTTAGGCCCTCCCGCAGAGTCGAGCCCCGCAGCCTGTCTGCCCGGGCCGACCCCGGAATCTGCCGCGGCTTGCCGGCGGCTCGCGGGTTAGTGGCCCCGTCATCAGCGCTGTCACTATGATGCCCTCGCTGCGGGCACCTGCCCGCTCACCTGCTGCCAGACTGTGGGAGTGCTGACCCGGAGACCTCAGGACCTGGATTCTCTTCCAGGCTACCCTGTGTGACCTTGGGCAAGTGACTTAACCTCACTGAGTCCTTGACATTTTCGTGGGTGAAAAGGAGACAGTGATGTCATAGTGGAAACATTGTTGTAAGCTATCAAAATATCTGTTGACTCTGAAGAGAAAAGAAGAAAATCGAGATTCTCATATCTTGGATGATTCTTTCGCGGTCTCTTCTGTCTCTAAGCCAAGAGCAGGATATGCAACCTGCACGTTAATGGTCTCAGCACTCTGCCCCAGGTCTCCGCAGAAGCACTTCTTTCTACATTTCATTCCATTCTCCCCACCCTATCTTTTCAAGCTACTTCTGCTTTCCCGCTCTCTCTCTCTTTTTTTTTTTTGTCCGTGTCTTGCTGTGTCACCGAGGCTAGAGTGCAGTGGTGCAATCTCAGCTCATTGCAACCTCCATCTCCCGGCTCAAGGCCATCCTTCTACCACATCCTTCCACCCCAGCCTCCTCGGTAGCTGGGACCACAGGCGTGCACCACCATGCCCAGCTTATTATTATTATTGTTATTTTTGAAATGGAATTTCGCTCTTGTTGCCCAGGCTGGAGTGCAATGGCATGATCTTGGCTCACCGCAACACCCGCCTCCCGGGTTCTAGCAATTCTCCTGCCTCAGCCTCCCAAGTGGCTGGGATTACTGGCATGCACCACCACGCCTGGCTAATTTTTGTATTTTTAGTAGAGACAGGGTTTCACCACGTTGGTCAGGCTGGTCTCCAACGCCCGACCTTAGATGATCCGCCCGCTTTGGCCTCCCAAAGTGCTGGGATTACAGGTGTGAGCCACCACGCCCAGACTTTTTTTTTTTAATTTTTAGTAGAGACAAAATCTCGCCATATTGTCCAGATTTGTCTCAAACTCCTGAGCTCAAGCGATCCACCCACCTCAACCTCCCAAAGTGCTGAGATTACAGGCCTGAGCAACCACCCGGGCCTGCCTTGCCTTTTCTAATTGTCTCCCTTTACTGGGGAAAGTCATCTGGCAGTGCCCCAGGTGCTGCTGGTTTTCAGATCTTAAGAAACCTGTCTTCCCGGCTCTACATCGCTTGGAAAGGATTCACCCGACCCTCCCCCATCACCTGACAACACAACACAATACCATGAAAGAACTCGTGATGGCAACTCTCTAGCAACAAAATAGGCAAGGCATGGAAAGGAATATAGTGAAATATGACAAGGTCTCTCTTCCCAGTAGACTTGCCTTCTGGTTGGGAGAACAAGACTCATTCATAAAAAGCAAACTGACAGGGGCATATAATGAGGCTGCTTTGGGGAATAAGATCATGGTCTCTACAAAGGAAGCATCCGTGGTGACTACAGGACACATGGCAGTAGGTTGCACACCTTCCCTGAACCTCTTTTTCCTTGTGCTCTCCTATCCTAGCAGAATGAATGTAGTAAGAGACTTGAGCTATCTTAGGAAAAACCCTAAACCTCTTTGACCTTCAGGTGCAGATTCTTCATTTGGAAAACTGGGATAACAACTTCAGATTGTGAGTATCAGATGAATTTAGAGATGTACATATTCTCATCAAGGCACTGTGTAAGTACCTGTGACATTTATTTTAGTGCATATAGCACATCATGCTGTAGTTATTTGTGTACATGTCCATCTTGCTATTATAGATAGCAAACTATTGCAAGTAAGGACTGTGTCTTATTCATCTTTGTTTCTAGTGCCTACCATAGTGCTTAGCACATCTGGTTAGCATTTGCTAAATGTGTGTCAGAAGAATTGTTTCACTTCAGAGATGGTAGGCAGAAGAACGTCCCCCCCCCCCCCCACAAAGATATCCACATCCTAATCTCCAGGACCTGTGACTGTTACCTTACATGGCAAAAGACTTTGAAGATGTTATTAAGGTAAAGATCTTGAGATAGGGAAATGATCCTGGATTATCCCAGGTGGGCCCAGTGTAATCTCAAGGGTCCTTATAAATGAAAGAGGGAGGCAGAAGGGTCAGAGTCAAAGAAGAAGAGGTCAGACCTAGTGTGGTGGCTCATGCCAGTAATCCCAACACTTTAGGAGGCTGAGGTGGGAGAATCACTTGAGGTTAGCAGTTTGAGACCAGCTTGGGCAACATGGTGAGACCCTGTCTCTACCAAAAAATTAAAATTAAGAAATAAAGAAGAGGTCAAAAGTAAGTAGAGGTCAGAATGATGTGATTGTTGGCTTTCAAGAGGGATAGGGGCCATGAGTAAAAGAATATGGGCAGCTTGTAGAAGATGGAAAAGTCAAGGAATAGATTCTCCCCTAGAATTTTCAGAAGGAAGGCAACCCAGCCAACACCTTAATTTTAGTTCTGTAAGACCCATTTTTTTTTTTTTTTGAGACAGGATCTTGCTCTCTTGCCCAGGCTGGATTGCTGTGCAATCATGGCTTACTGCAATGTTGCTCTCAAATTCCTAGGCTCAAGCAATCTTCCCACCTCAGCCTCCCTAGTAGCTGGGACTACAGACAGGCACCAGCACACTCAGCTATATATATACATATATATACATATATGTGTGTGTGTGTATGTGTGTGTGTGTATATATATATATACAGATAGATAGATAGATATAGATATATATATTATGGCTGGGTTCAGTAGCTCACACCTATAATCCCAGCACTTTGGGAGGCCAAGGTGGGAAGATCACTTGAGGTCAGGAGTTCGAGGCTAGCCTGGCCAACATGGTAAAACCCTGTCTCTACTAAAAATACAAAAGTAGGCAAGCATTGTGGTAGGAGCCTATAATTCCCAGCTACTCAGGAGGCTGAGGCAGGAGAATTGCTTGAAACCAGGAGGTGGAGGTTGCAGTGAGCTGAGATGGAGCCACTGCACTCCAGCCTGGGTAACAGAGTAAAACGCTCTCTCAAAAAAATATACATACAGCCAGGCGCAGTGGCTCACGCCTGTAATCCCAACACTTTGGGAGGCCGAGGCAGGCAGATCACTGGAGGTCAGGAGTTCAAGACCAGTCTGGCGAACATGGTGAAACTCGGTCTCTACTAAAAATACAAAATTAGCCAGGTGCGGTGGCACATGCCTGTAATCCCAGCTACTCAGGAGGCTGAGGCAGGAGAATCGCTTGAACCCAGGAGGCAGAAGTTACGGTGAACCGAGATTGTGCCATTGCACTTCAGCCTGGGCAACAAGAACGAAACTCTGTCTCAAAAAAAAAAAAAAAAAAAGAAAGAAACACTACACACACACTGTATATATTTTATAGATATGGGGTCTTGCTGGTCTAGACCAGCCCAAGCTGGTCTAGAGCTTCTAGCTGTAAGCTCTCTCCTGCCTCAGCCTTCCAAACTGCTGAGATAGGCATGAGTCACTGCACTTGGCCCATTTTGGGCTTTTTTTTTTTCTTTTTTTTTTTTTTGAGATGGAGTCTCTCTGTGTCACCCAGGCTGGAGTGCAGTAGTGTGATCTCAGCTCTCAGTGCACTGCAACCTCCACCTACCAGGTTCAAGCAATTCTCCTGCCTCAACCTCCCGAGTAGCTGGGATTACAGGTGTGCACCACCATGCCCGGCTAATTTTTGTATTTTTAGTACAGACAGAATTTCACCATGTTGGCCAGGCTTGTCTCGAACTCCTGACCTCAGGTAATCCACCTGCCTTGGCCTCCCAAAGTGCTGGGATTACAGGCATGAGCCACCATACCCAGCCCAATTTTGTTTTGTTTTTGTTTTTGTTTTTGTTTTTGTTGGACACGAGGTCTGGCTCTATCACCCAGGCTGGAGTGCTGTGGCACAATCTTGGCTCACTGCAACATCCACCTCCCGTCTTCTAGCCATCCTTCCACCACAGCCTCCTGAGTAGCTGGGACTACAGGTGTGCACCACCACGCCTGGCTAGTTTTTTTTTTTTTTCTTCTTCTTTTTGTATTAGTAGAGATGGGATTTCACCATGTTGCACAGGCTGGTCTTGAACTCATGAGCTCAAATGATCTGCCTGCCTCAGCCTCCCTGAGCGCTGGCATTACAGGCATGATTCACTGTGCCCAGCCCACCTGGCTCATTTTGGACTTCGGAACTCCTGCCCTGGCAGATAACAAATTTGTGTTGTTTTAAGCTATGATTTTTATTATAATTTGTTACAGTAACAGTAGGAAAATAATATGACAACAACAGAGGTGTGCAGAAGCTACCATCTTAAGATGGATAACAAGCTCCCTCCAGTTTGCCACAGTCCTCATCACTCTCTGTGTCCCCCTGACACAGAACACACGTGTCTGTTGTCCTTTAACTTCATACGATCAGCCCACGTTACACATTTATGATACCCTGGCCACTGTAGCTAAGAGTTTACAACCCTCGAGCATGCTTTCTAGCTGACAAAATGGAGAAGACATGGGTGCAGGAAGAAATGCTCAAGGTGGCCAGGAGTGGTGGCTCCCACCTGAAATCCCAGCACTTTGGGAGGCCGAGGCAGGCAGATCGCGAGGTCAGGAGTTTGAGACCAGCCTGGCCAACATGGTGAAACCCCGTCTCTACCAAAAATCAAAAAAAAAAAAAAAAAAAAAAAAAATTAGCCAGGTATGGTGGCAGGCACCTGTAATCCCAGCGACTCAGAAGGCTGATGCAGGAGAATTGCTTGAACCCGGCAGCAGAGGTTGTAGTGAGCCGAGATCGTGCCACTGCACTCCAGCGAGGGCAACAAGAGCGAGACTCCATCTGGAAAAAAGAAAGAAAGAAAGAAATGCCCAGGGCATGTTAGTGAAATACAGATTCTGCTTCTGATTTTGTGTGTGTGTGTGTGTGTGTGTGTGTGTCCTCAGGATGTATACAGATTCCCAGAATTAGGGCCATAAACTCTGGGTGAGTATGCAGATAATGGTTCATTTTACCAGATTAAAAACTTTTAGACATTCACAGACATGTACAGAATCTAGAAAATGCTGCCAGATGTTGAATTACTTTTCTAATTCACTCTCCTGTTGAATTACTTTTCAGCCCATCTACCTACATGTGTACTCTCCCTCTGCGTCTCTCTCCGTCTTCTCCCTTCCCATTATCATCTCCATCTTTTCTGACCCCTTCCCAGCGTCTCACCTTTATCTTGGAGCAGAGCAGCAAGGTATTCAAAGTTTAAAATGTTTGCACTGACTCCATCTGGGAGAGGTAGAGTCACAGCCTTAGTGATGTTCACCCTTCAGTTTTTCCAGACTGGAACGTCTCCCAGCCATCCTCCTTCTCACAGCACAGCCTTTACAAAACGGGTAGCCCTATTCAACACATATCCATGAATTCACCCCTCAATACTCTCCCTGCAGACTTGACTCACATGCCCTGCTGAGACGCTTTTGCCAAGGTCTCTAGTGGCCTGCCTCTTGCCAAATCCAAAGGCCACACATCTCCATCTTCATCTTTCTCAGCCACTCACAGCAGCATTTCACATGGTCGATTCTTCTTTCCTTCTTGAAATTCTTTTTTCTTGGTTTCGATGACAGCACTGGCTCCTAGCTTTTGTCCTGGCCCCTCCTTCTTGGTGGCCTCTGATAGTTTAACTTTAAATGGTGTTCCCAATAACCCAGTCTCAGGTTCTCTTATTTCCTTCATTTATTTTTCTCCCTGAAGGAGCAATTGTTGAAGCCTGGCGATGAATATATGAGGTTTTATTATATTATCTCTACTTTTAGGTATATTTTTAATATTCATAATAACAAGTTATTGTAACATTTTTGGAATTATTTAAAAAGGAATAGAACTAGAGTATATACACTCCCATACAATAGTGAAAGAATAGGATAAAAAGAAATGAATGTCATATATACGCTGATGACTCAAATTTATATCTCCATTTCCGACCTCTCCTCTGAACTTCAGATTCATATGACTAATTATCTTCTTGACATCTCCACTTGAAAGTCCATTAGACAACTCAAACCTAACACAGTCAACATGGAACTCTGTTTTCTACCCTCACCCCACTCCCTGCCAAAACTGCTTCTGTTCTAGGCTTCCCAGTCTGAGTGATCATCTTCCTCTCAAGTACTTGAGTTAAAATCTTAGGATTGGCCAGGTGCGGTGGCTCATGTCTGTAATACCAGCACTTTGGGAGGCCGAGGTGGGCGGATCACCTGAGGTCAGGAGTTCGAGACCAGCCTGGCCAACATGATGAAACGCCATCTCTACTAAAAATACAGAAATTAGCCTGGTGTGGTGGCAGGTGTCTGTAATCCCAGCTACTCAGGAGGCTGAGGCAGGAGAATTGCTTGAATCCAGGAGGCAGAGGTTGCAGTGAGCAGAGATTGCGCCATCACACTCCAGCCTGGGGGAAAAGAGTGAGACTTTGTCTCAAAAAAATAAATAAATAAATAAATAAAAATAAAAATAAATAAATAGATAAAATCTTTATTTTAGGATCATTTTCCTCTCTCTCCCCTCTCCCTCTTTTAAGTTAGAATTTTTTGGCTGCAAATAATGGAAAGCCTAACTTATCAGTGGCTTGGACAATGAGGGTATTTATTATTCCACAAGAAATCTGAGTATAGGGCCTTTCCAGGGTTGATTCAGTCATGTCACCAATAACTCCAGTGTTTCTAACTTTCTGCTCTGTCATCCTCAAAGAGCGGGTGACATCTTCGCTCAGGAACACAAGATACAGCAGCTCTAAGTATCATGTCCTTATATGACTCTGTCTTAAGGCAGGAAATGGGGGGCTTCCTCCCACATCTCTTTTTATCGGGAGAAAAACCTTTCCTTGAAGCGCCCTAGCAGACTTCCCCCTTCTATCTCACTCGCTCTTGCCTAAACCAGTCACTGGAGGGAGGGAGTTAAATGGCCATGGATGGTTTGGACTAATCTGTACACACCCCTAGGTCTGGGGGAAAGCCATCTTCCTTGAGCAAGGGTGAATACTCAAATAAAATCAGGACCTTGCCAGCGAAGAATTGGGGCAGGGGCAGGCAAGGCTGTTGAGAAGCTCTGCCACCGCCTACACTAGTATGTCCTTCACTTTACTGCCAACCCAGCTACTTCTCACCACCCCCTGCTACCATCCCGTTATTCCTAGATGCCTCCAGAAGCCTCTGAACTAGCTTCCTGCCTCTAGGCTTGGAACTCTAATGCAGTCTCCACACAGCAGTTGCAGTCATCTCTCTGAAACACAAGCTAGGCAATGACGCTTGCTTCAAACCCTCCCGTTACACTTATATAAAAGCCATTCTCCTTCCAAGGCCCCTCACCTCTATGATCTCATTTTTTGCAGCTCTCTCCCTTCCTCACTCTGGGTTTTTGGACACACTGGGCTGGTTCCCACCTATGAATGTTTGCACTTGCTTATTCTGTCTGTCTAGAGCACCGTTTTCCAGATCTTGCCTCCCTGACTCCTCACCATTCAGCCCTCAGTTCAAATATCACCTTCTGGCCGGGCACGGTGGCTCACGCCTGTAATCCCAGCACTTTGGGAGGCCGAGGCGGGCAGATCACAAGGTCAGCAGATCGAGACCATCCTGGTTAACACGGTGAAACCCCGTCTCCACTAAAAATACAAAAAATTAGCCAGGCGTGGTAGCGGGCGCCTGTAGTCCCAGCTACTCAGAAGGCTGAGGCAGCAGAACGGCGTGAACCCGGGAGGCAGAGGTTGCAGTGAACCGAGAACACACCACTGCACTCCATCCAGCCTGGGCGACTGAGCGAGACTCTGTCTCAAAAACAAACAAACAAACAAACAAAAACAAATATCACCTTCTTATAGAGTGGCTTCTTCTCTGTTCAGTCTAAAATAGCAGCCCCTGCATATCTTTCCGTCCCATTATCCTGCCTTGTTTTCTGCACAAGCTTACTGCTATCTGGAATGTTCTTGTTTGTTTATTGTCTGTCTTCCCCACGAAAATGAAAGCTCCATTTTATTTATTTTTGAGACAGGGTCTTACTGTGTCACCCAGGCTGGAGTGCAAGTGACATGATCCTGTCTCACTGCAACCTTGACCTCCTGTACTCAAGTGAGCCTCCCTCCTCAGCCTCCCAAGTAGCTGCAGCCACAGGCATGTGCCACCACACCCAGCTAATTAAAAAAAAATTTTTTTGTAGAGGCAGAGTCCCACTATGTTGCCCAGGCTAGAATGTAAGCTTCTTAAGAGCATAAACTTGCCAGGCATGGTGGCTCACACATGTAACCCCAGAACTTTGGGAGGTTGAGGTGGGCAGATCACCTGAGGTCAGGAGTTCGAGATTAGCCTGACCAATATGATAAAACCCCATCTCTACTAAAAATACAAAAATTAGCCAGGCGTGGTGGCATGTGCCTGTAATCCCAGCTACTTAGGAGGCTGAGACAGGAGAATCGCTTGAACCCGGGAGGCAGAGGTTGCAGTGAGCCGAGATAGCGCCATTGCACTCCAGCCTGGGCAACAAGAGCAAAACTCCATCCCCCCTACAAAAAAAGCATAAACTTTTGTGTTCATCACTGTATCCCTAGCACCTGAAATGGTGCTTGGCATACAGCAAGCACTCAACATTTTTTGAAGAAATTAAGAGTATTCACGGCCTCTTATGTTTTAAACCAGATGCATTAAAATGCTTTAAAAATCTCAGTCTTGGCCAGGCACAGTGCCTCACACCTATAATCCCAACACTTTGGGAGGCCAAGGCAGGTGGATCATCTGAGGTCAGGAGTTTGAGACCAGCCTTGCGAACATGGTGAAACCCCATCTCTACTAAAAACACAAAAATTAGCAGGGTGTGTTGGTGCATGCCTGTAGTCCTAGCTACTTGGGAGGTTGAGGCAGGAGAATTGCTTGAACCCAGGAGGAGGAGGTTACGGTGAGCCAAGATCACAAAACTCAGTCTTTTCACTTTTCTTTATGTAAGGCAGCTGACTGCCATTAGCATAGTTTTCTTTTGGGGGTTAGTGATACCTAGGCTGACTCTGAGAGTCCAACTCCCAAGGCCAGTTGGGAGAAGTTTAAGTGCTACACAAGAGATTTTTGAGCACAGTGGGCCCTCTGGGCCCCAGATCACTCCATCTGGACAATAATTCCTGAGGTCCATGGTTTCATGGGCCAACCCAGTAGAAGGCTGAGCTTTCTTATCTTCGATGTGTTGGGTGGCTGGGTCTCCTCTTTGGGCCTCTTTGTTCCAGGTGGGAGACAGAAGAGTTCTAACCTTCAGTCTGTAACCAAAGCCAAAGTTAACCAACTTGAGATCATTCCCTAGCTTACTGGGATGAGAGGGACTCTGAAAAAGCCCCTGTTTCAACTGCACTATGTAACACAGTGGCTGAAAATTCACATTAGCAACTACCTCCTGGATAGGGTTGCTATATAAAATACTTTTATTTGCTAAATCTGGCAGACCTAGTTCTGGTTTTGGCTGCTATCTGGAAGAGGGACTGGAGAATTGTACAACAGTCCCCCCTTACTTACAAGGATATGTTGTAGGGCCCCCAGTGGATGCCTGAAACTGCAGATAGTACTGAACCTTATATACTGTTTTTTCCTATACATGCATACCTATGACCAAGTTTAATTTATAAATTAGGCGCAGTAACAGGTTAAGAACAATAATAGGCCAGGTGCAGTGGCTCATGCTTGTAATCCCAGCACTTTGGGAGGGTGAGGCAGGCAGATCACTTGAGGTCAGGAGTTTGAGAACAGCTTGGCCAACATGGTGAAACCCCATCTCTACTAAAAATACAAAATTAACCAGGTGTGGTGGCATGTGCCTGTAATCCCAGCTACTCGGGAGGCTGAGGTGGGAGAATCGCTTGAACCCAAGAGGCAGAGGTTACAGTGAGCTGAGATTACGCCACTGCACTTCAGCCTGGGTGACAGAGTGAGGCCCTGTCTCAAAAAAAAAAAAAAAAAAAAGAAAAAGAAAAAAAAAGAACAATAATGATATAGAGAAATAAAGCGATGGTAATAATATGCTAGCATCACTGCTCTTGAGCTGGGGAGCTATTATGAAGTAGAATAAGGGTTACATGAGCAGAAGCATCGCCACAGTCGATCTGATAAGGGATCCAGCTACCCAGTGGCTAATGGGTAGGTAGTATCTACAGTGTGGATACCCTGCACACAGGGATGTTCTAGACAGGATGGAGTAGGACAGCACTAGATTTCATCACACTACCCAGAATGGTGTGCAATTTAAAACTTACATATTGTGTTCTTCTGGAACTTTTTCTTTAATATTTTCAGACCATGATTGACCGCAGGCAACTGAAACTGCAGAAAGTGAAGCTGTGGCTAGTGGGGGGCTACTGTGTGGTGTGGTTTCCGAGCAACATGAGGGTCCATTTGAGGCTAGTGGCCATGCATTCAAAACATCAGTCGGCATGGTTCTGGATTTTTCTATGGCCACTGTTTAACTGGGTGAGTGCAGACACAGAGCTGGGGACAAAATAAATTTAACCAGGGTTCTGGTTTAGTCAAACAAAGATGCTGAAGCTAGCAGGAGGCAAGAGAGTTGACAGGTACAGAAGGGAGTGACCCTGGCTGGCCACAGAACTGAAGACTGGGAGGAAGGAGATAAAGACCAAGGAGGGGCTGCTGTGGAAAGAGGGGAAGCAGAACCCGAGTCCCAGATGAATCTTAATTCCAGCACTAATTAATCCCCACGTGACCTCAGGCAGGACACTAGGGACTTCAATTTCCTTTTCTTCATCCTGGGAAAGGAAGGCCCTGCCTTGCCTACCTCACAGAGTTGTTGAGGGATTCAAAGGAGGTATGGGGAGAAGGTGCCTTAAGAAGCATAAAGAAGACTAGGTGCAGTGGCTCACGCCTGTAATCCCAGCACTTTGGGAGGCCGAGGCAGGTGGATCACCTGAGGCCAGGAGTTTGAGACCAGCCTGGCCAACATGGTGAAACCGTGTCTCTACTAAAAATATAAAAATTGGCCGGGCCAGGTGGCAGGCATCTGTAAAGCCAACTACTCAGGAGGCTGAGGCAGGAGAATCACTTGGACCCAGGAGGTGGAGGTTGCAGTGAGCTGAGATTGCACCACTGCACTCCAGCCTGGGTGACAGAGCAAGACTCCTCAAAAGAAAAAAAATGCATAAAGCAGGATACAAATGCTAGAGACTAGCCTTTTTATTTCAGAATTTTGCCTAAGATGATCAGGAGACTCCTTTTCTGGGGACATAAGGCCAGGCTAGAGCAGCAGCGACTTGCCATGGGCTAGGAGGAGATGTTTAGGAAGTGCCTTGAGGCCCTGCTCTTGCTTTGCCCTTGGAGAGCAACAGCCGTTCTGGACTAAGCACTTAAGAAAGGTTACCTTGTTTAGACCTCATAATACTACCTCTCCCCATTCTCCAGATGAGAAACAGAGAAAAAAAAGAAGTTAAGTGCTAGTAGCTATTAGAGGTGGGATTAAAACCAAGCACTAGGTTGCTCGTTCTATGATATTCTGAGTTTTCAAGCAGGATGTCCTGAGGCTTGATCTCTTGGCTAAGGACTCATCATTTCTGGATCATTGTAGAGATCTTCTTAGTCCCACCCACACTTGACTTACAGTCGTCACCAACCCTAGGGCAGGGGAGTGCAGGGGGTTTAATGGGTGGGGGCGGTGCTGGAGCTCAGGGCCTTGATTTCTAAATCGTCTTCCACCTGTGAAGTGCAGGCTATGCCACCAGGAAATGGGATTGCGTGACTGACAACAGGTACCATGTACCCAGGGGCCTGGATACCTGTGTGGAGTTACTAGCCCTGGCCCCTCCTCTGCCCACCTCAGCTGGATCCCCTGTTTGGGCGCAGGCCCAGTCCTTGCCTGGTGCTCTGTGACCAAGTCAACAGGCCCTGCCCTCCCAGGCAGTTTCTAACAACATACACCCGCTGAAAGCCACCCAGAGAGTATAAAGAGGAGGCTGGCTGCTGCAGGCCTCTCATAGATCCATCCCTGCTCACTATCCTGCAGCAGACAGAGAGACAGGACCCCAGCCAGCCCCTGTCCAGGCAGCATGGTGAGTAGAAGGGGCTTTTATAAATTAGGCATAGTAACAGGTTAAGAACAGTAATAGGCCAGGTGCAGTGGCTCATGCCTGTAATCCCAGCACTTTGGGAGGGTGAGGCAGGCAGAAAGCATGCAAGTGAGGGTCCCAGTGGGCCCAAGATATCTGGCGTGACGGTACCTTGGGAGTCCAGATGTTCATGGGGCTACAGTATGTGGTGAGGTAGGGAGAGGGAAAGAGACTTCCAGATGTGGCTGTGGCCCCCAAGTGTGCAGGTGTAGGGGACATTGCAGGGGGTAGGGAAGGAAAGTTCGATGGTAACCAGGATGTGGGGCTGAGCCTAGGCTGAGGAGCAGGGCTGCTGAGGGGGTCTGAATTTAGGCATGGGGAGTGTGGGAGAAGCAGGACTTGAGCAGAAAGTGTAGGCGATTTCCTCTGCTGGCTGAGAATCTCCAGACCCTGGGCCTTGCCACAGGTTCACCGCTGGGCTCTGGTCCCACCTTCCCACCATGGGGACACAACCTCCCTGGAAGCTTCTCCCCTCTGGTTCCTCACTCCACCCTGCCCATCTGCTGTGCCTTTGTCTGACCTCTCATGTCAGTTACAGATCAGTGGGGAGAAGAAGGAGGAGGGAAAGGGTGGTGCTCCCATCTGTCAAGAGCTGGCTGTGCCTGGGGCTCATTTGATATCTTTTACCCACCTCCCTACCAGGCAGGATAGAAGAACAGTTAAGAGCATGGTTGGTGCCAGGTCGTCCCTGCTCTTAATATTCTTGGTTTTGCTCATGACCTTGAGCAAGCTACTTGACTTCTCTGAGGGTCAGTTTCCTCATCTATAAATTGGGGGTAATAAAACTACCTACCTAAGGTGAATGTGGTAAAGATTAAATGAGATAATGTGTATAAAGTGCCACCTTCACCTGGCATCTTATTAGTGCTTAATAAGTAGAACTAAGCAATGTAACAACACAGGCCGCTGGCTATGAGCTTCTTCTCTTTCTACAGTCATGAAAAAGGTGCTAGGGAAGCTGTGGTGAAATGGCTAGTACTGGGTCGCAGAGAGATGGGGGTTTGAGGCCAGGTTTGTGTGACTCCAGAGACTGAGTTCTTTTTTTTTTTTTTTTTGAGATGGAGTCTCCTTCTGGAGTATAGTGGCGCAATCTTGGCTCACTGCAACCTCTGCCTCCCAGGTTCAAGCGATTCTTCTGCCTCAGCCACCCAAGTAGCTGGGACTAGAGGCGCATGCCATCACACCCGGCTAATTTTTGTATTTGTAATAGAGACAGGGTTTCACCATGTTGGCCAGGATGGTCTCAATCTCCTGACCTTGTGATCTGCCCATCTCGGCCTCCTAAAGTGTTGGGATTACAGGTGTGAGCCACTGCACCTGGCCAGAGGCCGAGTTCTTTGCCCCAAACCTGCTGCCTCCAGTGTGAGACATCATTCCTGGAGGGGCCAGAGACACCTTGCAATGGGCTAGTAGTTCTGGGGGCCCGGACGATGTCTGGGTCTGTGGACAGAACTGGCTGGTCAGGCTCAGAGATGCAGCACCAGGCAGGTGATTGGTGAGCTAAGGCAGCCCCAGGATTGGTCCTGGGATTTCTCCCATCCTTGAGGTCTTAGCTCAACTCATTATCTTTTTTTTTTTTGCAACAGGGCCTCACTCTGTGGCCCCGGCTGGAGTGTAGTGGTGCAATCTCGGCTCACTGCAAGCTCCGCCTTCTGGGTTCAAGTAATTCTCCCGCCTCAGCCTCCCAAGTAGCTGGGATTATAAGAATGCACCATTTTTGTATTTTTAGTGGAGAGGGGGTTTCACCATGTTGACCAGGATGGTCTCGAACTCCTGACCTCAAGTGATCCACCTGCCTCGGCCTCCCAAAGTGCTGGAATTACAGGCATGAGCCACTGCGCCTAGCCTCAATTCATTACCTTCTCTTACTATGACATCAGGGATTGAGGGTAGGAAATTGGAAGGGGAACCCAACATGCACGGCACACCCTGGTGTGTGTTAGGCAGTGGGCCAGGCACTTTTCATGCATTCTTTCATTTAATTCTCATAGTTTTTCTAGGAGGGGGCTCTTATTATTGTCCACATTTCAAAAGGAGAACACTGACCAAGAGGTTAAGACTTTTGCTCAAGACAAGTAGAGAAGTAATGGGGCTGGAATACAGATTATTTCTGGATTAATCTCAGTCATCTAAAAATCATGAAAAGTCAGGCCCTTGTGTTATATAAAAATAGTCAGTGAAGTGTTACATTTTTGGAGAAGGCATCCTCATTAAACAATTAAGAAATATTTCAGGAATGCAAAAAGGTATAACTAATAACATGATAGGCTGGAAGCGGTGGCTCACACCTATAATCCCAGCACTTTGGGAAGCCAAGGCAGGTAGACTGCTTGACCCCAGGAGTTTAAGACCCCCCTGGGAAAGATGGCGAGACCTGTCTCTACAGAAAAATTTAAAACTTAGCCAGGCATGGTGGTGCATGCCTGTAGTCCCAGCTACTCGGGAGGCTGAGAAAGGAGGATCCCTTGAGCCCAGGAGTCCAAGCCTGCTACAGTGAACTATGATCACATCACTGTACTCTGGGTGACAAAGTGAGATTCTGTCTCAAGAGAAAAAGAAAAGAATAATGTGATGAACAGCAGCTGTCAAGCTTGAGAAATAGAATCTGTCTCCAATTGCATCTATCTGCTTCCCCTGCCAGAGAGCACCATTATTCCAAATTTGGAGCTAATGTCTCGTGTACTTTATCTTTGTACTATTTTCCCTTGCTTCCCTCACCAATGACTCCTAATTTCTTTCTGGACACTGGGGGTTGATTATCTTGCACTTCTAGATTCATTTGATCACTTCAGCGTTCCTCACTGAGACAGGCACTGAGCAAGAGTCTATAATCTCAGAACTGCCCACATCTTCTGCTTCCCCCAAGGATTTTGGCCCAGCCCCTAGAGCCAATGCCTGTTGCTCCTCAATGCCACCAGTAAATGCTTAGACGCGGGAGGTGAGGCAAGCAGAGTAGAGTCCAGGAACCTTGGCCCTCAGTCAAAGAGCCACTCAAGGAAGGCAGGCAGGAACCATGTCCAGGCATGATGTTTCCCTCTGTGAAGGCCATTCTCTGCCCTTTGCCCACTCAGTGTGAGTGCATCTCAGTCCATGTAGGGCAGGCTGGTGTGCAGTTGGCAATGCCTGCTGGGAGCTCTACTGCCTGGAACATGGGATTCAGCCTGATGGGCAGATGCCCAGTGACAAGACCATCAGGGGAGGGGATGACTCCTTCAACACCTTTTTTAGTGAAACTGGGGCTGGGAAACATGTGCCCCAGGCAGCGTTTGTGGATCTGGAGCCTGCTGTGATCGGTGAGTGATGATCAGTCCCAGCCATGACCTTGTCCCTGGGTACCACAGCAAGTCCTACTCCATAACTGCAGAGCATGGCATTTGTGGTGTAGCTTCCCAGGTGCTGCAGCCAATTAGAACTCCAGATGTACAGAATCACTGTTACTCAGCTCCTGAGTCTGTAGGCCACTGCACATCCCTTTCCTTATTGAAAAACACATCCAAGCAGCACAAACACATCCAAACAGGTAATAGCAGCAGCCTGAATGCAGCCTGAATGCAGAACCTGGGAGCTGGTGACCCCACTCCCTTCGGGTACCCTGGGGCTCCAGCAGCTGTATCGCAAAGGGAGGTAGAGCCCAAAACTCTGCCCATTGCGATGAAGTTTGAACGGGTACATACTGCCAGATCTTTTATCCAGAGCAGCTCATCACAAGCAAGGAAGATGCTGCCAATAACTATGCCCGAGGCCACTACACCACTGGGAAGGAGCTCATCGACCTGGTACTGGACCGGATTCGGAAGCTGGTGAGGAAAGGGCTGAGGGCTGGGGCAGGGGGAGTGAATCTGAATTCCTGTTGTGAGGTAGTCTGGACACCAGATTGGGGAAGGACAGCTTCAGCCTCTGGGAGAAACACACAGGATCAGGACCAATGAGGAGAGGTCCTGCACTCTGATCAGGGGGGCCAACTGTAGCTTCCAGCCTGGAGCTGGGGTCCCCTGCATCTCTGAAGTGGCTGGCCTGGTGCTAGGCAGGGTGTCCATTAAGGCAAACATGTTGATGGGCTGCCTGGCCAAGTTGTGGGGGTCCATAAGCATTTCCAGGATACCACCTTGTGTTACAAGGATGTGGGCGGAAGTCCCTGTGAAAGGCAGAGATTCAAAGAATGTCAGCCCAAAGCCTCTATGATTGGCCTTGACTTTTACAAAGGATGGGGATGAGGTTCCTGGATTGTTGTTCTTAGTAGAGAAGCCCTCTAGAAACATCCAAAGTTAAATCAGCGGGGCATGGATATGATGGTGGGTGGAGTTGGCAAGTTATGACAACAAGATGAGGAAGCCCTGGAGTCCTGTGCACTGGTCAGCCTAGACAGCCAACTCCACCCACCATCATACCCCTCTTTTCCAGCATACAACAGAGCTCTGTGTTAAGGACCTCAGGAGATTTCAGAGGAAGAGGGACAGGGAGGAGATCCTCTCTATGAGGATCTCTTTTGTGCTCTTGGAAAAGTCTTCCAAGGAGTTCGTGAAACTTTTGGGAATTTAAAACAGCACAGTTGGTTCTTTCCTGTCCATCAGCTGTGCTCCATGCCCCACATTTCCCCTCCCCTTCCCTATCTAGGCTGACCAGTGCACAGGACTTCAGGACTTCCTGGTATTCCACAGCTTTGGCGGGGGCACTGGCTCTGGCTTCACCTCACTCCTGATGGAACGGCTCTCTGTTGACTATGGCAAGAAATTCAAGCTGGAATTCTCCATCTACCCAGCCCCCAGGTGTCTACAGCCGTGGTCGAGCCCTACAACTCTATCCTGACCACCCACACCACCCTGGAGCACTCAGACTGTGCCTTCATGGTGGACAACGAAGCAATTTATGACATCTGCCGCCGCAACCTAGACATCGAGCGCCCAACCTACACCAACCTCAATCGCCTCATTAGCCAAATAGTTTCCTCCATCACAGCTTCTCTGCACTTTGACAGGGCCCTCAATGTGGACCTGATGGAGTCCTAGATCAACCTGGTGCCCTACCCTCACATCCACTTCCCCCTGGCCACCTATGCACCAGTCATCTCTGCAGAAAAGGCATACCACGAGCAGCTGTCGGTGGCAGAGATCACCAATGCCTGTTTTGAGCCTGGACGGTGAAGTGTGATCCCCGGCACGGCAAGTACATGGCCTGCTGCCTACCGTACCATGGAGACGTGGTGCCCAAGGATGTCAACGCTGCCATTGCCACCATCAAGACCAAGAGCAGCATTCAGTTTGTGGACTGGTGCCCCACAGGCTTCAAGGTTGGTATCAACTACCAGCCTCCCACTGTGGTGCCTGTGGGTGACCCGGTAAGGTGCAACGTGCCATGTGCATGCTGAGCAACACAACAGCCATTACCGAGGCCTGGGCCCGCCTGGACCACAAGTTCGACCCGATGTATGCCAAGAGGGTGTTTGTGCACTGGTATGTGGGTGAGGGTATGGAGGAAGGTGAGTTCTCTGAGGCCCATGAGGATATGACTGCCCTGGAGAAGGATTACAAGGAGGTAGGCATGGATAGCTTATTGGGGGGGAGGAAAAGAAGTGGGGGATGAGTACTAGGGGAATATTGCCTGTCTGTCCTACATAAAGTGCTGTGGCCTTATTGTCTCACGAATGTCTTTTTCTCTTGGGAAAAACCATGTGGGGAGGGCTTCTTCTCCACGAGAGGTAGGAACACTGGTGTCTTAGCCTCTATTCCCCAGAAAGCAGATCTGATTTTAGATTTCATTACAGAGTGCAATTACAGCGAACAGAATGGGGGCCAAGGGAAGTAAGGCACAGAAGGAGGAAGAATTCACCCTAGAGAAAATGCAGCTGAATAAATGGCATCTCAGAACCATCCTTGGGTGAGTGGGCAGGTGAGGGCTGGGGGTGGGGTTTATGCACTGGCTCTGTTCTTCCACTGGTTAAACCTTCGCCCCATCCAGCATTAACTCCCCTGCACTGGTGGATTACACACACTTCGGCTGTAGTCATCAGGAAACCCTGGGCGAGGAGGAGGTGCTGTTAAGTTGAACATATGTGAAGTCGGTGGGACCCCACATGGAGCTGCAACAAGAGCCCAGTGAGGCCAGGAGGATCCGAAGTGATCCTTAAAGTAATCTAGTGCCCGCTAGCCCCTCCTGAGATCTGGAGGCTTGTCTTCTCCAGGCAGGAGTTTGGGGTAATAGAGAGCCCTGATACTGGAGTTGGTTGAGGCAGAAGAATGGTGCAGTGGCAGCCACAAAGGGAGAATGGCTTGTAAAGGTAGGACTGTAAGGGTAGAGATTACCTCCCAGTAATCTCTGTCAACACTCACCACTTTCTTTTTTTTTTTCAGATGGAGTTTTGCTCTTGTTGTCTAGGCTGGAGTCCAATGGCACGATCTCGGCTCACTGCAACCCCTGCCTCCCGGGTTCAAGCAATTCTCCTGCCTCAGCCTCCCAAGTAGCTGAGATTACAGGCTAATTTTATGTTTTTAGTAGAAACAGGGTTTCACCATGTTGGTCAGGCCGGTCTCCAACTCCTGACCTCGGGTGATCCACCAGCCTCGGCCTCCCAGAGTGCTGGGATTAAGGGGTGAGCCACTGTGCCCGGCCCTGACACTCACCACTTTTTGATAAAAACAGTTGACCTTTTATCAGTCCTGTGGCATTATGCATGCACAGCTTCCCACCTCCACTTCCAAACAGATGGCAAACTTTAAATCCTAAGGCTTAGTGAGGCAAGAGAATCGTTTGAGCCCAGGAGGCAGAGGTCGCAGTGAGCTGAGGTAGTGCCACTGCACTCCAGCCTAGGCGACAGAGCCAGACTCCATCTCAAAAAATAAATACAATACAATACAACAATACAATACAATACAATACAATACAATACAATACAATACAATACAATACAATACAATACAGTACAATACAATACAATTTTTGTAAGGACAGGATCTCACAATGTTGTCCTGGCTGGTCTCGAACTCCTGGGCTCAAGCAATTCTCCCACCTTGGCCTCCCAAAGTGTTGAGATTACAAACATGAGCCACTATGCCTTGCTAAAAGGGCTGGCTTTTAAATCTCCATATATTTAACTTATGTGTCTTTCTATCAACTGCTTTCAAACTTGGGAAGGGAAGAGGTGTTACTCTGGGAGCCCTTCATACCCCAAGAAATAGCCATCATTTAGTGAGCATCTACTATGTGCTACGTCCTGTATCCATACAATCTTGTTTAATTCTGAGGTTAGTACAGTTATTACACCCACTGGAACAGAAGCTCTCAGACAGGCCTTGGACTGTTTTTCATTGTTCTCATTACCCCAGTTGCCTGGCATATTAGATGATTAATATTTGTTGGATGAACTTGTTCAATGAATGCCTATTTTATAGATGTGGAGACTGAGACTCAAAGACTCGCCCAAGGTGATAAATGGAGGAGTCGGGATTCAAACCCAGGTTAGCCTGTGCCAAATCACATGTTGCTCCCCCACCTTTTTCTTAGGTGCCCCCACTTCCTGCCCACAGTGATTCTAGGCACCCCTCCAGACGCCACCTCTTCTGAGCCTGCCAGGTCCCCAGTGCCCAGACAGTGACTCAGGTGCCTCAGGGGCAGGGAGCGGGTGACGCTTCACACTGCCCTGCCCAGGCTCTGGGAAGGAGGGCATTGATGTAGAGGGGAGAGTCCCAGCTTCTGGGTCTGAATGGGGGTAGAGGCTTCTTTGGGGCCAGGTTTTGGGGCTATCAGTGCCCTTTGGAAAACATCCCCCAACATCTCCTAGGAGGTGGTGAGGGCCTGGGAGAAGCCAGGATTGGTGAGCTCTTCACCTGCCAAGATGGCTACGGATCCAGAGAGGCAGCTCATCTCCCTTCCTGTCTGCTGAACCAGCCAGCCCACCCTGGGTGGTTATATAGCTATCTCCCTGACGTCTTCCTGCTAGTAATACTCTGCTGGCAGGCCCTGGCAGGCCTGGGTTGGACTGGGTGTGGGTGTGGAGAGGTGGCAACCCAGACCTCCTGGGGCAGCTGGGAGCACCACCCAGCTTGGCTCCTGGGGACTCCCTCAGTGCAGGGGAAATGCTTTCATCCCTGACACTTCTAAAGCCAAAGTACAATTGCCTTCTGCAGGCAGACAAAAGAGACAGGTTCCCAAGCTCAGATTCTACCCAACAAATTTATTCCCTGGTCTCTGATGTGTCAGGAACATGCCTGGCTTCAAAGCTGTGTTGTCACCATTCCCTCCTTCTGGAACGCCACCTCCCCCTGCTTGTCTCAATGTTGCCATTCCTTCCAGCTTAGGTCACAGCCATCCAGAACCTACCCAGCCCCAGGGAGCTCTCTCTCTTCTGGATTCTTTCAGCATCTACCTCTGTCTCTATTTTTCATTTGGCGCTTGGCATGGGCTTCCTTGTATGATAGCACTTGGCTTCTTGTCAATGTCTTATTTCCCCCAACTCAATTTTTAACAATCAGTATGAATTTGAACAGTTATTAGGTGCATATGCTTCAGAATTCGAAAAGTATCAGAGAGATTTAGGAACAAGAAAAATAAGTCTCTTTCATCTTGTTCCGCTCTTGGCAGCCACCACTGTTAATGTTTTTGTTAGTGTTTCCTTCCAGAGATGTCTACATATGTATAGGTTGAATATCCCTTATCTGAAATGTTTGGGAACAGAAGTGTTTAGGATTTCAGATTTTTTCAGATTTTGAAATATTTGTGCATACATAATGAAATATCCCAAATATCTTGGGACTGAAACCCAAGTCTAAATATGAAATTTACTTACGTTTCATATACACCTGATATACATTGCGTGAAGGGAATGTTGTATAATGTTTTAAATATTTGTTTTGTTTTGTTTTTTGAGATGGAGTTTCGCTCTTGTTGTCCAGGCTGGAGTGCAATAGTGTGATCTTGGCTTACTGCACCTCTGCCTTCCAAGTTCAAGTGATTCTCCTGTCTCAGCCTCCCGGGTAGCTGGGATTACACGCGGCTGCCACCATGCCCAGCTAATTTTTGTATTTTTAGTAGAGACAGAGTTTCATCATGTTGGCCAGGCTGGTCTCAAACTCCTGACCTCAGGCAATCCTCCCGCCTTGGCCTCCCAAAGTGCTGGAATTACAGGCCTGAGCCATTGAGCCCGGCCTATGTTTTAAATAATTTTGTGCATGAAACAGTTTGTGTATATGAGGTCAGGTATGGAATTTTCCACTTGTGGCATCATGTCAGGTACTCAAAAAGTTTTGGATTTTTGAACATTTCAGATTTTGGGTTTTTGGAGTAGGGATGCTCCATCTGTACTACCATGCTTGTATGCACATTCAGTATACACTTTGACCTTGTTTTTTCACTTAATAATAAATCTGGAAGATGGTCCATATGAATACCGTTAGCTATGCCTCATTCTATTTGGTCACAATATAATATTCCATCATATATCATACCAACACTTGTTTTACCAGTCTGCTATTAATGGATATTTAGATTGTTTCCAATCTTTTGCTATTAAAAAGAATGCTGCAACACTTGTATTTTTTTTTTTCATGTATAACCATACATTCTTAGAATTGAGATTTCTGGGTCAAAGATTATGCATTTTAAATCTTGCTCTCTTTAGAAGTCACACCAGGTCGGACACGGCGGCTCACGCCTGCAATCCCAGCTACTCGGGAGGCTAAGCAGGAGAATTGCTTGAACCCAGGCAGCAGAGGTTTCAGTGAGCCAAGATTGCACCATTGCACTCCAGCCTGGGCAACAAGAGCGAAATTCTGTCTCAAAAAAAAAGTCACACCAAATTACCCACCCTCCCACTACCAATCTATAAGAAGGCCTGTGCCCTCAGCCTTGCCCATACAATGTATTCAACTTTTTGGTCTTTGTCAATCATCCAATAAGAGAAACAAAGTATTTTGTTGGGGCCATGTGCTCAGGTGTGGTGGCTCTGGCCTATAATCCCAGCACTTTGGGAAGCCGAGGCAGGTTGATCATCTGAGGCCAGGAGTTCGAGACCAGCCTGGCCAACATGGTGAAAATCCGTCTCTACAAAACACACAAAAATTACGGGCACATGCCTGTACTCCCAGCTACTTGGGAGGCTGAGGCAGGAGAACTGCTTGAACCTGGGAGGTTGCAGTGAGCCAAGATAGTGCCATTGCATTCGAGTCTGGGTGGCAGAGCAAGACTCCACCTCAAAAAACAAAACAAAGAAAACCAACCCCCCCAAAACCCCAAAGTATTTTGCTGTAGCTTTATTATTATTATTCTTTTAAAATTTATTATTATTTAGATGGAGTTTCACTCTTGTCGCCCAGGCTGGAGTGCAATGGCATGATCTTGGCTCACTGCAACCTCCGCCTCCTGGATTCAAGTGATTTTCCTGTCTCAGCCTCTCGAGTAGCTGGGATTACAGGCATACACCACCACACCGGGCTACTTTTTGTATTTTTGTTTTTTGTTTTTTTTTTTTGAGACGGAGTCTCGCTCTGCTGCCCAGGCTGAAGTGCAGTGGCCGGATCTCAGCTCACTGCAAGCTCCGCCTCCCGGGTTCTCGCCATTCTCCTGCCTCAGCCTCCCGAGTAGCTGGGACTACAGGCGCCGCCACCTCGCCCGGCTAGTTTTTTGTATTTTTTAGTAGAGACGGGGTTTCACCGTGTCAGCCAGGATGGTCTCGATCTTCTGACCTCGTGATTCGCCCGTCTCGGCCTCCCAAAGTGCTGGGATTACAGGCTTGAGCCACCACACCCGGCCTACTTTTTGTATTTTTAGTAGAGACAGGTTTTCACCATATTGGCCAGGCTGGTCTCAAACTCCTGACCTCAGGTGATCCACCCGCCTTGGTCTCCCAAAATGCTGGGATTACAGGCATGAGCCACCATGCCTGGCCTGTTGTAGCTTTGGTTTACTTTTTTTTTGTGAACGAGATTGAGCATCTTTTCATATGTTTAAAAGCCAGTATTTCCTCTCCTGTGAGCTGCCTGTCCCTTTGTCCATTTAAAAATGGCATTGTCTTTTATTAGTTGGGATTTCTTTGTGGACAAAGGAAATTAAACCTTTGTCTGCTAGATGTGTTCCATATAATTTCCCTCGGTTGTCATTTGTCTATGTCCTATCCCCTTGAGCACCGAGACTGGAATTTAAGCTTCTTTATATTCTTATTTTATTTATTTATTTATTTTGAGACGGAGTTTCTCTCTTGTTGCCCAGGCTGGAGTGCAATGGCACCATCTTGACTCACCGCAACCTCTGCCTCCCGGGTTCAAGTGATTCTCCTGCCTCAGCCTCCCGAGTAGCTGGGATTACAGGCATGCACCACCACCCTGGTTAATTTTGTATTTTTAGTAGAGACAGGGTTTCTCCATGTTGGTCAGGCTGGTCTTGAATTCCCGACCTCAGGTGATCCACCCACCTCGGCCTCGCAAAGTGCTGGGATTACAGGCGTGAGCCACCGCGCCCTGCTATATTCTTATTCTTAATATAACAAGACATACACGGTAGGTGCTAGACAAATGTCTGTTGGGACGGCAGAGTAAGAAGAAAAAGGCAGAGATCTGGAAAATCTGGAGTGACTTAACCCAATCACTCTTTCCTCTTATACCAAGGCTAACTCTTAGTCTTTGTGTCAGTCAGGACTCTTGTAAACAGCAGAAGCTAACCGGCAAATTGTTTCAAGTTCGCTGCCCCCAACAATCACAGAGATATCGGATGGCACTGGAATCAATGCAAGGGCCAGCAAACAAGGGTCAGCAATCAGACAGGCACCCAGGGAAGCTGGGCAGCCAGCACCACACTCAAGGTTGGGCACAGGACAGCCTGTGTAGGAGACTCCTGTCCCCTCCACCCTCCGCAGTGATCCCCCTACTCTCCTCCCTCACCTGCGGCACTAGCACTGACATTTCCTCCTCCAGACACTAGAGGCCGCTGTTGGCCCCATCGCCTCCACCGCCGCCGCAGAAATGAATTCCTCAACCAGCCCTGCTTCTCAGTGACTTGCTCCAGATTCAAAGTCCCAGTTGAAGCATCCGATTGGCGGAGCTCATGTCTTCTGCCTGCAACCCTAGAGCCGAGTCAGGGAGAGCAAGCATTGGGGCTTTGTGGCAAATGGTGGCATGCTTCCCATTAGGGCCCGTGCGATGGGAATTCCCCAAATGTAGGCAGGAGGTTCTGATGGTGGGCGGCCAGGAAAACAGGACACTCACACCACCTTCTTCTCTTACGTCCGGCTCAAGCCCTTCTCGTTGGCGAAGTGTTTCTGGGTTCCCCAGCCTAAAGCACTTTTCTGGACTCACGTAACCATTATTGCTTGAGCCAATCACGATGCCAGCGAGGACCGCAGTAACACCTAATATGTACCATGTCTCATTTGACTTTCAAACAACCCTAGGCACTACCTATATTTAGTGAGAAAAAAAGAGTGCTCAGAGATTTTCCCAAGTCTCACAGTAATGCCAGGTTGTACTGTTTCCAAAGCCTTGGGTTTCCCAGCGGGCCACACTGATGGGCTGGTATCTTATCAAGTTCAAGCTCTGCAAAGGCAGTACTTGGGCCACATTCTTCTTTATACGGCCTGGCAGCATCTTGAATGCAGAAAAATGCTCAGCTAACGCCTGTGGATTGGCCTGGATGGGATCAAGCAGGAGACAATTCTGGAAGGTTTCCTAACCCTCCCATGAGGCCTGAACCCAGGGAACATTTTGCAGTGGAATAGGCCTAGTCAGGATCAGTTTGGGAAGACTTGAACCTGGGGAATTCCGTTCTACTGTCCCCTTTACCTCACCTCCCCCAAATGTGTCCAAACTGTCAACAAGAGGTTTGCAGATGTTCATTATTTATTCATCCTACGGGTAGTTTTGAACCCCGACAGCTGCTCTAATAGACCAGTGAGAAAAAACACACAATTCCTGCCCCGTGAAATCGACATTCTAGTGGGTGAGGTGAATGGTAATAAAAAATAATCAAACCAATAAATGCTAATTTGTGGCTCTAAGAAGACTGATGAAGGAAATGCCACGAGATGCTGTAAAAGGCAGTTCTGACCTACTCAGGAAAGCCAGGGCAGCCTGCTGGGGGACCTGGGGCTGGAGCTGGGAGCTGAAGAAGGGGGAGGAGTTAGAATTGTGGTCGGGGGAGGGAGGGAGGAGTACGAGTCCTCGAGGTGGGTGAGTAAGCATGGATCATCGCTCATGTTTATAAGAAAGTGACAGAGGGACCTGGGGGCCGGGCGGCTTGTTTGTGGGCTGCCCCAGCTTCCGTGCGAGCAAGTCTCGCCTGGATGGAGGCGGGGCAGCAGTCTCCCAGGTCCCAGCTGGGGCTGACGTCGTCCTGGTGCGTGCCCAAAATAGCTGGCTCCGCCCTCTTCTCCCGACAGCCCCTGCAGGCCCCCACCCCCGCCAGGGGACTGGCGGAGCGGGCCTTCTCCCGGTCTCTAGTAGTTTCCGCGCCGCTGACGCATGCCTGCGCGCACAGCTGGGCCGGGCGCGTCCTACGCAGCAGCCGCGAGCCGGGCTGCGGGTGCCAGACGGTTCCCGGCGGGGGGCAGGGGCGGGGCGCCGCAAGAGGCCGGGACTCCCGGCGGAGGAGGTGCAGCCGGGGGCCCGGGTCAGGCTGGGGGCCCTGGGTCGGACTGCTGGAGTTGGGGGGCCCCGATAGGGCTCCTGGGCCTGGGAGTCAAGATAGCTCTTGGCCCCGGCCTTCGGGGGCAGATAAGGCTGCGGGAGGGAGCCTAGTCACCGGCCGCAAGCAGAGCCTAGTGGGCTCCGCTTCCAACTGGGAGCGCCTCCCGCCACCCGGGGGGAGACTGCTGCAGCCACAGGGAGGGGCTCTTGGTTTTTTCCGCCTGACTCCTTCTCTCCTGCAGCCCCAAGGAGGCCCGCTTGACGATTGACCAGTTGCCATGGCATCCTACTACGAGATCCTAGACGTGCCGCGAAGTGCGTCTGCTGATGACATCAAGAAGGCGTAAGTGCCTCCGTGTGCAACAGAAAACCTCTCACCCTCCACCCGCCACCACCATGGGGCACTTCAGAGTGACACCTGTAGGTGTCTGAGGGAACCAGGTCCTTAGAAAGCCCTGGGGTGGGGGGCTTCCTCCGAGTGACACCTGCAGGGAGGAAAGAGACCCCTGGTAGAGTACAAGCAGAACGTCCAGAGAGTGAAGTAGTTAGTTCCGCTGGGAGCTGCACTGTGTTACGAGTTGTTCTCCAGTGGATCTTCCCCTCCTTCTTCTCCTCTCCCCTCCCCTCCCTTCCCCTCCCCCTTCCCCGTTCCCTCTTCCCTCTAGATTTGGCATTCTCAGGCTGCAGTGCAAAGATGCCGAGGCTCTGTGAGGAGGAGGGGCCGGTGTCCCTGTACTCTTCGAGGCCACATGTGCCCCAAGCTTTGCAGCCCCAGTCCAGCGAGCCCTAGGGAGGGGCTAGGGATAGGCCTTCTCACCTTGGCATTGTATCCGCTTGTACACGTGGTCCCAGCACTGGTGGCAGATGAGAGAGGGTGGAACTTGATGAAAACATCACACAGAGGCAGCCCTAGCAACTGGGGTGGACTGGGACACGGCGGTGAAAGGACAGTGATGGGCTAATGGGAAAACGGGTCGTTCTGTTCCTGGGTGGGAAGTGCCTGCATTTGTCCCCCAACCCGCTCCTCTGCACCCACTTTCTGCAGGTATCGGCGCAAGGCTCTCCAGTGGCACCCAGACAAAAACCCAGATAATAAAGAATTTGCCGAGAAGAAATTTAAGGAGGTGGCGGAGGCATACGAAGTGCTGTCTGACAGTAAGGGCCCGAATCAGGCAGGACCCAGCACATCACTCCCTACTTCATGCCCCAGCTCACATTTTCTTAAAGCAATGTCTCTGCCACCCTAGTTTCCTCTGTGCCTGACATTTAAGCTCCCCCTCCCACAGGGACAGCTCAGTATCTGCTCCCCAGAGTCTGGTAGGAGTGACTGGCATGAGACCTGCAAGGAGAAGGAAGCAGGGCAGGTAACTCATGTGAGCTGAGCCTCCTGCATGCCAGGCATTGGTGGGTGTCATCTCCATGAGTTCTCACAGCCGTCCTATGAGGCAGGTTCTATCACCCCCATATTACAGGCAAGGAAACTGAGGCTGAGAGAGGTGAAGTAACTTGCTCAAGGCCATGCAGAGCTGGAATATGAATCCAGGTCGGCCTTTTTATTGATTCATTGAAAATGTAATTCACTGAATGCTGACAGTGTGCGGCACTCTCTGGGTTCTGGGGAAACTGGAGGACAAGCAGGCACTGTCCTTGCCCAGAGGGGCAGGGAATACCAACACTCACCAGGCACACACACAGACAGTTACAACTTGTGAAGAGTATTCTAGAGGGAAGAAACAGGGCAGGTGGAGTGTTAGGGAATAACGTGCACCTGCTTTTGTTCTGGTGGTTGTAGAAGGCCTCTCTTAGGAGGTGACATTTAGGCTAAGCCCTGGTGAATAATAATGTAGTAATCATTAGCTAACATTTATTGAACACTTCCTATGTGTCAGGCACTGGTAGGCAGTTTACGTGGATGGTCTTATTTGATCTTTGCTACAACCCTGTGCGTTAAGTGCTGTGATGACAGCCATTTTCCAGATGAGAAGAGGTCGGCTGTGTGAAAGGCTGAGTTGCTGCCTAAACCTATGGCAGGGGTGCCATGGGTCCCCTTCTGTGCCTGCCTTCCCCTGCCAAGTGTCAGAGTGTCAGTCTCTGGACAATCCTTTGAGCGTCCTAGCCTGGAAGGGGAGGCCATCCCAGAGGGAGGGTGAAATCATCTGGTCTCTTTTTGCAGAGCACAAGCGGGAGATTTACGACCGCTATGGCCGGGAAGGGCTGACGGGGACAGGTAGGTGGAGTGACGAGGTCCAGGAATGGAGGTGGGGCAGGGAGGAGAGGGGCAGGGCAGATTCTTGCAGTGGAGGCTTTCTCAGACTCCTGGCCATGCCTTAGGTGAGGTCCCCAGCTCAGGGCAGGATGCATGCCCTAAGCTCTCTCCTTATCCTGCCTTTCCAGGAACTGGCCCATCTCGGGCAGAAGCTGGCAGTGGTGGGCCTGGCTTCACCTTCACCTTCCGAAGCCCCGAGGAGGTTTTCCGGGAATTCTTTGGGAGTGGAGACCCTTTTGCAGAGCTCTTTGGTGAGTGGACGCCGGAAGCCTCTGAATGGCTCAAATTCCCCTTCCAGGCCTGTCCTTCCACCATTTGGGAGGCCCTGAGGTAGAAGGCTGAGAGGGGATGGGAATGCCATGGACAGAAGATTTTGTGGAGCTGGGTCCAGTGAGAGCTGGGACAGAACCATACATGTGCCAGAACCTCCGTGATCCAACAGTGACACTTCACAGACTCACTTTATTAAATGACAACGACAATAATACGCTGTTAGACCTCTACAGTAAGAGCTGTGAAGGCAAGACTCAAAGCATCTTGTTAACAATATTATTATTATTACCTATAAAACAGATACTGGTATTTTTTAATGATTGATATGTGCCAAATATTTTACATTCCCTAATTCTCTAGTGAACCCTGAGAGGTGGGCAATTTTATCTCCATTTGCAGATGAGAAAACCAAGGCACAGCCAATAGCTCAGAGTCACATAGCACATGGCAGAGCTGGACTCCTAGCTGTGTCTGCCTGTCATCGCGTCATGATGATTTGCCTGTACTGAAAGAGCCATCTGTCCTCCATCCCTCTGCCCCCTCCTTCCTTCCTTTATTCTTTATTGTGGACAGAATTAACTAGTGAGCGTCTTTGAATTCAACATTAAAAAGGAATTTAATTATAAATAAGCCCAACTAAAAAGCGGAAAAGAAAAACCCTACCCAGTTGCTTAGCATTTATACTTCCAGACTTAACAGCAGGGCTCACACACTTTTGGGGGGAAATGTCATTACCAGAGGATTGCTAATCTGTTTACTTGTTGCAGATGACCTGGGCCCCTTCTCAGAGCTTCAGAACCGGGGTTCCCGACACTCAGGCCCTTTCTTTACCTTCTCTTCCTCCTTTCCTGGGCACTCTGGTAAGTTTTGCCCCTTCCCACTTTTGCAAGCTCCGATTCCTGGAACCCTTGGACTGAGCTTGTTGCTTTTCCAAGCCTGTCTCCTGTGTTGGGAGCCCTGCCTCCAGCAGCCCTGCGAGGAGGCCTGGCGCCTCGGTGACCACGATAGGCAGCGCAGTCTTCTTCTAACCACCTCTCCTCCTCCTCCCTTGTCCCGATGCCAGATTTCTCCTCCTCATCTTTCTCCTTCAGTCCCGGGGCTGGTGCTTTTCGCTCTGTTTCTACGTCCACCACCTTTGTCCAAGGACGCCGCATCACCACACGCAGGTAAGAGCTCCTTCTGGGGCCATAGAGGTGTAAGAGGTCTGCTGGGTAGCTGTATTCAAATAGAAAATTGGCTCCTTGAGGGCAGGGCCCAGTCTGCACTCTCTACTGCGGTGGCCAGAACTGTGACCAGCACCTGCAGGAGTCCATCACTGCTCGTTGCCTGAACTGTGCTATCTCTCACAGAATCATGGAGAACGGGCAGGAGCGGGTGGAAGTGGAGGAGGATGGGCAGCTGAAGTCAGTCACAATCAATGGTGAGGAGTGGCTCCACCACCCAGCCCCTGGCGGGAAGCCCCAGCCCCAACCTCAGCAGCCTCCTCCCCAAACTGCTGCTCTCTGAACTCGCTTGGGGCTTGGGAGGGAGTGGCAACAGGCCAGACTGGTAGGATCAGAGATGGCAATGCTGGGAAGGGGGCGGAGGAGTCTCACAAAGCCATCGCCGTCACTGTGAGTGGGGTGCCTTGCATTTGCAAAGCACTTTACTATTTTTAAAGCACTTCCAGATATACGATATCCTCTGTATTCTTCAAGCATCTGGGGGAGTACACAGGGCAGATGGTATCCACTCAGTTTTAGTTTGGGGAGCCTGAGCTGCAGCATAGTTAAATGACCCTAACTTCCAAGTAGCCCAGGCTCAAGACTCTTTTCTTCCAAGTAAGGGGAAGGGCCAGGAGTCAAACTCAGGACGCATGATTCCCGGAGCAGAACTGTCTCTGCAACACCTTGCTGTGCAGGACCGTCACCATAGCTCACCTTTCCTGCCTGCTGACTCCGAGCACTGTGCACCAAGCCCTTTACATGGGCTGACGTATTTAATCAGTGGAACAATTTGAGTATGAAGGCACTATCATTTCCATTTTCTTTTTCTTTTTTTCTTTTTTTTTGAGACAGCGTCTTGCTTTGGTGCCCAGCCCAGCACGATTATGGCTCACTACAGCCTCGACCTCCTCAGCTCAAGCAGTCCTCCCACTTCAGCCCCTCGTGTAGCTGGGACTACAGGCGTGTGTTACCATGCCCAGCTAATTTTTAAATATTTTGTAGAGTTGGGGTCTCACTATGTTGCCCAGGCTAGTCTCGAACTTTTGGGCTCAAGTGATCCTTCTACCTCAGCCTCCCAAAGTGTTGGGATTACAGGCATGAGCCACTGTGCCCGGCCATCATTCCCACTTTCTAGATGAGAAAAGGGAGGGGTAGGGATATTGAGTGACTTGCCCAAGGGTAGGAGCTCCTACCTGGTAGAGCTGAATACTTCCCTGTGCTCAAAATCACAACCCTAGGTGCCAAAATGCATGTGTGCCAATTCCAAATGAGAGACTCTTAAGTGGTCAAGGTCGTTACTGTGTGAGGCAACCTGGCAGTAATACCCCGGCTCAGGTTGGGGCCTCATGGTGGCTGTGACTCTTGCAGGTGTCCCAGATGACCTGGCACTGGGCTTGGAGCTTAGCCGTCGCGAGCAGCAGCCGTCAGTCACTTCCAGGTCTGGGGGCACTCAGGTCCAGCAGACCCCTGCCTCATGTCCCTTGGACAGCGACCTCTCTGAGGATGAGGACCTGCAGCTGGCCATGGCCTACAGCCTGTCAGAGATGGAGGCAGCTGGGAAGAAACCCGCAGGTGGGCGGGAGGCACAGCACCGACGGCAGGGGCGGCCCAAGGCCCAGCACCAAGATCCAGGCTTGGGAGGGACCCAGGAGGGTGCGAGGGGTGAAGCAACCAAACGCAGCCCATCCCCAGAGGAGAAGGCCTCTCGCTGCCTCATCCTCTGACCACCAGGCCCAACCTGACCTGATCCAGGTCTTGACTGGGGGTCTGGCTCACTGTGGGAAGAGCAGAGGGGAGTATCCTGAGTTGTAGGAACTGCTTTGCAACTCCATGCTCCCTCCACGAGTTTCCCTCCCAGGCCCCCCGCACCCCACTGTGGACTTGGGATTTGCTGTGCTCAGCCCAGGACTGATAGGTCCCTGGTGAAACCCAGGGTGGGGGGTGTCAGGACAGTGGAAGGGCCCGAGGAGCCAGGTTGCATTTATTGGATGGGGAGCTCCAAGGGGCATTAGTGGTTTGGGCTGGGCCTTTTGTGCCCAGGTCCTCTGCCACCTGTGTTGCTGATGGTGTCAAGGAAGGAGGACTTGGCCTAGGGTTGTCTGAGCCGGAGCCGGCAGCTCCACTGGGGAGCAGCGCAGGCGGAGTGGAGCCTCCTGCTCTCCTGGTCAAGCTGCAGACCCCCAACCCTGGTTTCTGTGCCATGTTGTGCTCTGACTGTCTCTGTTGCTTCTCTTCTGGTGTTGCTTCTCCTCCCTCCCATTCTCTCTGCAACTCCCTGCGGGCCGCATCGCTTGCTTTCACTGCCGTCTGGCTAGGACTCCCTTCTTCCTTCCTTCCCCGAGAAGGCCTCAATGTGGCGAGGAAGATGCTGGGGCCGGTAGGGCTGTGAGGTCTTCTGGGGAGGCTAGCTGGGTGGGGCGGGAGCCTCTCAGCTGTCCGGATTCAGAACTGGAGCCCACTCCTCCTCCCTTCTTCCCGTTGCCTCAGCCTGCCCTCACCCTCAGGACTAGGCAGAGGTGAGGCTGGCTCACTCTGAAGAGGTGGGATAGGACCAGGGGGAACCAGGAGGGAGGCCTAGGTGGGAACTGCACCCATACTGCTTCCCTACCATACATCAGGGCTCAGGGAGAGGCCATGCGGCCAGCCCAGGTCTGCATGCTGAGCCCCATCCTCCACAGCTTGCCGCTGATGCTCTCTCCTGTCACCCCGCCCCCGCTCTCTCCCCAGATGTGTTCTGAGCTGGATGCCGGGATCCAGAATCGCTGCACAGTTCCAACAGGACAGCGCCCTCCCCCATGTGCTGGGAGGGGACCCTCCATTTCTCCCCCTCACCCATGCTGAGTGTAGAGCTGGGGCCTGGGTAGTGGGTGGGGGCCGGGTGGGAGGCGGCAGTAGTCTTAGCCTGTGCACTCTCTTCCTTGGGTGTTTCGTGCTGGCTCCTGGGAACTACAAATCCCAGAGTGCGGTGCGCCCGGCCTCATTTCTGATAGATCCCGCTTGGGGGAGGTGGTGCGTGGTTACTGAGCTGTGCATCTTGGGACATGTAGTAGCCCAGGTCGGCTTGTCACTCGCTGTGAGATGGGGAGATTTTGTCTTTTGATTTATCCCTGGAGGGCTGGCAGGGTTGTAGATGAAGGAGGAATGATCTGAGCATTGGTTCCCCTGACACATCTTGCTAGCCCCAGGGTTAGAGTGGGCAGGGCAGAGCTGTGCAGCACCTGGGAGAGGTTCCTTTCCCATGGGCAGCCTGGGGTCCCAGGAACAAGCCAGGGCGAGTAGCATGTCCGCCTGAGCAGAGTGTGGCCCCAGAAAGCTGAGGAGTGTGGGTGGCAGAGAGCTTTGAGGGCAAGGCCACCCGCAGGGGCGTGTGTGTGGCGGGGCTTGGCATGTGATGGCAGCTCCAGGCATGCTGCTGCTTGTATGGCTTTCTTTGGCCTCTGACCCTGCTGCCCGTTCTTTCCAACATCACAGATGAGCCGCCTCTCCTCCTCCCTGCCTGGGGATCCCAGTGGCCAGGGAGGGGAGTGGTGGAGCTAGCCGCCGTTAACACTGAGCCTCAGAGACAAACCAAAACCAGCTGGGCTGAGCTCAGATCCAGGGGGAAATGCTGGAAGTCAATAAAACTGAGTTTTGAGAGCTCGGTGGCATGTTGTGTTCTTGTGTTCCTACTTTCCGGAGTGGCCCAGGAGGGCCTCTAAGGGACAGTGGGTGACACTTCAGGCCTCACACCTCCCTTTATGCCCCTACAGCTAGAGGTGCAGGCCTTGCCAGTTGAAGGCAGAAGTGCCCTCTTTGACCAGGCTGCCTTCCCCAAGTATGTTATGGAACACCAGGCAATGCTCCATTCTTTTCCTGTCACCTCTTGGGGGCCCACAACCAGCTTTCTCTAGCAGCTGATGCTGCCCTTATGAGGGGCCTCACCCCTTAGCACTTCACAGCACAGCTAGGACCATACTCAGTTAAGACTTAACTGAGGCCGGGTACGATGGCTCATGCTTATAATCTTAGGACTTTGGGAGGCTGAGGCGGGCAGATCACTTGAGGGCAGAAATTTGAGACCAGCCTGGCCAACATGGCAAAACCCCGTCTCTACTTAAAAAAATACCAAAAAAAAAAAAAAAAAAGCCAGATGTGGTGGTGCCTGCCTATATGCCTATAATCCCAGCTACTCGGCTGCTGAGGCAGGAGAATCGCTTGAACCTGGGAGGGAGAGGCTGCAGTGAGCCAAGATCAAGCCATTGCACTCCAGCCTGGGCAACAGAGTGAGACTGTCTCAAAAAAAAAAGAAAGGAAAAAAAGACTAAAAGCACAGAAAGCTGAGAACACACAGTGAAACCTTTAAACTGTACCCCCGCGAGGCCCACAGACTAAGCCCCTGGGCAGGTTTCATTGGCTCAGCCCAAGGTGTGAGCCAGTGGCACGTGGAGTGGCACGAGTCCAGCCTGCCCAGGGCCCACAGAAGAAAAAGCCAGGTACCCCTTCCCTTTCATCTCCAGCCACCGTGCTGGGACAAGCACCTTTCCGTTGTCAGGGAGGGCCGGGTGGCTCCCCAGGCCTCTCTTCCATTCTAGGACGGGCTCTTGCCTCAGCATCAATCACCAAAGGGCCTCTACTATATTTTTCTCAAAGCTAAGAAGCAGCCTACCCTGAAAGAGGAATTTCAAACTTCCATCCTGAGTCAGGTGGAAGTTTGCAAATGGCTGTTTCATCTACATCTGTCTAGCCCTTGAGATGGCTATCACTGGTGCTGAACCTCAGCAGAGTGTGGGTGAGACAGCGGGACGGCCTGTGGTCAGCTGGCGGGTCCCTTCACTCCGGCTCCAGGGCAGATGGTGTTTGCCCTGTTTTTTATTTAAGGAGACTGAGTCTCAGCATAGGTAAGTGGCCCTAACTCCCAAGTAACGCCAGGCCTAAGGCTCTTTTTGCCTTATTTCATGTCCACCACTTCTGTCCAAGGATACCTCATGACATGTAGGTGAGTATACCTTCTGGGGCCATACAGGGTGGAGGGTTCTGGGAGCTGCGGTGAGACAGTGTGTCCTTTATCCCCAGGGGAACGCCTGTCCTAGCATCTCACAGGCCCAGCCTGAACTCACTGTCAGAGTTTTGCTATAGTTTTGCCTAAGGTGTGGCAGGCACTTTGCTAATATCACCTTGTTCAGGCCTTACCTCAATCTGGCAGCAGAAAGGCACAAAGCAGCTGCCAAGAACTGAGTGGAGGCGGGGCGCGGTGGCTCCCGCCTGTAATCCCAGCACTTTGGGAGGCCATGGCGGGCAGATTTTCTGAAGCTCAGGAGTTCCAGACCAGCCTGGGCAACATGGTGAAACCCCGTCTCTCCTAAAAATACAAAAAATTAGCCGGGCATGGTGGTGCATGCCTGTAATCCCAGCTACTCGGGCAGCTGAGGCAGGGAAATCGCTGGCGCCCAGGAGGCAGAGGCTGCAGTGAGCCGAGATCGCACCACTGCACTCCAGCCTGGGTGACAGAGCAAGACTCTGTCTCCAAAAAAACCCCCAAAACAAAAAAAGAACTGAGAGGAGAGGTAGTAGAGAGGAGGTTAGTCAGCCAGGTGCAAACTCTTAACTCCACCTTACCATCTATCTATCTATCTATCTATCTATCTATCTATCTATCTATCTATCTATATTCTTTTTTTTTTTTTGAATCAGAGTCTTGCTCTGTCACCCACGCTGGAGTGCAGCGGCACGCTCTCAGCTCACTGCAAACTCCACCTCCCGGGTTCAAGCGATTCTCCTGCCTCAGCCTCCCAAGTAGCTGGGATTACAGGTGCCCACCACCACACATGGCCTTTTTTTTTTTTTTGTATTTTTAATAGAGACAGCGTTTTGCCATGTTGGCCAGGCTGGTCTCGAACTCCTGATCTTAAGTGATATGCCTGCCTCGGCCACTCAAAGTGCTGGGATTACAGGCGCGAGCCACCATGCCCGGCTAATTTTGTATTTTTAGTAGAGATGGGGTTTCTCCATGTTGGCCAGGCTGGTCTCCAACTCCTGACATCAGGTGATCTGCCTGCCTCAGCCTCCCAAAGTGGTGGGATTACAGGTGTGTGACATTGCGCCCAGCCACCTTACAATCTTACAAGTTGTGTTATGTGTTACCACAAGCAAATTCTGTGCCTCAGTCTTTCCATCTGTAAAATGAGACTCATCATGTAAAGCACCTTGGAGACTGCTGGCCACGTAGGAAGCCTCTTTCTAACCTAGCGTTCCCGCCTAGGAGGGCCTTACTGGCAGCTGGTGTTCTCCCGCTGTGCTCTCTGCACCTTCTGAGAGATCAGCAGGGACCGGCTCCGGGGTTAGGCTGGGTTTGGAGTCCAGATGCCCAGCGGACAGAAATGTGTAGGAGTCTGGGTTGCAGCTGCACAGACAACACACTAACTTTATTCACACTGGTACAAAAGTAGATTTTTCTAGAAATGTTCTCTTGCGCCAGAAGGAGAGAGGTTGAGCAGCACATGGTGGGAGGGTGGTGGGAGGAGGCTGGGCATGAGGCCAGGGAGGGCGGAGCGCCCAAGTGTGAGTCAAGGAGGCAGGCCTGGGGCTGAGAAGCAAGGGGAGCCAGGTGTGGCGACCCTCCACCCTGTTCTTCCACATTGGAGCATAGAGGGGCACACATAGATGTTGGGGGAGCTCTCGGAAACACAGGAGAGCCACAGGAGAGCCAGGCCAGGGAATGTAGGCAGGAGAAGGCTCTGGGTAGAATTGCTGCCCACGTCCTTTCTTCTCCTGGCTGCAGCACCCCCGTGGGATGCCCCAGGCTCTGGGATGCCCCGGGCTCTGGCATGCGTGAGGCTGGGCAGGCGTGCCCCTTCTGGCTTCCCCTTCCTGACTCTTCTAGAAGGGCTGAGCATGCCCAAGAGGTGGCCGGTGGGGCAGTGAGGAGTGGGTACACAGAGATGCGTACACAGGCAAAGAGGGACAGAGGCTGGGCTGCCTGCCAAGGGGCCCCAGGGTCTCACTGGGGCAGGGCCTTGAGGATGGCATTCACCTCCTCCGCCACGGCTGTCAGGGCAAATTCAAACTGGTCCTGGGGAAGGGCAGTGGCAGGATGGTCACGGAGAGGCCTGACCTCTGCTCTGCCCTCAAAGTGGGGAGTTTTTGGTGGGGGTGTGGGGCCCTGGGCAGGTCCCCTGGGAGGAGGGGAGTCCTCCTGGAGGAGGGACAGAGGCAGGTGGGATAGGTTGGCAGCTGCCGCTTTCCCTGGGGTGGCCAGGAAGTGGGTGCTAGGGAAGGGTGGCAGCTGGGGTTGGGGCAGGAAGGCAAGGTCACCTTAGAGCGGACAAGGCCAGGCCGCTGGTCACGGACATGCTCCAGGGTGGCAGCGATGTCAATCTCCTTCACTCCTGGAGATGGGGGTGGGGATGGGACTGCTCAGGGGGTGTCCAGAGGAGGACAGGACCCAGAAAACCTGGGGCCTCCTGGAGGCGAAGAGCTTTGGAGGGCTGGGCAGAGCCTAGAGGTTGACAACCTGCTCCTTCTGAGCTCCCAACCCTGTGTGCTGGGGAGCCTCTAAAAAGGGCCTGGGGGCTGCGGGCGCCATGGGGAAGCTCCCTACCTTTTGCCATGCGGTTCAGGACCATGTCGATGAGGATGTAGGTGCCGGTCCTCCCTGCACCATCACTGAAACAGGAGTTAGTGACAGGTTTAGCTTGCAATGCAGCAGAAAGGAGGAGGGATGGAGGAGGCCTGAAGGCCTGGGGGAGGGGAGGACACTGGGTGACCCCTTTGGGTTGGTTTGGAGAAGGAGTGAGTGAGCTGAGGATGAAGGAAAGCTCATAGCACCTGCACGCTGGGACTTGGGCCTTGAGAGGGGAGTCTGTGACTTGTGGGTGTCACTTGGGCAATAGGACAACCAAAGAGGAGAGCCATGGCTCAGCCCTGAAGCGTAGGCAACAGGAGGGAACTGGATGGGCCTCTCTAGCCTTCAGCAAACTTTTTGTGTATGGGGGCCAATGGTCAATATTTTTCAACTTTGTGGGCCACATACAGTTTGTGTCACATACTTTTCTTCTTTTTTCTTCACCCATTTAAAAATGTGAATGCCATTCTTAGGTCTTGGCCACTAAAAACAGGTGGTGTGCTGGATTTGGCCCATGCCTGGTTTGCTAGCACCAAGGGGACAGGCAGGCAATGTGCACAGGAGACGCACACAGGGAGCTGGACCAGAGAGAGGGACCTCCTCTCCACCCACCTGCAGTGCACGATGATGGGGCAGGAGCGACCCCGGTAGCACTTGTTCACCTTCCTGCAACAAGAAATGGGTGTGAGGGCCAGTGGGCACCAGCAGAGAGGGAAAGGGAAGCCGAAACACATGCCATGGGCCTCTCTTTCTTCCTTTTCTCCCCACCTGCCGGGGGCAGAGGGGGAAGATGGTCGGAGAAAGGAGCCAGGGCTGGAGGCAAAGAACCAGAGCTGGTGTGGGTGGCACTGGGCTCGCCTTACAAGCTAAGTGCCCAAGCTATGTGCCTGGAACAACTGATTTAACCTCTTTGAGCCTCAGTTTTCTTACCTGTAAAATGGAGGATAGGAAGAATAACCTCCTTAGGGTTCTTACAATGATCACATGAGATAACCCATGTAAAGAGCTAAGTGCCAGGTCTGGCACACAATAGGTGCTCAATACATAGTAGCAACTATTAATGATAATACATCATCATATTAAGAGCCGCCTCTGCGCAAGTCCAAGGGAATAGGCTTTCTGGTGACTTCAAGGGTGTCCGTCTTGCTACATCGTTGCTCTGCCCCTCTGCCATCCTCTATGACCACCCAGGCTGTTCTCCTCCGGACTCAGGCTCCAGTGGTCCTTAACAGTTGTGACATCAGGCTGCCCTGGGCATAGCATTCCCCGGGCCAAGGGAAGACAACCCCAACCCCTCAACTCGGGACATTGTGCTACTGTCTATCTCCCTGGAGCAGTCTCACTTCAGCACAGGCATTCTGTGGCCACATTACATTCAGGCTTGGGGTCCACTTGGACCTCAGACTTTTCTCTGCTGCTCCTGACCACGTCTCAGTGAGGAGTAGGGGGCTTCTCCATCTCTCAGTGAACCCATCTAACCTGCCCTTGTCCTTTATGACCTTTCTGCTTTGGGAGTCACCTGCATACTCCTGATATCCCTGCAAGCCAGAACTAGGGAAGATCTTCTTAGGGGTTCTCAGATTGAAGTTTGGAACTTCGCAGTCCTTCAGCTATGGGACCAGGTGACTTAGAATGGCTTTATAGGAGTCCACATGGTTTTCTAGCTCGTTGGCTGTTATGTCAGAGGGCTGGGGTAGAAAAGTAGTCACAATAGTTGTTTTTGTTCATTTAATAATGATAATAGGCAGCATCTAGAGTTAATTGAGCCCTTGCTATGTATCAGGCACTTATGCTAGATTTTACACACTTCATCAAATCTTGCAACAACCCTCTAAAGCAGGGGTCCCCAATCCCTGGTCCATGGACCGGTGTCAGTCTGTGGCCTGCTGGGAACCGAGCCGCATAGCAGGAGGCGAGTGGTGGGCAAGTGAGTATTACCGCCTGAGCTCCGCCTCCTATTAGATCAGCCATTGCAGTAGATTGTCATAGGAGTAGGAACCCCATGGTGAACGGCACATGTGAGGGATCTAGGTTGCCAGCTCCTTATGAAAATCTAATGCCTGATGATCTGAGGGGGAACAGTTTCATCCCCAAACCACCCCCCTCTCCCAGTCATGGAAAAATTGTCTTCCACAAAACTGGTCCCTGGTGCCAAAAAGGTGGGGGACCTCTGCTCTAAAGCATGTGTCATCATCCTCATCTCACAGGTAGGGGCACGGAGGAAGGCCAAGGAGCTTGCTCAGGGTCACTTTCTTAGGGTCTCTTTTATTAATTTGTTTTCCTTCTCAGGGGGCTTGACTGAACTGCATTTATTTTTTGTTTTGTTTTTTTTTTTTTTTGAGAGGGAGTCTGGCTCTGTTGCCCAAGTGGGAGTGTGGTGGCATGGTCTCGGTTCACTGCAACCTCTGCCTGCCAGGTTTAAGAGATTCTCCTGCCTCAGCCTCCTGAGTAGCTGGGAATACAGGTGCTTGCCACCATGCCTGGCTAATTTTTGTATTTTTAGCAGAACGGGGTTTCACCATGTTGGCCAGTCTGGTCTTGAACTCCTGACCTCAAGTCCACCCACCTCGGCCTCCCAAAGTGCTGGGATTACAGGCGTGAACCACTGCGCCTGGCCCCGAACTACATTTATTAAGCAACAATTTATTTGTTCTGGATGTCTAATGCCAACTGAGTTTACATAATTCCAGCCTAAAGCAATCTTTTAGCTTATCCGTGCAGCTTTAAAACAGATCCATGCACTAGTTCTATCACGATTTTTTAAATGTGGAAAAAAGGAAATAGCTCTGATACCCTGGCACTGCTTTCAAGATGCCTGTGTCTCAGGCCTCAGGGACCCCAGTTAGAAACTGCTGTCCAGAGGTTCAGAAACTATACCCACGTCCCCACCCCCAGCTCTGCTCCTCTGTCCAGTACCTAGAGACATTAGACCAGCTTGGCAAGGGACAGAGAACCAGGAGAAGGGTGCAGTGCGGGTGGGCCCCTGCCCTTGGTGGCAGGCTTCCCAAGTACATGTCTGGGGCTGGGAAAGGCAGGGGACGCTGGAGGGCTGACCTGTCTTGGTGTCAGTGTTGGAAAAGGGTAAGCCCCTCAGGTAGCCCCTGTCTAGTCCCCACCTGCTCCACTGAGCCCCCCAGAATCCAGAGATCCTCCCACACTCCTTTTGACAATCTTTGCCTCTTCCCTGTCCCCCTTGCTCCCAGCTCGGGGTGGTCCCCGGGCCACATGTCCTGTCTGTCCATGCAGCAGCCACACCTGCCAATGATCACTTTTGTGACTATGCAACTGGAGTGAGAATACTAGCTGCAGATCACAAAAATGACACTGGCAGCTGTGAGGGAGAGAGAGAAAGAGGGAAGAAGGGAGAGGGAAGGACAGAGAGAGGAAAGACACGCAGGGGGAGGGAGAGGGAGAGACGGACAGAGTGGCAGAGAGAAACTGGCAGACAGGGGAGGGAGGTGGAGAAAAACAGGGGAGGGGGCAGAGAGGGAGAAATGGAGAGAGAAGGAAAGGGTGAGGCAGAGACAGAGTGAGACAGAGATGGGGAGAGAGAAGAGGAAGAAAGAGGAAAGTAAAAAGAATGAAAGCCACATAAATAAAAAAAAGAGAGGCGGAGAGACGGAGAGGGATGAACGAGGGATGAAGAGGAGGGATGGTGGGAGACGGGCAGGCAGGAGTGAGAGACGGAGGGGGCAGCGAGGCAGCGCAGTGCAGGGCCTGGAGACAGCGGGGCAGGAGGGACCAGGAAGGAGACAGGAAGCAGGGACCCCGGAGAGGGAGGGGAACCAGAAAGCGAAAGGCCCTCTGGAGGAAGCAGGTGGAGGAGAAGGAGCCAGTCCCGGGAGCGTGAGAGAGAGGGAGCGGAGCAGCAGCGGCCGGCGCGGAGCTGGCCCACGCGGGTGGTAGAGCCGCGGGGACGGGCACAGCCGGAGCCTCAGGCCTGGTTTTAGGGGTGGGAACGTGGGGTCTGGAGGGGGCGGCCAGAAGTCAGAGGCCGAGGCTCCAGGCCCGACCCGGGGCTCCAGGCCGAGCTGGCGGGCGGACCTCGGCTCCGCCCCCGCCCAGGCGGCCCCTCCAGGCGGGGGCGCCCGCGCTCACCTGCGGAAGTCCAGCAGGGGCCGCGTGGAGGCAGGTGTGCCCTCTGCCGGCCAGCTGAGGAAGTGGAACTGCGTGAGCGTGCGCGTCTCCAGGGTCTGCACGTTCTTCAGGTAGAAGCTCCGCACCAGAAAGTCCTCGCACCAGATGTGCTCCGACACCAGGTTCACCTGCCCGGCAGGGGCCCAGACCTGAGCGCCGCGGGCTGCCCCAGTCCCAGCGTTTGCGCGCGCGCTCCTCGAGACCTTCTCGGTCTCTCCAACCACCCCCCGGCCTCCCAGGACGGTTCAAATGATAAGTTCCAGCGGTCCCAGGAACCCTGGCTACCTGTCACTTATCTACTGCTCAGGACCATTGGTAGCTTTTCCACCCAGACACAACTATTGTTGTGAGCCTCTCGAGGTCGGAGTTTCTCCTCCCTCTCCCTCGCAGGGTCTACCGGAGTGTCGGTGCTACACGTGCCATAAACTTGTATGAAATTCTGTAATACTCTTATTGGATTTTTTTCATTAACTACCAGCAGGACCAATGAAAGGCTTTTTAAAAAACCGTCATGTGCTTATTTGGTGGGGAAAAAATTACTATTCAGGCTCATCTGGTGATGAGAAGCTTCTGTTATGTTCTTAAGGTCTTTTGTCTTAGTGGGGGCTCACATTCTCCCATTTGTCTGAAATCTTTCTCTTTCCCCTGCTTGGCCTCTGCCCAGTTCCCCCTCTTTCTCCACCCCTCCACCTAGTCTCTCTTCGAATGAAAAAGTTTGTTTCTCTTTTACATTAGTAACATATACAACGGGTATTTCTTTCTTTGCTTTGGCCACCAGGAAACTCAGAGCTAAATTAGGCACAATTAACGTACGTCTTAATCTCAGTATTTGGGTATACTTATCTTCCCTGTCTAATATATACTTAGCTATTAGCTTCTTACCTCGGTTTTGGTGGTTTTATAGTTTTATTTCTGTGCCTTTATCATAAGTCTCTATGAATGTTTTTTGACTCTAGACAGGATACACACACACACACACAATGTACATATGTGAATATATGTATATGCATATATGTGTTTATATATATTCATATATGTATGAATCATGAGCAGGGCCAATAAAAGGCTTTTTAAAAAGACTGTTGAGTGCTCATTTGGTGAAGAAAAAGTTACGAAAAGGCCATCATCTACTCTCCCCACATCCATTGTCCCCTTGCTGTGGGGCCCTGCTGACCTCATATACATGATAGAGGGAGGCACCCTCATCTGGCCAGTAGCGGTCACACTGCTTGACACCATCCTCCACCAGCGGGGTCAGCATGACGATGACGGTGCAGCCGCTCTCCCACACCATCTAGGGACAGAGACCCAGGTGAGCTCCACTCTAACCTCCCTGGGACCTGGCTGGCCACAAGGACCCCAGAGAAGCCCTCCCTTTAAGACCCCACCTGCCAGAAGTCTGCGATGGTATGGGACAGTGGGCCCTGCGTGGCTATGTAGGCTGGCATCCGAGGGTCATGCTCAATCTGGAGGCAGAGAAGATACACCATGAGCCAGTGTGGGAAATGCCACTATGGACAGGCGTGGTCAAAGCAAGTGGGTCAGGGTCTAAGAAGGCTGGCAATTCCCCCTTTCCTTGCTAGGATATCAGGCCCCACCACTCCAGGGGGTTGGTGGGGTGGGAGGTGACCATGGGGAAATGGAGTGCCTAGGGCCAGGATAATGATGGGGCAGAAGTGGGGGCTGGAGTCAGGGCCACTCACAATGGGGCTGGCGTTGATGTAATCGCTCCGAGAAGGGCTGCTCTCCACTTTCAGTTTTATGCGGGCATGGTCATCTGTACACCCCACCACAGATGGCCCTCTGGTCATTGGCGTCGTGGGACCTCTGCCACTCAGCCTCAGCCAGAAGCCCAACCCCTCACCCCAAACCCTCCAGACCTCACAGCAGAGAGAGGGCTGGGCCAGGTTGACCAGTAGGGTTCACTCACAGGGCAGGAAGTCAGGATGCCGGTTCTTTTTGATGTTGCCCTCCCCCTGCGCGGTGGCACAGGTGTTTGGCTCTGCTTGGTAGGCACAGAGGGCCTGCCACTCCTTGGCCAGGCGGTCCCGGTTCCTCAGGTGATCCTCCATGTATGCCTGTGGGGGCACCACGGTCTGGCTCTGGCCCACACAGCCAGCCTGGCCTCTCTCTCCATCCCATTCCTTCACCCACTCTGAGCTCAGGCCCTGTCCTGACCAGAATCATGTGTCCCGTGGAGATGTCCATGTTGGCTTGGGCAGGCTCCTCGCACCAGGACGGAGTGCTACTGTGGGAGCTGGGGCTGGCCTGGGCTGCGTCGCTGAACTGGGAGGACACACTGCTCACCCGCGAAGGCTCCGGCGGACCCTCCGCCCGGTTGAACAAGGACTTTGCGGCCATGTGCTGGCGGCACAGGTCCTGTGGAGGAAGAATCAGGTGAGGTCCAAGAGTCCCCTGAAACTTTTCAGCAGGGCCCTGGGTTCGGCTCTGGGCTCCTAGGCTTGTCCTTGACTGATTTTCAGTGAAACTCAGCTCCTCTGGGGGCGGGTCTTCTGCCTGGCCCTGATCCTTTTCAGGGTTGTTCTGCTTGGGTGGTGCTTATGTTAACCTCAGACGTGACAGAGTGGAATCCCAGAACCCCAGAAGCACAGCACCAAGAAGAACCTCAGGCACCGTATGCTCCCAATTCCCATGTGTTCATAAAGGCCCATGCCATACTCCCTCCCACCAGGGCTTCTCCAGCCCCCACCGGACCTTCCCTGGGATGAGGGCTCACTCCCCACTCAGTTCCTACCCTTACTCCATGCAAGACCCAGACTCCCAAGCCCCTTGCATTTCTTCTGCTCTACCAGCTTCTGGGACTGCACACCTGGTACTCAAAGGTAGTGTCACCATGGGCCCCCTCAGGCCCCAGGGCTGCCAGGCGCTCCTTGTCCCGCTGCCGCGCATGCTGCCGCACACACAGAGCCACAGCCAAAGCCACCAGCAGCCCAGCCACACCTGCCAGGGCCACCAGAGTGAGCAGCACTGAGCGCATGGGAGAGGTGCTGTGCGCGATTCGGGGAAGGACTGCAGCTGCCTCCTCCCTCTGTGGGAACAAGGCTAGAATCAAGGGAGGCAGTGGCACGGGGAGATTTCAGAGCTGCTCCTCACCCTGCTCCCCTGTCACAGCCCCTGTTAGGACATCTCCTGGGGCAAAGCTGGGAGAGCAGGAGTATGGTGGTACAGCCAGATGGGCTCTCAATCCCCATCGGATCAACTCAACTACAGTGCAGTGCCAGAGGCCCCCACCAGGAGTGTTTGCATTTAAAAACGGACAGAGAACCCTAGGAATTGAATTGTAGAATGTGAGGCATCCATGTTGGACGCAGAGGACAAAGATATTTTGAGTATAGGCCAGGCATGGTGGCTCCCGCCTGTAATCTCAGCATTTTTTGGGGGGGTCAAGGTGGGCAGATCACCTGAGGTCGGGAGTTCGAGACTAGCCTGGCCAACATGGTGAAACCCCATCTCTACTAAAAATACAGGAAAAAATTTAGCTGGGCTTGGTGGCGGGTGCCTGTAATCCCAGCTACTTGGAAGGCTGAGGCAGGAGAATCTCTTGAACCTAGGAGGCGGAGGTTGCAGTGAGCCGAGATACAGCCATTGCACTCCAACCTGGACGACAAGAGTGAAACTCTGTCTCAGACAAACAAACAAAACATATTTTGAATATAATGTCATTTCTGTGCAAGGTGTTCCCTTGGAATTTGGAGACTTTGCTCCAGCAGGCTAAGGGCGGCTCAACTAGTTCTCAGGTCTTTTTACTGCACACGGCTGGTCCTGCAGGGAAAGGACACCTGCGCCATCTGCTGGTATGAAAGAGAACGGCAGGGGGAGGGGCTGCTTGAGCGAAGGCCGCGCCCACCCAGCCGGGCCTACGGACACCTGAGGTTTCAGCTCCAGTTCTCCCCTCTGGCTTGCCTCCAGCTCTTGTGGACAATATCAGCCCTCGGGGGCCTTTGACTGATTCTCCAGTTAGCGCATACCTGTCCCACTCCTGTCTGCAAGATTTGGAGCCCTGTCTGTGCTTCCAGTTCAGACTTCACCAGCCCTGCAGGGAGGACAAAGGTCAGGCTCGCTCCAGTCCCATGTGGTCTCCATCCTCTGTCTTGCTCTGCCAAGCGGCAGGCAGGGCCCATGTGGGGTGGGAACATTTCAAGGGGGCATCAGTCACAGGCCTGGATATATCCACTTAGGAATGGGGCTGGGGCCAAGCCTGGGATTGAGGTCGCAGAGATATTTACCTGCTTGTTGGGTCACATCAGCCAAAGACAGGTTCTGCTCATTGTGCCGGATGCGGAAGGTGAGGGCTGGTCCCACCACACTGCCAGATAGGAGCTATGTTACTGCCTTCTCCACCCCAGACCGAAGCCCTCTCCCCATTAGAGCATGGGGCTGGAGCAGATCCGGCATGCCGTACAGGGGCGTCTGAGGCAAGGAAGATGCTGGATGGGGCCAGCAACAGGCTGGGTGTAGCTGGACCTTCAACACAACTGGGAGCATCCCTGAGCTCAGAGCTTGTCTGCCCTTCTTCCCCAAGCCCCTCCAGCCACCTCCTTGCTCAAGCTGCTTTCTAGATCTCGGCCACTGCCCCAGCAAGGTGCCAGCCCCACCTGATGTTGATGAAGCTGCCCGAGGACATGTGCACATGCTCAGCCAGGATCTCCAGCAGCTTCACTCCTGCAGCCAGGCTCAGGGGCCTGGAGATGGGAGAAGGCAGAAGAAGGAAAGTGGGGCAACCCTCTCAGTCATTTTCTTAAAGCAGGCCACTCCAGGGGTGCAGAGCAGCCCGCCAGTTCCCTGTCCCTGCACATCTGCACGTTTTGCTCTCTGCTTCTGGCCAGGCAGGCCAGCCCAACTCCCAGCAGACGGGAAGGCTTCCCAGGATGCAGCCCTTACTTCTGGTCAGTGACGATGTAGCCATATTCCTCCGCTGCTGGTCGGGCTGAGGGCTGTCCTGCCACTGTGGGCTGGCTTTGGCCCAGTGGGCTTTTCTTCTCTAGCAGGACAGATGTGGCAGCGGGTCTGGCAGCTTCCGGAGGCTCAGAGGAGACAGGGCTTGGTACCTGCTGAACTTCACTGAAGGTGGGGCTGGCAGTGGGGTGTCCAGGCATGGGGGGTGTACGGGCTGGAGGCTCTGCTGTGTCTCTGCCCTCCACTGGCCCCTCCATTGTCTGTTTAGAAGAGGGTGGAGGTGTGGCCTCTGGACAGTGCTAGGGGAAGGGGTCTCCTGGACTCGGAGCTCTCCACAGTGGAGCTCAGGACCTGCTTTTCGCTTTCTACCCCCAGGGACCACTGCGGTGCTGGGTACAGAGAGGACACCAGAGCATCTGAGACAAGTAAGTGGATGCATGAATGGATAAAGGATTGAATGATTGAAAATGGTCTGTGCTAATCCACAGAGTGGGCCTGGAGACAGAAAACCCCTGCAGCAAGAGAAGCTGGGGTGAGGGCAAAAGACAAACAGTCAGGCAGTGGTTTCTAGACTTTTGTTTAGCCACAAAGTCTTAGAAATCCAACACATGAAACAGAAAGAAGCAGAGCTCCTCCAGCTACAGAAGCTCAGGAAGGGCTCCCTGCTCGAAACTTCCCTCCTCCCCTAGTATGATCTGAAACGATGGCAGTGAAAAGAGGAATGAATTAAGAATTTGGTTTTCTAGCCCCAGTTCTGCCATCAACTTGTTGGGAGACCTTAGGCAATAACTTGTGGTCTCTGGGCCTTGGTTTCCCCCCAAAATGAGGGGTGGGAGGATACAGATTCTGGGTCCTGAATTTGAGATTTAGGTTTGGTGAGGGGGCGTGCTGCCATGGAGTGATTATCAGTCAAGGAGGTGCTGGGGACTTACTTTCTTGATATCAGCTCCAACATTTACAGCCCCTCCTGCAAGACAGGAAAAACAAGAGTCTGGAAAAATGGCCGTGGCCAAGGTCTACACAACACAAGTGGGAGAAAGGGCCAGAGACCCTGAACTTGGCACATTTGCTGTGGTCTTCATCTCAGTCAGTGACCATGACCCTGTTACTGTCTCATCCTAAGCCTGGCCTCATTCCTCTTTGCTTCCTCCTCCCAATTTATTGTTTTATTAACTCCTCCCTCTGCCTCTGCCATTGGCCATCTCTCTCAAAGCTACTCTTTGTTCAATTATTTCTCTACACATCAATTACTGGCTTCTCCTTAGCACTGGCTATGCCTGTTTTTAAGCCTTCATTGTCACCAACTCATCCTTCCCGATGCCTCCTTTTTCCTGCTCACACTCTCTGTTGGCTGCTTTTTCCATTACTTCCACCCTCTAGTCTTTCCTGATCTAACTCCTAAGCTCACCACCCTACCCCCTTGCTCCCTGCCTTGCTGGCAATGACCCTGTGTCTCAAAGGAACTCTCTCCCCTAAAGCCTGACTTTTCCCCTCCAGGCTACTCCAAGTGGTCTTGAGGCAGGGCAAGCGGCCTCCATGGAGCTGGGAGATGGTGGTCCCTCCCTCTGCCTGGACACTTACCCAGATTTCTTCCTGCACCCTTGGGCAATAGCTGCAGCAGGGTCAGGAGTGTGGAGAGCTGCTCAGGGGTCAGCTGACGCAGCTCTACCCCATAGCCCGCCAGCACAGCAGCCAGCCTCTGCAGAGCCACATCTGCTGGAAGTCAGACACAGAGCTCAGGGCTGATTGCGCGATGAACTTGTGGGATGCTGATGAGTGAGTGAGGATGGGAGGGGACTAGCATATTAAGAGACTCTTCCCAAACACCAGGACACCAAGGGGTACCCTCCCTTTCCCAGCCCTTGTCCACACTTTGCGGGAAAGGTCTTTCTGGGACCCAGATCAAACTTCAGGACATTTTGACTCTCCACTGCAAAGAGTCACGTCAATTCCACTCTCCACAGTGTCCCCACCACTTTCCTAGTGCCTGGCATAGAACAGCTTGTCAGTAGACGTTCCTTAAGTGTATGAATGAATTTAAGGACAAGTTAACAAATGCATGGATTGTCAAGGAAGGGCCCAACCATGGTTCCCCCAAAGCAGCCCTCACAGGGAGGTGGATGCTGAGGACCTTGTTACCTGGTTGCACTGCGGGGGAAGCAGGCTTCTCTCCATGACCCCCTAGTCCTTCCTCCTCATAGCCTTCTGGGGAGTCCTCTGCCTGGCTGCTGCCCCCTTGTTCTGGCAGCCTTGGCACCCTGGCCCTGCTGGGTGCTGGTAACTCCTGGGCCAGATAGAGGAGCCCAGAGTCCTGAAAAAGCTGGGAAGGTGAAGGCCCTGGAAGGTCCCCATAGGAGTGGCCAGGGTGGTCCCCAAATATGCCCTTGGAGGCAGTTCTGCTGAAGAGGGCAGGGGCTTCAGCCTTGGGCAGGGGCCCGACACTGACCATCCCTGGGGAGCCCTCTGAGACACGGGAGCCATCACGGGAGCCAAACTGTGAAAAACCAGAAATCTGGGTAAGAGCAGAAATCCGGGCTGAGAGACTGTGGTCAGGGTGGGACCAGAGTCAAGGGCTTACCTGGTGGAACAGGTAGGGCTGCAGCAAGGCAGGTTCGTAACTCAGGGCAGGGTGGGGAGGCTGTGGGGGCAGCAGCAGGTGTTCCAAGAGAGGGGGGAGCAGCTCAGCCTGCAGAGGGGACAGAGAGGAGCTGGCCCCAGCTCCACCTCTGCCCACTGGTGGTTGTGGAAGTCGATGCTGGGAAGCAGGGGCAGAGCCAGTGGGGATGTCCTGTAAAAGCAGCTCCCCAGCAGGACCAGGTCTCCTGGGTGCCAAGCCAGACCTGTAGAGGAAAGCAAAGTGTATGTGTTGGAGCCGGGGGAAGGGCATAGAGAGCCTGCAAGGCAGAACTAGTCGGGTCCAGGCAGGCTCAGCAGTTAAGAGCAGGCCTGACCTCTTTAGAAACTGGGTGACCTCAGGGGAAGAGAGATGGGCTGGGTGGGCATGGGGAGGGACCAGAGGGCCAAGCTGAGGGCAGAGGTATCTGCCTTCCTGGTGAGCATGGCTGGGTCTCTGAAACAGCTGCAAAGGCTGGGTAATCATGAGGCCGGGGATGAGAAGGGGCAAACAGGAGCAGGGGAAGGCAGCCAGGAATTTCTCTAGATGAACTGTGGCTGCAGCTGTCCCCGTTGCCCCGTGTGCCATGTCCCCACACCTGGCTCTCCAAGTGTATGTCCAAATATTCGGGACTGCTCCTCCACCCCCCATCACTATGCCGTCTTCATCCTGGTATTCACCGTCTGAGCTCCGTAAACCTCATTTACTTTCTCTGCTTTGCAGAGTCTGGATGATGTCTTTAGAGGCCCTAACCACAAAAAGATGATGACAGCTCCTGTCATATAGAAATTCACGTAATAATGAAATGGAATATTGAATAACTTCAGTCCAACAAAATTCTAATTTCTCCCATGATGACTACGTTGATGCTTCTTTTAAAGTATCCAATGTAAAAGTTTTTCAAAACATTTAAAAAATGCCCCTGTTTTTCTGGATCCCTAGAGATGAGCTCAGCTCCTGTTGACCATGTGAGCATGTCAGAGAGTGACCGTTCCTGCACCTCTTTACCTGTGTCCCAGCATGCTGGCCTTGGTGCCCACTTCCTTCCCCTCCCCCGCATCCATTAGGACAACCACAGACTCACCAGCCTCACCATTGCTAGAGCTGTCGAGAAAGGCTGCCTACCTGTCCCTTGGACGGGGCTCTGGTGGGCGAAGCCTGGGAATGCGCTCCATCTCCTGAGAGATCACATACTGGGTGAGGTCATCATGCCAGGACAATCCTGTCAGGAAAAAGTATAGCGTAAGTTGGTTCAGGAGTCTAGGGATCCAGTAATGGGGACCACTGGGGATCAGAACTGTACCCTCTGCCCTGCAGCTCAGGGGGTTTGTCAGAGTAGAGGGACAAACTCAGTGGGTGATCTGAGCTGTCCTCTTCCCACCCTCAGGTACAGCTATTGGAGCCAGACCGCCTGGGTTTGAATCCTGCCTTTGCTACTGATGTAACCTTGGGCAAGTTGCTGAACCTCTCCAAGCCTCAATTCCCTCATCTATAAAACGGGGATTTACACCTCCTAGGATTGTTATTATCATTAAAATAACACATATAAATATCAAACAGTTAGAATAGTGCCTGTCATGTAGTGAACTTTTAACAAATGCTATTACCATAATTATTATTACTATTGTTGTTATTCTTTGTGTTGACCCTGAACCTCAACTTTCTCTGTAAAGTGGAAATGATACATATTTCAGGAAGCTGTTGTGAGATCAAGGGTGATCAGGGAAATCAAAGTGCTTAGAAAACTCTAAAGCACAATCCACATATTTTAAACACGTATAATCATCTTCAGTGTTGTCATTATCATCACCATCATTGTTATCATCATCATCTTATTCATAGACAGCTCTCCTGTTTGACTCTTTCCCCAAAAATCTCTGCTGTCAGGAGTTATTCTGAAGGAATAATTTCCCACTTTTCACCCTCATTTTTTCTTCTCTGGTTCTGGATTTAAAATCTGTGCTGCTCTTAACTCGTATTCTGGTATCTACCAACATCCACACCTGCCTCCTTGCTTATTCACATTAGATGAGCTGTCTATGTTCCTATTTAAAGCCAGTTCCTCTGAGCTCTAGATTTCGTCCCCTTTCACCTACTCAGGAATATTCTCCTTGCCATTCTCTCCTCTTTCCTACATAATTTCCTTTGTTCTCTACTGAATTATTCACATTATTCCCATGCAAACAGTATGCAATTTCTTCCATCTTAAGAAAAATACTGCTTGATCCCACGTTCTTCTCCAGGGATCACTCCATTTCTTTGCAGCAAGACTTCTAGAAAAAGTTGTCTGTACTGACTGTATCCAATTCCTCTCTTTCCATTCCCTCTTAATCCACTTTATTCAGGATTTTATTCCCAACTATTCTACCAAAGCTGCTCTCATCAGGATCGCCAGTGACGTCTGCATGTCCAAATCTGGTGGTCAATTCTCATATCTTATTTTACTTATCCCGTAATCATCATTTGACACTGTTGGTCACTCCTCCTCCTTGGTACACTTTCTCTTGGCTTCTGGAACAATGAACACTGTTGTTTTTGATTCTACTCCACTGGCTTCCCCTTCTCAGTCTTCCTGAGAGGAAGTTGATGGTTCCTCCTTTTCTCCTGGTCCTCATTTTTTTTTTTTTTTTTTTTTTTGAGATGGAGGGTCTCACTCTGTCACCTAGGCTGGAGTGCAGTGGTGTAATCTCAGCTCACCACAACCTCTGCCTCCCGGGTTCAAGTGATTCTCCTGCCCCAGCCTCCTGAGTAGCTGGGATTACAGGCACTTGCCACCACGCCTGGCTAATTTTTGTATTTTTAGTAGAGACAGGGTTTCACCATGTTGGTCAGGCTGGTCTTGAACTCCTGACTTCGTGATCTGCCTGCCCCATCCTCCTAAAGTGTTGGGATTACAGGTGTGAGCCACCACACCTGGCCTGGTCTTTTTAATGTAAGAATTATCTAGGACTTGATCCTTGGTCTTCTTCATAGACACTCAATCTTTTGGTTATCTCATCCACCCCATGGGTTTAATTACCATTTATATGCCAAAGAATTCCAAATTTATATCTACAGTTGAGACTTCTGTCTCTCAGAATCCAGTCTCATGTACTCAACTTCCCACTTCACTTGAGTAGACATCTTAAACTCAACATATTCAAAGCTGAACACCCCCACAAATTTGATCCATTTGCAAGTTTCCACATTATAATTAGTGACATCTCCACTTATTCAGTTATTCAGTAAATAAAACCTTTGACTCCTGGCTGGGCGTGGTGGCTCATGCCTGTAATCCCAGTACTTTGGGAGGCCCACGCGGATGGATCATTTCAGGTTAGGAGCTCAAGACCAGCCTGGACAACATGGTGAAGCCCTGTCTCTACTAAAAATACAAAAATTAGCCAGGCATCATGGTGCGCACCTGTAATGTCAGCTACTTGGGAGGCTGAGGCAGGAGAATCACTTGAACCTGGGAAGTGGAGGTTGCAGTGAGCCAAGATCGCATCACTGCACTCCAGCCTGGGTGACATAGCAAGACTCTATCTCAAACAACAACAACAACAACAACCAAAAAACAAAAAAAAACCCAAAAAAATCTTTGACTCCTCTCTTTATAACCATATCCAATATTTCACGAAATAATGCTGACTACCTTAAAAATAAATGTAGAATTCTGTCATCCTTCATTCCTTCCCTGCAATCACCCTGGCCTAATCCATATTCATCTCTTATCTGAGTTATTGTAGTTTTTGTTTGTTTGTTTTAGTAAAGTGAAAGCAGTTTATTAGAGAAGTGAAGAAACAAAAGAATGGCACTCCATAGACAGAACAACTTATTGTGGCTGTTTTTAGTGGTCCCCCTCACCAACTCTTGACTCCATCTATTCTAGTCTCACTACAGCAGCAAAAGTGATGCTTGTAAAGTGTAAATCAGATCATGCGCCCCTATGCTCCAAATCTTGTAATGGTTTCCTTCTTTACTCAGAGTAAAGCCAATGTCCATACATTCCCCTATGAGGCCCTAAAGTGATCCACATTCCTTCTCCCATTACCTACCTGACTGGACCTTCTACTCTTCCTCTCCATCACTCCTCTACAGTCCCCTGGCCTGCATGGTGTTCTTCAGAATTGTGCTTTTGTCCTAGCTATTTGGTCTGCCTGAAATACTCTTCCACTAGATAACCTTCTGACAAACTCCCCTACCTCCTTAAAAAGTCTGTTCAGATTTCATAGTCTCAATAATGTCCACCTTGACCACCTGATTTCCTGATTTAATACTGTAGCTTTCTACCTCACCATTTTGATCGCTTTATCCTGCTGTAATATTCCATGCTATTTATCATCTTCTAAGACACTATGTATTTTCTAACTTTTATAGTGTGTTCCCTCCCCTTATCCCCCAAACATAAACTCCAGTTAGCAGAGATCTTTGTTTTATTCCCTGACACATCCCAAATACCTAAAACTATGCCTGCTACACAGTCAGTACTCAATAAATACTTGTTGAATGAAGAATGGGTGAGTGGAATATTATCCTGGCTGAGGATTCCAGAGTTCTTGGCTCTGCCAGGGAGAGGAACTGGTCCTAAGGAGATGGAAGCTGGCCTTTTCCAGTGACTTCTTCTAGAAACCTCCTTTGGGCTTCTCCAGAGAGTCCAAATGTGAATAGCCCATCTCTAGGGTTCCACCTCTCACTCCAGCAAGATCTGGGAAGATGAGGCTCCAGCAGTGGGGGTGATAAGAATATTCCTTGTAGAACAATATTCTTCCCCACCCATAACTAACCAAGTTCCAGTCTCTCTCCTCCAGTGCACCCAGACCTTACCTTGAGACATGAGTTGTCGGAGCACACCTTGTAAGCGTTGGAGAACTGGGGAGGTGACTTGCAAAAGGGGCCGGGCCTGCCCCACTCCCACCTGGCACTGCCCAAACAAGCCATCTGAGGGCACAAAAGTGGTGTCAGCAGGGGGCTTGAATAAGAGGCTTTCCAAAGTCCAGGTTGCAAATGAACAGTACTCTCTTCACCTCCTCCCCTACCTCTCCTCTTCCAGGCAAGTCTTCCTTCTTCTCAAGTCCAGTAGCCCTCTTCCTTTCTGGGCCTTCTCTCCCCTTCTAGTTTTTTATTACCCCTCTCCCCACCCCACCCCCATCTTGTGAGTTCTATGCTTGGGCCTCACTCACCCTGAATACAGACTTCCAGGTGAGAGCAGAGCCTGCGGTCAAATAGACAGCCTGTAGAGGAACAGGTGAGCAGAGGCTCAGACACCCACACACAGAGAATGGGCAGATAGGTGGACAGGCTGGGAAAGGGGGAAGCAGATGCAATTTATTCTTTCATTCTAAAGAAGGCCTTAAGCTGGGAGGAGAGTAGGAATCAGGCCTGAAATTCTTAAAAGGAATCATGGGATCTAGTTTTGGATTTTAAGAATTTTGTGAGTCTGTATCCTTAAAAGCCTGTTTGCTTAACTGAGTGATGGGGAAGAAACCTTCCAGGTGCAGGGAGAGAGACTCATAGAATTACTGTAGGAGAGGTTTTGGCCAAATTCTGAAAGGGGAATTTCCTTCCCAAATATCCAAAAGCATCCTATAATGGCCTGGAACTCAGAAGAGGTGGAAACCCTAGCACACTTCCCCCGGTCGGGGGAAAGAGCGTATGGGTGGGGCTGGAGGGTGCCTCGTAGGCAGCTCTTCCCGCGCTGTCCCGAGCCGCTGGCGCTGTCCGCGGTGCTGAAGCTCTAAGTCTGGCGCCGCCAAGGGCTCGCCTGGAGGCGGTTACCAGAGAGGAAGGGGTCACAGAGCGAGGACTGTCCACTAGACCTGAGCCCTCTGTTCTATTCTGCCAACCCACAGCGTCACAGGAAGTACTCTGCCTCTCGGGCCTCCAAGCCCGGGTGGGGAAAGGGGGCGCCAGGCGGCGAGGCTGCGCCCCTTCCCCCACGCGCCGTCCTCCTACCCCCACCCCCCGCCCGTGAGTCAGCGCTGACTGTCTCTGTCCGCACAGATGTGAGTCAGCACCAGGCCTGGCTGTGGGGAGGGGGACAGGAGAGGACCCTCCCCTCTTCATCCTCTTCTGCCCCCTCCCCGTGCTGTCCCCCGTTACAGGAGATCAAATCGCTGCAATCAGCCTTTCTAGGCTTACGGAGAAACCCTGGTCTCTCTCTTGGCGCAGCTGGGACTCTATGCCTGCGGCCCAGGTTTCCACTGCCCAGAGATCACCGTTCCCTCATCCTCCCCGCCACGTCCCCGCCCCCTCCTCTTCCCATTCCTCAGCGCCTGTCACCGCCTCCCAGGCGCCTCGGAGCAACTGGCTTCTCCTGTGGTCTCGCAGCCGGTCTCTAAGTCCCTCTGCCCACATGCACCCCGCGTCCTTCTCCCCAACCTGCAATTTTCCCCTGAGCCCAATTCTCTTAGGTCCCGCCCCCGTATTCCCAGCCCCACCTCCAGGCCTACGCCCCTTTCCTCCCAGACGCCCTCTCACCTTCCTCATCTCGCATGCCTCCCCCAACCCATATTCTACCCGAGCTTCATGACATTTCACCCCCACCCCCATCGAGTTTCGCTCCAGGCCCCAAGCTGCTCCCCGCCCCCCACCACCCGCCAGCCCAAGTTTCCTCCTGACCGTGGGCACTAACGGCGCTGCAGCCCCCCGGGCGGCTGCTCAGCAGCAGGAGGCAGAGGAGCAGCCGGAGACCCCCGGATCCCCCGAGACTCCCAGGCCGCCGCGGGCGCCGCATCCTTCCGAGCTCCGGGCGCTCGCTCCCGGGCCGGAGCCGCAGCGACGCTGGCGGGAGCCTGCCGGAGGGGCCGAGGCGGGGCCTGCCGCTCCCCACCTCCCTACGAGGCGGGGTCTACATGCCCCTCTCGCTGCAACGCGGCCAACAGCAGGCGGGTGCTGACGACACCTCCACCCCCGACTCGTAAGCTAATTTGCGTCACATATGGCGTAAGAGCCCTGTCGGAGCGGGGGACCTACCCAGCCCATCCCTCCTCCGTCAAATAGTAGGCGCTTCGCTAGAATTCCCACTTGGCCCCACCCCTTTTTGACCTGTGGCCCTCTTCTAGGACCACCTCTGTCTCCCCGCCCCAGGGTGGGCGAAGAGGGTCAAGTTGAGTGGGGGGCCAGGAAAGATAGGTGGGTCCAGAATGATAAACCCGAAGACGAGAAGCAGAAAAGCGGGTAGAATAAGTACTCTTACTCATTGTCATTGATGGTATTGGTCTCTTCCTTAAGAAGAAGTGGTTAGGCGTGCCTAGATTCCAGTTCTAGCAGGGCATCTACTAAGAGTATGACCTTGGGCACCTTGTTTAAATTGTCTGCGTCCAAGTTTCCTGATCTGCAAAGTGGAGGTACTGATAGTTAGTATCTGCCTCACACGAAGATTGTGAAGATTTCGTTAGTTACACTAATGTGGATCACTTAGAAAGATGACTGGACTGGTACATACTCCATGCTCCATACATATTAGCTTTCATCATTAGCTTTTATTTATTTTTATTGAGATGGAGTCTTGCTCTTTGGCCAGGCTGGAGTGCACTGGTGTGATCTTGGCTCACTGCAACCTCCACCTTCTGGGTTCAAGCCGTACTCCTGCCTCAGCCTCCCTAGTAGCTGGGATTACAGGCACAGGGCACTTTGCCTGGCTAATTTTTGCATTTTTAGTAGAGATGGGGTTTCACCTTGTTGGCCAGAATGGTCTTGAACTCTTGACCTCAGGTGATCCAACGGCCTCCGCCTCCCAAAATGCTGGGATTACAGGTGTGAGCCACAGGGCCTAGCCTCATCATCAGCTTTGACTCTCCTTTCTCTCCCCCTGTGCCAACTCAATCAATCATTTCATGGTTTTTGCCTGCAAAATACATCTCCCATCAGTCCACTTCTGTCCATCCTCACTACCTGAACTAAAACACTGTACCCTTTCACCACGACCACTGCAACAATCAGCTAACTGCTCTTTTGCTTCCACTCTAGTCATCCAATAAGTAGGAGAGTGAGCTTCTTAAGTTCAAGTTTGATCTCCTTCCTTTCTTGCTTTCCAGTAAAATAAAATAAAATTAAAAAAGGACAGAAATGCATAATGAATAGCTACACACTCATCATCCACACTTAATAGTTATTGATTTTTAACCATATTTGCTTCTTTTTAGTATTTAAACATGAATGATAGACATCATGACATTTCTCTTCTAAATATTTCGTTATGCATCTCCAAGAAATAAGGACATTTTCCTGCATAACCTAAGTGCCGTTACAATACCTAAAAAATTTACAATAATTCCTTAATATCATTTAATGCTCAGTTCATATCCAAATGTCTCAGATTTTTTTCCCCCAAATGTTTTTTCTTTTCAGGTGTTTTGTTCAAAATAACAGTCAATTAAAGACAACCACTGCCTTTGTTATGTTTCTTAATTCTCTGTAAATTAGCATAGACACTATCTCCTGTTTCCCCTCCCCCACTTTTGACATCGTCATGTTTATAGACCAGGTCAATTTTTCTTTAGAAGTCTTCTTCTGGGTTTGTCTAATTGTTTCTTCATGTTGTATTTCCCTGTATTTCTCCAGTGTATAACCTGTATATCACCTGTATTTCCTGTAAACTAGAAGTTATATATGAAGTCTTGATTGTATCAAATTAAAGAATTTTTAAAGCAAGATGCCTCTCATTGCATCATTTCAGGAAGTACGTGATGTCTGCTTGTTCTATTAGTGATGTTTAAATTGATCACTGATTTAAGATAGAGACAGCCAGATCTCTGCATGTAAAGCTGTGTTTTTCTAATGTGACCAGCATGTAATCCTTGGATGATACTTTGGCACTGTGAGACTATATAATTCCTCATCAACTTTTCACCTAATGGCTTCACTATTCATTGGTGATCCATCCTTTATTAAATGATTTCATTAGAGGTTGCAAAATGGAGAGTTTTATAATCCTATCATTCCATTCACATTTATCACTTATTTTATTTTGTAAAGAAGGGCTTTCTCTCATCAACTGGGTTTAGTTTACACTAAAATGCAACTCTAACTGGAAAGGTAACATACATTCTTAGTTTTTTCTCTTTATCCTTTTGCAAAATAATAAGTCGGTGTAGTGTTGTGACCTCTAACAGTGACTAATACATTTTTAAACATTTATTTACTTATTCAGAGTCAGGATCTCACTCTATCACCCAGTCTGGAGTGCAGTGGCAAGATCATAGCTCACTGCAGCCTTCAACTCCTGGGCTCAAACAATCCTTCTGCCCCAGACTCCTGAGTAGCCACCACCATGAGCCACCATGTCTGGCTAATTAATTTTTTTTTTTGTAGAGGCCAGGCACAACGGCTCATGCCTGTGATCCCAGGACTTTGGGAGGCCGAGGCAGAAGGATCACTTGAGCCCAGGAGATTGAGAACAGCCTGGGCAACATGACAAAACCTTGTCTCTACAAAAAATACAAAAATTAGCTGGGCGTGGATACACGTACCTGTAGTCTCAGCCAGGTGTGGTGGCTCATGCCTGTAATCCCAGCTACTCGGGAGGCTGAGGCAGAAGAATTGTTTGAACCTGAGAGGTGGAGTTGCAGTGAGCCGAGACTGCGCCATTGCACTCCAGCCTGGGTGACAGAGTGAGATTCCATCTCAAAAAAAAAACAAAAAAACTTGTATCCATTTTTCTGCTGATGGACATTTGGGTTGTTTCAGGTTTGGTATTATTATGTATAATTTATATATATATTTTAAGACAAAGTCTCGCTCTGTCACCCAGGCTGGAGTACAGTGGCACAATCTCGGCTCACTGCAACCTCTGCCTCCCAGGTTTAAGTGATTCTCCTGCCTCAGCCTCCTGAGTAGCTGGGATTACAGGTGCGCGCAACCACGCCTTGCTAATTTTTGTATTTTCAGTAGAGACAGGGTTTCATCATATTGGTCAAGTTGGTCTCTAACTCCTGACCTTGTGATCCTCCCGCCCTGGCCTCCCAAAGTGCTGGGATTACAGGCGTGAGCCACCGCGCCTGGCTGTTATTATGAATATTCCTGTACACACGTCTCTTGTGTACATATGTGTGCATTTCTCTAAGCTGGTAGTTCTTGAACTGTGGTCTCTGGACCAGCAGTATCAGTATCATCTGAAAATTTCTTAGAAATGCAAATTCTTGAGTTCCAGAACTACTGAAGAAGCAACTGTGAATGTGACTCTCTGACTTTAACAATCCCTCCAGGTGATTCTAATGCATGCTGAAATTTAAGAACCACTGTATACCTGGGAGTTAAATTGATGAGCCCTAACAAGTGTATGTTCAACTTTAATGGCTAATATAAAACTGTTTTCTAAATTAATTGTACCAATTGGCTGGCCTAGCCAATTGGTACAATTAATTTAGCCAATTGGTACAATCTGGGAGGCTTAAGTGATCCTCTCCCACTTAAGCCTCCCAAAGTGTTGGTATTACAGGTATAAGCCACTGCACTAGGCCAGTGTCATTGATTTTAGATCATTCTGATTTTCTAATATACGCATTCATCACTATGCATTTCCCATTAAGCAATGTTTTTACTGCATCCCACAAATTGTGATAATTTGTATTTTCATTTTTGTTTAATTTTAAAATTTCTCTTGGGGTGGGGCACAGTGGCTCACATCTGTAATCCCAGCACTTTGGGAGGCTGAGGCGGGCAGATTGCTTGAGGTCAGGAGTTTGAGACCAGCCCGGCCAACATGGCAAAAACCCATCTCTACTAAAAACACAAAAATTAATCGGGCGTGGTGGCACATGCCTGTAATCCCAGCTACTCAGGTGGCTGAGGCATGAGAATTGTTTGAACCCAGGAGGCAAGACAAAGGTTGCAGTGAGCCAAGATTGTGCCACTGCACTCCAGCCTGGGTGACTGAGCAAGACTGTCTCAAAAAGATAAAAGTAAAAATAAAATGAAACAAAGTATCTCTTGAAACTTCTTTGACCCATGGGTTATTTAGAAGGGTGTTGTTTTTCAGATATTTGACGATTTCAGATATTTGAGCTATCTTTTTGTTATTGACTTCTACTTTAATTCCATTGTGGTTGGAGAACATATTTTGTATAATTTCTATTCTTTTACATTTGTAAAGGTGTGTTTTTACGGTGGTCTGTCTTGGTGAAAATTCTATATGAGCTTGAGAAGACTATATTTTGGCTGGAAGCAGTGGTTCATGCTTATAATATCAGCAATTTGGAAGACTGAGGCAGGAGGAACACTTGAGGCCAGGAATTCAAGACCAGCCTGGGCAACATAGCTAGACCCTATCTTTACAAAAAAAATTTAAAAAGTAGCCAGGCATGGTGGCATACCCGATAGTCCTAGTTACTCAGGAGGCTGGGGCAGGAGGATCTTTCAAGCCCAGGAGTTCAAGGCTATAGTGAGCTATGATCACACAACTGGACCCTAGCCTGGGTGACATAGTGAGATCCTGTCTCTAGAAGAAAAAGAATGTTATTTTGCAGTTTTGGGATGGTGTATTTTTTTATATAAATTTATAGTTTTATTAAGACAAAAACTGACAGTGTAGTATGAAGTTTACATTTAAACAAAGTTTACACAGAAATCTAACACATACCTAAAAGGACTTTACAGTAGCTCTAGATGCAAGTCTAGACAATTACCAAGAACTGATGGATCTCATGACTCAAGACAGAGCATTTTGGCTATCAGTTACTTCTTAGGATTTCTTAAATTTGTGTGTGTGTGTGTTTGTGTTTTAAAGTGAACCACTGCCCAATATGAAAGTTTAATCTTCTCCTGAGACCAATGCTTTTGAAATCACTAAACTCTTGGATCAATTCAGTGAAACTTGTGCTGTCAGTGACTGAACCCTGCCAACAATGGTTTCAGAGTTCAACGCTCAAAAAAGAGAACGGCTCCAAGAGTTCTCCCCACTAAAAATGGCTCCAAGAGTTTTTCCCACTAAGAGCATGGGCCCTTGTCTTTCCCTACTGTCTTATCTCCTCTACCACCCTCTTTCTCTTCCCTAACACCTCAGCCAGTGGCTTGGATGAACAAGCTGATACTTATAACTTCATTACTGGAAAAGAAAGGGTCTTCTAATTTCAGGAATTAGCATCACTGAGACAGAATAATCTGCTTGTATTGTATACTCTCCAATAAAAGACTTTCCCTCCTCATCAATTTCCATCTCCAAAATGGGAACTTTGGTAACTTATGAACTGACTTAGTCCTTTGTAGGAACAGCAATAAGTTTAGGCAGGGAACACCTTGGCTAATAGGTTTCAGACATTCACAGCTTTTAAACAGTCTCTCACAGTCCTTATTTATGGTGTCAATGACATTGTTTTTTAAGGTAAAATATTCTGGACATAGAAGCAAATCATTAGTTGTCTGTTCTTTTCCATTGCTTCACCATTTCCCCTATCAGGCCCCAAATGTTAACCAAAATGATGCTATACATCTCCCTTTCTCCCCTCCCCATCCCTCCCTCCCCCAAATAATACACCAGTAGTAGCCAAAGACTGCACACATGCTATGCTGTAAAAATGCAGAGTTAACACTATTGGGAAGAAGGCTGTGGGCTGTGAAGATGCTCAATGTAGATCTTCAATCTACAGTATTTTTTTTGCTCTCCCACACACCCAATTCTGCAAGTTTTGTCCTTCATAGAAGGCCCTTTGCTTTTCTCAGCAAAGTGCAGAAAAGGTTGCCTTGAAACCCTTATCCCCTTTCCCCTCCACTGGGATGGGTGTGCAAACTATACAGCTTGAAACGGCTTTAAAGCACTTGGGCTGCTGCAGGGCACAGAAACTATACTGGCTCTTCAAAGGACATCTTCTCAAGCCACCTGTATGGTGTCAAGACAAGTAGAACTCCTTCCCCTGGGATGGTGTATTCTAAATGTCGACCAGTTCTGTTTAGATCATTTATAGCCTTACAGATTTTCTGCTTGCTTCATCAATTAATTACTGATAGAGTGGTGTTGACATCTCCAACTATAAAAGTGAATTTTTCTATTTCTCCTTTAAGTTTGATCAGTTTTTGCCACATGTATTTTGGCATATTTAGTTCTTTTAAAGATATATATATATATATATATATATATATATATATATATATATATTTTTTTTTTTAGACCAAGTCTCACTCTGTCACCCAGGCTGGAGGTCAGTGGCTCAATCTTGGCTCACTGCAACCTTCACCTCCCGGGTTCAAGCGATTCTCGCGCCTTAGCCTCTTCAGTAGCTGGGACTACAGGTGTCAGCCACCACACCCAGCTAATTTTTGTTTTTGTATTTGTTTTGTTTTTGTTTTTGCTTTTGAGATGGAGTTTCAGTTTTGTTGCCCAGGCTGGAGTTTAATAATAATATAAAATAAAAATATTTTTATATACATAAATGTATATATTTATATATATATATTTATATTACTCTCTGTGGTTTCTGGTTTCCTGTCAAAAATTATAGTTTGGTCTTCATGTGTTTGAATATAGCGAGCACAGATGTTTTATGCTGGAACCAATGTTTTTCATTGAAATCACTGTGAGTCTGTTTTTGTTATCTATTGTGCAGAGCGTAGTATTTGGAAAATTATTTGTAGAAATAATTTAAGGTTTTGATGGATTTTCATTTATGTCTGCAGGTGCCTGAAAGCACTAGCAATCTAATATAACCTTACTCCAATTTCAGAGCCATACTGCAGACTAAGCAAGGGTTACTACTTTTGTATCTTTTTTTCTTTTTTTTGGAGACGGAGTCTTGGCTCACTGCAACCTCCGCCTCCTGGGTTCAAGTGATTCTTCTGCCTCAGCCTCCCAGAGTAGCTGGGATTACAGGCATGCACCACCATGCCCAGCTAATTTTACTTTTTTATCTTTATGCTTGGAGTTTGTTTCTTGTTCCCAGGCCAAAACAGGGAGAAGTTTACCAGAATTCTTCCTTTCACAAGCCCTGGATTCTGACATCTACTCCTCTAGCTCCACAGGCTGTCTAAATCAGTGTTTTCTCTACTTCTTCTTTTTTTTTTTTTTTCCGAGAGAGAGGGTCTCTCTCTGTCACCCAGGCTGAAGTGCAGCGGTGCAACCTTGGCTTACTGCAGACTCGACCTCCCAGGCTCAATCAATGCTCCTGCCTCAGCCTCCCAAGTAGCTAAGACTACCAGTGCGTGCCGCCCAGCCCCAATAATTTTATTTTTTGTAAAGATGAGGTCACACTGCATTGCCCAGGCTGGTCATCTACTTCCTTTTTTTCTTTTAAGACGGAGTCTTGCTCTGTCGCCCAGACTGGAGTGCAGTGGCCGGATCTCAGCTCACTGCAAGCTCCGCCTCCCGGGTTCATGCCATTCTCCTGCCTCAGCCTCCCAAGTAGCTGGGACTACAGGTGCCCGCCAAAACGCCCGGTTAATTTTTTTTGCATTTTTAATAGAGACGGGGTTTCACCATGTTAGTCAGGATGGTCTCGATCTCCTGACCTCGTGATCCACCCGCCTCAGCCTCCCAAAGTGCTGGGATTACAGGCGTGAGCCACCGTGCCCGGCCAATCTACTTCTTAAGAATGGAAAATTTCTCCAGCAATTTCTGCAATTCTCCATTGCAGAAAAAGCCTGTAATTTCTCCATTGCAACATTGGGTCTACTATCTCTGGATTCTGTTCCTTTCTTGGATCTTGGTCTGTGTCAGTTTCTCCTCACTCTCTTGCTTGCTCCTTGATGGTTTAAAAAAGATTTTGGTAATTTTTCACCCACTTTTTTTTTTTTTTTTTTTTTAAGGCAGAATTTCACCCTGTTGCCCAGGCTGGAGTGCAGTGCTGTGATTTCAGCTCACTGCAGCCTTGGACTCCCAGGCTCAGGTAATTCTTACTTCAACCTCCCAAGTAGCTAGGACTCCAGGCATGCACCACCATGCCCAGCTAATTTTTATATATTTTTTTGAAATGTAATTTTGCTATGTTTCCCAGGCTGGTCTCAAACTCCTGAGCTCAAGCGATCCACCTGCCTCAGTCTCCCAAATTGCTGGGATTACAGGTGTAAGTCACCTTTCCTGGCCTGAGTTATCTTTTAACTCCAGCCATTGCCGCAGCCAGCAGCAGCATGCAGGCATCATCTGACACCACTTGCCTCACCTGCACTAAATATCTCTTGTTTTTGGTTTGAGTATGCTCTGCTACGACAGTATTAGGCACTCCTGGGAATCTGTTCAGTCATTCTCATCCATGAAAAACCTGGAAGTATGAGGCGATTAACGTCCCATAGGCCAACTCTTGATCCAGTGGCAGATGGAAACTAGAAGATAAATAGTTTTCTTTCTGAAGGACAGTTGTAGGGTATATCTTGTACATGATGCTTAAAGAGTCCCCAGAAGAACTGATTCCCAGTGGCTTACAACTCATTCTGTTTCACTGCTTTCATTCTCCCACTCTTTTTTTATTTTCTTTTTTTATTGTTATACTTTATGTTGATCTTGTGATATCTTCCCAAACTAAACAACCCCTATACAAGACCTTATTTCACAGTTTGACTTTGGGAGGAATCAGTCTAAGACAAGTTGTCTTCAGCGGAGGCCTGAGGAGTATGAGCTTGAGGTAATGACCTAGTGCATTATTACCAGAAGCAGAAATTGAGGAAAAAATAAATATAGGAGATATTACAACATGTGTTGACGAAAATTATCAGACATCCAAAGGGCCTGAGGTAATGACCTGGTGCATCATTACCAGAAGCAGAAATTCAGGAAAAAATAAATATAGAAGATACTACAGCATGTGTTGACAAAAATGATCAGACATCCAAAGAAAAGGTAATGAAGTAGGAAAGAGACAGGAGGACACAGCTGTGATGATGTCCTTAAATGAGCTCCCAGCTTTAACTCTTCAGAGTAAATCCATTTTCCTTCTCCAACCAATTCTCCAGATATTCCTATTCTGTGAATGGCACTTTTATTCCCTCAGTCACAACATCTCTAAATTCAGGTAAGGCTCCTCTCTCAACAAAGCCCTGTCATCTGCACTAGTTTGCTAAGGCTGCTGTAACAAAGTACCATAGACTGGGTGGCTTTAACAACAGACATTTATGGTCTTACAGCTCTGGAAGCTAGAAATCTGAAACCAAGCTGTTGGCAGTGTTGATTCTCTCTGAGAGCTGTGAGGGAAAATCTGTTCCAGACCTCTCTCCTTGCCTTGTGGATGGTTTCCATTCTCTTTAACTTTTCACATCGTCTTTGCTGTAGCTATGGCTGTCTTCAAATCCTGCCCCTGCCTTTTTTGAGATTGGGTCTCCCTATATTGCCTAGGATGGTCTCCAACTCCTGTGCTTAAGCGATTATCTTGACTCAGCCTTCTGAGTAGCTGGGACTATGAGCACTGGCCACTGTGTATTTCCCCTTTTTATAAGGACACTCATCACATTGAATTAGAGTCTGTCCTAATGACCTGATCTTAACTAACTACATCTGCAACAACCCTATTTCCAAATAATGTCACATTTGGAGGTGCTGGGATTTAGGACTTCAACATATGATTGTTTTTTGGGGGTGGACAGAATTCAACCCATAACAGTTACCAAGGCTTATTAACTCATCCTTCAAAATATCTCTCATACATGTCCTCTTTCACTCCCATTCAGGTCCTGTGTGGCACACCCCCACCATTGCAACAGTCTTTCTAAAATGTTTCCACTTTCTCCTGTTCTCTAATCCATCCTTAAACAGAAATGTGACGCTATGCTTAAGCACAACTTTCATCGTGTTCTCTTGCTCAAAGACATTTAGTGTCTCCTCATTACCTATCAGATACTACCCAAATTAGATAACCTAGTCCTCTGCAATAGGAACTGAACCTGCTTTCCTTTCTAAAAACTCCCATCTTTCCTACCCATTCGCCATGTCCCAGAATTATCAGATTATTTAATGTCCCCTATAGGTTTTTCCTTTCCAACCTCTGCAACTTTGCTCTGGGCATGGGGGTGATGTTAGGAGGGTCAGAGAATGGACCACAGAGGATAATTTAGATTTTTCAGATAAGATTGACAATGTGTGCTGGGGATGGAGTACTTATATGCAGAGGGAACTGCTGATACAAGGGCCCAGAAGCATAAACCAGCTGGGCATGTTTGGGGAAATGCAAATAGGGCTGAATTGCTGGCGCCCATAGGATGGCAGAATGGGGGAAACACCGCAGCGTTGAAGAGGTTGGTGAGACAAGAACTTGAATGCTCTGTGGGCCAGATAAATTGCTTAGATTCTTCCCTATACCCAGGCAGTTAGTCAATGATTTATAACCAAAATCCATGGCAGTGGATACTCTGACTTTTTCACAACTGTATCCCCAGGGCCTAGAAGAGTGTCTGGCACATAGTAGGCTTGGTCTGTGTGGACCTAAGAGCAGAGTGAGACAAGAACTTGGGCTGGGCATGTTGACTCACGCTGGTAATCCCAGCACTTTGGGAGGCCAAGGCAGGAGGATTGCTTGAGCTCAGGAGTTTGATAGTGAGACCTTGTCTCTACTAAAAACCAAAAAAATTAGCCAGGCGTGGTGGTGAGCATCTGTAGTACCAGCTAGTCAGGCTCAAGTGAGGTGGAAGAATTGGATTCTTCCAATTTTTCATAGCAGCCTCAGTCTCTCGGGCTCAAGTGAGGTGGAAGAATCCTGAGAGACAGGCTGCTGTGAGGTATGATTGCACTACTGTACTCCAGCCTGGGTGACAGAGTGAGATCTGGGCCTCAAAAATAAATGAATGAATGAATGAATGAATAAATAAATAAATAAATAAATAAGAATTTGGGTGCAGGTAGTTCGTGTGGGAGATGATTCCAGAAATCACAGATGAGGGACAGGGAAAGTAGGCCATGGAAGGAAGAAAAGCCAACAATATTAAGTGCATTGCTGAACAGGTTACCACTGTGGGCAGCTAGGCTGAATCTCACTAGGGACCCTCTGAAGAATCATATTGAACATTCCTCAGAATAGTCCACTAAGGGCTGGTGGAATCTGGGATATTTTTGCACTAAATTTGGTCCTTAACTGTTTGAGAGTTGCCTCTAGGGGCATTACATCCCAGGTGCTTCAGGGCTGCCTGGGGCACAGGTGGGCAGTCCCTTGGCATTCCAGAAAGCCTACAGGATGAGAAGTAGAATCCTACAACGTGAAGTGGGAAGGTTGACAGGTTCAAGAACTGTTCCCCTGCAGCTGCAGGCAAATGGAGATGCAGGCCAGGAGATATGGGGTGGGGTGTCCACTGCATTCACTCCCTGTAGATACCTGAATGATGCTATGTTATATGTGGCTTACTTTCTTGACTATTTCTTGACAGAGCCTCTTGACAGAGCCTCTTAATTTCTTGATTATTTCTTGACTCTTTCTTGACAGAGCCTCACTCTGTCACCCAGACTGGAGTGCAGTAGCACAATGATGGCTCACTGCAGCCTCGACCTCCTGGGCTCAAGTGATCCTCCCACCTTAGCCTCCCAGGTAGCTGGAACTATAGCTGCACACCACCATGCCCAGCTAATTTTTGAATTTTTGTGAAGATGGAGTTTTGCCATGTTGCCCAGGCTGGTCTCAAACTATTGGGCTCAAGTGATCTGCCTGCCTCAGTCTCCCAAAGTGCTGGGACTACAGGAATGAGCCACCACACCCCGCCCTGACTACTCTTAAAGGTCTTTGAGGGCAGGAACCAAATATGTGACTCAGCATAAAGGCCAGGCACAGTGAAGCACATGATTACATACATGTTTGAAAATGAATGAGAAAGAAAGGTATAAGAAGGAAAGATGGATGAGTGGCAGGGGTTAACTGATTTGATGAGAACTAGGTACGAATGAGTATGACTGGTCTAACGTTGGCTTTAGCTACGTCCTTGAACACAACAAGAAGGGAAAGGGCAACCACAGCAGCATGACTGAGAATCTGGATCATTAAGAACTAGTCATGTAGTTTCTCTGGGTTGTTTAAATGGGGAAGATGTGGTGTGGCCAAGTTCCAATTCGTTAGAGAAACCCAGTGTTTTCTTTTTGTTGTTGTTGTTGTTTGTTTGTTTGAGATGGAGTCTCACCCTGTTGCCCAGGCTGGAGTGCAGTAGTGCGATCTTGGCTCACTGCAACTCTGCTTCCCAGGTTCAAGCAATTCTCCTACCTCAGCCTCCTGAGTAGTGTGCCACCATGCCTGGCTAATTTTTGTTTGTTTGTTTGTTTATTTATTTATGATGGAATCTTGCTCTGTTGCCCAGGCTGGAGTGCAGGGGCATGATCTCAGCTCACTGCAACCTCCACCTCCTGGGTTCAAGTGATTCTCCTGCCTCAGCCTCCCAAGTAGTTGGGATAACAGGTGTGCACCACTATGCCCAGCTCATTTTTATATTTTTAGTAGAGATGATATTTCACTATGTTGGCCAGACTGGTCTCAAACTCCTGAACTCAGGTGATCCCCGTCTCACCTCCCAAAGTGTGGGATTACAGGCGTGAGCCACCGTGCCCAGCCTAATTTTTGTATTTTTAGTAGAGATGGGGGGTCTCACTATGTTGGCCAGGCTGGTCTCGAACTCCTGACCTCAAATGATCCACCTGCCTTGGCCTCCCAAAGTGCTGGGATGGATTACAGGTGTAAGCCACTGTGCCTGGCCAAGAAACCCAGCCTTGATACCTGCCCATTTGGTTACACCTGTGAGCCTCCAACGTGTGTGGAAGTGCTTCAAGATGTATAAAGCTCTGCAAATAGGACATTCTAGTGTTTGGTTGTTGGCTGAGCATGGGTGGTGAGATTACCAACTGCCTTTTAAGATTTTAAGCTACCAGGAGCAAACTGGCAAGAACGATCAGAATATCCAATGTGTGTACACTCTGACCTCAGCACTGATCTGTTGGTCCTTGTAGACAGGATGGGTGGGAAAGCCTGGCAGGGGCTATAATGCTGGAGGTGGGGACCCTCAAAAAACAGCAGGGGCCAGGCCTGCCTGGCATGAGGGGTAAAATAAATGAATATGGAGTCCACCTCCCCATAATGTGAAAGGATGGGCAACTAGACCACACAGTGTGGCTGGGATGTGGCTGGGGGTGGGGGGGCTGCCATTCCAGCTGTGGTCTCACTCACACTTTCCCCACTCCAGGAATTATCAGTGGAAGGAAAACAAGACAGAAGTCAGCCTTCTATCAGTCAAGAGTTGTGCTCCCCTCATCCCCACCCCATGTTTTCATCCCACCTCCCTCCCTTTGGAGGCTCTGGCCAAGTTCAACCCCCACCCATCTTGCCTCAAGACACGCCCACAGACAGTGTTTGCTTGAGAGTCTACTTTAATGATTCAGATCTGGGTCATCCAAAAACTGCCCCTCTGAAGGTCAATGGGAAGGGTGCTGGGGCAGGGAGGCTCCACATGAGGTCTCAATCAGCCACAAGGTTGCGGCCCACAGTAGGAAATGGTCCAGAGAAGTCCTAAAATGAGAAGAAACAAGGGATCTAGAGTCAGGATGTGAGATGATAGCTCCTCCCTCATCTGCCCTCCTTCCACAAATACTGTAGTAACAGCCTGATTTGAGTAACCCTTCGGCATGGTGACAGCTCACTGACTGAGAGCCTGTACCCTTGGATCTCACATGTAGCCCCATCTCTCCATGGTTTGCCCTTGAGCTCAGGTCTGGAGAAGAATGGCAGCTCCTTGTTTGCGTTATTCCTGGGAGCACCAGGGCAACCAGTCCCCCACAGGTAGGTCTCTGTCATTTCTGTCACTGAGCTCTGATTATGTTGCCCTAGCAACCAATCCAGGCTTAGGAAGCCCAGCTGCCACATATGGAAGTAGGAATCCGTTTCCTTGGAGAGTATGAGGAGCTGGAACCCCCTGTGGTGCAGGTTGCCTTTAGATGGAGGGTGCAACCAGCCGGGGGTGCCCTGCTTCACTGCCACCACCCAAATCCAAGCCACCTCGGTCTCCCTGGACCAGGATGAGCCTCTCCTTACAGATCTCTCAGTTTTCACTCTTGCTCTCCTTACAGTTCATTCCTCATCACCAGGGAGGCCTTTTAAAATCATATCACATTGTGACATTCCTTTCCTTAAAATTTCCCAGTTAAATTACCACTGCACTTAGAATAAAATCCAAACCTTTTGCTATGATCTGTGAGCCCCTGTGTGGTCAGTCCTGGGTCTAATTCTCCACCCTCATCTTCTGCCACTGACTTTTCTGTCCATTCTTTAACATGCCATGGTATGGGTATCTCAGGACATTTGTAGTGGCAATGCTCTCTGCCTATCTGCCTAAGATGCCCTTCCTTTACATCTTCCTCTGGTTGCCACCTTCTTATAATTTAGGTCTTAGTCCAAAAAAACAAAACAAAACAAAACAAAAACAAAAACAAACAAACAAAAAAAAACCCTCTTTTTTCAATGTGGAGGAGTCTGATGTTTGGAATGACCCAATCCCACTGCAGTTCTTGAGAGGAAGGGCAGGGACTGTGCAGGGGAAAGAGCTGGAAATCAGGAGACCTGGGTCCAGTCTTAGCTCTGCCACAAACCCATGGTGTGGCCTTGAGTACATCCCATGGACTGGGCCTCAATTTCTCATCTATAAAGATGGATGGTAGTACTAGATGGGCGGTTTCCATTCTGGATTCTGAAGAGTTCAAAGATCCCAAGGAGATGTCTCAGAGCCTTGCCTGGGTGACTTGCCCAGGCCATAGAGTAGAGCAATGGGGAGGCTGAATGTGAGGGTCTCTGAGCTGCACCTCCCATTCATCGAGGGAGTGTTGCTATCACTTGCTGTATACAAAGGCGTATATGGCAAAAAGGAAGACCTTTAATTTTGAAAACTCTGCAGTTTCAATGCCTATTTTAAACTCAATGCCTATGCATGATCTTATAGATAATTTCTTCCTTAGAGGCTCCCAGCGCCTGCATCATGTCCAGCCCCCCATATGAACGCCTATAGGAAGTCTGAGAGATACAGGAAATTAGGGGTACCTTTGATTAGGAATGGAAAAATCTTTCCTTCAGCTGTCTGCCCTCATCCCAATGCCCATTCTCTTCTTCCTATCTGCCTCCCTCATTTAAACAGGTCCAACCTCCCAAGAAAAAGTGAGCCCCTTACCTTGACAGGGTTGGCCACCTCTTGTTTCAGGACCTTAGAAACCACTTTGGAGGTAAAGCACTGATCCCTGTTCACCTTGGCCAGGGGGCTCTGTGAGGAGGGAAACCAGGAGTTGAGAAGGAGGCAGAAAAGGGTGAGAGGGCCCCACAGGAAAAGCAATTGGATACAAAGTCAGGGATTCACAATTCTTGAGAAGATACATGAGACTCACTGTGGGGAATAGGAGTCAAAGTTTCTCCTCTTGCTTGCTTCTAGAAGAGACAGGGAATGACACACTGGACCTAGGCTTGCCACACCTACCTCCCCTCCCTTTGCAGATATCACTAATGGATCATGAAATTGTTCTCTGCTGATTCCAAACAGGACCTCTGAATTATTCTCCTCACAGTGCTCCTGGAAACTTCTACCCGCAGCTTTAGCACACATTCCTTCCCTGTTCCGTCTGTCTACCAGAATGGTTGGAATGACCACAGGTCTCACGCACCTCACCCCAGCGGTTTTAGTGGGGAAAACTGCCTTGCCATCCTTCAGGCATGGATCTTGGGGATGCAGTCTGCTGGTGTGCTCCATCTTTTGGATCATGGCATCCTGGGTGATATCATCCTTCCAGAACAGACCTGCAGGATGAAAAGATGGGGTGAGTTGACACCTGGGACACTCAGATCCACTCCAGGGATCAGATCAACCTTTCCCTCAAGTACACATTAGATTACATTTTACAGAAAGAATTAAACAAGATGATGTATTAAAGTTGCTTAGCATAGTGCCTAGCATATAATATTCAAATTAGGATTATGATGACAGTCTCTTTGCTGGTTGATTTGATGCTATTGTGAGGATTAAATGAGGTTAGGAATGTAAAGAGTGCTTAGAAAATGCCAAGGCAGTGATTATCAAACTTTAGCGTGTGCATCAGACTCTCCTGCAAGGTCTGTTAAAATACGGACTGCTGTTTCCCATCCCTAGGGCTTCTGATGCAGTAGGTCTGTGCTGAAGTTCAAAAATTCACATTTCTAACAAGTTTCCTGGTGAGGTTGATGCTGCCAGTCCAGGGGTGCACTTTGAGAACTACTGCTCTAAGGCACTATGCACATATTAGGCATTAGCAGTGGTAATATGAACTCAAGGAAGATTTCCTATCTGACTCTCTCCTCCCCAACATTCATGAAACTCTGCTCTAAAACAGGGTCAGCCACATGTTGCCAATGGACTCTCCACTCCCTTTCATTCCTTCCATCTGTTGGTCATACAATTTCCTACTCAGAGGCTGAAGTGGGTGAGTGTTTTCCTGGCTGAGAACTTGAGGAGTCCTGGCTTTGGGAAAGCTCATATAGTACCGGGGTTGAGGGGAGACTAGTCTCAAGGAGTTGGATGCTGGCCTTTTTCAGGTGTTTTTTTCCCTAGAAGCCTCTACTGGGCTCTTCCAGGGTGTTCTAGTGCAAATAGTCCACCCATCCAGATCCCACCCCTACTCCTGTCTCATCCCCATGGGGGTAAATGTGACAAGAAAGTTTTAAGTAGAGATATTTGGGGAACAGAAAGCCTGTCCTCAGGTCAGATAGCCCCTCTTCCCCCTCCCCATATCTAACCAGGTCCCAACCTCTGTTCTCCAGCTTTTACTTACCTTGGGGCAAAATCTGCTGGAACACAACCTGTAAATGCTGGAAGACTGGGGTGGCAAATCCTTGGAGGGGCCAAAGCTGCCCTACTCCTACTTGGTCCTGACCATCTAAGGGCAAAATAGTGGTGTCAGCAAGGAATCTGGCCAGAAGCCTTCCACATTTCAGTTGAAGAGAAGCAGGTTCCTTGTACTGTTGCTCCTGGACCCCTGACCTCTGTTCCCCCTACCAGCACCTTTGCCTGCTTCAAGTCTTCCTTCTTTAATTTTTCCCTTCCTCCATCACCACTTGCCATATTCTTCAGCCCCTGGGCCTTGTTCACTCTTGGTACCAACTTACAGATTAGAACCAAACTTACAGGCAAAGGTAGAAGTTCAGGTGAGCAGAGGCTCAGAAAGCTAAGCACACGGGAAAGGTAATCAGGTGGGTAGGTGGGGTTTGGGGAAACAGGTGAGCTTCATCTTAGGGAAGTCATTGAAGCCTGGAAGTGTTAGGGAGAAGGCCTGGAATCATTAGAAAGAAAAAGTATTGATTTGTTTAGGGTTTGAGGGTCTGCATCCTTTTCCTGAAACCCACAGTTTGCCCAGTTGTGCATGAGGGAAGGACAGGGGTTGGGGAAGAGAACCCCTAATGCTATGCACACCTTCCTTCTTCCAGATAAGTGAGATGGGGCTGGAGGACAGTCTATTTTTTGCTATAGTGTAGTTACCATGAGTCATTCTGGACAGGTCTTTAAAAAAGGGAATTTTCCTACCCAATCAAGTGGATGTCTAATAATTTCCTGGGGGGTGAGCGTGACAAGAAAGTTTTAAGTAGAGACATTTGGGGATGAGAAAGCCTCCTTAAGGAAGGAGTGGAACCCCCAACACCCTGAGGAGAAGGAAAAGAGTTTCGGGAAGGGGAGCTGGTTCTCTGAGGCAGCGTTACCAGACTGGTGGGACGGAGTGGTGACCCGCACGGGCTCGGCCTGGGCCCCGAGCGCGCCTGGCGCTGTCCGTGGGGCTGAAAGGTGGGGAAGTCGGCGTGGCGGCGGCGCTGGGCAGAATGTGGGTGAGGCATCTCCGCAAGGCTTGGCGGTCCTTCCCCACGGCCCTCATCCTCTCATTGCCACCAGGCCTCCCCTCACAGTTGTTCCTGAATCCGCTGCATTGGCCTCTAAGCCCAAAAAATCAGGCAGTGAGAAGGGGCGACAGACTAGGAGTTTGCGCTCTCTTCCCCATGCACTCTGCGCAGGAATTCTCGAGTTTGCGCAGTCGGGCGCGTGAGTCAGCGCGGTGTCTACCCGGGTTAGTGCAGGGGACGGGGAGAAGGACGGTCCCATTCCCCCTCCATCCTGCTTTCCCTCAGCCTAGCGGTCCCCTTATTGGAAATCGGATCACAGCACGAGGAAGCCCTAGCTCGTCTCCCCGCCCAGCCTTCTCCCTGGAGCCAAGACCCCGATACCCGCAGCCCTGGTCATCTCTTTTCTGGCCTTTCTTGCTTCTCCTGTGGCCACATAGGCCAGTTTTACCTCTCTCTGTCCATTTGTCTTTCCGACCTCTTTTCCAAATCCCCAATTTTCCCCTGAACGCCCTTCTCGTGGGTCCAGACCCCATACGCCCAGCCTATCCCACGCCTACGCCTCTTTCCGCGAGATGCTCTCTACCTTTTTCTCTTCTCACGTCCTTAAGCACATTCTTTTACTTCCAAATTTCCTAGCCTGGAGGTCCCGTTCAGACCCCCACTTCTCAGGATCGCTTTCCGGGCCCTGCCCGCACCCCCCAGGATTCCTCCTGACCGTGGGCACTAATGTCGCTGCAGCCCCCTGGGCAGCTGTTCAACAGCAGGAAGCAGACAAGCAGCCGGAGCCCCTCGGAGCCCCCAGGCCACAGTGGGTGCTGCATCCTCCCAGGCTCGGCGTGCTCACTCCCCGGCCGAGTCTCAGTGAAGGTAACGGCCGTGGCCCAGGGGCTGAGCGGGGCTGAAGCTTCCCACCAGTCCGCGACGCGGAATCTGTTTAACCCTCCTCGGCAGTTCAGCCAATAGCGAGCAGGCCCTGCCCCTGCGGTCGCCTCCCTAGCTCCTTCCCCTACCGCCTCCCCACCCTCACCTCTTGGAATTCCTGACCCGGCTCCTTTTGGACATTAGCTGGGTCCCAAGAACCACCGCCTGTACTCCCAGTCCTAAGGTTGGAGAAACGGATGGCGTGTAAGATACGGGTGCTAATTGTACCTACTCAGGTTTGTTGTGAGAATTAAATATGAACAGCGATGAAACAGTAGGCACTCAAGGAATTTAGTTTATTTTATTATCTTTGATACTGTCTTTACTCTGACCCATTTAAAAACCTTTAGAAATCATATAGGTTCGACCTGCAATATATATATATATATATGGCATATCCATTCGCTTTACTCCACATCCACTGCCATCGCCCTGGTCCAAACCACTGTACACTATATGTTTTGTTTTTTTTTGAGACAGTCTTGCAATTTCAGATCACCACAACCTCCTCTCGACCTCTGCTCAACCTCAGGCTCAAACGATCCTCTCACCTCAACCTCCAGAGTAGCTGGGACTATAAGTGTGCACTACCATGCCCAGCCAATTAATTAATTAATTAATTTATTTATTTATAGAGACAGAGTTTTTCCATGTTTCCCAGGCTGGTCTCAAACTCCTAGGCTCAAGCAATCCTCCCACCGTGGCCTCCCACAGTGTTGGCATTACTGGCATGAGCCACCATGCAAGGCCTTGGACACTGCACTCTTTTAAATTGAGCTGTTGTAATAACTAACTAGCTAACTGACCTCTTGCTTTCATTCTTGTGTACTTATAAGCTAATTTTTGAGCTTTCTAACTCCTAGACTGGCATTAAAAAAATTTTTTTTTCATTAAGCTTAAAACATTTGTTAAACTGGGCTTGGTGGCTCATGCTTGCAATCCCAGCACTTTGGGAGGTCAAGATAGTGGATTATTTAAACCTAAGAGTTTGTATACTGAACATTTGGGATTGATACATTACAAAGGATTTTACAATACAATACACAGAACTATATTATTATCTTTAAAAGGTAATAGTTTGAGTTTGTTCTGGCAGGCAATTAAATTTTTGGCAAAAAGTCTTGATCCTGTGACAGTCTGGTTAGGGAAGGATTACTTCATCCTGTTCTCAATTCTAGGCCGTATCTCTTAGTCCTGGGATATGGTGCTTATGGCTAAGGTGTGGTCCTTTTGGATTTCAACGAAACCCAAAGTCATTTACCAAAACTCTCTATTTTGTGGGTCCTGAACTCCAAACTCGGTCACCCTAACACTGTGACAGCTGCCAAAATCTCTGTCCAGATATTTGACTTTCTCAGTAGGTTCCTTGAAGTCTCACCCTGCACAAGTGCCATTTAGAAGATAGCTAAGGATTTGAAGGGAGTTGGTATGCAGATTTTGAGTTCCTCTCTCTGTAATTTACTCATTTTCTAAATTTCTTCCTCAATTTCAGCTGCTCTGGCATCTCCATACTCCAAAAGCTGCTTCCTCAGTTAGTAAGACTGCCACTTGCTGACAGAGCTGTTTCCCTGTGTACTGCAGTGAACTCTGAAGTATCTTCAGAGAAAAAGCCTATACATGTAGAAGCCACTTGGTGGACTTCCTTTTTTTGAGGATGATACTCCCTGTAGGTTTCTAACTCTTGATCAGTCTCCATGCTTTCATACAGTTATCTTTATTATTTTGCCTAGAGTATATATTCAATGTTAGTAGGAGGGTCTGACACAAGTTTCTGTCTTGTCACGCCAGAAGCTAGAGGTTTATCTGGTTATCACTGATTATGTACTGGACATATTATTTTAAAATAAATTTACAGCAATAATTTGAAGCCTAAGAACAAATGAATGTGAACCTGCTTTGTGAAGTATAATGCTCCTGGAAAAAGGGAAATATTGGTCTTTGGGTGGGCTGAACAAAGGTGAGTGTGCTCCTCTCAGTATTTTAAGATTTTATTTTATTTTATTTTTTATTTATTTATTTATTTTTGAGACGGACTCTTGCTCTATCGCCCAGGCTGGAGTGCAGTGGCTGGATCTCAGCTCACTGCAAGCTCCGCCTCCTGGGTTTACGCCATTCTCCTGCCTCAGCCTCTGGAGTAGCTGGGACTACAGGTGCCCACCAAGTTGCCCGGCTAGTTTTTTGTATTTTTTAGTAGAGACGGGGTTTCACCGTGTTAGCCAGGATGGTCTCGATCTCCTGACCTCGTGATCCGCCCGTCTCGGCCTCCCAAAGTGCTGGGATTACAGGCTTGAGCCACCACGCCCAGCCTATTTTAAGATTTTAAACCACCAGGAGAATGGCTATCAAAATGATAAATGTACAGGAACATTGATGCTACTCTTCTTTCTACTGTTCATTGGAAGGGATTCTAAGCTGAGAGTAATACCCTCAGAAGACTTAGCAGGTTCTCAGGCCTATTGAACCAGGGGTTCATAGGAAGGAACTTTCTTTCTCAAGAAGAAAGACAGACTACCGTAAAGTATAGCTGGGGAGAGTGGGCGAAGGAAGATTGTAATTCAGCTGTGGTCCTACCCTGCCTTACATTCATGTTACAAATGATGTCTGGAAGGAGAAGGAGATCAGAAGCCCAGGCTCCATGTGTACTAAGGAGTTTTACTGTTCCAATCCCTGCCTCAAATGTCCCCTCTGTTCTGGTTTTACATAATTTACTTCAGAAGCTCTGGCTGGGGCCCACACTGTCTTACCTCCAGACAAGCCCGCTTAAAGAATTTTCCTGAAAACCCACTTTAAAAAATCCAGTAGCAAGTTGTCCTAGAACTGCCTCTCTGCGGGGTAATGGGGCTGGGAGAGGAGGAAGGCCTTCCAGTCTGTGACAAAATTTTGCTCAGAGAAGGAAACAGTTCAAAGAAGCTCTAAAATGGGAGGAAAATGGGATTTGAAATTTGTGTGTATATGTGCTAGGGGCTCCTCCTCCACAATATAAGCTCCCTTCACCCCACTATATAAGAGCCTCTAGTAGCAGTCTTGACTTGGGCAAGTCTTTAAGAATGGTGACTCAGCAACCACCTGACAGCTAGCTTCCCCTTGGCTCCAGTGTCACGATCTTCTCTCCCTCCCTGATTTTTCCTTAGGTACAGAGCTAGTCAAGGACCCTGAGCCTGCAAAAGAAAGGCAGATTCTTGTTTGCATAATTAGTAGCACCATGGCAACCAGTTCTTATTGTGAGGATCAGTCACTCAGTGCTGATGATGCCACTCCAGCGACCAATCCAGGTAGGAGAAGTGTAGCTGCCATGGTGACAGGAGTCTAGAAGCAATTTCCTTGGAAGCATAAGGATCTAGAGCCCCCTGAGGTTCAGGCTGCCTGTGGGGGTAGTGCAGGGCCAGATGGAGGTGCTCAGCTCCACTGTGATTGCCTCGTCCAGGTCACCACAGTCCTTCTTGGACCAAGACAACACTTCCTAGCTGATCTATTGATTCCACTCTTTCCCCATCAATACATTCTCAAATAGCCTTTTAAAATTGTATATCACATCATTCTATTCCGTTCCTTAAAATCCCCAGTGATTTTTCCTCTGTACTTTGCATAAGATCTAGATGCTCTACTGTTGCCTACAAAGCTCTGTCTAGGCAGTTTTGGGCTTATTTCTCTAGTCCCATCTCCTGTCATTGGTTGTTCTGTTTGTTCTTCCAATGTGCCATTTGAGAAATGAAAAAATATAATAACCAAAATAAAAACTCACTGGATGAGCTCCAAGCAGGATAGGAATGACAGAAGAGTCAGTCAACTTGAAGATGGGTCAAAAGAAATAATCCAATCAGAACAAGAGAGAGAAAAAACACTGGGAAAAAAAAAGTTAACAGAATTTCAGAGACCTGTGGGACAATATCAAAAGTCCAAAATCAATGTCATTGGAATTCCAGATTGAGGGGAGAAAGTGTAGTACACACAAAAAATCTGAAGAAATAATGGCTGAAAAATTCCCAAATGTGTCAAAAGACATAAACCTAAAGATTCAATAAGCTTAATGAATGCCAAATAGAATAAACTCAAAGACTTCTATATACTCAGACACATTATAATAAAAATTCTAAAAACTGAAACAAAGAAAAAATCTTAAACAACACACGACTAAAGAACAATGGGATTCAGAAAACCAAATTTTTCATTATAAACCATGGGGGCCAGAAGGAAGTGAAATAACATCTTTAAAGTTGTGAGGGAAATGAACTGTCAACTAAGGATTCTATATCCAGTAAAAATATACTTTAAGAATGAAGGTGAAATAAGGATATTCTCAGATGAAGAAAAACTAAGATAATTAATTGCTAGTAGAAACATCAGGAATGAAGAAGAATAGAAATGACAAGTGTCTGAATAAATATCATAGGCTATTCTTCCCCTTGTGAGTTATTTAAAATATATTTGGTTAAAAGCAAAAATTCCGGCCTGGGCAACATGGCAAAACCCTGTCTCTACAAAAAAAAAAAAAAAAAAAAAAAAAAAAAAAAAAAAATTAGCCAACCATGGTGGCACACACCCATAGTCCTACTTACTCAGGAGGCTGAGGAAGGAGGATTATCTGAGCCCGGGGAGGTCAGGGCTGCAGTGAGCCATGATTGCACTACTGCATTCCAGCCTAGGCAACAGAGTGAGGCCCTGTCTCAATCAATCAATCAATAAATAAAATAAGGTTGGGCACAGTGGCTCACACCTGTAATCCCAGTACTTTGAGAGGCTGAAGTAGGAGAATCACTTGAGCTCAGGAGTTGGAGACTAGCCTGGGTGACATAGCAAGACGTCATCTCTACTAAAAATTAAAAAAATTCCAGCCTGGAAACATGGCGAAACCCTCTCTCTACAAAAAAATACAAAAATTAGCTGGGTGTGGTGGTGTGTGCCTGTAGTCCCAGCTACTTGGGAGGCTGAGGCAGGAGGATTGCTTGAGCCCAGGCGGTGGAGGTTGCAGTGAGCTGAGATCATGCCATTGTACTCCAATGTGGGTGACAGAGTGAGCTGCTCCCTCAAAAAAAAAAAAAAAAATTCACTGGGTCTGGCTGGGTCTGATGGGACAGTATGCCTGTAGTCTTAGCTACCCAGAATGCTGAGGCACAAAGATCACTTGAGTTCAGGAGATAGAGATTGCAGTGAGCTATGATCACACTACTGCACTCCAGCCTGGGCAACCTGTCAAAAATAAAAAAGCAAAAATTATAACATTGATAGAATTTTCAATGTATGTAAATGTAATTGATTCTAATAGACAACTACAGCATAAATGGGGAAGGTAAAGAGATCTGTATCCTGGTAAGATTTCTATATTACACTTAAAATGGTAAAATAGTGATTAAAAGTAGACTTGAAAAAATTAAGTACGTATACTGTAATCCCCAAAGCATCCACTGAAAAAATTAAACAAAGAAATATAGTAAAAAATTACAACAGATACATTAAAATAGAATATTTAAAAGTGTTCCAATAATCTAAGGAAGGAATGGGGAGGAAAGGAACAACACAATGAAAAAAGAGGAAACAAACAGAAAAGAAACAATAAAATGGCAGATGTAAATCCAAAGATACCAAAAATTGTACATTGTCTAAACATATAGATTAAAAGACAGAAACGACCAGAATGACTTTAAAAAATAACCCAACAACATGTTATCTACAAGAAACACACTTTAAATATAACTATGTAGATAAGTTAAAAGTAAACAAATGAGAAAAAGTATGATGAATCAAATAAAAACTGGAGTGGCTATATTAATATCAGATTAACTGACTTCAGCACAAAGAAAAATACCAGGGTAAAGAGGAACATTACGTAATGATAAAAGGGTCAGGTCATCAAGAAGACATAGAACTCTTGATGTGTATGTACCTAACACCAGAGCCTCAAAATACATGATGCAAAAATGAACAATCCTAAAAGGAGAAATAGACAAATCAGTAATAATAATAATAATGGTTATTATTATTATTCGAGACAGAGTCTCTCTGTCACTCAAGCTGGAGTACGGTGGCATGATCTCGGCTCACTGCAACCTCTACCTCCAAGGTTCAAGTGATTTTCATGCCTCAGCCTCCTGAGTAGCTGGGATTACAGGTGACTGCCACCATGCCCAGCTAATTTTTCCATTTTCAGTAGAGACGGGTTTTCGCCACGTTGGCCAGGCTGGCCTCGAACTCTTGACCTCAGATGATCCACCTGCCTCGGCCTCCCAAAGTGCTGGGATTACAGGCACGAGCCATCTCACCTGTCCCAAATCCATAATTATATTTGGAGACTTCAACATTTCTCTCTCAGTAATCAAGAGAACTAGTAGACACAACAGCAGTAGGCTTACAAGAACTTAATCACACCACAAACCAGTTGATTCTAACTGACATTTACAGAACACTCCACTCAACAACAGCAGAGTACACATTCTGGATTTCTTTCTTTTTTTTTTTTTAATCCTGCATATGTTTCTTTGGGATTTCTTTTTTTTTGAGACAGTAGAGTGGTGCAATCTCAGCTCACTGCAACCTCTGGCTCCCGGGTTCAAGAGATTCTCCTGCCCCAGTAGCTGGGATTACAGGTGACCGGCATAATGCCCGACTAATTTTTGTATTTTTAGTAGGACGGGTTTCGCCATGTTGGTCAGATTGGTTTCGAACTCCTGACCTCAGGTGATCCGCCCACCTCGGTCTCCCAAAGTGCTGGGATTACAGGCCTGAGGCACCGCACCTGGCCGGGAATTTTTACATTGAAGGCTTACATATGTTTTTGTAAAACTCTAAGCCATTAACGCTAAGTATTGTATCTCCCCATTCTGTCTCACCTCTCCTTTTCAGTCTTCAGTGAAGTGCGTGTTAAACATTATTGCTCTATCCTATATAGTTTTTTTTTTTTTTTTTTTTTGATACAGGGTCTTGCTCTGTGTCATCCAGGCTAGAGGGCAGTGGCACAGTCACAGCTCACAGCCTCAACCTCCTGGGCTCAAGTGATCCTCTCACTTCAGCCTCCTGAGTAGCTGGGATTACGGGCATGTGCCACCATACCTGGCTAATTTTTGTATTTTTTGTAGAGGCAGGGTTTTGCCATGTTGCCCAGGCTGGTCTTGAACTCCTGGACTACAGTGACCCATCTACCTCGGCCTCCCAAAGTGCTGGGATTTCAGGCCTGAGCCACTGCTCCCAGTTCCTGTATAGTTCTTACCCTCACTTCTGTATTTTCAACAGCCTTTATTCAGTATTTTCTTCTTATTTGTACTCCAGTTTATGAATGAATTATCTATTCCACTGTTTTAATCTGTTATTAATCCTATCCCATGAATTTTTAAACTGGGGTAATATATATATATATATATATATATATATATATATATATATATATATTTTTTTTTTTTTTTTTTTTTTTTTTTTGAGACGGAGTCTCACTCTGTCACCCAGCCTGGAGTGCAGTGGCGCGATCTCGGCTCACTGCAAGCTCCACCTCCTGGGTTCATGCCATTCTCCTGCCTCAGCCTCCCCCAAGTAGCTGGGACTACCAGTGCCTGCCACAATGCCTGGCTAATTTTTTGTATTTTTAGTAGAGACGGAGTTTCACCGTGTTAGCCAGGCTGGTCTCGATCTCCTGACCTCGTGATCCGCCCACCTGGGCCTCTCAAAGTGCTGGGATTACAGGCGTGAGCCACTGCGCTCGGCCAGAAGATTACTTTTAAGGCACAAGTTACAGTTATGCCAATAGCAATAATGGCACCCAAAAGATACTATACTGATGTCCTCAATGTGCCAAAAGAAAATAATGGACAACCTAAAATTCTTTTTCTTTCTTTCTTTTCTTTTTTTTTTTTTTTTTGAGTTGGAGTTTCACTCTTGTCGTCCAGGCTGGAGCGCAATGGTGCGTTCTCGGCTCACCACAACCTTTGCCTCTTGGGTTCAAACCATTCTCCTGCCTCAGCCTCCCGAGTAGCTGGGATTACAGGCGTCTGCCACCATGCCCAGCTAATTTTTTTGTATTTTTAGTAGAGACAGGGTTTCACCATGTTGGCCAGGCTGGTCTTGAACTCCTGACCTCAGGTGATCTGCCTGCCTCGGCCTCCCAAAGTGCTGGGATTACAGGCGTGAGCCACCGTGCCAGTACTAGAATTTTTAAATTCTAGAATTTTTCTTTGGTTCTTTTCCAAATTTGTTTTGAAATTTCTGATGGTTTTCAGTTCTGACAATATTTTCAAATTTGTCCTTTATTGCCATGAGCAGAGTAAGCCGTGATTTTTCATCTGTATCTGGCGACACTGTGGTACTATTTTTGTTTTCTATTATTTTTACTGCTTCTCACTCAAATTGTCTCATTTCCTCGTGTGACTGTGACTGTTTATCTTTGATTGTGTGCTGGACACACCGTTTGACCAAAAACATAGCAAAGCAAAAAAAAAAAAAAAAAAAAAAAGCAGAAATAATTTGAGACCTACCTGCACTAGCAATCTAAAATCACCTTAATCTAATTTTAGGATTCCTCGGATGAGTTGAAGCTTGACTGCTTTATGAACAAGAGCTAGTGTACCTCAGTTTCGCCCTTCTCGGGTGTAACTCTGCAGTCCTAAGGGAAAATGAAGAAGCTTTTTGTTCTTGTTGTTTTTTGTTTGTTTTAAACCAGAGACCTTACTCTTCACAGGCTGTGAATTTCCACATTTGATTCTCTAGTCCCACAAGGCTGGCAGAATTCTAGCTCAGCCTCTCAGCTGCTTTTACCCAGTTAGCAAGCTTTCTTATCCCTCTGGATTCTGTCCCCTCCTGGATGCTATCTGGCCCCATTATTTTCTCATTATCTTGATAGTTCCTTGGTGCATTAAGAAGGTACGCTTTAGATCTCATCCATAATTTTTAGTTGTATATTAGACACGGCTCGTGCTCCACCTCACATCCTCCCAGCCCATCTCTACTCCAACCATTGTTGTGGAAGCCAGATGGGAGTAGATGTAGCCTGAGAGCAACTTGTCTCAGCTGTGCAGTCAATGCCTAGCTTTCTGCCCTAAAACTTATCTGTCCCTGCAGTGCGGGGTGCCTGCAAGAATCTACTCAGACATCCTAATGCATGAACAAACCTCCTCTATATACAGATTTCCTTGACTTGGGCTATTCTTGACTAATCAGGGACAGAGGCTGGTCAATAAGCACTGCCTTCCCCTCAGTCTTAGGCAAACAAATCACAGGCATATTCTCCTTGGCTCCTCAAGAGTCCCTGGTGAGCTTGAACCCTAATTGTCCACAGTGGTAAGTAGTTCAATTACACACTCTTAAATTGATTTTCCCTACTTTCCAGTTTTAATTTCTCACTTCCCCGACCAACGCCTGTTCTTTAGGATCATAGCCAAAAATAAGCTACCTGCATTTAAGCCCAATTCTTGAACTCTTAGGGGAAGTTGGGGGCTAAACACAAACTAAGACAAGGTGTCTTCAGCAAGATTGGTATAAATGATCAAGTCTACCCTTGCCAGGAGCAGAAATCAAGTTTTCTGTTGTTCTTCTATTTTTAATACGGGAGCTATTCCAGGATGTTTGTATGTGTATGGGAGCTATCTAGAAATGAGGAGAAAATGATAGAGAAAAGAGAGGAGAGAATTTCTTTCTTCTTTTTTTTTTGTTTGAGACAGAGTCTTGTTCTGTCGCCCAGGCTGGAGTGCAGTGGTGCAATCTTGGCTCACTGCAACCTCCGCCTCCCAGGTTCAAGCGGTTCTCCTGCCTCAGCCTCCCAAGTAGCTGGGATTACAGGTGCCTGCCACCACGCTCGGCTAATTTTTGTATTTTTGGTAGAGATGGGGTTTCACCGTGTTGGTCAGGCTGGTCTCAAACTCCTGACTTCTGGTGATCTACCTGCCTTGGCCTCCTAAAGTGCTGGGATTATAGGCGTGAGCCACTGGACCCGGCCAAAAGAGGAATTTCTAGAGTGATGATCCTGAATAGGCCTCTGGCTTGCCCCTCTCTCCCTCCCCTCCCCTTCCTTTCTCCTTTCTCCCTTCCCTTCCCTTCCTTTCTCTTTCTTCCTTCCTTCCTTCCTTCCTTCCTTCCTTCCTTCCTTCCTTCCTTCCTTCCTTCCTTCCTTCCTTTCTCTTTCCTTCTTTTGCTTTCTTTCTCTCTCTCTTTCTTTCTTTCCTTCCTTCTTTCTTCTTTTTTCCCCTAGAGATAGGGTCCTGCTCTGTCACCCAGGCTGGAGTACAGTAGCATGATCATAGCTCACTATAACCTCGAACTCCTGACCTTGAGGGATTCTCCCACCTCAGTCTCCCAAGTAGCTGGGACTACAGGCAGGGGCTATCAACCTGGCTATTTAGAAATTTTTTTGTATATATGGGGATCTTACTATATTGTCTAGGCTGGTCTTGAATGCCTGGCCTCAGGCAATCCTTCTACTTTGGCTTCCTGAGTCACTGGGATTACTGGCGTGAGCCACCGTGCCAGCCTCTGGCTTTAATTCTTAGGAGTAAACCAAATTTCTCTCTCAAATCCTTCCTTCTCCAGTCACCCCTTTTTCTTAAGTAGCATGATTATTTTCCCAGGCAATAGTTCTCTAAATTTAGGTGGCTTCTCTCTTTATCGCTTCACTGAAACCCACATAGTTGCCAAGGCCTCTCAACTCACTCTTCAGCACAACTCTCAAAGGTGTCTCCTATCCATTTGCTCCATCTCTGCCCAATTTCAGGCCCTTAGAGCACATGTACGTCATCGTATCACTGTTCTAGTTGACTACCTCCTTCTCATATATTTCCCCCCTCTCTCTCTTCCTGCATTCATCCTTCAAATATGTTGTTTCTTTGACTACAAAATATCAGTGTTCCCCATGGCCTCTTAAAAATGAGACCTAAATTATAAAGCCTGGAGCTCCATCATCAAGCCTAAACCTACTTTTCCAGACTTACCTCCAGCTGTTCCAGAAGTACTCGTTCACCCACTAATCTTCCTGCTTTCCAACTTCTTCATCTTCTGTGCTATTGTCCATACTTTATCACCTCCTACTGAAATCCACCCCAGAGCTCCAGGGCCAGCTCAAAAAGTTTCTTCCTTGTTGGGGCCTTTCCATATCACCCAGCTGCATGTACAATCAAGGGTCACAGACTGTCAGAGTGGAGAGGTCCATTTTTTTTTTTTTTTTTTTTTTTGAGATGGAGTCTCGCTGTGTCACCCAGGCTGGAGTGCAGTGGCCGGATCTCAGCTCACTGCAAGCTCTGCCTCCCGGGTTTTTACGCCATTCTCCTGCCTCAGCCTCCCGAGTAGCCGGGACTACAGGCGCCCGCCACCTCGCCCGGCTAGTTTTTTGTATTTTTTAGTAGAGACGGGGTTTCACCGTGTTAGCCAGGATGGTCTCGAACTCCTGACCTCGTGATCCGCCCGTCTCGGCCTCCCAAAGTGCTGGGATTACAGGCTTGAGCCACCGCGCCCGGCCGAGAGGTCCATTTTTAAGGACAGAATTCAACACCAATTTCATGGATGGAGCAGTACAGTCTTCCAGCTGTAGCTCTTTTTCTCCACTATGTTTATTTAACTCTACTCAATAAATATGTGTTGAGTACCTGTGCTGTACCTAGGTACTATGCTGGGTACTTATGACACAGAGATGAGTCAGTCATATACAGTGACCCCAAGGAAAAGCAAGGTATACCTACTTACAAGGTATAAAGTCAAACACTGAGTTTGCATGGAGAAGTGGGTGATGAAAAAATTGGAAGGTCAGAGAAGGCACAGTAGAGAAGGGGATATTAAGCTCATATTTTTAGGATAAGATGGATGAGGTGTGTTGGTGGGTACTTAGAGGTAGAGAGTACTGTGGGTATAAGGACTGAGCTGTGTAAACTAGCAAGGCCCAATTTGAGAAACACAAGGAGGGGCTGAATTGCTGAAGCACCCACACAGGCAGAAAGGAGAATGCCTTTAAATGAGACAGGAGAGGCTGGCAGGAGACTGAGGGCCATATGGACCATATAAGAAACCTGGACTTTTTCCTGTGGGTTATAGGGTCATTAAATAGCTCCAAGCTCATGGAAGCAAGGACTTTGTCTCGTTCACCACTGTATCCCTAGTGCCTAGGACTGAGCCCAAAACATAATAGATCATCTTAGTTTGGATTCACCCAAAAGGAAATTTGAAACGAAAATTGGGTGCAGGTGGTCTAGGTGGCAGGTCATCCCTGAAAGCACAAGTGAAGGAAGGGGAAAGTGAGAGAAGGAAAGAGAAAAGCCAATAAACAGAATGTTGGTGAGCAGGTTGTTGCTGTGGGCAATTGGAAATCAACCCTGCTGGGGGCTCCTGAGGATCCCTGTGGAAGTTGTCTCAAATTTATCCCACCAAGGGGAGGATACATTGGAATATTTACCCACTAACTCAGCCTTTTTCTTTTCTTTTCTTTTTTTTCTTTTCTTTTTTTTTTTTTTTTTTTTGAGACAGAGTCTTGCTTTGTTGCCCAGGCTGGAGTGCAGTGGTACAATCTTGGCTCACTGCATCCTCTGCCTCCCGGTTTCAAGGGATTCTCGTGCCTCAGCCTCCCAAGTAGCTGGGATTACAGGCTCCCAGCACCACGCCCAGATTATTTTTATATTTTTAGAGATGTTGGCCTGGCTGGTCTTCAACTCCTGACCTCAGGTGATCCACCTGCCTCGGCCTCCCAAAGTGCTGGGATTACAGGCGTGAGCCACCACGCCCAACTAACTCAGCTTTTAACGTGTTGATGATTGCCCCTGAGGGTGTTAAGTCCCAGGCACTTCAGGGCTCTCTGGTGCACAGGTATGCAAATTCTCCTGGCATTCCAGAAAACCCACAGGACAAGAATCAGAGTGTTTCCAAGGTTCGAGGTGGGAAGCTGTCAGCACATCGACGTTGTCCACTTGCTGCTGCAGGTAACCTCAGAGATGGGCCATTGGATATGAGGCAGGGCACCTGCCTGGTCTGCTGCACAGGTGTTCAATATCTATTGCACAAGTACGTTGTATGTATGTCTTACTTTCCTGCCTAGCCTTCAGTTGCCTTGAGGCAGGAAGTATGTATTGCAGAGGCCAGGCACAGGGAAGCACAAATCTTTACAAATGTGGGTTGAATAAAAGAAAGTAAAATGTTTGATGGGGAAAAGTAAAGTGTGTGGCAAGGGTCAATCTAGCTAATAAAAATAGGTATAAATAAATATGAGTAGTTGAGCATTATATTTATCGATGTCCTTACAAGCAAAGCGACAGGGGAGAGGACATATATTGGTGGCATCATTGAGCCTATATACCAAAGGACTCTCTTGTAATTTCTCTGCATTCCATAGTGGAGGGGCTTGATATTTTCTCCTGTGCTCCCACTTATGAGGATTGAATGAGCTGACTACCCAATGAACACTGAAAATTGACAAAACAAAACAAAGTAATTGAGTTGAGTGTGCAAGTGCTTTGAGAAACATAAAACTCAAGGCATGGGACCCGCTGGAGCTTGGTTGGGTTGAACATTGGTGGCTAGACTCCCCTTTCCCAGGGGAAAATTGACCATAGGTACCAAAAGTGAAATGTGCATAGCATTTGGCTGTGGAATTGTTTGTGGATTCTTGGGGTGGGGCTTGTATGACCGCTGTGTAGGGAACCCTAATGCTGAAAGGGTACCTTGGACCTCTGAAGGCAGAGCAGGGTCCCAGAACGACTTGACCAGGAGTTTGGAGGGGGAGATTTCCTTCTGTCAGGGGAAGGAAGACCAGTAAGACACATCTGAAGGCTGTGTGGGGATGGCTGCCTTGCCACCCTGCCTTTCACCTGCTTTAGAAATGACCCATGGAAGGAAAAAGGCATCTGAAATGAGGCCTTTGGACAACCAGGGGCTGGCTCTCTGCGCCCACTCCCCAGGCTTCCCTGCATTTGGCTCCCACCTCTCCCAGCTCTCACCTGGAAGGCTCTGGCTTGGTCCCCCAGCCCACCCATCCTGCCTTCAGACAAGTCTGCTGAGTTTTTTTGAAAATTGACTTTAATAATCCAGATTTGGTTCAGCCTGAAATTGTCCTTCCCGAGAGCATCAGGGAAAGTGTGAGGATGGGAAGCTTCCCATGTGGCCTTAATCAGCTACGAGGTTGTGACTCAGAGTAGGGAATGGCTTAAAGACATCCTAAAATGGGAAGAAACAAGGGATTTTCAGTTAATGCACCCAGGCAGTGGTTGCCACTCCCCCTGCTCCCCTCCCCCACCAAGTGCAGAACCAATCTCAATAACAGTCTCAAGGCCCTTCCCTTGTTCCTCATCTCTAATCCCATCTCCTTCCTGGGATTTTCCATGAGACACATTAGGGATTTCTCAGGTTCCCTGAGCCTGAGGCATAGCAGCTCCTTGTTTGCATACTTGACAGAACCATGGCAACCAGTCCCCATCATGGGGTCAGTCACAGGACTAATGATGTGGCCCAGCAGCCAATCCAAGCAAAGGAGCCCAGCTGCCATGGTGATGGGGGGCGGGGACCACCAGTTTCCTTGAAGGGCTGAGGGGCTGGAGCACCTCTGAGGTACAAGTTGCCCTAATGGAACCCATCTAGAAGTTTTCCAGATCCACTGCCACGATCTTAGTTCCAGGTACCTAGGATCCCACCTGGACAACCTGGTTGCACCAAACAGGTCTAGCTGTTTCCACTCTTGTCCATTTCAAAATCCATTTTCCAACAGCATCAGTGTGTCTTTATAAAATGCTTATCATATTGTCCTACTCTCTTCCTTTAAAATCCTCCAATGCCTTCCCACTACACTTTGAATAACACCCAACCCCCTGTCTATGGACTACAAGCCCCAAGTAGTCCTGGGACTATTTTCCAAGCTCGTCTGCTGTCATAGGCCTGTGTCTGTTCCCCCAACAAGCCCTGGAATCTCATCTAACAGCAGATGTATTTGAAAGCCTCTTTGCCTTGGGGACTTTTCCTCCAGATCTCGCCCTGGCTGCCTCCTTGTCATTTAGGTCTAAGTTTAAATGTGACCTCCTGAGGCCCTTCTTAGCCTAAGGTGTGTGAAACAACCCAACCTCTATGGGGGTCGCTGAGAGGAAGGGTAGGGGCTGTGCAGGGGGAAGGCGTGGAGTCAGGATATGGGGGCCAGTCCTGGCTCCACACTTGCCCAGCCTGGACCTGATCTTGTCATCTGTAAAGACGGCTGGAAGCACAAGATAGGTAGTTTTCCGTTTGAGCTCCAAAGGGCTCAGAGGTCCCAAGGAAATGTCTGAGAGCCTTGCCCAGGTGACTTAGTCAACACCACAGAGATGAACAAGGGGGTTGGGGGGCTGATGTGAGGGGCTCTGGGCCCTCCTCTCTCACTCAGGGAGAGAAGTGCCCCCCACACGCGTACATACACATGCACATATATGTGTATACAGTGTATGTATATGTAAGAATGGGTGAGGTTGGGATTGGGGTCATGGCACACTTGGAATTCTCAGAAAAACAGAGAGCCCATATGTTTTTGTTGGTGGGGGGGTTGTGTTTTATGTTTTTTGAGACAGGGTCTCACTTTGTCACCCAGGCTGGGGTACAGTGGTGCAATCACAGCTCACTATAAACTTGAACTCAAGTTCAAGCTAATCTTGCCTCAGCCTCTTGAGTAGCTATGAATACAGGCATGTGCCACCACACTTTTAAATTTTTGTAGAGACGGGGATCTTGTTATGTTACCCAGGCTGGTCTCCAACTCCCGGCCCTAAGTGATCCTCCCAATGTGCTGGGATTACAGGCATATAAACCACCACGACCAGCCCACAGAGAGCCTATATGTTTTTAAAAAACATTGAAAAACCTCTGAAGCAGATTTCTGTAGACCCTTCAATTTCTGTGCCCATGATTGATGGTATAGGACCAAGCCCTAGGAAGCCCCAGTCCCTGCTTCCTGAGTTGCAGCAATCTATGAAAAGGAGACTCTGAGAGACAGAGAAAGTGGGGCGCCCTCCAGTGGGGAAATGAAGAATTTTCCTTCCATCAAGAACTGCTGACTGGCCTTTATCATATTGCCTTTAATCCTCACAGCAGCCAGGGAGGGTGGCCGTTATGACCACTCCACTGATGTGGAAGGAGGGCTTGTAGAGCTTCAGTAAGGTAATGACTGGGAAGCAGCAGTGCCAGGACTGGCCTGGGTCTGTCTGTGTGGAAAGCTGTGTTCCTTCCCATCCATCAGGCCCATGCTTCCAGAAGATTCTCCATGAGGCTCTGCCTTAGTGAAGCCCTGTCAGTCCTCATGCTGCCAATGTCGATCCCCTCCATCACTCTGCCTCCCTCTTGAAATAGGCCTTGCTGGGCTCAGGCTTCCTGAACAACGCCAGGCCCTTACCTGCAGCGGGGCCTTGGTGTGGCTGGTCACCTCTTGGTTCAGGACCTCTGAAACCCTTCAGAGTTAAAGCATTGCTCCCTGCTCACTCTGGTCGTGGGGCTCTGATGGGAGGGAAGCCAGGAGCCAAGAGTGAGGAGAAAATGGTGAACAGGCCCAGAGGAAAAGAGAAGGGGCCCAAGTGAAGGATTTCAAAATCTCTGAGGGAACCTCACCTTAGGAAAAAAGAGTCTCCTTGTGCTTGCCCCTAGAAAACAAAGATTAAGCAGGGATAACAAATGGGAACTGTACTTTCCAGCCCCTTCCCCGTGCAGACATCACTAATGGATTGTGGATTCCTTCTGGTGGAAATCAGATGGGAGCTCTTATTGTTCCATTCCCTGAGCTCCTGATGGCTGCTGCTTGCAGCCCTGATACTCATGCCCTTCCCAGCTCCTCTGTCTACCGGCAGGTGCAGTGCGGACCAACCATAGGCCCAACACATCTCAGACAGGCCTCTGGGGCATGGAGCCAGGGCATGTGCTCTGTCTGCTGGGTCCTCACACCTTGAGTGATATCATCCTTCCAGAACAGTCCTGCAGAGTGAAAGGATGGGGTGAGTTGACACTTGGGGCACTCTGATTGGCCCATCCCAGAAACAAAAGTGTGATTAGAATTTTTCCTTTCTCCAAAATGCACAGGTACCACAATGTAGAGGGCCAGTGGAGGGGGGTCTGGAGGCTGACTGGGGTACAGGAGTTTGCCTTCTGCCCACCGCCGTGGCTTAAACCCTTGCTCTTTCTAACCCTGTGGCCATGAGAAACAAACTTGCTGAGCTTATTTCTCGCTCATGAAGTGATGAACTTCATAGGATTGAGAGAATGAAAGGAGATAGTGCACACACATTTCCTAGCTTATTGTTTGGCAAGCAATAAGTGATCAAATAGGAACTGTATTTTATTTTCACTTTTAATTTTTTTTTTTTTTTTTAGCTACACCTGTTAGAAAGGGACAAATAGGAATTTTTAAATGATGCTGCTGTGAGAATCAAATAAGGTTAAAGATACAAAGTGTGCTTCCAGGCCAGGCATGGTGGCTTATGCCTGTAATCCCAGCACTTTGGGAGGCTGAGGTGAGCAGATTGCTTGAGGTCAGGAGATCGAGACCAGCCTGGCCAACATGATGAAACCCCGTCTCTACTAAAAATACAAAAGTTATCCCGGCGTGATGGTGCATGCCTGTAGTCGTAGCTGCTTGGGAGGCTGAGGTATGAGAATCGCTTGAACCCGGGAGGCGGAAGTTGCAGTGAGCCAAGATTGTGCCACTATGCTCCAGCCTGGGTGACAGAGTGAGACTCTGTCTCAAAAAAAAAAAAAAAAAAAATCTAGAACCTTAGGACATTACACATTATACACTATGATTATTAGTAGTAATCTGAACTCAAAGCGGATCTCCCTTCTGAAGCCTGAAGTCACACACTCTGCTTTCAGAAAGCGTCAGATACTTTTCCCCAGGAAAAATATCCTTCCACCCTCCACTCTGGCCTTTCATGTCTTCCACTTGTCATAGTCTCTGAACTGCCCACCTCCTTAATTCAGAGTCTGAAGTATGTGTGTGGGGGTGGGAGCGGGGGCTGGTTCTGGCTGAGGACTGCAAGATTCCTAGCTCTGGAGCCATCAGACAGTACCAGGGGTGGTAAGCCAGGCCCAGGGAGATGGATGCTGGCCTCTTCTGGGGACTTCCAGTGGCCTCTGCTGTGTTCCTCTAGAGTCCATGTGGGAATGAGTCCCTGGCTTAGGTTGCACCATGACTCTGTCTTGCCCATCTCTAGCACAGACTGGTCAGGTAAGGCTCCAGAGGCGGTATGATGCGAAAGTTTCAAGCAGGGAAGTTAAGGGAGGAGGTTTTAATGTCAAGCTGGAGATTCCCTCTATCTGTATCTACCCCTGTATTTGACCAAACCCAGTCCCTCTCCTTAGCCCTCCCAGGTCTCACCTTGAGGCACCGGCTGCCAGAGTACACCTTGCTAGTATCGGAAGGCCACGTGGATGCTGTCTTGGAGGGGCGTGGCCTGCAGTACTCCCACCTGGGTCTGCCCCCTAAGGGAACAAGAATGAAATGAGTAGGTAACTGGGCCAAAAGCCTTCAAAAGGCAGCATCCTCTCCATTGTCACTCCCATATCCCCACGTCTCCATTCCTCTGCCGGTCCCCACTTCCCAGCTATCTATCCTGTCTCCCTCCCTGGCCACCCTCTTCATATTCTGGGTCTCACGCACTCTTGATACAGACTTCCAGGTAAGAACAGAGTCTTCAGGCAAAGAGGCAGCCTGTGGAGGGAGAGTTGAACAGAGTCTCAGATGGCTACAAAAACTGAATGCACAGACAGGTGGGCAGGCTAGATAATGGGGGAAGTTCAGCTGCTTCCTGGGAGGAGTTCTGGAATCCTTGGAAGACTACAGTATGGAACCTAGTTTCAGACAGTTAGGGCTGGAGAGTCCAGATCCTTTTCCTGGAAGCCACGGTATACCCAACTCACTATGGGGGCATGACCTTTCTATGATACAGACCCTCCTCCTGGATACAGATCATCTCCATCCAGGTAGATGGGGTCAGGTGGAAGAGAAGTCAGGTTTTCCCATCCTAATTTTTCTTATCCTCCAGTTCACAAGCAGATCCTAACAATGATGCCAAAAAAGGCGAGGGCCCCACTAAAAAGACAAATAACCCAATTTAAAATCGGAACAGACAGTCTCAAAAAGGATAAACAACTGGCCAATAAGCACATGAAAAGATGCTGAACTCCATGAGCCATCAGGGAAAGGCAGATCAAAACCACAATGAGGCTGGGCGTGGTGACTTATGCCTTTAATCCTAGCACTTTGAGAGGCCGAGGCAGGTGGATCACTTGAGGTCAGGAGTTTGAGACCAGCCTGGCCAACATGGTGAAACGCCATCTCTACTAAAAACACAAAAATTAGCGAGGCATAGTGTTGTGTGCCTGTAATCCCAGCTACTCAGGAGGCTGAGGCAGGAGAATCACTAGAACCCAGGAAGTGGAGGTTGCAGTGAGCCGAGATAGCACCACTGCAACCCAACCTGGGTGAAAGAGCAAGTCTCCATCTCAAAACAAAACAAACAACCACAATGAGACACCACTTCACACACACTAAAGTGGCTACAATCAACAGGACAGTTAATAACAAGCATTGGTGAGGATGTGCAGAAATTGGAATGTTTCCTTCCTTCCTTCCTTCCTTCCTTCCTTCCTTCCTTCCTTCCTTCCTTCCTTCCTTCTTTCTTTCCCTCCCTCCCTCCCTCTCCCTCCCTCCCTCCCTCCCCCTCCCTCCCTCCCTCCCTCCCTCCCTCCCTCCCTCCCTTCCTTCCTTCCTTCCTTCCTTCCTTCCTTCCTTCCTTCCTTCCTTCCTTCCTTCCTTCCTTCCTTCCTTCCTTCCTTTCTTTCTTTCTGACGGAGTTTCACTCTTGTTGCCCAGACTGGAGAGTCATGGCGCGATCTCAGCTCACTGCAACCTCTACCTCCTGGGTTCAAGCGATTCTCCTACTCTCCCAAGTAGCTGGGATTACAGGCATGCACCACCATACCCAGCTAATATATATATATATATTTTTTTTAAGCAGAGACGCGGTTTCTCCATCTTGGCCAGGCTGGTCTTGAACTCCTGACCTCAGGTGATCCCCCTGCCTTGGCCTCCCAAAGTGCTGGGATTACAGGCATGAGCTACCGTGCTGGGCCAGAAATTGGAATGTTTCTACACTGCTGCTGGGAATGTAAAGTGGTCCAGATGCTGTGGAAATAGTCTGGCAGTTTCTCAAAATGTTAAACAGGCTGGGCACAGTGGCTCATGCTTGTAGCCCCAGCCCCAACACTTTGGGAGGCTGAGGCGGGTGGATCATCTGAGGTCAGGAGTTCGAGACCAGCCTGGCCAACATGGTGAAGCTGTGTCTCTACTAAAAATACGAAAATTAGCTGGGCGTGGTGGTGCACACCTCTAGTCCTAGCTACTCAGGAGGCTGAGGCAGGAGAATCACTTGAATCTGAGAGGCGGTGGTTGCAGTGAGCTGAGATCGCATGATTGCACTCCAGCCTGAGCAACAGAGCCAGACTCCATCTCAAGAAAAAAAAAAAGTTAAATAATAGAGTGACCATATGACCCAGCAATTTCACTTCTAGATATATGCTTAAGAGAAATGAAAACAGATATCCACACAGAAACCTGTACATGAATTTCATAGCTATATTATTCATAATAGCTACAAAGTGGAAACAACTCATATGTTCATCAATTGATGAATGGAGAAATAAGATACAATGGGAATACTCTTCATCAATTACAGGAAAAGAAGTGCTGATACACGCTACAACATGAAAGAGCCCTGGAAATATTATGCTAAATGCAAGAAGCTAGTCACAAAAGGCCACATGTTGTATGACTCCATTTATAAGAAATGTGCAAAACAGGGAAACCCATAGAGGAAGTACATTGGTGGTTGCCTAGGGCTGAAGAGGGTGGTTGGAGGAGGGAATGGGAAGTGGCTGCTAATGGTCACAGTTTTCTTTTTGGGGTAATGAAAATGTTACAAAATCGATTGTGGTGATGGTCGTGCAACTCTGTGAATATACTAAAAGCCATTTTAAATGGGTGAATTATATGTCAATAACGTTGTTATTTAAAAATCACTAATAACTGGCCGGCCGCAGTGGCTCATGCCTGTAATCCCAGCACTTTGGGAGGCCGAGGGGGGCAGATCACCTAAGGTTGGGAGTTTGAGACAAGCCTGACCAACATGAAGAAACCCCGTCTTTTACTAAAAATACAAAATTAGCCGGGTGTGGTGGTGCATGCCTGTAATCCCAGCTAGTCGGGAAGCTGAGGCAGGAGAATCGCTTGAACCCAGGAAGTGGAGGTTGCAGTGAGCCGAGATGGCGCCATTGTGCTCCAGCCTGGGTAACAAGACCGAAACTCTGTCTCAAACAAACAGACAGACAAACAACAACAACAACAACAAAAAAACACTAATAACTTTAATGAAATGGAAGCACAGCTTTCCCCAAACTTTAGTTATTTGAGAACCACCAATGTGATTTTTGACTTATCTTTGTACCATTGTGCTATTACTGGCTTACTCTTCAAGTTGATGATTCATGCTTTTTATTTAAGTGAAATTATTTTAAATTTATTTATTTATTTAGAGACAGGGTCTTACTCTGTCACCCAGGCTGGAGTGTAGTGGTGCAATCTCGGCTCACTGCAACCTCCGCTTCCCGGGTTCAAGCAACTCTCGTTCCTCAGCCACTCGAGCAACTGGGATTACAGGTGCGCACCACCAAGCCCAACTAATTTTTGTATTTTTAGTAGAGATGGGATTTCACTGTGTTTTGGCCAGGCTGGTCTCGAACTCCTGACCTCAAGTGATCCACCCGCCTTGGCCTCCCAAACTGCTGGGATTACAGCTGTGAGCCACTGTGCCCAACCAAGTGAAATTGTTTTAAAGGGCAACTTTGCTACTGTAAATGGAAAAACCGGTGTTTCTTGGCATAAGTAGAAGGTAATTATAAAAAATAAACTCCAGAGAAAGAGAGAGAAGATAAAAACATATAGAGAGAGGCCCCAGCTCCCTACACGTGGGGAGGGACTTCAGGACTGAGGCAGCAGTCCCAGGACTGACAAGTAAAGGGCGACCTTGGGCGCCGCCCCTACTGTCATCAGCGCTGACACCCTGGGCCGAGGCAGCAGCGGGGTTTGGTTTGGAGGTGGCTCCCAAAGGCGAGGGCGGAGCGGGGGAAGTGAGAGCACCCAGGCATCCTCACAGGCGTGACCCTCTGCCCACCAGGCACCCTGCCCACACACGGCGCCGCAGGAAGCCCTCCGCGTTGGTGGCCAAGCTCAAGCACCAGGTGGAGGAACCCGTGGCCATCGGGTGTGGGGTGTCGGGGGTAGGGGGTGAGGAGAAGCCTAGGATTCCTCCCAATCCTCTGCTGCGTCCTCCCCCAGACGCCTCCCTAGGTAGAGGGGAGGCCCCGGCCCGGGAGTGGGCTCTTCCGTCGGTGGAGACTGGATGTCCGCGGTCCGGGCTCCTTCTGCCGGAGATGCCAATCCCTCCAGCGCTGGGTACCTTGCCCTGACCCCTCGGCGCGTCTCGCATGACCCGGATCTCTGTCCCTTGGGCACTCCCTCCTGCCCAACTCCTAATTGGAGTCCTCCTAGTTCTTCTAGTTTCCACTCCATCTTCCGACGTTTAAGACCCTGCCTCCAAGACGCCCTCTGGCTTTCTCTTCCCATCCCTCACACTTTCCCGGCTTCTGAGCTGTGTGCGCGGCCAATCGCGGGCCGGCTGCGGCAAGGTCCCCAACCCCGGCTCTCCCCTGTCTTGACGTCGGAGTCCTGCTTTTAAGAGTAGGGTGTTGCTTGAATATGGTCGACCTGTATCTAGAATCCCAACCCTCTACCCCGCTACACACACACGCACACCATATTGCCTGCCCCTCACTCCCACTTCTTATCACCAGGGATTAACGATGGGGGTGGGGGTTTGATAAAATCCAGAATTGAATATTGGCCAATGACACTGGGTATCCTTCTTGAGAAGCAGTGTCCCTTACTTGCTAAAATAGTGTGCTGGGACCGGGTGCGGTGGCTCACGCCAGTAATTCCAGTACTTCGGGAGGCTGAGGTGGGAGGATCGATTGAGCCCAGGAGTTTGAGATCAGCCTGGGCAGCATAGCGAGACTCCGTCTCTAAAAAAAAATTTTAAAATTAGCCGGGTATGGTGGCATGCACCTGTGGTCCCAGCTACTTGGGAGGCTCATGTGAGTCCAGGAGGTCAAGGCGTCAGTGAGCTGTGATCCTGTACTTCAGCCTGGGCGACAGAGCAAGACCCTGTCTCACTCTTCCTACCCCTCTCTCCGCAAAAAAGACAGTGTGCTGGAGCCAAATCCAAGTACCTGCAGGCAGTTTTTTGCTTCCTCTGTGCCCCAGTTCCCTCATCTGTAAAATGAGTTTGACAGTAACATCTAGCTTACAGTATTCTTAGAAGGATTAATAAATTTAGCACCTTTGAAGGATTTAGAAATATGATGGGACCGGCACATCATAAACATACATCATAAGCATTCAATTAGTGTTGGCTGTTACTGTTCTTTTTGATGCTCCTTCTCTGTCAGTGGCACCTCCTACGCATTGTTCAGGTTTCTCCCTGCAAAAATTTTCTCCTACAGTTTACATCTTTTCCCAGACCCAATGCCTTTGCCCTTGTTCAAACCACCATCATCTTTCTTTTTTTATTTTTTAAATGTTTATTAGAGACAAGATCGCGCTATGTTGCCTAGGCTGGTTTCAAACTCCTGGGTTCAAGTGAACCTCCTGTCTCAGCCTTACAAAGTGCTGGCATGCGCCACCATGCCCAGTCGGCCATCATCTTTCGCCTGTTACTGAAATTGCATCTCATCAAGTTGCATGGAGTAACTAATGACTTGGGGTATGTTCTAGGAGCCTGGGATTGTGTCTGGTGTTCTGTAGGTGCTCAGTCATTCTTGTTGAATATTTGTTGTTCTACTCTTGCCTCCCTATAATCTCTTAAGCACCGGGAGAAGCTTTCTAAAATATAAATTAAAGCATGTTACTCCCTTGCTTAATACTGTCCAATGGATCACCCCCTTTACACTTTTGAATAAACGCTAAATTCCCAACCACGGCCTATGAGCCCCAGCATGATCTAGCCTTGCCTTCCTCTCCTGTCTCATTTCCTTCTCTCATCTTGCTCTCTCTGTTCCCAGCCTCCTTTCCATTCTTTGAACACCTGAGTCCTTCTCAGAGGCCATTTCTGCTTCTCCCCACCCTCCATTGCTAATCTCTTTGTTTTAGTTTCTGGTCCCTAGGCATGATCGTCACTTCATTACCTTCATGACACTTACCACTGTGCATGACTTCGTGTTTTTTGTTTGTTTGTTTGTTTGTTTTGTTTGTTTTGAGATGGAGTTTTTGCTCTGGTGTCCGTTGGAGCACAGTGGCGATCTCAGCTTACTGCAACCTCTGACTCTTGGGTTCAAGCAATTCTCCTGCCTCAGCCTCCCAAGTAGCTGGGATTATAGGCGCCTGCCACCACATCTGGCTAATTTTTGTATTTTTAGTAGAGAAGAGGTTTCACCATGTTGGCCAGGCTGGTCTTGAACTCTTGACCTCAGGTGATCCGCCTGCCTTGGCCTCCCAAAGTTGTAGGATTACAGGTATGAGCCACCGCGCCCAATGGACTTCTTCCTTTGTTTGCTTGTTTATTTGCATCTCCCCACTGGAATGTAAATTTCAAGAGGACAGAAGACACGTCTGTTTCATTTGCTGTCACACCCTCCGTGTCTGGCTCAGGACCTAGCTCAGCCTGGATGCTCAAAAATGAAACAGACTTTGGGTCCTGAGGCACAGATGAAACACCTCTGCCTCAGTGCTCTTATCAGATGGGCAGCTCATGAGGATGACTGTGAAAATGAAATGAGTTGACGGATATGAAGCAGCCTCGTGTTGCACAAATGCATTGTGAGTCGAATTCTAGTTCCTTTCAGCTTCAGCCTCCCTGGGATTTGTAGATCTTGGCCCATGCCCCAAGGTTTCAAGGTGAAAGACTTTGAAACCTAGAAGGGCAGAGAGGCCTGGTCTGGTAGAGAATCAGGAGCAGAATCCAGGAGACCTGCCTTACAGCTCACCAGGGGGAAGGCGTGAGACAGCCCAGCTGACCCCAGGGAACAAAGGCTGCCCATCTTGATAGGGAGAGGGTGAGGCCTGAGTCAACCTCATCACAACTGGGCTTGGTACTGGAGGCCGCTGAGGAGTTGCCTGTCTGTAGGTCATCTTGGCTGGGAGACAGTGAGGCACAGGCCGCCCGTGCCTGTGCCTCTTCTTGGATAGCCAGTGGGGATGGTGCTATCATCGCGTTGAGGTCTGCAAGAGCCAGGCCACCACCCTTTGTCGGGAAACAAGGTCTTCCCTCAAGGACAGGATCACCTCTGGTGGGAATCTCCTAGAGAAGGGGCAACTCCTCAGGGCGGGCACGGTGGCTCACACCTGTAATCCCAGCACTTTGGGAGGTCGAGGCGGGTAGATCACGAGGTCAGGAGTTTAAGACCAGCCTGGCCAACATGGTGAAACTCTGTCTCTAGTAAAAGTACAAAAATTAGCCAGGCATGGTGGCGTGTGCCTGTAGTCCCAGCTACTGCGGAGGCTGAGGCAGAAGAATTGCTCGAACCCAGGAGGCAGAGGTTGCAGTGAGCTGAGATTGCACTGCTGCATTCCAGTCTGGGTGACAGAGCAAAACTCCATCTCAAAAAAAAAAAAAAAAAAAAGAGAGAGAAGAGGCAGCTCCTCAGAGATGGGTCAGGGGTCAGAGCTCTGTGGGAGCCTCAGGTGGGCATGTAGATGGTGATGAGCCTGAAGACTCTAGAAGTGGGTTCTCAGGACTTGCTCATGTGTACATGTGTTTGTATGTGTGTACATGTAGAAGAAGCCACTCTTTTCCTCTTTCCATTTAGAATATGTGCGTGCATGTGTTTGTATGAATCAATGTGTGCTGTATGCATGTGTGTTTGTGTGTGCGTATGTAGGTTTGTATGTGGTGGAGATGTATTTGTGTATGTAGATGGGATGTGTGTGTCAATGTGTATATGTGTACGTGTAGTGTACTTGTATTCATTATCTATTACTTTTTTTAAAACTCCAGTTTTAGCAAAGAATATCTATGGCTTATTGCTACATGACAAATTACCCCAAAGCTTAGTGGCTTAAACTACAAACATCTCTCTCACAGTTTCTGTGGACTGGGAATGTGAGAGAGGCTTCGCTGGGTACTTTTGGTTTAGGGTCTGTCTTGAAGCTGCAGTGAAGATGTTACGCGGGGTTGGCTGTAGCTTCTGAAGGCTTGCATGGGGCTAGAGGATGTACTTTCAAGATGACTCACTCACCCTCCTGGCAAGACGATGCTGGCTGTTGGCAGGAGGTCTCAGTTCCCTACCACATCAGCCTGTCCATATGGCTGCTTGAGTGCCTCATGACACAGCAGCTGCCTTCCTCTGGAGTGAGTGACCTGAGAGAGAAAGAGTGAACCGGGCAAGAGCCACAGTGTTTTTAAAACCTAGCTTTGGAAGTTTTAAAAACTTCATTTCTGCCATATTATACCGGCCGCAGAGACCAACCCTGATACACTGTGGGAGGGACTACACAAAAGCATGAATTCTAGGAGGTAAGGATCACTGGAGATCATCTTGTAGCATGGCTGTCACGAGCAGTACGTGCCTGTGGGTATGTGGGGTGTGTGCTTGTGGGCGTGTACGTAAAGCTGTGTGTGTTTGTGTGTATATGTGTTTGTATGTTTTTGCATATGTATATATGGGTAAATAAATAGCAATATGTTTGTGTGACATGTATCTATGTATTGTTTGCATATATGTATGCTTGCATTTATGTATATGTGTCTGTGTATTGCACATGTGTGTGTTTTTTGTGCACACGAGTATGCATGCATGTATATATTATGCCTACATGCATGGGTCTGTGTTTGTATGTGTTGTGCATGTGTGCATATGTGTTTGTGTATGCCTTTTTGTACGTATTTGTAGTATGTGAATGAGCATATGTATGTGTGTGTGTGATGGGTTTGTATATGTATCCAGGTGTATATGTGTGTCTATGCCTGTGGCTGTATATGTATGCACATTGTATGTGCCTGTGCACCTGTGTTGTGTGTGTGTATGTATGCTTATGTGTATGTGTTTCCATATAATGTCTATGTGTAAGTCTGCATGTGTGTGTTTATGTGTGTGTAGGTATATATATGTTTATGTTTGTGTGTGAGGTGTATGTGTGTAGGTTTGAGAATATATGTATGCATTACCATGTACATATTGCACTTGTATATATAAATGTGTGCTGGCACATGCATACAAGCTTAGTAGTGTCACCTGCTGTGGGAGGCAAGCCTGGAGTCAGGAGTGGGGAGACCCAGGGAGGAGTCCCTCTTATTCCTGGGGTAGCCCATGCGTGGAAGGCTCTGGAGCCCAGAGAGCAGGCTCTCCCTTGCATTTAGGGTATGTGGATCCATGATCCTCTGCATCTGGCTTTCCTTTGTTGAGGCTTTCTGTTGTTGTTCATTTTTATTTGAACATTTCAGTCTTTCCTAACCTGTCAAATAAAGCAGCAGAGAAAGGGCTGTCTCTATTGCCTGGAAGTTGAGAGTTCAGTGTAGACTAGCGCCCCTTTGGGGCTGGCCTGGGGAAAACAAGTGGATTTCCCTGGAGAGCCCAGCTGGTGGTCTCTCTCATCTCTTCTCTGCTCAAGGCCACTCTGGGAGCTTCTGTGGTTTATTGGGCAAGAAGCGGGGCATTTCTTTACTTCTGATAATCCAGTCGTCTTAGAAGCCACTCTTTTCCTCTTTCCATTTAGAATATTTCTGACACCAACTTTTGTGTTTAGAAGCTTTTATGCTTTTTTCTTTTATAAAAAAGTATTTTTACCTTTTGATTATGAAAGGTAATACACATGAACAGGAGTAGACAGAATGTAAAGATACAGCTCAACAGATTATTAGAGTGAATAGCCATTTATACTATCCAATGACAGGGTTCAGGACACGCCACCTGAAAACATGGCACACTGGCATGTTGAATATTTCAAGCTGGAGGGATCTGAGAAACAGCATGTGCAGGACAATCTCTCTGACCTCCCTGATCCTTCTCCCCTGACGGGGGCCATGTGAAAAGTATCCTTCCTCCAAAGATGGGGACACAGAGAGGAATCTGAACACAAGGGCCTTACTAAGTCTCTTAGGTAAATAAAATTAGTTTTAAGATTGTTGGCAGGCTGGGTGCAGTGGCTCACACCCCTAATCCCGGTGTTTTGGGAGGCTGAGGCAGGAGCATTGCTTGAGCCCAGGAGTTTGAAACCAGCTTGGACAATATACTGAGACTTGGTCTTTACAGAAAGTTAAAAAATTAGGCTGGGCTTAGGGGCTCACGCCTGTAATCCCAGTACTTTGGGAGGCCGAGGTGGGTGGATCACTTGAGGTCAGGAGTTCAAGAGGAGCCTGGCCAACATGGTGAAACTCTGTTTCTATTAAAAATACAAAAAATTAAACCAGCATGGTGGCGGGCGCCTGTAATCCCAGCTACTAGGGAGGCTGAGGTGGGAGAATCACTTGAGCTCAGAAGTTCAAGGCTGCAGTGAGCTGTGTTCACACCACTGCAATCCAGTCTGGACAGCAGAGTGAGACCTTGTTTATATATATATTTTTTAAAAAAATCCAGGCACAGTGGCTCACGCCTGTAATCTTAGCACTTTGGGAGGCTGAGGCAGGTTGATCACAAGGTCAGGAGTTCAAGACCAGCCTGACCAACATGGTGAAACTCCAGCTCTATTAAAAATACAAAAATTAGGTGGGCGTGGTGGTATACGCCTGTAATCCCAGCTACTCAGGAGGCTGAGGCAGGAGAATCGCTTGCACTCAGGAGGCGGAGGTTGCAGTAAGCCGAGATGACTCCATTCCATTGCATTCCAGCCTGGGAGACAGAGCCAGGCTCTGTTAAAAAAAAAAAAAAGATTGTTGATAAAATAAAAACAGAAATGTCTTCGGAGTTGTCAGCATTAGATAGAATGCAGACATACAGTTTTACTCTACCTGGGTTTACAGGTCAAACAGTGTTATATCAGCTAGATGTTTAAGGCTATAAAACTATAAATCCAAACGAAGAATAAAATATACAATAAAAATAAATTGCTTGATGCATATCAAGCACAGCAGTTTATTTTTAAAAAGACAGAGAAGAACCATATATTTAACTTTTTAGGTTTTTTGCTTCTGTGATTTTTTTTTTAAACAGGGTTTAGCTTTGTTATCCAGGCTGGAGTACAATGGTGTGATTATGGCTCATTGCAGCCTCAGCCTCCCAGGCTCGAGCTATCCTTACCACCTCAGTCTCCCAAGTAGCTCAAACTTCAGGAGCATGCCACCATGGCCAGAGAATTTTTGTATAGACAGGGTTTGGCCATGTTGCCTAAGCTGGTCTCGAACTCCTGGACTCAAGGGATGGATCTGTCCACTTCGGCATGTCAAAGTGCTGGGATTACAGGCGTGAGCCACCGTGCCCGGCCATTTTGTACACTTACCTGATTTGTCAACAAATGTGTGTGTGTGTGTGTGTGTGTGTTGTATGTTTTGAGACACAGTCTTGCTCTGTCACTCAGGCTGGCGTGCAGTGGTGCGATCTCAGCTCACTGCAACCTCCACCTCCTGGGTTCAAGCGATTCTCCTGCCTCAGCCTCCCTAGTAGCTGGAATCACAGGCACGTGCCACCACACCCAGCTAATTTTTGTATTTTTAGTAGAGATGGGGTTTCACCATGTTGGCCAGGCTGGTCTCCAACTCCTGACCTCAGGTGATCTGCCCGCCTCGGCCTCCCAAAGTGCTGGGATTACAGGCGGGAGCCACTGTGCCCAGCCAGCTGTGGGTTTTTCATAGATGCCTTTATCAGGTTGAGCAAGCTCTTTTCTACTTCTGAGTGTCGAGTATTTTTATTATGAAAGGGTTTGGGATTGTACTAAATGCTTTTTCTGCATCAATAGAGATAATGTGGGTTTTGTTCTTTATAATATAATGTATTACATTAATTAATTTTCATATGTTGAAGTAAACCTGCATTCTTGGGATGTCCACTTTATCATGGTACACGACCAGCCTGGCCAACATGGCGAAACCCCATCTCTACCAAAAATGCAAAAATTAGCTGGGCGTGGTGGCACGTGCCTGTAGTCCCAGCTACTCAGGAGGCTGAGGCAGGAGAATCACTTGCACCCAGGAGGCGGAGCTTGCAGTGAGCCGAGATTGTGCCACTGCACTCCAGCCCGGGCAATGAGCGAAACTCCATCTCAAAAACAAAAACAAAACAAAACAAAACAAAATTGCCACTTTTGTCATAAATCAAGTATCAAATATTCATTTGTCTCTACTCTGTTCTATTGGTCAGTTTTATTCTTGAACCAAGAATATACTTTCTTAATTACTATAGCTTTCATAATAAGCTTGGACAACTAATAAGGCAGTTGTCTTCTTCGAATCTTAAAAAAATTTTTTTTTAAGATATTGGGTCTCACTATGTTGCTCAGACTGATCTCTAACTCCTGGGATCAAGCAATCATTCCAGCTCAGCCTCCCAAGTAGACAGGACTACAGGCACGCACCACTACACCCAGCTTAAATCTTGGCTATAAAAAAGTATCAGCTTGTCAACTCCCACACAAAAAGAAGAAAAGCAAGGAGGAGGAGAGAAACTGTTGACGTTTTTATTAGAATTGCACTGAATCTATATATCAGTTTGGAGGATAACATATTTTTATAATATTGAGTTTCACATCATGTATAAGAGATATCTTCCAAATCGTTTGGACCTTCTTTCATTAAATTGTCTCTATAGAGGTTGGGTGTGGTGGCTCACACCTGTGATCCCAGCACTTTTGGAGGCTGAGGCGGGCAGATCACCTGAGGTCAGGAGTTCAAGACTAGCCTGACCAACATGGTGAAATCCCATGTGTACTAAAAATACAAAATTAGCCGGGCATGGTGGCACATGCCTGTAATCCCAGCTATTTGGGAGGCTGAGGCGGGAGAATCGCTTGAACCCGGGAGGCGAGGGTTGCAGTGAGCCAAGATCATACCATTGCACTCCAGCCTGGGTGACAGAGCAAGACTCTGTCTCAAAACACACAGCGCGCGCGCGCACACACACACACACACACACACACACACACACACACAGAGATTTTCTCTGTAGAGATCTTGCATAACTTTATATTTATTGACAGGTACTTGATTTTTATGCTTTGTAGAAGTAAACCTTTTAAAAATTTCATTTTCTACCCATTTTTTGTTGGTATGTAGAAATAAAATTGATATTTGTATGTTGATTTTTCAGTCAGCTGTATTGATAAACTCTCTTATTACAACCGGGTACAGTGGCTCACGCCTTTAATCCCAGCACTTTGGGAGGCCGAGGTGGGCCGATCACGAGGTCAGGAGATCAAGACCATCATGGCCAGCATGGTGAAACCCTGTCTCTACTAAAAATACAAAAATTAGCCGGGCATGGTGGCGCATGCCTGTATTCCCAGCTACTTGAGAGACTGAGGCAGGAGAATTGCTTGAACCCTGGCGGCAGAGATTGAAGTGAGCCAAGATCACACCACTGTACTCCAGCCTGGGAGACAGAGTGAGTCTCGGTCTCAATAAATAAATAAATAAATAAATAACTTTCTTATTAATTCAAATAGTGTAACTTCTGGATTTTCTACATAACAAATAATATAAAAAGAAAGGTTTTTTTCTCCCTTTCCACCTTTCTTTTATTCCTTTTCTTGTTTTAGTACATAGTTAAAGACCTGGAGTACAATGCTGAATCGTAATAGAATAGCAGACATCCTTATCCAAAAATCTCAGAAGATTTCTAACTTAGTTTCAGTTATCCCAGAAGCAGACCCTGAAACAAGGATCTGTGTACAAGGAATTTATTGGGAGGTGAAGGAACATGTTGGTTAGGGAGTGGGGAAGTGAGACAAGGAAGGGGAGGTGGCCAATCGAGACATGTGTTATCAGGCTTAACTCTGGAGCGAAATTCTGCTAGGGGGCCTCTGGGAGCCAGTGTAAACTACACGCCTCAGAGTTCTCTCACCCCAGGTGGGAGGGAGCTGCGGTATTCAGACACAAAGTCTTGCCAGTTATTGGTTAGAGCTGCTCTGGGATGGAGCTTGAATTCCCCAGCACTTCCAACTGCCATGGGAGTGGAAAACTGTAGTCAAGCAGCAAAAGAAAGCCCTTGGGAAAGCCCTCGGGCAAGAAGCGCAGATGCTGGCAGCTGAAAACGGTACTGTGTACACTGAAAAGGTAAAAGTGATGGATACAGGTAAGTTGTCAACAATGTCTTCTACAAAACCCTTCAACATTTTACTGCATTAACAAGTAACATTTGCAGTCCCAATAGGATAACGGCAGCTGCATAAGTCCAACCTTTCTAGATACTCTCCTAAAATCATTTTGTCAATAAAGAGAGAAAGAAGGGGAAGAATACACATAATTGCTGGGCATGGTGGCTCACACCTGTAATACCAGGCCAAGGTGGGGGCATTGGTTGAGTCCAGGAGTTCAAGACCAGCCTGGGCAACATAGTGAGGCTGTGTCTCTACTAAAAACTAAAAAAATTAGCTGGGTGTGGGGGTGCATGCCTGTAGTCCCAGCTATTCAGGGGCACTGAGGCGGGAGGATCACTTGAGCCTGGGAAGTTGAGGCTGCGGTGAGCCAAGACTGCACCACTGCACTCCAGCCTGGGCAACAGACCAAGACACTGTCTCAAAACAAACAAACAAACAAACAAACAAACAAAACACACACACAATCCATGCTTACAGCACAATTAGGAGACAGAAAACACCACAAACTATGATGGTAAAGTGCTGCCACCTGGCCACTGTTACTCTGAAGTCCTACTATCACCATTAACACCAGGGAGCTCAGTTCTCTGGTAGCATTCCCTACTGTGAACCCTACTGTGAACTGGCCTACAAAGGACAGCCACCTCTCAGTGAAAGTCTAGTAACTGTCATACTACAGCATGCAGGGTTTACCACCACCACACTTAGCATTAACAAACAAATAAGAATCCTGGTACTTAGAATAGAATAAGAATACACAGAATAGACTAAGTTAAGGAAAAGAGGAGAATGGACAAATACAAGAGAAAGAAGGCGGAGGAGAAAAAAAAAAAGGAGAAAGAGGAAGAGAAGAAAAAAGGGGCTGGGCGTGGTGGCTCATGCCTATAATCCCAGCACTTTGAGAGGCTGAGGCGGGCACATCACCTGAGGTCAGGAGTTTGAGACCAGCCTGGCAAACATGATGAAATCCTGCCTCTACTAAAAAAAAAAATATTAGCCGGGTGCGGTGGCGGGCACCTGTAATCCCCACTACTCAGGAGGCTGAGGCAGGAGAATGGCTTGAACCCGGGAGGCAGAGGTTGCAGTGAGCCGAGATGGTGTCACTGCACTCCAGCCTGGGTGACAGAATGAGACTCCATCTCCAAAAGAAAAAAAAAAAAGAAGAAAATAAAAGAAAATTCTAGAAAAGGTAAACTAATCTATAGCGACAGAAAGGAGATCAATGGTTACTTGGATGTCAGGAGTGGAGAGAGAGATTGATTGATTGCAAAGGGGTACAAGAGGATGATGGAAAGGTTTTATATCTTGATTGTGGTGGTGGTGTCCCAGGTGTATATGGTATATCTGTCAAAATGCATAGAATTTTACACTTTAACTGTATAATTTATTATATTGAAATTATACCCCAATAATTTTTTTTTTTTTTTTGAGATGGAGTTTCGCTCTTGTTGCCCAGGCAGCAGTGCAATGGCGTGATCTCGGCTTACCACAACCTCTGCCTCCCCGGTTCAAGTGATTCTCCTGCCTCAGCCTCCCGAGTAGCTGGGATTACAGGCATGTGCCACCATGCCCGGCTAATTTTGTATTTTTAGTAGAGACAGGGTTCCTCTGTGTTGGTATGGCTGGTCTTGAACTCCAGACCTCAAGTGATCCGCCCACCTTGGCCTCCCAAAGTGCTGGGATTACAGGCGTAAGCCACTGCACCCAGCCTTCATGTATAACTTTTAACTCTCCGTAAACGTAATTACTGTTGACTGGAAGCTTTACTGATAACATAAACAGTAGATTATCACATATGATGTATGTTCTATGTATTATACACTGTATTCTTACAATAAAATAAGCTAGAGAAAAGAAAATGTTATGCCTGTAATCCCAGCACTTTGGGATGCTGAGGCAGGAGGAATGCTTAGGACAGGAGTTCAAGACCATCCTGGGAAATGTAGTGAGAATCCGTTTCTACAAAACATTAAAAAAATAGCTGGGTTCAGGAGGCTGAAGTGGGAGGATCGCTTGAGCCTGGGAGGTGAAGGTTGCACTGAGCCAAGATCTTGCTACTGCACTCCAGCCTGGGCAACAGAGCAAGACACTGTCTTTAAAAAAAAAAAAAAGCGGGGGCGAGAGAATATATTTACTATTCATTAAGTGGAAGTGGAAATGGCTTATCATAAAGTCTTCATCTTCATCATCTTCATGTTGAGTAGGCCAAGGAGGAGGAAAAGAGGGGTTGGTTGGAGTATTAGTGGGAGAAGAGGCGGAAGAGGTAGAATAGGGGGTTGCGGGGGCGGGGGTTCAGAAGAGCCAGGCATATCGGTATAACATTTTTTTTTTTTTTTCGAGATGGAGTCTTGCTCTGTTGCCCAGGCTGGAGTGCGGTGGTGTGATCTCGGCTCACTGCAACTTTCGCCTCCCAGGTTCAAGTGATTCTCCTGCCTCAGCCTCCTGAGTAGCTGGGATTACAGATGCCCACCACCACAACTGGCTAATTTTTGTATTTTTAGTAGCAATGGGGTTTTACCATGTTAGCCAGACTGGTCTGGAACTCCTTTCCTCATGATCCGCCCACCTCAGCTTCCCAAAGTGCTGGGATTACAGGTGTGAGCCACTGCGCCTGACCAGTATAACTTTTATTGGAAAAAATCCACATGTAAGTGGATGGATTTGAATTGCACAGGTCCATTTATATGTTGATTTTCTTCCATCTCTGGGGTAACATTTCTATCACCCTCTTAAAGTTTTCTTGCACCCTTTTGCAACCAAACTCTCTCTTAATCCTTGACATTCAAGCAACCACTGGTCTGCTGTCACTATAGTTCAGTTGGCATTTTCTAGAATTTATCCCATGAGAAAAACTTAGGCAAATGTACAATAATATATGTATATTTATCTCAGTGTTGTTTAGACTTGTCAACTGAAGAAAAAAATTAAATGACCATTATTAAAAGACTGAATAATGACCATCTATACAATAAAATACTGTACACCAATTGTAAGAGTAAATATAGTGCTAAGGTAAAATTTTTTATGTAAGTAATACATGGTACATTCTGTTATACAAAAGGAAACCATTACAAAAAGGGTAAGGCTCTTTTGTCACTCCCAACCCAGAAAATCACTGTAAAAGTTTGATGTGCATTTTTCCAGGCTTTTTCTATGCATGTATACATCTACATGCATATTTATACACACATAAATATATTAATTTTTTTTGAGACAGTCTTGCTCTATTGCCCAGACTGGAGTACAGTGGCACGATCTTGGCTCACTGCAACCTCCGCCTCCCTGGCTCAAGCTATTCTCCTGCCTCAGCCTCTCAAGTAGCTGGGATTACAGGCACCTGCCACCACGCATGGCTAATTTTTTGTATTTTTAGTAGAGACAGGTTTTCACCATGTTGGCCAGGCTGGTTTTGAACTCCTGATCTCAAGTGATCTGCCCACCTCAGCCTCCCAAAGTGCTAGCATTACAGGCATAAGCCACCATGCCCGGCCACATAATAGTATTTTGAAGGTACATGGGTTTTGCACAAATTCCTTATCCTATGTCCAGTTCTGCAACCTGCCTTTTCTACTCAACAATGTCTTTGTAATCTCTTCATGTTAGTACATACAATATACAATTTACCTTTTTCTCAATAGCTACCTATAACAGACATTTCATAGTGTATTTGGCCTTGCCTTTACTGAGAAATCTTTAGATGAATTCTAACTTTTTGCCATTGCTAAATTAAATTTATATGTATTGATATAAAAATATCTCTATATTATATTAAGTTTTTTAGAAAGCTGAAGTGGAATATTTATATAGACATAAACTTTTATATAGATATCAAAAAGATTGGAAGGACACCAGTTTGTACATTATTTTAGTGGAAGGAAGGAGATTGGTTTATAAACAGACTTTGACTTTTTCTTTTCTTTTTTTTTTTTTTGAGACGGAGTCATGCTCTGTCGCCCAGGCTGGAGTGCAGTGGCCGGATCTCAGCTCACTGCAAGCTCCGCCTCCCAGGTTCACGCCATTCTCCTGCCTCAGCCTCCCAAGTAGCTGGGACTACAGGCGCCCGCCACTTCGCCCGGCTAGTTTTTTGTATTTTTTAGTAGAGACGGGGTTTCACCGTGTTAGCCAGGATGGTCTCGATCTCCTGACCTCGTGATCCGCCCGTCTCGGCCTCCCAAAGTGCTGGGATTACAGGCTTGAGCCACCGCGCCCGGCCGACTTTGACTTTTTCTTCTTTTTCTTTTTTTTTTTTTTGAGACAGTTTCACTCTTGTTGCCCAGGTTACAGTGCAATGGCACAATCTTGGCTCACTGCAACCTCCGCCTCCTGGGTTCAAGTGATTCTCCTGCCTCAGCCTCCCAAGTAGCTGATATTACAGCATGTGCGACCACGCCCGGCTAATTTTGTATTTTTAGTAGAGATAGGGTTTCTCCATGTTGGTCAGGCTGGTCTTGAACTCCTGACCTCAGGTGATCCACCCGCCTCAGCCTCCTAAAGTGCTGGGATTACAGGCATGAGCCATCAGTGCCCGGCCTTTTTTCTTTGAGACAGAGTCTTGCTCTGTTGCCCAGGCTGGAGTACAGTGGCACCATCTCAGCTCACTGCAACTTATGCCTCTTGGGTTCAAGCTATCCTCCTGCCTCAGCCTCCCGAGAAGCTGAGATTACAAGTATGCGCCACCATGCCTGGCTAATTTTTTTGTATTTTTTCACCATGTTGGCAAGGCTGGTCTTGAACTCTGACCTCAAGCGATCCACCTGCCTTGGCCTCCCAAAGTGCTGGGAATACAGGTGTGAGTCATGGCACCCAGCCAGACTGACTTTTCCAATTTTTTCAGTGATAATCTTTTTTCCTGATAATATGTTCACAACCAAGTAATACCAGGGACTGCTGAGAAGTGGATGATGAAGGGTGATAAGGTATAGACTGTGCCCTTCTCTTTGCAGCTCCTGAGAGGGGTTGGGGAGGGACTGGGGGAGGTGGGAAACAGCTTTGGCTGCCCAGAGCAGCTCTGAACAGGGCCCGATGCTGAACAGGATATCTGAGGGCAGAGCGGGACACCTATTCTGGGGATGGAAGGAGGAAAGACCGTTGAGGCCACTTCCTAGGAGGAGGACTAGGGGTGGGAGAAGTGATCTTCCGCTTAAGGACCCAGCCCACCCTTCACCCACTTCAGGTATGGACTTGAGACAGAGAAGAGATTTAAAATCAGATTTAAAACCATCATCTCCCAGGAGTGTGGCCTCCTCCACCTGCTCCCCAACTGTTCTGGTTCCAAAGGTTCAAGCCAGGTTCAACTCCCACTCCTCTAGTCTCCAAATAAGCATAGCACGGAGAGTCTGAGTGAAAATCCACTTTAATAATCCAGCTTCAGCTCAGCTAAGAACTTCCCCTCTCAGGTGCAAAGGGATGGCAGGGAAGTCTTTCCAAGAGGGCTCAATCCACTAAGAGATTATGGCTCAGAGAAGGGAACAGCTCAAAGAAGCCCTATAATGGGAGGCAACATGGAATTTGAAATTAGTGAGTGACCAGATGGAGATGTCCTACCACCCACCTCATACCAACATTATGTTCCAGCAGGAGAAGCACCGAGGTTTCATCTGTTCTTGACAGCCACCCCAGTCTTCTCAGCCCTGATACCCTCTTCCCATCCCTTCATTTTCCATTTCTTTGGGTCAGGGCCCCTGAGCCTTTAGAAGAATATGTACCGTTGTTTTATCTCTTTTTTCTCTTTTGTAGAGACATGGTCTTGCCATGTTGCTCAGGCTGATCTCAAACTCCTGGCCTAAGCAATCATCCTACCTTCCAAAGTGTTGACATTACAGCATGAGCCATTGTGGTTGGCCAGGACCCTTGTTTTCCTACATGGCCCCAGTAAGACAACCAGCCCCCACTACTCAGGCCAGTCACTTTGTGATGGCAATGCTGTCCCAGCAACCAATCCAGGCACTAGAGGGGAAGGAGCCCAGCTGCCATTGAGAGGGTCTGGGGTGGGTTACCTTGAAGAGGGTGAGGGTCTGGAGGACTCCTGTAGTACAGGCCATCTCCCGGATAGAGTGCATGGCCAGTTGGGGGCTGCCTAAATCTAGCACCCGCAGCCCCAGCCGAGAAGCCAAGATAGGTCCAATGGTGGTTCCACAAGGGGAGTCATTCCGGACCATGAGATCCTAGGGGGAGAAGGAGACTCATGAGCAATATGCAGTGTGTGCTTATCAGAGCCAAGGAGGACGCCATCTTAGAACTGCAGGGCGGGAAGGGGCTTGGGAGACAGTCCATTCGGAGCAAAAATCAAAGCCAATGCTAAATGGCAGACCCCAAAGGACAATATATTCTGAATTGGTCCCATTCACTCTCCATCACCACCACCCTAGTTCCAATCCATTCTCCACACAGCAGGAAGGGGGATTTTAAAAAGTATCCATCCTTGTCACCCTCTTGCTTAATATCCACACCCAGAGAAAAAGAACACTCAGTGATATTAATGTCTTTAAAAATATTGCTACTGACATTTTGAAATGATTTTCTTTATATTATGGTAAAAGAGTCAATAAGAAAATGAAAATACGATGCTAGATATCAAGGTTTTCAGTGTAAGAGGAAACAGAATTACAAAATCAAATTGGTAATAACTATTTAACTAACCAAGAATAATTTTATGAATAAGAATTACGGTATTAACTCATGATTTTTATTTAAACATTTTTATTTTATTTTATTTATTTTGAGATGTAGTCTCCCTGCGATGCCCAGGCTGGAGTGCAGTGGCACGACCTCAGCTCACTGCAACCTCTGCCTCCTGGGTTCAAGTGATTCTCCTGCCTCAGCCTCCCGAGCAGCTGGGATTACAGGCACCCACCACCACGCCCAGCTAATTATTGTGTTTTTAGTAGAGATGGGGTTTCACCATATCGGCCAGGCTGTTCTCGAACTCCTGACCTCAACTGATCCATCCATCTCGGCCTCTCCAAGTGCTGGGATTACAGGCCTGAGCTACTGCACCTGGCTTCATGATTTTTAAAATATGTACTTTTTTCTTGCTGTGTCCATGGAAATGTTCCCAAAGTACCATCCCCTCCCCAAAGAACAATGAACACTTGCAGTGCCAGACCATGGTCTCTAATACCATTGCTCATCAAAAGCTATTGAGTCTGGGGGGTGAAATGAACAAGACACGCCTGCAATTTTTGTTGTTCCAAAGAGCAAGGAGACTTCCAAGAGTCAAAGGCCACAGGGGTTATGCTGAAGGGGCTCCCATTGGTCAAAGCCATGACAATTCACACATCAAATATAATAATTATAGTGGACACTGAATAAATGAAATTCCATGATCTATGATAGTCAGAAAGGGAAAAGCAGGCCAGGTGTGCTGGCTCACACCTGTAATCCCAGCACTTTGGGAGGCCAAGGCGGGCAGATCACATAATGCCAGGAGTTCGAGACCAGCCTGGCCAACATGGTGAAACCCTGTCTCTATTAAAAATACAAGAAACAGGCCGGGTGCGGTGGCTCACGCCTATAATCCCAGCATTTTGGGAGGCCGAGGTGGGCGGATCACGAGGTCAGGAGATCAACACCATCCTGGCTAACAGGGTGAAACCCCGTCTCTACTAAAAATACAAAAAAATTAGCGGGGCCTGGTGGTGGGCGCCTGTAGTCCCAGCTACTCGGGAGGCTGAGGGCAGGAGAATGGCGTGAACCCAGCAGGTGGAGCTTGAAGTGAGCCGAGATCATGCCACTGCACTTTAGCCTGGGCGACAGAGCAAGATTCCAACTCAAAGAAAAAAGGAAAAAAAAAAAAAATACAAGAAACAGCCAGGCATGGTGGTGCACGCCTGTAATCCCAGCTACTCAGGTGGCTGAGGCATGAGAATCTCTTGAACCTGAGGGGAGGAGGTTGCAGTGAGCAGAGCCTGGGCGACAGAGCGAGACCCTGTCTTAAAAAAAAAAAAGGAAAAAGGAAAAGGAAAAACCCTTCTTTGTCACTATTTGAGATGACATTTCACCTTGAAAAGTGGATAACAGAAAGAATTAGCATTTATCCTGCTTTCCAATAGGAATGATATTCCATGATAACCAAAGAACCCTAGTTGATTGGAGGGAAGAAGTTCCACTTCACAGAAGAATGGAAGACTGAAAGAATTCAGGGGAAGCAGGCATTTTTCGGTAAATTCTAATGAAATTACTGATTTAGGCAAGGATTACTGTGTTAAAACCATTAGGTGTCTGGTTAATAGGGAACTCATCACTTATATGGGTCACTGTCAGGTCAATAGTGGGAAAACCACCATATAATGAAGGGGTAAGAGGCCATCACTGGTCCAGTGGTCAATCTTTGCAAGGCTAAGGGTGGCCCACCCAGATATCATGTGTGTGATGCCATATGAATACACCAGCCATGTCTTCTAGCCAAAAATGTTTAACTTGAGGCTGGGCACAGTGGCTTACGCCTGTAATCCTAGCACTTTCGGAGGCTGAGGTGGATGGATCACTTGAGGTCAGGAGTTCAAGTCCAGTCTGGCCAACATGGTGAAACCCTGTCTCTACTAAAAATACAAAAATTAGCTGGGCATCATGGTGCACACGTGTAATCCCAGCTACTTTGGAGGCTGAGACAGAAGGATCGCTTGAACTGGGGAGGTGGAGGTTGCAATGAGCCGAGATCACGCCATTAGACTCCAGCCTGGGCAACAGAGTAAGACTCTCACTCTGTCAAAAAAAAAAAAAAACTTTAACTTGAATGCATCAAGTCTTTAGAAATTCCAGTTGATAGGAAATACAGGGCTTACAGACAAGCGAAAGACACCATGGGGCAGCAAGGAGACATATCCAGAAGTTTCTTGAATAAGCCAATGTAAAAAGGGGTGGAAGGAACTGTGCTACGTTAGAAGACATTTAAGCAACATATTAGCCAAATATAACGCATGGTCCTGAGTTGGATACTAGGGTGGGTCAAATAACTGTAAAAAAATATTTTGAGGATAACTGGGGAAAATGGAAAGTTATCTGTGCATTAGATGAGGTACAAGTTTACTGAAACAACAATTTCCTGAAATGGGATTGAGACTGGTAGATCATGCCTGTAATCCCAGCAGTTTGGGAGGCCAAGATGGGAGGATTGCTTGAAGCCAGGAGTTCAAGACCAGCCTGGGCAACATAGCAAGAACCCCATTTTAACTAAAAATAGAAAATTAGCCAGCATGGTGGCATGCATCTGTAGTACCAGCTACTTGGGAGGTTGAGGCAGGAAGATCTCCTGAGCTCAGGAGTTTGAGGGTGCAGTGAGCTATGATCATGCCACTGCACTCCATCCTGGGAGACAAAGCAAGACCGTTTCTAATTTTAAAAAAACAATTAAAAAAAAAACTGAAATAGAAAGGTGAAGATGACTGAGTGAAAAGAGGCAACAAAAATATATCCAATATAATATCATTTTTAAAAACTGTATATGAAGTTCATGCATAGAAAAAAATCTGGAAGACTACACCAAATTTCTGCAGATTAGTGTTTTACTTTCTCATCTCTATCTGTATTTTCTAATTTTCTAAAATACATGTGTCCTACTTCTGCCGTAAGTTATTAAAGAAAAATCTCCCAATGTCTTCTCACTGCCTTAGAATAAAATTGAAATGCCCTTCCATGGCCTAGGTATTCCTGCATGATCACTGAGCTGGGCCTCTTCCCTGACCCCCTCCTGCTCTCATCCTGGCTCTACCATCCTGCCTTTCTCTCCTCCTAATAGAGAGCTCATTCCTGGTCCCCTTGGGGCCTTTCTACTTGTGCCCTCTGGCTGGGACCCTCCCATAGCTGCTTGTTTCTCAGTGGTTAGGTCTCAGCTCCAATATCCAATATCAGAGAAGGCTTTCTGGGGGCAGAACAATTCAGCTTTCTGAAAGGAAGAGCTAGCACTGTACAGCAGAAAGAGCCCTGGGCTGGGAGTCAGGATGCTGCGGTTCTACGCCTGACTATGCCAGAACTTGCCTGCTATGATTGTCACTGGACCACCCATGCCCGAGTCCCTGATATAGACAGGTAGATAGATATAGAAATAGACAGTCATGCACTACATAGTGACATTTCAGTCAAGGATAGACTACATGGCAGTGGTCTCATAAGATTATAATGGAGCTGAAAAATTCCTGTCGCCTAGTGACATCACAGCTGTCGCAATGTTGTGGCACAATGCATGACTCACTTGTCTGTGATGACGCCAGTGTAAATAAATCTACTGTGCTGCCAGTCATATAAAAGCATAACACATGCAATTATGTACAGCATGCAATACCTAAGAATGATAATAAATGACTATGTTATGGTTTATGTGTTTACTATATTATGCTTTTTATTGTTATTTATTTATTTTGAGACGGCGTTTCACTCATTGCCCAGGCTGGAGTGCAATGGCACCATCTTGGCTCCCTGCAACCTCTGCCTCCCAGGTTCAAGCGATTCTCCTGTCCCAGACTCCTGAGAAGCTGGGATTACAGGTGTGCACCACCGCACCCAGTTAATTTTTGTATTTTCAGTAGAGACGAGGTTTCACCATGTTGGCCAACTGGTTTTGAACTCCTGACTTCAAGTGATCCGCCCGCCTCGGCCTCCCAAAGTGCTGGGATAACAGGCGTAAGCCACAATGCCCGGTCTATTGTTATTTTAGAATGTACTCCTACTTATTGGGGGGAAAAAAAAGTTAACTGTAAAACAGCCTCAGGCAGGTTCTTTAGGAGCTGTGCCAGAAGGAGCTTTGCCAGAAGAAGGCATTGTTATCATAGCAGATAGCAGCTCCCTGAATGTCAGTATCCCTGAAGACCTTCCAGTGGGACAAGATGTTGAGGTGGAAGACAGGGACATTGATAATCCTGATCCTGTATAGGCCTAGGCTAATGTGTATGTTTCTGTCTTGGTTTTTAACCAAAAAGTTTAAAAATTTTTAAAATAACTAAAAATTTTAAAAATAGAAAAAAGCTTATAGAATAAGGATACAAAAACGAAATTATTTTGAATAGCTGTACTATGTGCTTGCGTTTTAAGCCAAGTGTTATTACAAAGGAGTCAAAAATTTAAAAAATGGAAGTTTATAAAGTAAAAAAGTTGGCCAGGCGCAGTAGCTCACGCCTGTACTCCCAACACTTTGGGAGGCCAAGGCAGGCAGATCACAAGGTCAGGAGTTCGAGACCAGCCCAACCAACAGGGTAAAACCCCATCTCTACTAAAAATACAAAAATTAGCTGGGTATGTGGTGGGTGCCTGTAATCTCAGCTACTCAGGAGGCTGAGGCAGGAGAATCGCTTGAACTAGGGAGATGGAGGTTGCAGTGAGCTGAGATCGCGCCACTGCACTCCAGCCTGGGTGACAAAGCGAGACTCCGTTTCAAAAATAAATAAATAAATAAATAAATAAATAAATAACAGTCAGCTAATTTATTGTTGAAGAAATACAATTTTCAAAATAAAGCCTAAGTGTCCAGCATTGATAAAATCTGCACTAGTGTGCAGTACTGTCCTAGGCCTTCACATTCACTCACCATTCAGGGCAACTTCGAGTGCTGTAAGCTCCATTCATAAGTGCCCTATACAGGTGGACCATTTTTAATCTTTTATAACATATGCTTGCTGTACCTTTTCTCTTTCTTTTTTTTTTTTTTTTTTTTGTTTTGTTTTTTGGAGACAGGGTCTCACTCTGTCACCCAGGCTGGAGTGCAATGGCAAGATCTCAGCTCACTGCAACCTCCACCTCCCGGGCTCAAGAGATCCTTCCCAAGTAGGGAAGGCCTCCCAAGTAGCTGGGACTACAGGCATGCACCACCACGCCTGGCTAATTTTTGTATTTTTTGGTAGGATGGGGTTTCACCATGTTGGTCAGGCTGGTTTTGAACTCCTGACCTCAAGTGATCTGCCTGTCTTGGCCTCCCAAAGTGCTGGGATTACAGGTGTGAGCCAACGTGCCTGGCCTCCTGTACCTTTTCTGTTTAGGTATACTTACCATTTTGTTACAATTACCTACAGTTTTCAGCACAGTAAGAAGCCGTACAGGTTTGCAGCCTAGGAGCAATGGGCTACACCACACAGCCTGGGTGCACAGCAGGCTGTCCGTCTCGGTTTGTGTACATACACTCCATGATGCTCACACAACAACAAAATTGCCTAATGATGCCATTTCCCAGAACGTATCCCTATTGTTAAGCAATGCATGACAGTATATGTGTGTATATATGCGTACGTACAATACTGTGTTACATACATATATGTATACAACATATATATGTACACAAACACACACAAACACACTGAGGAGAAAGGACTAGATGGCTGATTTCTCAGGCAAGAGAGAAAATGAGTAGCTGGGGTTCCATACTCCCCAGCCCTGAACTTTCCCTGTGGAAGCTCCTAGGGTGTGTACAAGACACAGGAAAGTGGGGGTGCTGCAGGGAAAGACAGGCCTACCGTGTGCCAGGAGCACACTGTACCTTCAGTCTTCATAGAAATCCAGCAAAGTAGGCATCACTATCACTATTCTACAGATGTGGAAACTGAGACTTAGAAAGGCTAGGAGACTAGTCCAAGGTCACACAGCTAGCACCGCAGCAGAGCCAGCATGGAATCCAGCTATATTCAAAATCCCTACTTTTCTCACTCTACTGGGACCCCCTCCACTGAAGGCCATCTACCAGGTTCCCTGTTCATGGGGGGCCCATCTGTTTGTGTCCCCACCAAGCTCCCTCCATCACACCTTGCCAGGCAGGGCCCGCCCTCACCTGCAGGGGGACCTTGACTTTGTTGGCCACCTCTCGGATCAGGGCCTCTGACACTGCGTTTGAGGCATAGCGTTGCTTGCTGTTCACCTTGATCACGGGGCCCTGGGGAGAGTCAAGGGTGAGGCAGAGGTAATGACAGGCCCAAAGGGAATGAGAGGGGGCCCAGAACAGCCAGGCCTCCAAGTCCCCAGGGAGAAATGGCACATCTCACCTTGTGGAATAAGGGCCGGTGGTTCTCCTCATGCTTGTCCCTGTAAGAGACAGGTAAGGGCCAGGCATAGCAAACAGGAGGAGGCCTGTCAACACTCACCACCCTCCCATGGCAGACATCACTAATAGATCACCACTCTTTCCCGCCCAGCCCAGTGGGACTTTAGAGTCATTCCATACACAGGGTTCCGGGCAGCCTCTAGTAATAGATGGAAACAAGTTTGTAGACAAAGGCTATTCCACACACCTGGGTTAGGCATTGCATGACTTTGATCGAGTTGGTCTCGGAGTAGTGAAAAGGAAGTGCCCCTGAACCTCCCAGCAGAATGAAGAAGGGAGAAAGGAAGAGGCTGGGGCCAGGGCAGAGCCTTGAGGCAGGCTACGCTTGGGTCCCCAGTTATGTGAAGACTGTGACTGGCACTAGAGACTCACAGGTAGTTGGGATGCACAGCATGGGCCATGTCTGCGCTGATCATGAAGGACTTGGGTATGGCTTCCTCAAAGGCCGTCGGGTGCTGGCACGAGGCTGAGATCCGCCGCAGCACCAGCTCTGTCAGCAGTGACTGTGCTCCCTGTGCACTCTCAGACCCCACCTGGCGACAGCAGAGTCCTGACTCTGGGAATCTGGGCTCAGGGGCCTGATCTTGGAAGCCAGTGAGAGGGGTCCACTGCCCAACTAGCCCAAAACCCCACTGAGTCACTGGGTGTTCTTAGCAACACCCCTAACCTGGGGTCATCACTGAACACTGGACAGTGGGCTGAGGCCAAACTAACTCGCAGTCTTAACAGTACTGATGGGTTTCCTGCACTACTCCCCTTCCTCCTCCTGTGACCCTCACATCACAGGATGACAGGGTCATCCTGTGACCCTCAGCAGAGGTGCCCCACCACACTGGTTAATTTTCTTTTATGCATATGACAGAGACTGCTAACTGTCCATGATATCTTTTATAACAGAACACCCAAGTTGTAGTTGAGCACTTAACTACCTAGCTAGAGATGACATTCCCAGGCTCCCCTGCAGCTAAGTTCTGTGGAATGTAAGCAGTGATGAATGTCATTTCTGGATTACACCCTTAAAGCCAGGGGGTGTCTACTGCCCCTTTTGTATTTTTAGTAGAGACAGGGTTTCACCGTGTTAGCCAGGATGGTCTCGATCTCCTGACCTCGTGATTCGCCTGTCTCAGTCTCCCAAAGTGCTAGGATTACAAGCGTGAGCCGCGCCCAGCCTTCTTTTCTTTTCTTTTCTTTTTTTGCCAAATTCAAATTGCCCTTCCTACTAACTCAGTGCAGACATGATGGCCAGAGCTGGAACGGCCACCCTGAATCCTGAAATGGAAGTCATGTGTTCAGGATGGCAGGGACCCCTACTAAACTGTTAACTCTGACCTGGGTTGTTACATGAGAGAGCACTATCTGTTCCAGCTCTCTTATGCAGCTGAGACTGCAGCCTCACACACACAGGCATCATGAGGACCTACTCTGTGCTGAGCCCTGGGGCTACGAGGAGGGACTGGGTAGAGTCCCTGTCCTAAAGGAAGAAGCTCACCATGTGGCACAAAGAGAGATACAGGAAAGACGGTCACCCTCGAATAAGCAGATGTATGTTGAGTCAGAGGAGACACCAAGTGCTAAGAAGGCCCAGGTGGTATCTCCTCTGTCTTTGGGGCCCCCAGAAGAGCCCTGGCTCATGGTGGATGCCTGGCACAAGTTGGCTGTGGAAGACTCTGCAGAGGGGACCCTCCCCAGAACCCTCCACGTACCTCTTCGTTGTCATACAGTGTGATCATGCGCACATGAGGCTCCGTGGCCAGGGAGCCAGGGCCTGCACAGGAATCTATCAAGGCCTGGTTCAGGGAAGGAAATGAGAGCATCATCTCCAACTTCCTTCTGCTGGAACTCAGCCCACCAGCACTTTGGGTGTGCACACTTCCCCGTCCACCAGCACCTTGGGTGTACACGTTCCCCTGTCTGCCTTCCGTGGCCATGGCTTTTATCAATTAGGGCACTGCCTGGCAGAGGGTGTGGTGGGGACCTTTCTTTTCTTTTTTTTTGTCGAGACAGAGTCTTGCTCTGTCGCCCAGGCTGGAGTGCGATGGTGCGATCTCGGCTCACTGCAAGCCCCGCCTCCAGGGTTCACGCCATTCTCCTGCCTCAGCCTCCCGAGTAGCTGGGACTATATGCGCCCGCCACCACACCAGGCTAATTTTTTTTTTGTATTTTTAGTAGAGATGGGGTTTCACCGTGTTAGCCAGGATGGTCTCGATCTCCTGACCTCATGATCTGCCCGTCTCAGCCTCCCAAAGTGCTGGGATTACAGGCGTGAGCCACCGTGCCCAGCCTTCTTTTCTTTCCTTTTCCTTTTTTTTTTTGCCAAATCAATAGCTACATAGGTAGAAACCTTTAGGGTGTGGTAGGGACCGACTTCCTGCCTTCCTTCTTTCCTTCCTTCCTTCTTCCTTCCTTCCTTCTTTCCTTCCTTCTTCCTTCCTTCCTTCCTTCTTCCTTCCTTCCTTCCTTCCCTCCCTTCCCCCTCACTCCTTCCTTTTCTTCCTTTTGTTGCCAAATCAATAGCTAGGTAGAAACCTTTTCAACTGGGACAGGAGGCACCATCCTTTGGGTGTTCTCTACCTTCCCATGCAAAAGCCAGTAGGAAGATGTGGAGGAAGAAGAGAGGAAGAGCTGAGAGTCCTGGAAAGTCAAAAGGCTACACAGATCACATAAACTGATTGGCCTCAGGGAAAAGACTAACGTTCAAAGAGGTGACAGACTCCATCAAGGTGACATGACTGTCTGGCTGCCTGCAGAAGTGGATGCAGGTCCCAGGTCCGGCTCTGGTCTCAGTTACAGCTCAAAGCCTATCTCCAGCCACAGGATTACAGGGAAGGAAAGGCAGAAAAAGGCAGAGGGAGATCAAGGGCAAGAGCAGAGAAAGAAAGGGAATTGACTAGGGTGGAGAGAAGGTGGGGAATAGCAAGGTGACTAGGAAGACAGGTTACCTGACTGAGATCCCAAGAAACAGGGAGAAGGCTGGGGCTTAAGCCTGAGGGGTGGAGTAGGAAGCAGAAGGAGGTGGATGATACTGCCTTGTGGGATGATAAGGCCTTTCCCTGAGGCAGAGGTTAACTTCAGGAGAAGCAGCAGGAGCAAGGCTAGGATAAGACACCATGGTGCTCTAATCAACTTGTCAGCCTTCCTCTTGCCTCAACCCCCTGACAGTGCAAGGACAGAGTCCAAAGGTAGTGATGCTGAGGCTGCAGCATTTAGGGCCCCCTCCTGGTCCATCCAGCACCAGCAGACTGAGCAGGTAGACAACGGCCCTCTCTCACAACCTGCTGGGGCTTTAGGCAGCTCTTCCGACCCCAAACATGCCATCTCTGCTGGTGGTATGTACTGCCTAGGGTGCCCCAGCTCCTCACCTGCAGGGCACAGAAGCAACTGTGCAGATTGTCCAGCCGAGGAGCAAAGATGAACTCATCATAGGCACCACCCAAGACCTAGAGAGATAAGACAGTCAGCCCGACCTTCAACCCTCCACCCTTACTCACCTTTCTTTTGCTCCCAAGGGCCTCCTTGGTTTCTTGCGCAACCTCTCCCTGACCGCGGGCTTAGTGCACTATTTTCTTTTTTCTTTTTTTTTGAGATGAAGGTTCGCTCTTGTTGCCCAGTCTGAAGTGCAATGGCTTGATCTCAGCTCACTGCAACTTCTGCCTCCTGGGTTCCAAGGATTCTCGTGCCTCAGCCTCCTGAGTAGCTGGGATTACAGGCACGCACCACCAGGCCCAGCTAATTTTTGTATTTTTATTAGAGACGGGGTTTCAACATGTCGATCAGGCTAGTCTTGAACTCCTGACTTTATGTGATTCCTCCCGCCTCGGCCTCCCAAAGTGTTGGGATTCCTTGCTGGGCAGGACTGAGCAGAGACTGGAGAAGGGGGCTGGGCTGGCACTGAGGAACAGAAGGGTGGAGGCCAATAGCTCTTGACCTCTTCCTGTGGGTCAAGAAGAGGAAGGGCTGAATTGTTACCAAAAAGCCCAAAGAAGTGAACAGAGGAAACCAGTCAAAAAACAGAAACTGAAACTCAGTACATGTTCAAGCAGTACAGAGCATCCAAAGATTTAGCAATCTCTGACCATCAGCAACAGCGAGACAGAGAACAGATGGCCACATCCAGACCTCTTTCCCTAAGCAGTTCAGTGTCAGTGTGGGTCAAAGCAGACAGGGCCCACCTATAGAAGAAACTCCTGTGGAATCTGTAAAAAGGGCCAATTCCAAGACAGTCCTAGCAGGCAGGTCTGGGGTGGGGAACTTGTCTTTTTGAGAATCACCACCTAGAAACAGTGAGGGATGTGTCTACTGCGAAGAATGGGGATGAGAGTCACTGAGGGCTTGGTGGAGGTGAAGGGTGCTTCAGCAGGACTGGCTACGGGTGGCTGGGATCCTGGAGGCCCTCCACCCACGGGTTCCTACAGCCAGTCCTCACCGCAGGCTGGGTGTCTGCAAGGCAGAGCTCCATCTCCACTATGTCCTTGGGGCTCAGCCCCAGATGGGCACAGAGCAGAGACATGAGGACCGAATGGTGCCGCTCCTCCTGCAGAGCAGAAAGACGCTGGGAAGAGTCCATTCCTCCTCTCCTCCCCTCTTCTCAGGGGACTCCCCATGATCAGGGGACTCTTACCGCAGCACTGAGAGGCCCTGGCTCAGGAGTCCCCTTCTCCAGCTCCTCCTGGATGGCTGTGGCAAGAATGGGGACTCTGTGGGGAGACGTGGGTTGGGGGGGGATTGTGAGGAGGGCACAGCAGAGTGGGGCATCTGGTAAGTTCAGGTGCCTCCTGATGGGCAACTGCCCCTGCCCTTCAATTCCCAGCCCACTCCCCAAATGGCAAGGCTGTGAGGACCCTTAGAAACTAACTGGGTCCCAAGAGTAAAATGTGACTGTGGCTACCATTAGGTAATAATCACCTGATATCATTCACCACCCCTCCCAGCCACCGCAGCCCCACCCCAGTCTCACAGGTGCATCTCTGTGTTAGGCCCAAAGTTCTCGTTGATGTTTTGCTGCAGATGGATGGCCAGGTGTGGGATGCGAAGAATGGGCCGTTCCACATGCACCAGCCGCTGCTCCAGCCGACCTGAGGTAGGGCACTGTGGCCAGCCAGACCAAGTCAGCCCAGGGTGCCTCCTATCCCAGTGGTCAGTCTTCACTCAGACTAAGCAGGACGGTCCTCTGACCAGACTGCCTCCACCCCTCTTCCCCACGGGTACCCTGAGGAGTGTGGCAGTCAGTCTTCCGAGGAGGCTCTGCCATTCCCAACCTCGGTTCCCACCTTGACAATGACGCGTCCAGCCAGAGTCAGGTCACGGTCAAACCAGGTGCTCCAGATCCCGCCACCATAGGTCTCCACACCGACTTGCTGGAAGCCCACCTGGCTGCGGCGAGACCGACGTTTCACCTGAGTGTAAAGATGGGGAAGAAATCAGAGAAGGCTTCATGACGAGATGTGGAGATGAGACTTCAGCTACACAGACAGCGGATATTAGTGTCACATGAAAGACTCAAAGTGTGGAGGAAGAGGCCAAAAAGTTTACGTTCTCCCTTACTCCAGGGGATAGAGGCTCCAGTTTGTACCTCCTGGTTCTCTTTTGCCCTGTACTCCCCCTGACATCTCCTCCCACCCCAACACCGTCCCATTTCCTTACCCGGAGGCAGGGGCTGTCCGTGTGGGCCCCGATGAGGCTGAAGCCATTGCCAGGAACATAATGGCCCCCTACAGCAAAAGCTATGATGGTAGAGGAGTTCCTAGTCATGAAGTACTGAGGAGAAGGGGAGGAAAGACAGGGGTGTGAGTTGCATTAGCCATCTGGCACACAGGGCTTTGAGACCCAGCCTAGGGACCCGCCTTTCCATCCCCACCCCACCCCCAGTACCTTGCTCTCCGGCTTAATATTCCATTTCTCAGTCTCCTTGAGTTCACTGAAGCCAGCCTGGAGAAGGCGGTTGCGGCATTCAGCCACAGCTGTGGGAAAAGCACCCTCTCACAGAGATGGAAGCTGGTGAGGGACACATCAGCCTCCACTCTTCTCCCTTGCCCTGGCCACCACTTACCGTGGAAAGGAGAGGGACTCCGGTTCACGAACTTGAGGAGTTCCTTGGCCGCAGTCTGCACCGCCTCTTGGCGGGCCTTACCGTTCATGGCCACCTAGGGGAGGGTGCGCTCAGACTTTTACGAGGTCTGGGACCCCTGACCTTTCACCCAGGTTCCGAGGATTCTCCCATCCCCACCCCCAGAAGTGACCACTCCAAGGCACAAACCTCTGCTTATGCCCGTCCCCACCGACAGACCCAAACCCAGGGCTGAAACTCTCCGTTGAAAGCTTCAGCCCGCCGGCCCAGGATCACGACCCGGGCCCGCCCCTTAATCCGAACTTTAGCCCGACTCCCTAAGTCCCACCCCCATGTTCCTGCCCAGCTAGGAAATACTGTTCTGCTCCCAAACTCCGGGATCCCAAGCGGGCCCTATACTCTGAGGCGGCCTGCATCACGTGCGCGTCCCCAGCCCGGAGCCAAAGCCCTGTACTCCAAGGAACACCCTGACTCCTCCTCATCCACCTAGTCTCTCGCAGGACTCCCCCTTCCAGTCCCAGGAACGTCGTCAGGTCACCCTCCGCGAGGCTTTCGGTTTCGCTTTGGGTCGGGCGGCCCCACTGCAGCACCGCGCTAAGCTTGGGCCCGGGAGGGCGCCGGACCCGGTTTGGGATCGAAATTCAAGCGGGGCCGTCGGGAGCCACCTACTTGCATGGCTCCGCGCGTCGGGTCGTGTCCGCTCATCCGGCCTCCGGGCTCGGCCCGCCCCCACCGCGCCGCCTGCCCCGCCCCTCACCAGCCCTGCAAGTCCTCCGCTTGCCCCTTCAGGCCGAGCCGCACGCGCAGGCCGTCATCAGGCTTCCCCGGCCGCCCAGCCCCGCCCCGCCCCAGGCCGGGCCGCCCCGCCCCTCGGCGGGCTTACCCTATGCGCTCCGCCCCTAACTGGGCCCCCACCACCTGCCTTACACCCGCCCTTGCTCCGCCCTTGCTCCGCCCCTAGCTTGGCCGCCCCGTCCGCCCCGCCCCTCGCCAGGCAGCACGGCCCGCCGGGCCCTTAGTCAAGCTTCCTCGTCCGCCCCGCCTCTCGCCAGGCTGCACCGCCCTCCCCGCTTTGCCCCGCCCCTCACCGGGTTTCCCCCCTCCGCTTCGGCCCTCGCTGTACCCCCACCACTCGCCCTGTCCCCGCCCTTGCTCCGCCCCTAGTCTGGCCGCACAGCCCGCCCCGCTCTTCGTCAGGCCTCCCTGCGCTTCCCGCCCCTAGTCAGGCAGTGGCGCCCACTCTGCCCCGCTCCTCCCCAGGCTGCGCCACACGCCCCGCCCCTAGTCACGCTTCTTCGTCCGCCCCGCCCCCTCGCCGTACCATCCGCCCCGCTTCCGCCCCATCCCTCTCCAGGCCGCGCCTCCGCCTTCGCCCCGCCCCCGTCTCCGCCCCTGCGGGGGCTGCCCGCCCCGCACCCCCCTAGCCCCCGCCGAGCGACCCGCAGCTGCCGCCAGGGCCCTCTGCCGCCGCGGAGGTGCTAGGACAGCCGCGGACGGCCCCCTTCCCCGTGCCCTGTGCAGCGAGGGCAATAAAAAACTCGCCCCTTCCAGCTCACCGGGTCCAACGGGTACGGTACAAAGTGCTGTCTCTCGCCACAGCCGCCCTTGTGACAAAGCAATAAGGCTAATGTCCATGGGGAGCTCACGGTGAGCTTTAGCTTTATGATAAAGCTTGGCTTGTTACCTCGTTTCATCTTTACATCTGGCCCATCAACTATGTACTCTTACTGTCCCCAGTTTATGCATGGATAAGGAAAGCTGAGATACGGAGACGAGTGATCCATCGAGTAATAAACGGCACAGGTGGGGTTTGAGCTCCATCAATTTGATTGCAGAGGCTTTGAACAACCCTACAGGCTTCTCTCAGATCTTTTCTGGACCTTTTTCTATACACTTTGGTAAAGTATTATGTTACATGGGAGGTCCACAGACACAGAAGTTGACTTGCCCAAGATCACATAGCTGTTTGGGTGAATCTGTTTGGGTGAATTTGACTCTGATGTCTGTGCCCTTTCCATTTGTTAAAACAACAGAAAAAAAAAATCCATATTATTGGCATTTCCAGTATTCCCATGTCAGGAGTAGTGAGTAGCAGTTTTAAACCCTATGCACCTTCCTAGATGCAGGAACTGATCAGGACTCTTGGTGGCCTCTAGATCCCAAACAGGGCCCAGCTACTAGGGGTCCAATCAAAATTCCAGACATCACAGGTTTATGGAGCAATCTGCCGTCTATATACGTGGGGTCGGGAGTGACAGGGTGGGATAGGGAGAGGCTGGAAAGGTCCTGCAGCCCTCACTTCAAACTAGTAGATATGGCAGGGGAGTTTTCAAGAATTCACGCACTAGATGCTGGCTGAAATTCATGGCATTCCCTAACCGTTTGTTGAAATACCGTTATGGGTCTGGTGCAGTGGCTCACGCCTGTAATCCCAGCACTTTGGGAGGCCGAGGTGGGTAGATCACTTGAGGTCAGGAGTTCGTGACCAGTCTGGCCAGCATGGTGAAACCCTGTCTCTACTAAAAATACAAAAATTAGACGGGCGTGGTGGCGCGTGCCTGTAATCCCAGCGGCTACCCAGGAGGCAGAGGCAAGAGAATCGCTTGAACCCGGGAGGCGGAGGTTGCAGTGAGCCGAGATCGTGCCACTGCACTCCAGCCTGGGCGACAGCGTGAGACTCTGTCTCCACATACATACATACATACATACATACATACATACATACATACATACCATAATGTATAAAGCTCAATGCTGAGCAGGACATGGAGAGAACGTTCTTGTCCTCCACCTCCTGGGGAGGGGACACATTCAAGGAGGACAGTGAAAGGGCTGAAATAAGGCTACAATATATAAGGGAAGGAGACAACCTGAATAAGGAACCACTTTTAATGTTCTTTCTGATCACAGGAAAGAGTACATGCTTGTGTAATAGATTCAAACATCACCAAAATGCATAACTTAGAAAGTGAGCCAGGCGCGGTGGTTCACGCCGATAATCCCAGCACTTTGGGAGGCCACGGCGGGCGGATCACGAGGTCAGGAGATCGAGACCATCCTGGCTAACATGGTGAAACCCCGTTTCTACTAAAGATACAAAAAAAAAAAAAAATTAGCCGGGTGTGGTGGTGGGCACCTACAATCCCAGCTACTCGGGAGGCTGAGGCAGGAGAATGGTGTGAACCCGGAAGGCAGAGCTTGCAGTGAGCAGAGATTGCGCAGTTGCACTGTAGCCTGGGCGACAGAGCAAGACTGTCTCAAAAAAAAAAAGAAAGTGAAAGTAAACATTTGATAAATTGAACCTCCATTCTTGATTAAAAAAAAGAATCCCCTAAGAAACCAGGAAGAGGATAAAGGACATCTACAAGAAATCTAGAGCAAACATTACTGGGGAAATACAGAAGTGTTCCTATTCAAATCAGAAGTGAGACACTGATGAGCTATTACTGCTGCTAGACAATGTGGAGCTGTAGTCAGAGCCAGTACCACAAAACAAAATTAACAATTGTATACGCAGAAAAGTAAAATTGGTCATTATTTATAGATTATATGATTACCTAGAATCCCCAAGAAAATAAACGATCAAGCTATTATTAGAACTGGTAGGAAGGGTAGCCTAATTTAAAAAACACTGACTTTCTTGTACAATAATCACCTAGAAAATATAAAAATAAAAAAGGTTCTTATTGACCATTTTTGGTTTGGGTAAAAAAGAAAAAAAAAGTAAAAAGGATGTATTTACAAGAGCAAGAAATATTGTTAAATTTCTGGTTATGAACATATGAGACACCTAATCTTACTTTAAACAGGAAAATGCAAGTTAAAAATGAGATACTGGCTGGCCGTGGTGGCTTATGCCTGTAATCCCAGCACTTTGGGAGGCAAAGGTGGGGGGATCACGAGGTCAGGAGTTCGAGACTAGCCTGGCCAACATAGTGAAACCCCATTTCTACTAAAAATACAAAAAAATAGCTGGACATGGTAGTGGGCACCTGTAATCCCAGCTACTCAGGAGACTGAAGCAGGAGAATTGCTTGAACCCGGTAGGCGGAGGTTGCAGTGAGCCAACATCATGCCATTGCACTCCAGCCCAGGCGACAAGTGCAAGACTCCATCTCAAAAAATAAATAAATAAAAATGAGATACCTTTCTTTTTATTTAGCAGATTAACAAAAATGGAAAAGATGGGTAATATCAAGTGTTGGAGAAGGCTTGGGGTAATGCAAGCGTTTTCTGGAGGCTAAAGCAACTCCATCTGGGAAGCTAATCTGCCATGTTGACTTTTCAACAACCTCTGTTCCAGGAATGACTCTAAGTTTTCTACTTTACCTACTATTACCATAAATCCTGCCCTTAGGCAGATTCACATAGCATTCATGACTTTGCCTGAGGGGTCAATTTCAATTATTCAACACACTCTTTCCCTATGGAGCCCTGGATTTGCAGGGTAATCTACCATTTCATCTCTGAAAGTATGGCCTCTATTCATAAGTCCCTATGAAATGTTTCTTTCTGAGAGACTGGATATGTCAGCCTCTTTCTTCGACTTTTCAGCTTCCCTGAACTTTGGGGGTAGGTTTGCATAGACCTGCTCACCCCAGAAGACCTTTATACCCAAATTTCTATGGTGTAAATGTTCCCCATGGCCGATTTCAAGCTGTCGAGATGATGTCACTGAATGGAGTTGGGAAGAGCTGTGCAGAAGCATGCCATTATGTAGATTTCCACCATGCAGACACAATAGATAGACGTAACATCAACAGCACAGATTTAAGAAGGCAGTAAAATGTTTGGAAAAGTGATGGATTTTTGGTTTTTGTTATCTGTAATATAACGTATTTAATTGTAAGTGTATATAATTTAGTTTTTTTTTTTTTAATGATTGCTGTGTTTAACAACAAACTCACCAAATTCCTGGAAATTTGACAATCAGTTTTCATGAGCTTGTCCAAGTTGGCCCCAGCACACTACTCCACTCATACCGTACATCTTTGCTACTAAATGTGTGATCTGTTGACCAGCAACATCGATAACATCTGGGAGCTTTTTAGAAATGCAGAACCTCAGGGCTTACCCCAGAGTTATTGAAGCAGCATCTGCATGTTAACAAGATTCCTAGATGATTTGAATGCTTGAGACACAGTATTTTAAAGTGCTGTGTAGCAGTTAATAAAAATTTCAAAAAAGGAGGTCAATCTTTAGGAACTGTTACAGAAAAGAATTCCAAATATACTGTTGAGTGAAAAAAAAAAACAATTTCTAGAATCTAAGGTGAGGACATTTAGATAAAACTCACACAATGAGCTAAATTTATATTTCTAGATGTTATGTAAATACATATGTAAATGGATAGAAACAGGTTTGGAAGGATAATGGTCACCTCTGGGTAAGGAAATGGTAATGGATTTGGAGTTCAGATGGGAAAGTCATGGGATGACTAGAGATCAAGAAAGAAAAAGTTTCTGAGAATCATTCCTGCCCTTGGCCTTCTGAGAAAATCTTCCCCGGCAGATCTTAGCTGATGTTAAGAATGCTACCATTATTCATTCATCTTTTTGGTTTAACACATATTAAAGTGCAAATACTTTTGTGTGAACATAGCAGTCATTACATACACTTCATTGTGAGTTGATAGGATACATATATCTTTTCTTTTCTTTTCTTTTTTTGAGATGGAGACTCACTCTCTCACCCAAGCTAGAGTGCAGTGGCGCCATCTCAGCTCACTGCAATCTCTGCCTCCTGGGTTCAAGTGATTCTCCTGCCTCAGCCTCCCAAGTAGCTGGGATTATAGGCACCTGCCACCACACCCAGTTAATTTTTTTTTTTTTTTTTTTAGATAGGTCTCACTCTGTTGCCCAGGTTGGAGTGCAGTGGCGCCACTTTGGCTTACTGCAACCTCCATCTCCTGGGTTCCAGTGATTCTCTTGCTTCAGCCTCCTGAATAGCTGGGATTACAAGCACGCATCACCATGCCTGGCTAATTTTTTGTATTTTTAGTAGAGACAGGGTTTCACTATGTTGGCCAGGCTGGTCTTGAACTGGCCACGAACAATAGCTAATTGGTCTAATAATAACACTAACAATAACTGATGAGCTGAAAACATTTCAAAAATATCTCATAATGTTTTAAGAAAGTTTATAAATATGCGTTGGGCTGTATTCAAATCTGTCCTGGGCTGCATGCGGTCCATGGGCGGTGGGTTGGACAAGTTTGCCCTTTTTTTAAAAAAATTTTTTTAATTTTTATTTTTTATTTTTTGAGAAAGAGTATCACTCTGTTGCCCAGGCTGGAGTGCAGTGGCATGATCTCAGCTCACTGCAACCTCTGCCTCCTGGGTTCAAGGGATTCTCCTGCCTCAGCATCTCAAGCAGCTCACAAGCATGAGCCACCATGCCAGGCTGATTTCTGTATTTTTAGTAGAGATGGGGTTTCACCATGTTGGCCAGGCTGGTCTTGAACTCCTGACCTCAAGTGATCTATCTGCCTTGGCCTCCCAAAGTGCCGGGATTACAGGAGTGAGCCACTGTACCCAGCCAGACAAGCTTGCTTTAAACTCAACCACTAACCTAAGTGTGTTCTTTGTACTGCCCAGAGGTCCTATTGCATCTCCTGGACCATTTGCTGCTTTGCTCTCCTGGAGGACAGTTTCATCCAGTGTCCTCCTCCATCCCCACTCTCAGCTGAGGACCATTGTTCCCATTTTACTGTGAAAATAGAAGCCTTCAAAAGAGAATTTCCGCAAGTTTTAAGCTGCCACGCCTAGGCTCCTACCAGGATCTGAGCTCCATATTCTGCTGTCCTCATTTCTGTGGGTGAACCATCTGTGCTCCTATCCAAGGCCACCCTCTCCACTTGTGCACAAGATTCCACCCGTCTTGCTTACGTAAGGGCACCATGTCAACAGTTCTTCCCTTTCTCCTGCATTATCAATCTCCACAGTTCTGGTGGGTCAAGCTGATTAACATATACATGTGCTATAATTTCTCCCATGAAAAAATAATCCTCTTTTAACCCCCAGTCTCCCTCCAGCAGTGGCCTCATTTTCCTTCTCCTCTTTATGTAAATCTCTTTTAAAAAGAGCTATCTAGACTGACTTTTTCCCGATTCCTCTTCTCTCTTTCTCTTGTAAACCCTCTAGAATGAGGTTTTACCACCATCCTTCCACCACAACTTTTCTTGTCAAGGTCAAAAACAACCTCCACAATGCTGAACCCAATGGTCAATTTTCAGTCCTCATTGTCCTTGACCCATGGGTCCTATTTGACATAGCTGCTTGCTCTCCTGGGAGCACTCTCTTCACTTCGCCTCCTAGACACTTACTACCCTCACCACCACTCCTTTGGGTCTCTTCTGGCTCCTCCTCATCTCCCATCGTTAATGTTGTTATTATTTTATTATTTTCATGTTTTTAAAATAGAGATGAGGTCTCACTATGTTGGCCAGGCTGGTCTCCAACTCCGACCTCAAGTGATACTCTTATCTGGGGCTCCCAAATTGCTGGGATTACAGGCATGAGCCACCGTGCCTGGCCTCATCTCCCATCTTTAAATGGAAGGCCTCAGGGCTCAGTGCTTAGAATTCTCTCTACCCTCACTCCCTTGCTAATCTCCAATCTCATGACTTTAAATAGCATCTATACCCTGACAATTGTCAAATTTACATATCCCTAGCCCATATATCTCTTCTGAACTATATATATTCTCATATATCCAATTGTTTTTGCACAGTTTCCATGTGTGTGCCCAATAGGAATCTCCAGTGTAATATGTCTTAATCTGAACTCTTTGTACCCCAAACCTATTCCATCCACATTCTTCCCATCTCAGTGTTGTGCTGAAGCCCTGTCCACTCCAATAGGGAAGGCTCCAGGTTCAAGAGGCCAAAGAAGAGACCCAGAGCCAGCAAACAAGACAAGATTTTTTTTTGAGAGGGAGTCTCACTCTGTCGCCCAGGCTGGAGTGCAGTGGTGCGATCTTAGCTCACTGCAACTTCCACCTCCTGGGTTCAAGCGATTCTCCTGCCTCAGCCTCCTCGGGATTACAGACATGCACAACCACGCCCAGCTAATTTTTATATTTTTAGTAGAGACGGGGTTTCACTATGTTGGCCAGGCTGGTCTCGAACTCCTGACCTCAAGCAATCTGCCCACCTTGGCCTCTCAAAGTGCTGGGATCACAGGGGTGAGCCACTGGGCCTGGCTGACGTGGGCTCTATTGAGGAGAACTTACATACGAGATGGTCCAGTGGTGGTGAGCTGGACAGTAGAACCGCTGTCACCTGCAGAAAGCATGCATTTTCACTCAACACCCGCTCCATAACAACCTCCACCTGGCAACCTTCATTTAACCCAAAATAAAGGGCTTCGGTCCCCTGTATGGCCCTTGTTCCACAGGATGGGAAGGGGGCTCAGAGGTTCCTCATAGATGAGGATCTCTAGGCTGCCCACTCCAGGATTTCTCAGCTCAGAACTCCAAACACATATCAAGTATATCTGCCATTCAGGGTCATTTTCAGGATGTGCTTCGGTTATTGCTGTCAGATGTGTCTGCCATACATTCAGTAAATGGCAACTCTGTCCTTCCAATTTCAGGTCATAACTCTTGGTGTTAGCCTTGGTGCATCTCTTTCTCTTGCACCCCACGTCAGATCCATCAGCAAACCCTGCCTCCCGAGCTCCTTCACAAAGCCTTCCCTAGCGTCTCCAGAGGGAAGTGCTCAGGGAGGCCAGTCCTCCCCTCCTAGCACCAGTGTCATCTCCTATCTTAGGATCCACAGGAAGAAGTCTCTGTCAACTGGAAGTAACCTGCTGGCCTGTGACGTGTAACCAATTTTACTTTGCTGCTGCAATCCTCGGTGCCTGGCAGGTAGTGGATATACAATAAACACTTACTGAATTAAAGAAATTTTGAAAAATAATTGTTCTTTGTGAAAAAGGACCCTCATGGGATAATACTCAGCAATAGAAAGGAACAAGTGGTTGCTAAATGCAATACCATGGCTGGATCTCAGGTGCCTTACGCTGAGTGAAAAAAATGACAAAATTATAGAGATGGAGAACAGATTAGTGGTTGCTCAGGGCTGGGGAGGATTCGGGGAGGGATGTGTGTGACTATGAAGGGGTGGCTCAGGAACATCTTAATGGTGATGGATAGTTATATGTCTTGATTATAGTGGTGGTTATGACTCTACCTGTGATAAAATTAGGGTTGCCAAATGAAATACAGAATGCCCAATGTATTTGAACTTAAGAAAAATAAGGGTCAGGCGTGGTGGCTTATGCCTGTAATCCCAGCACTTTGGGAGTCCAAGGCAGGTTGATCACTTGAGGTCAGGAGTTCGAGACCAGCCTGACCAACATATTAAAACCCCATCTCTACTAAAAACACAAAAATTAGCCGGGTATGGTAGTGGGCACCTATGATCCCAGCTACTTGGGAGGCTGAGGCAGGAGAATCACATGAACCTAGGAGGTGGAGGTTGAAATGAGCTGAGATCACGCCACTACACTCTAGCTTGGGCAACAGAGCGAGACTCCATCTCAAAAAAAAAAAAAAAAAAAAAAGGAATAATCTTTTCAGTATAAGTATGTCCCAAATATTGCGTAGGATATGCTTATACTAAAAACAAAATTTAACTGAGTTTCCTGTATTTTCATTTGCTAAATCTGGCAAACCTGGAAAAAAATGGCATCAAACCCTATGCACACGCATTTTACCTATGTCACTTTCCTGAGTGTAATACTGTGCTGTGCTTATCTAAGATGTAACCATCTGGGCAAACTGAGTGGTGGGCACACAGACCTCTGTGTACAATTTCTGCAACCTCTTGGGAAGGTAAAATTATTTCCAAATAAAAAGGTTTTTAGAATGGCCCTCAAAGGAAAACCAACTGCTCCTGTTAGTGATGAAAACAAAGAGGTATAGGAAAGTGCTGGTTACTAACTCTGCGTGCTTTATGGAATACTGTAAAACTGGCACTTCACAAAGGTCTTAAGATGTATCCCCCTTGAATGTCAATGCTCTTGTGTAGTTAGTGACAGTATAACAAAGCGGTTATGAGTGTGGGCTCGGGATCCACACACCTGGCTCACATCCTGGCTCCTACATTTATTAGCTGTGGGTCGTGTTTGCCGTGTTGTGCCAGAGCCAGCCCCCCTCCCCTCCCACCCCCATCTCTTTCCTGTTGCACATTCAGAGACATCAGGCAGGAAGCTTGAGACAGGCCTGCAAGTATTTACACTATTGAGATTGGCAAACACTACAAATCAGGCCATTTTTTTTCTTCCAGAGAGCTAGTTGGTTTTTTCTTTTCTTTTCCTTTTTTTTTTTTTTTTTTTTTTTTGAGACAGAGTTTCGCTCTGTTGCTCAGGCTGGAGTACAGTGGCGTGATCTTGGCTCACTGCAACTTCTGCCTTCTGGGTTCAAGTGATTCTCGTGCCTCAGCCTTCCAAGTAGTCTCCACATGATTAAGAATGTGGGTGGGGCCGGGCGCGGTGGCTCAAGCCTGTAATCCCAGCACTTTGGGAGGCCGAGACGGGTGGATCACAAGGTCAGGAGATCGAGACCATCCTGGCTAACACGGTGAAACCCCATCTCTACTAAAAAATACAAAAAACTAGCCGGGCGAGGTGGCGGGCGCCTGTAGTCCCAGCTACTCGGGAGGCTGAGGCAGGAGAATGGCGTGAACCCGGGAGGCGGAGCTTGCAGTGAGCTGAGATCCGGCCACTGCACTCCAGCCTGGGTGACAGAGCGAGACCCCGTCTCAAAAAAAAAAAAAAAAAAAAAAAGAATGTGGGTGGAATAGGTTTGGGGAACAATGAGTTCAGATTAAGGCATTACACTGGAGATTCTTATTAGGGCCACAGCAAAAACAATTGGATACGTGAGACTATATATAGTTTAGAAGAGATATCTGGGCTGGGGATATGTAAATTTGACAATTGTCAGGGTACAGATGCTATTTAAAGTCATGAGATTGGAGATTAGCAAGGGTTACAGGCATGTGCCACCATGCCTGGCTAATTTTTGTATTTTTAGTAGAGACAAGGTTTTGCCATGTTGGCCAGGCTGGTCTTAAACTCCTGACCTCAAGTGATTCCCCCGCCTTGGCCTCCCAAAGTACTGGGATTACAGGCGTGAGCCACTGTGCCTGGATACTTTTCTTTTTTTTAATTTTTAATTTTAGATGGAGTTTCACCATGTTGCCCACACTGGTGGCAAACACCTGAACTCAAGCAGTCCTCCCATCTTGGCCGCCCAAAGTGTTAGGATTACAGTTGTGAGCCATCACACCTGGCCCAGAGAGCTAGCTGTTAAACATCTACCATCACACCACAGACTTAGAGCCTTAGCGTCCTCATCTGTAAATGAGAGGAAGATAGTCATAACCTCGTAATGTTATGAGGAGTAAATGGGATAATGCATGTAGGGTGCTCATCACTGAGTTCTTCAAATAGTTAAGTGGACAGTACTTGTGAGCCAGTATTATCTCTCATTTTAAACTGTGAGCAACTTAAGCACAGGTCTATGCACCACTTCTTGATATCTTTAGTGCCTGGCCTGACATGTAGTAGGATCTCAATGAATGTTTACTAAATTAGTGAATAAATGGCAAATAATAGTAACTTGGGGCCGGGTGCGGTGGCTCATGCCTGTAATCCCAGCACTCTGGGAGGCCGAGGTGGGAGGATCACCTGAGGTCAGGGGTTCGAGGCCAGTCTGGCCAACATGGTGAAACCCTGTCTCTACTAAAAATACGAAAATGAGCTGGGTGTGGTGGTGCATGGCTGTAATCCTAGCTACTTGGGAGGATGAGGCAGGAGAATCGTTTGAACCCGGGAGGTGGAGGTTGCAGTGAGCCGAGATCGCACCACTGCACTCCAGCCTGGGCGACAGAGCAAGACTCCATCTCAAAAAAAAAAAAAAGTAACTTGGGGTAATATGCCTCTAGAAAACGTGGTCTTTTTCAGAAGACTTTTAGGACACACTTCTTAATCTTTAAACATGAGGGTTTTCAGGCCCTGTAGCAGGATGCCAGGGGGCCTGGGGTGCACTCCTACCACCCGAGGGTAATGTCTGCCCTTGCAGGCCCGGCTCTGAGCCCCCAAGGAATACAGCTTCTGACGCACCCCCTCCAGGTGGCGGGCACAGGCCCTTGCCTTCCTCTGGGAGCCAAGATGGGGCATTTCTGGCTCTCAACCCGACTAGAGGTCATTTAATCCTCGCTGGATTTGTCCTGTTTATTTTAGTGAACAGGGCTGTTTACTTTCAGTTCGTGTTTCTAGGGATGCTTACTCATTTTGCTTCCCGTTTATTTACTCTTTGCAAGCACTTGAGTTTGAGTAAATATGTCTATAAAGTTCCAGGGACTGGGTGATTCTGTGTCTGCTATTTTAATGGCTTTTAAACAGTGTCTGCTCAGGTAGGCATTTTATAGATGGGTTGAAAAGATAGAAAATTCTGTTCTCAGTGGCCTCTGACTCCTTTCCAAACTGACAGCTGGCCACCAGCAGCTTATGAATCATGGCTTTTCATCAGTAATAAAAATATCAAAGGCCAACAACCATCTCAAACAGAAACCGACCCACCCTGGTCCAGCAGACATGGGGCTTGGAAACTGACAGGTGTTTAAACTCTAAGGCAGTGTTTAGGGTGCGAATCCCCTGAGTGCTTTTTAAAATGCAGATTCATGAGCCCCATACCTGAAGATCCTGATTTGGAAGATTTGGGCTGAGGCCCAGGGATCTCCACTTTTAACAGGTGCTGCAAGTAATTCTGCCATCTTTAGATCACCCTGAGAAACACTCATCTAAATTCTCAAAAAACACTTGTGCCGATGGCTGGGTTGCCCTTGAACTCAGTTGTTGGGCAATGTGGAGCCAATAGGGCACGAGACAGGGTTGTTTGGAAAGATTAAATCCTCCCAAGTTAGCCAAGATGATGATGAGTATTATTCTGTTAACCCACTTGCTGGAGGTCTAGTTTGTTAGCAGATTGAGAGCAGGGGACCCTATCTCATTCATCTCTTTATCCCCATAATGCCTAAGCCAGTGCATGGCTCACGGAAGGCCGGTGCCCAGGAACATGTGTCTGCACTGGCTGGGACACTCCTGCTGACCACAGAACTAGACAGGCCCCGGTTACCTTGTGGTAGCCACTGAGCCAGCTGTTGGGGACGAACATGGTAGAGAGGCTCCGAGCCATGGTGACCTATTCGCCTCCTCCCAAGGCCGGAGACTGGGTCTGAGTGGACAGGCCTGAACCAGGTGCCTTTGTTGCCAGATCATCCCCCTGCCTTGGGCCCCAACTTCCAGGGCTCTCCATCATCCCTAGAGCCCATTATGACATCATCAGTGCAATCTGAAGCAGTAACATCCTCAGGGAACCCCAAGCCTCAGGCTGATGTATATGGTGGCCAATGTCTAAATGTTGGCACCTGACCTGGGGGCGGGGTGTCTTATATTCTGGGAGGCTAAGGATAGAGACTTTCTTCTTTCCTTGAAGAACTCTTCCCTCATTCTCCATTTTGGCCCCTTTGTTTGCTTCCTGCCAGCCAATGCTCTAATTATTTCACTAATACGTGTTTACTTTTTTATTGTCTGTCTCTCCCATCAGAATGTGAGCTCCAGGAGGACACGGCCCTCCCTGTTTCCTTGTTCCCTGCTGTGTCCCAGTATCAAGCACAGTGTCTGATGTAGTAAGTGCTCAATAAAGACTTTCTGGGGCATGAAGACATGAATGAGAGGCTTCACTGGCTCCGGTCATCCATTCATTTATTCATTCGAAATGCATGCCTTGTGCATCTGTTGTGGCCCAGGCTCTTGTCGACCTGAATAACTTCTATTTCTGCCCTGAGGAGCAGTCAACCTGGTGGCGGGCTGCTGGAGACACATCCTTTGTGTAATGCACTCTGACAGGGGCTATCTCTGAGCTCTAACAGAGATGAGGTTGCTTGGAGGAGCACGCTGTGGCAATGACAGGCTCTTAAACCAGAGAAATTGTATCTCGTCTAGCAGGATTTCCCGCGCCTGATTCAGGGAGCCCCATCTGCCCTGAGGCCTCTGCCTATGCTGACAACCACTGCTGCTTGTTTCTGCTAATATTGCAGCAGGGTGCTTCTATAGAAGCAATCTATAAAACACCATTTACAGCCATAACTGAACCACAAAAATCAATCCCCAACGCTCACTCCCATCAACAAACATGCTTTGAGGGCCTCCTGGGTGTGGCGCACAGTTTGATGGTGCCCTGGGAGACAGAGGGATGAGTAAAATGAGGACTCTGCCCCTGGGGGAGGATGGATTTCGAATCTCCCAAGAGAGACAGGCCACATGGGAATGGGATAATTACTGGACTCAGCCAAAGTGTGGATGCCAAGTAGAGAATGAAGGCTCTAGAACTGCACTGGCTAGTACAGCAGCCACCAGCTACACAGGGCTATTGAGCCCTTGACATGTGGCTACACCTTCAAGTACCTCTCACACTGAGAAGTGCTATACCTGTAAAACAATGTACACATTGGATTATGTACAAAATGTATGAAATATCTCCATTTTAAGATATTGCTTACAGGTTAAAATGATAGTATTTTGGATACATTGTTAAATATACTATGATTGCTATATTAGTAACGTTAATTTCACCTGTTTTTATTACTTTTTTTTTTGGATACAAAGTCTCGCTCTGTCACCCAGGCTGGAGTGCAGTGGCACCATCTTGGCTCACTGCAATCTTCCCCTCCTGGGTTCAAGCAATTCTCCTGCCTCAGCCTCCCAAGTAGCTGGGATTATAGGCGCCTGCCACCACTCCTGGCTAATTTTTGCATTTCTAGTAGAGATAAGGTTTCTTCATGTTGGCCAGGCTCGTCTCGAACTCCTGACCTCAAATGATCCACCCGCCTCGGCCTCCCAAAGTGCTGGGGTTATAGGCGTGAGCCACCATGCCCAGCCTGTTTGTGTTACATTTTAAAATTGCAGCCACTAGAACATTCAAAATGACATACGTGGCTTCCACTGTATTTCTGTGAGACAGCACTGGTCTAGGAGTAGAGGATCCAGCAGGGGACCAATAGCCTGTGTGACTGCAGCTGCAAGAATTCTGAGGAAATGGGACAATGAGGAGCCTGCAAGGGGAAACCGAAGATGGGTGTGGGGAGGACATTTGAAAAGTCTGATCATGAAGGGAAGAAGGGAGGTGGCAGTTCCGGGAGGCCACCAGGGTCCCAGGGACAATCAGTAATAGACACTCACCAGGTCTTCCTCTCCCTCCTGCCATCTTCCAGAAAGACAGACCCTGGGCACTTGCAGACATCCCCCCTGCCCCCCCGCACACCCCTGGCAATGCTCTAGAGTGAGGGTCCTTCATTTCAGTCCTTGGCAAGGGGGAGTGAGCCAGAGATGGCAATACGCTGCATGTGGCTGCTAAGTCACGGTAAGTAACAGCCTTGGCCAGGCCATCCATTGCAAGGTGGGTTAAAAACACACCTCTCCTCCCTGACTCCCGGCTCTGGGCCCTGGGTAAAGGGCAATGGTGGGGAAGGAGAGACCAGGGATACTGATATAGATGCAGCTGGGAGTTTGGTCAGTGTTTGAGATCAGGGAGGATTTCTCAGAGCAGCAGTGTGGCCCAGGAGGAGGAAGTCAGTTCCCTGACCTAGCCAGACAAAGCTCCCATTATGGATACGTTTCATCGGGGGAAATCAGGCAGCCTGGATCTGATGTTCACTTCTCTGCCCGTGCCACCCGCCCCCCCCGCCCGCCCCCTCAGCCACACAGAGAAGCTGTAAACACTCGAATACAAGGATTAACTCTGCATGTGGTGTCTGGGACATTATGAACAACTCTTGGTGGCCGTGTTTGTGTCTGTGTTAAATTGATCTTTTTAACCCCCAGCACCTAGGACGTGAGGCTGCCAAGCTTGGTATTCAATAAATATTGATGGATGAAGGAACAATTGAAGAAAGGAGTGCATGAGTAAACAAATGACAAATATGTCAAAGCATGGATGCAGATTCTTAGAATGGGCTAATGCTGTTTTCTGCTAGATTTTTGGATGTAGGCAAGTGAGTTCTCTCATAATACAGATCCACAGTGTCTGGGTCAGAGGAGAAGTGATGCTTGGCATGGCATTTCACCATCCTGCCTGCCTGCCTGGGGCCCTGGGCCTACAGGCTTTGAGGACAGGGTATGGCCAAGCTGCAGCCTTCCTGGGCTAAAGCTCTGCCTTTTAGTCTCTTATCCTACTTTTTAGAAGCCCTTTAAGGTCTTTGTAAAATGAAATATAACGTGAAGAATTCCAGGAAAACTGGATAAGCCTGACTATGGGTGGGCGTGGCTGAATTATTTCCGGGGCTGGCCAAGGAAGGGCTCCCCTAAGTTCATCGGAAGCCTGCAGCTTCCCCTTATGGCCACTGGAGGGCACTTGGACCATGAAATACCAGATCGTCTCCGCGTCCCCGGTCTTTGGAGATGTGTGATTCAATTCAACAAACGTTTCAAAATCAACACCATAATGATAGCGCTTTTGTGTTGAATATCCAATATGGCGCTAAACACTTTATATATATATGTGCGTGTATATATGAACTTGCTTAATATTCACTACAACTGTTGTGAGTTACTTAGGCTATTTAGGAAAAAAAATCAAGGCTTAAAGAAGTCAAAGTACTTACCCAAGATTGCTTACCTAAATAAAATTTGGGAGTAAGGACTTGAACTCAAGCCCTTGGGCACTAACCATAAGTAATAAGTGCACACAAGGCTGAAATGAGGACTCTCTTATAAGCAGGAAGACGCACACACCACACAAATATTACTGTTCCTGAACAACTTACACATTCTGAAATTGGAAGATGACTTATAATTTGTACATTACATGGTAATGTTTCTTTTCTCCCTTGAAATGATGTTATTAAATAAATGAAGTGTCTCACAATTCATGGTGTCTTAACTTGGATGAAATAAAGTCATAGTAATACAAGGCAGGGAAAGATAATTTTCATTTAACATTTAAATAGCACTTACTATGTCCCCAGAACTATTCAAAGCACTTTACATCAAGGAACTCAATGAATCCTCATAGGCACCCTCTGAGAAATGCGTTATCACCCTCATTTACAGAGGAGGAAATGGAGACACAAGGAGGAAGGCAACTTGCCCAAGGTCACACAGCGAGGAAGAGCTGGGATCAGGGTCTCTGGTAGTTTGGTTCCAGTCTGGGCTCCAAGCCACTCTGGGCTCTGAGAAGAACTTGGGAAATGAGACTGGAGCTGGCCATGAGAGGGAGATGGTAAGCATTGCACCAGAAGAAATGCCCTGTGGAGGTGAGGGTGTTCCAGGCAGAGGAAAAGCATGAGCAGGCTGGGCGCAGTGACTCACGCCTGTGATCCTAGCACTTTGGGGGGCAGAGGCAGGCGGATCATCCGAGGTCAGGAGTTTGAGACCAGCCTGGCCATCATGGCAAAACTCTGTTTCTACAAAAATATAAAAATTAGCTGGGTGTGGGTGGCAGGTGCCTGTAATCCCTACTACCAGGGAGCCTGAGGCAGGAGAATCACTTGAACCTGGGAGACAGAGGTTGCAGTGAGCTGAGATTGCGCCCCTGCACTCCAACCTGGGCAGCAGGACAAGACTCCATCTCGGGGGAAAAAAAAAAGAAAGGAAAAAAAAGAAATGCCCTGTGAAGGTGAGGGTGTTGCAAGCAGAGGAAAAGCGCGAGCAACCAAAGCCGGGAAGCAGGAAAGCACCAGGTGAGGACTTGGGCTGGGCTTGGAGATGGGGGCTCGGGCCTCGGGCCTGGGCTACTTAGAGGCTGGGACAGCAGAACAGAGGCTTGCAGAGCCAGAGGCCCTGGGGCCTCCTAGGGGTGGGGAAAAAGAGAGGAGTAGAATGTTGGGGCAGGAAGGTAGGGGGTGCTTCAGTCCAGGGAAGAGCTGAGGCCACCCTGCCCCGGCCACTCTCCAGGGAAGGGCCATTTGGGAAGTGCAGTGTGTGCTCAGGAAATGGCCGGATTGGGTTACCGGGAAGATTAAAGGAGCTAAATCGGGCCTGGGCCTGGGAGAGGTGTCCAAGAAGGGAACTGCAGAGGACCAGCAGCTGGAAGGCCAGGAGAAGCAGCCTGGGACCTAGGGGTGGGGGCAGGGATCCTAGTCCAGGCTTGAAGCCCTCTCAACACCAAAAAGCTAGAATGTGGGGTCACCAAATAAAGGCCTCCTCACTTAGACGGGGCTGGGGCTGGCGTGGAGTCCCAGAGGAGAAGAGGAGAGGTTGGGAGAAGTTGGAGCATAGATTCAGCCCCATTCTGAGCTGGTGCCTGGAGCTGCAAGCCCTGTTCTGGCTGGGGAGTAGGGGGGCACTATTGCTTGTAGGGTGTTGGTGGGAACTCACTGTACAGCACAGAGGATCTGCTGGAAACAGCCTGGAGCCCTCCAGCACCCTCTCAGTCCCAGCACCATCCTGCCCACTCCTCTCTGCCCGATCCCTCCCCCAGCCTGAGTGGCAGCACCGGCTGTGGCCCCTCCCAGCTCCAAGGGCAGGCGGTCAGTGGTCTATTCTGGTACCCAGGGTGGCTGGGGCACCTGGGAGAGGGCAGAGGGAGCACCTGCCCCATCTCTTTGAGGCTAGATGAGGTGGGGGCATTAGGAGGGCCCTTTGGGGCGGTTGGGGCATACCGTTCTGACTGCTGTGGGTAGGGAGAAAGAAGGCCAGCACTCTGTTTTCAGCAAATTGTAACTCTGGGGATCTTTAATTGGGAAGGGAAGTGGATCTGGGACATTCCTGATGCACTCTGGGAGCATCTGGCACTCACGAGCTGGGGCAGTGGGAATCCCCAGGGGCTGGCAGTGGACCCCGGAATCTTTTCGGAAACTTGAGGCGGCAGATCAAGCCTGGACTTTGGTCTCAGTCCTCCTGGCAGCCTCTCCGGGACAGAGGTGTGGATGCTGCTACCCGAGGCTGCTCACAGGCCAGTTGGGGGCAGTCTGGGGCCAAGGTGGACTGAGGGGAGCCTCTGTAGCCTGTGGGGAGCCCCGTGCCTGACTAGCCTGTGAGTGGCATAGGGCAGAGGGGCCCCCACTGGACTCTTTATCCCTCAGATGGGAAATTTCCAGTGTCCTCCCCACCCGCCTTTCCTGTGGGCTAAAGTTCAGATTCCTCTGTCAATGGGGCCTGACTCCCTGCCAACCTCCCCCTCCATGCCCAGACCCTCTCTGGAGGGCAAGGGTTTTGGAGAGAGGAGCAGAGCAGAATATTAGGAGGGACTTGTCCAATACTGGACAAGGGACTTTTTCCTGGAGAGTCCCTGATGGGGCCTAGTTAAAAGGGGATGAACCTAGGGCTGTGTCTGCCAAATCAGTATGTGGTAAGGCCTTGGAGACCACACAGAGACATAAGCAGGACTTCTAGGAGACTGACTAGGGTTAATCCAGGCTTTGTTTTTTACTTGCTGTGCAACCTTAGGAAACTTACCTAACCTCTCTGAGGCTAGTATCCACAGCTCTAAAATGGGGATAAGAGTTACTTCAGCATTGTGAGGATTAGAGAGACAGTGATTCTATATGGCAGCTATCCATAATACTGTGCCTGGTATACAGTAGATGCTCAGTGAGTGGTAGCCGTGTTATTGTCAGAGGCACCACAGCCCATAGGAAGAGCTAGGGCTTTGGAGTCAGGCAGTCCTGGGTCTGAATCTTGGCCTTGACCTGCTGACCTGAAGCAAGGACTTGAGCAAGTCCTTGGCCCCCACTGAACCAGTTTCCTTATTGGTCAAAAGGGGATACAAAAAACACTCGTGATGGCGGGCACTTACTGAGCACTCAAAGTGTGCTGGGCACTGTGCTGAGTGCTTTGTAGACAAGTTTCTCATTGAATCTTCCCAACAACCCTATGCTGTAATTACCATTCACAGATGAGGAAACAGGCTCAGAGACGTGAGGAAACTAACCCAGGAGTGGGAGATCCAGGATCTGAACTCTGGCCATGGCCTATGAGATGCTTCTCAAATTCCTCCCCTTGCCCACACCTCTGTAGAGTCCAGTGGAACTGAGGTCATGGGCTGCCTATCTGGCAGGTGTGAGAAGACAGAAGGATGAAGGGCTGGGCTATAAGAACATACAACACTGAGGGCCCAAAAAAGGGCATTGTGTAGAACCCAACACTCATCTTCATTGTGTACTCAGATGGTTCGGAGAATAAAGCATCCCGCACAGCGGCAGGAACAGTTCAGGGTGCCGTGGTGGACTGGGGTTTGGAGTGGCAGAGAAGGCCCTGGGGTCTGAGTGGACCCCAAGCTGATCGTGACTCAGCTGGTTGGAGGAAGAGGAGGATGATCCTATAAGGCTATAAATAGCAGCTGTGCATAGTGGCCCTGTGAGGTCATTGCCAGCTTGCTCAGGCCCTGTTTAAAGCCTCACAGCCTCAGAGGGATGTAGGAAACCTGGAAGGGGCCCAGGAGGGCAGGGATCTGACCAAACTGGAGGGGCTGAACCAAAAAAGCCTATGAGGCAAGATGAAAGGAATGGGGATGAATCAGGAAGAAGAGAGAATGGAGTGATGGCACCGAGATCCCAACAGAGAATTCCAAGGAAGGGGTGCAACTCCTTTTCTTCATCTAGGTTGAAATATAAGAAAGAAAGAAGGGGCCCAGGTGCAGTGGCTCATGCCTGTAATCCCAGCACTTTGGGAGGTCGAGGCAGGTGGATCACTTGAGGTCAGGAGTTCCAGACCAGCCTGGCCAACATGGTGAAACCTGGTCTCTACTAAAATATAAAAATTAGTCAGGCGTGATGGGGGGCACCTATAATCCCAGCTACTCGGGAGGCTGAGGCAAGAGAATTGCTTGAACCTGGGAGGCCGAGGTTGCAGTGAGCGGAGATTGTATCATTGAATTCTAGCCTGGGCAACAAGAGTGAAACTTTGTCTCAGGAAAAAAAGAAAAAAAAAAGAAAAAAGAAACAGATCTCTCACCCTCTCTTTGGGGCCAGAGTAGGGAGGTATGTCCAAGGATATTTCACTTTAAGCAAGGATAAACCGAGACCCAGAAAGGGGAGGTGACCAGTCCAATGTCACACAGCTTGTCTCAGAGCTGGTCCAGGACAGGCCCCCAGTTCAGCCACGTGCTCCCAATGCATCAGGAAGCCTTCCCTGGGGCGTTTTCTTTTTTTTTTCTTTTAGAGACAGGATCTTTCTCTGTCACTCAGGCTGGAGAGCAGTGGCTCAGTCATAGCTTGCTGCAGCCTCGACCTTCTGGGTTCAGGCAATCCTCCTGCCTCAGCCTCCCTTGTGCAGTAGACTGCAGGTATGCACCACCATACCTGGTTAATTGTTTTAAAAAAAATTTGTAGAGACAAGGAGGTCTCACTTTGTTGCCCAGGCTGATCTTGAACTCTTGGGCTCAAGCAATGTTCCTGCCTCAACCTCCCGAAGTGCTGGGATTACAGGCATGAGCCACTGTGCTGTCCTGGGACCTTTCTTAATGCTACCAAAGCCCCCCTTCCCTTCCGTCCACCCTTCTGTCCCATCCTCTCCTCCCCGTCATCTCTTACTGGGCGAATAACACCTGAAATTTACAGGGTACTGAGAGTCCACAAAGCCCTTTCATCTCTATCATCTCATGAGCTCTTCCCCCTTGAGGCCCAGCCTCCTTCTTCTCCTATCCTCCTTCCTGGGCTAAGCTGTTCTATTTGGTGGGAGAAGTTAGGGGCTGGGGAGGAGGTGAGATTAGCCCCAGACTTGTCCTACTTTGGCAGAAAGTCCACAGCACTCTGTGTCTGTAAAAGGAGCGTGGGGCAGGAGGGGGCAGGAGTCGGGGCTGTGGGGCCCGCCTTGGAGAAGGAGCAAGGTCGGGCTGTGGGGGTGATGAGGATGATGAAGGAGGGGTTGATGAGAATTGGGGTGGGGGTGCCAGTGAAGGAAGGGGCCCAGGAAAGGGTCTGGGGGCTGGAGGTGGAAAAAGTTAGGAGAGGGAGGATATGTCCTGAATGTCTTAAGCCAATGAGATGTGGAGCATGGCCGATAGGAGGGGGGTGGATTGCTGGCTGAGCCTGGGGAGGAGGCAGCGCACCAGGAGAGGGATGAGTTTCAGGGAGAATCCTGACGCCATCCCGGCTGGGCCCCCAACTCTCCAGCCTCCCCCCGGATGATATCAGGCAGAAACAGCCGCCTCTGGACATTCCTTCCCTTTTACAGTCACTTCGGCTCCTCAGCAGCCTGTGGAGGTCAAGCAGCTGCTCCAGCTGGGGGAAGGTGAATGGAGGGGATGGGGATGCATGGGAGAGGGCTGCTGGAGGGAGGGGCTCTGGGCAGGGAGGCCAGGGGACATCAGACAGTGAGTCCCAAGAGAAAAACTCAGCTGAGACCACTCATTGTTCTCACCCCCTGCTGGGACCCAGAGTCTCAGGTTGTCAGAAGTTGAGGGGACCCCAGAGGTGACCTGGCCTGGTCACCTCTCTCACATTGGGATCACAACAGGGCCGAGGCCAGGGACTTGGTAAACCCAGTCAGCTGGTAAACCCCCAGGATGTCCACCTATATCTTCGCCTCCAATTGACCACTCTACCCCCGACCCCTATGCTTGTGCCTCCTGCCACCACAGCCCCCTCACCCCCCTGCCAATGACCTAGTGCTACAGTTGATGAGAGCCTAGGCCCCCAGAGTTCATCCTTGCCATGCTCTCCCCAAGGCTCTCTCATGCAATGGCTGCCTCCTGGCCCAACCCAGCTCAGGGTGGAAGCACAAGGTCCCCAGCTGGGAAAAAAAGAGAGGAGGAGAGGGGCCCTGGAAGAAGGAGCAGAGGGCGCCCCTGTGGGTGGGTATTAGTCCATGGAGAGAGGGCGCACTGCAGGAGGCATTAACACTGCCTCACACCTGGAATCCCAGAGCAAATGACGCTCTCCCAGACAGGGTAAAGGGCCAGTTCTCTCCTTTTTGAGTTATTTCAGTTTTTTCTAATCCAAATGCCCTATGCCAGCCAAGCCACCTCAGCTATCCACCCATACTAGCCACCTGCCCTCCATCCATGCCATGCATGGAATCTGGGGGCTCCTAGGTAGAGCCAGGGCCCTCATCTTCCAGAGAACCCTCTGTGAGGTTCAGAGATCTGCTGGGGCATCCTGATGCCCTCCAGACATTGTGCTTGGGGGACAGCAGGGAACAGCAAAGGCCAAGGTCTGGAGGCTGGAGAGAGCTGGGCAGCCTCACCCAACAGAAAGGAGGCTGAAGCAAGGGGAGTCTGAAGGAGAGGTGAGTGAGCTGCAGTTGACAAGGTGGGCAGGGCGAGTCCTGTGGGGCACTCAGAGGCCATGACAAGTTTAGGTCTTGCTGGTTCAGTTGGTCAGGGAAAGGAGAGAAGCTGGGAGTGATGAAACAGGCAGTGTTCCAAAAGGCATGAGCACTGCCCCCAAATATTTGCAGGGCAGATCTGTGAAAGGGGGGTTCTTGCTCTGCTTGGCTCCCAGGTTAGAATATGTGGCATAGCAGAGACATATCATCTGGCTTTGAGTATAAGGAAATGTTTTCTTTCTTTCTTTTCTTTTCCTTCTTCTTCTTTTTTTTTTTTAAATTTTGAGACGGAGTTTCGCTATTTCACCCAGGATGAAGTGAAGTGGTATGATCTCGGCTCAATGCAACCTCCTTGCCCCCAGGATCAAGCGATTCTCCTGCCTCAGTCTCTTGAGTAGCTGGGATTACAGGCCCATGCCACTACATCTGGCTGATTTTTGTATTTTTAGTAGAGACGGGGTTTTGCCATGTTGGCCAGGCTGGTCTCAAACTCCTGACCTCAGGTGATCTGCCCTCCTCGGCCTCCCAAAGTGTCAGGTTTACAGGTATGAGCCACTGCACCCGGCAAAGGAAAGGTTTCTAACAGCAGAGCTGCGGTGGAGACATGTTACGTACTCAGGGACTCTTCGGGAATGGAATGTGTGGCCCAGAGACAGTAAGTTCCCAGGGACTGGAAGGATTCAAGCTGATCAAGTGCTTGCTGGAGCCACAGTAAAGAAGACTTCTGACTTCAGCGAGAAGTGGGAGCATGAGACTAGTCAGCCTCATGACCTGCTGAGGTCCGACTGTAAGCTTCTAAAACTCTGAGGTTTGAATAATCTGGAAATATTTCAAACAGAGAGCAGGACTAACTTCTTTCCTTAATTCATTTAACAAAAGTTATTGTCAGTACCCACTGTGCAAGGCACCATCCCACATACACAAATTTATAAATTGTCCCCTTTTCTGGTAAATGCTGAATGAAATCGTTTGTCCTGGTGGACCTTTCCATTTCCAATGTCAATTAAGGAAGAGGCCTGACCACTAAATAATGTGACATTATGCTTTTTTAAAAAAAGTGGCCAGGTGTGGTGGCTCACGCCTATAATCCCAGCACTTTGGGAGCCTGAGGCGGGTGGATCACCTGAGGTTGGAAGTTCGAGACCAGCCTGACCAACACGGAGAAACCCCATCTCTATCAAAAATACAAAATTAGCTAGGCCTGATGGTGCATGCCTGTATTCCCAGCTACTCAGGAGGCTGAGGCAGGAGAATCGCTCGAACCTGGGAAGTGGAGGTTGCGGTAAGCCGAGATCACGCATTGCACTCCAGCTTCGGCAACAAGAGCAAAACCCTGTCTCAAAAAAAAGTACCAAAATTTATGTTCAAAGGCGTCCTGAAGATGTTCACAGCAGCATTGCTTATAATAGCAAAAGACTGGAAACAACATAAATGTCTATCAATAAGGAACTGGCCAAATAAATTATACCAAGTCTATGCAGTGAAATACAAATAAAGATGTTAAGAAAAATGACTCAAAACCCCACAACAAAGAAAAGTACAGGACTAGATGGCTTAACTGGTGAGTTCTAACGAACATTTAAAGAACTAACACCTGGCTGGGCATGGTGGCTCACACCTGTAATCCCAACAGTTTGAAAAGCCAAGGTGGGAGGATCACTTGAGCCCAAGAGTTTGAGATCAGCCTGGGGAAACATAGGGAGACTCCCTGTCTACAAAAAAATTAAAAAGTTTGCCAGGCATGGTGGCACACGCCTGTGGTCCCAGCTACTAGGGAGGCTGAGGTGGGAGGGTAAGAGGATTGCTTGAACCCTGGAGGTTGAGACTACAGTAAGCCATGATCACACCACTGCACTTCAGCCTGGGCGACAGAGTGAGACACTGTCTCAAAACAAACAAACAAACAAACAAACCTAACACCAGTCCTCAAACTCTTCCAAAAATTAGAAGAGAAAGGAATACTTTCTAGCTCACTCTATTAGGCCAGCATCATCCTCATACCAAAGCCAGCCAGCCAAAGACACTACAAGAAAACTACAGAACAATATCCCTTGTACATATTGATGTAAAAATCACAACAAAATACTAGCAAACCAAATTCAGCAGCAAAATTTAAAGGACTACACACTATAATCAGGTGGGATTTATTCCTGGAATGCAAGGATAGTTCAACATATAAAAGTCAATCAGTATCATACTTCATGTTGACAGAATGAAGAAAAACCCTACATGATCATCTCAATGATAAATTAAAACAACTGCACTTACAATAGCATCAAAAATAATAAAATACCTAGCAATAAACATAACTAATGAGGCACAAGACTTGTACACTGAAAATTATAAAATATTGCTGAAATAAATCAAAGAAGGCAAAAATCAAAGGAAAGACATCCCATGTTCGTGAACTGGAACACTTAATATTGTTAAGAATACCATTACTACCCAAAGTGATCTATAGATTCAGTATAATCCCTATCAAAATCCCACCAACATTTTTGCAGAAATAGAAAAATTCATCCTAAAATTCATAAGGAATTTCAAGAGACCTCAAATAGCCACAAATGTTTGAAAAAGAACAAAGATGGAGAACTCACATTTTCTGAGCTCAAAATTTACTACAAAGGTACAGTTATCAAAACAGTGTGTGGTACCAGCATAAAGACAGACATATGGACCGATAGAATATAATAGAGAGCCCAGAAATAAACCCTCACACATGTGGTTAAATTATTTTCATCGCAGGTGCCCAGACCATTCACTGGGGGAAAGGAGAGTCTTTTCAACAAATGGTGCTGAGAAACTGGATATCCACATGCAAAACAACAAAGCTGGACTCCTACCTTATACCATACATAGAAATTAACTCAAAATGGATAAAACAGCCAGGCGTGCATTGGCTCATGCCTGTAATCTCGGCACTTTGGGAGACCAGGGTGGAAGGATCGCTTGATCCCAGGAGTTTGAGGTTGTAGTGAGCTATGATGGCACCACTGTACTCCAGCCTGGGTAACAGAGCAAGACCCTTTTTCAACAACAACAACAACAACAACAACAAACAGACAAGATACCTAAACATAAGAGCTAAAATATAAAATTATTAGAAGAAAACAAAGAGGAAAATCTTCATGACATTGAATTTGGCAATGATTTCTTGGATATGACACCAAAGGCACAGGCAATAAAAGAAAAAATAGATAAATAGGACTTGATCAAAATTACAAACTTTTGTGCATCAAAGGACATTAGCAGCAGAATGAAAAGGCAAACCACAGAATGGGAGAAAATATTTGCGAATCATATATCTGATAAGGGATTAATATCCAGAGTATATAAAGAACTCCTGCAACTCAACAACAAAAAATCCCCAAACAACCCAATTCAAAAATGGGCAAAGGATTTGAATAGACATTTTGCCAAAGAAGATATACGGATTACCAATAACTACATGAAAACATGGTCAGCATCACTGATCATTAGGGAAATGCAAATCAAAACCACAATGAGCAGCCAGGTATGGTGGCTTGCTTCCATAATCCCAGCACTTTGGGAGACTGACGCAGGAAGATCGCTTGAGACCAGGAGTTTAAGTCCTCAGTGAGGTATGATCGTGCCATTGCCCTCCAGCCTGGGCAACAGAGTGAGACCCTATCTTTAAAACACGAAATAAGGCTGGGTGTGGAGGCTTACACCTGTAATCCCAGCACTTTGAGAGGCCGAGGTGGAAGGATCACTTGACCCCAGGAATTTGAGACCAGCCTGGGCAACATAGGTTTGGAGACCCCATCTCTATGGAAAAGTAAAATAATTAGCCAGGTATGGTGGCTTGCACCTGTAGTCCCAGGTACTCGGGAGACTGAGGCAGGAGGATCGCTTGAGTCCAGGAATTTGAGGCTGCGGTGAGTGATGATCATGTCATTACACTCCAGCCTGGGTGACAGAGTGAGACCCTGTCTCTAAAAAACAAAACAAAACAAACAAACCATAATGAGGTTTACACCCATCAGGATGACTACTATTAATATTATAAAACAAACAAACAAATAGGAAATAGCAAGTGTTAGCCAGGATGTGGAGAAATTGGAACCCACGTGCATTGCTGGTAGCAATGTAAAACGGTGCAGCTGCTGTGGAAAACAGTATGGCAGTTCCTCAAAAATTTAGACATAGCATTACCATATAATATAGCAGTTCCACATCTGAGTATCTACAGAAAAGAATTGAACGTAAGTATTTGAACAGATATTTGTACACCAAAGTCCATAGCAACATTATTTGCAATAATCAAAAGTTGGAAACAACCCAAATATTCATCAACGGATAAACAAAATGTGGTATATACATACAATGGAATATTATTTAGCCTTAAAAAGGAAGGGAATTCTGACCCATGTCACAACATGGATGAACCTTGAAGATGTTATGCTAAGGGAAGGAAGCCAGTCACCAAAGGACAAATATGGTATGATTCCACTTGCATGAAGTACCTAGAGTCAAATTCGTAGAAATGGAAAGTAGAATGATGTTTACCAGGGGCTGGGAGGAGGGGAAGGTGGAGGGTTATTTTTAATACATATGGAGTTTCAGCTTGGGACAATGAAAAAGTTCTGCAGATGGACGGTGGGGATAGTTGTGCAACAGTGTGAATGTACTTCATGCTACTGAACTATATACTTAAAAAAATGGCTCAAATGGCGAATTTTATTTTATGTATATTTTATCACAATGTAAAAATGACTTAGCTGTCAATGTACTAAAATGGAACCATCTCTAAGCTCTATGTCATTGAAAAAAGGTTGATTCGGAAGTGGGGGCTCCACATAAGCAAATGTGGTTGTGTGTACATGAAGTATCTCTGAAAGGAACTGACAACAACCAAAACCTGGTTGTCTCTGAAGCAGTGTTTGGGGTGGCTGGGCGTCAAAGTGGGAAGAAGACTTACTTTTCATTTTATGCCTTTTTGTACATCTTGAATTTTGTACCATGTACACTACCCATCCAAATAAATTGTCAGTGTTTTTAGTGTGTCCCATCCTGAGTGGTCCTCTCAGGAGGCTGAACTCTCCCTCCATTGGTGCTGCCCAGCTCACAGAATGTTTTGGAGTGCTCCTCTTTCACCTGCCTTCCAAGCCTCGGGGTGTTGATTTGCAACCCTCCATGGTAGCAAATCCTCAGGGGTGGAACTGAATTTTGAAAACAGTCCCAAGTGGTTTGGGGCCAAGCCTGGTGGTTGTTGGTTTTTACTAGACAATAGATGGCATGATTTTTTTGTTTTCTGCCTCATTTCACCAAGGAACTGAGGCCTTGGGCTGGTCCAAAGGCCAATTTCCTTATGTGGTCTGGAGATCATTTACAGAGAAGAGCTCCAGAAATGTTGTCCCAGTAGCATCACAGAAATGGGTGTAGAGTCCCCTTCAGAAGATTAATCTGGTTCTTGGGGCTATAAGTGATCAAAGCAATACCAAGTGCCTTAAATGAAAAAAAAAAAAAAAAAATGGAAAGTTTGTTGGCCCAAGGCCAGGAAGGACAGTGGGGGAACTCAACTCACAAAGTTGAGGGAAGCACTGCAGGAACCAGGGGGCTGGCCCACTCCTCCTCTCCAACATTCTCTGCTTCTTGCATATTGACCTCTTTCTTCCTACTCCCCCAGGGGGCAGGAAACATGGCTTCCACAGGTTCCAGTTAAAGAATCCCAGTTCCATCTATAAATTCCAGGGAAGGTCTCTGATTGGTCCTGCTCATTCCCAGGCCCATTCCTTGACCCAGTCACTGAAGTCAGGGGAATGCAGTAATAAGACTGGCTGGAATCAGGGTCTTTAGGGGTGGAGGGATGGGGAGGAGGCACAGCATGTCATCAAAATAAGGAAATGGAAAAAGAAAGCTTGCAGGCTACTTTGAATGACAATGAGAAAGATGGTGTTGCCTGAGTGTGTTAAGGATCCACATGGTCTCCAAAATCCTCCAGGAGCATACAGTCTGGGAGATGAGACACAAAAATAACGAGAACACAACAGCTTGCACTGACTCGAGGGCTGGATAAGAATATCTGGAACTCCCCCATCTATTTCAGAAGCTTGTAGCTTGGATGAAAATTAGACACTTAATGGGAAAGGGCTTTGAAAAGAGTTCAGTAACAAAGCCTCCTTTACAATTTACCTGGCACATTCACGCCCATCCTGGGGCCAAAGCACAGGCTGTGGGGTCAGACCGCCTTAGCCTCCTGAGCTATAAAATGGTAATGATGCTAGTCCCTACCTCCTAGGGTTGGAGAATTGGGGGTCATGGGTGTGAAGTGCTCAGCAGCTTGGCCCACTCTAGGTGATCAGTACCTGTAATGTATTATTGTTGCTACATACATTAGTAGGGCCTGAGCCTCTTTAAACCCTTATAGGGTAGCACCGCAAGGCTAACCATTCTCACTTTATATCTGACAAGCTGGGGCTCAGAGAGGACGTGCCTGAGCTGTGGCTCAGACAAGGACATGCCTACTAGTAACCCCTCCAGCTGGTGATGGCAGGGCTGGGGTAGGACCAGTGACTGGCTCCTAATAGAGCGCTCTATTTCCAGGGTTTGCATTCCAAAAGGGTCAGGTCCAAGAGGGGCCTGGAGTGCCAGGTGGAGGTGTAGAGACACAGCCAGTGCCCATGGAGAATGGTGGATGTCCTTAGGGGTCAGCAAGTGCCCTGTACTAAGGAGGGGGCTTTGGAGGTTGGGCAGGCCCTCTGTGGGGCTCCATTTTTGTGGGCGGGGGGGGGCCCTGGAGCATTATAGGGGGTGGGAAGTGATTGGGGCTGTCACCCTAGTCTTCCTTGATTATCTGACGCCCATCCATGCCTCCTCAGGTACCCCCTGCCCCCCACAGCTTCTCTCCTCTGCCTTGTTTCCCAGCCGATGCGTTCTCCTCTATAAATACTCACTCTGGTATTTGGGGTTGGCAGCTGTTGCTGCCAGGGAGATGGTTGGGTTGACATGCAGCTCCTGACAAAACACAAACCCCTGGTGTGTGTGGGCGTGGGGGGTGTGAGTAGGGGGATGAATCAGGGAGGGGGTGGGGGACCCTGGGGGCAGGAGCCAGACAAAGTCTATGCGGGGGTGGGAGTGGACATAGCAATTGGAAACTGAAAGCTCATCAGACCCTTTCTGGAAATCACCCTACTGTTTATAAACTTGAGGCCTCGCCATCCACAGTAGGGGGGAGGAAGAGGGCCTGTACCAGTCCAGAGGGAAACTGAGGCTCAGGGCCAGCTCGCCTGCAGACATACATGGCAGGCTTTGGCCAGGATCCCTCTGCCTGCCAGGCATCTCCCGGCCCTCCCTGCCTGCCTAGAGACCCCCACCCTCCAGCCTGGCTGGTCTTTGCCTGAGACCTCCCAAACCTCTTCAACTTCAAGACAATGTTTAGGAACAAGGTGGTTTGGGGCCTTTCCTGGAAGCAGGCCTTGACCCTTTAAGAAATGACCCAAAGTCTCTCCTTGACCAAAAAGGAGGCCCTCAAACTAAAGGGAAGCCTCTCTTCTGCTGTCTCCCCTGACCCCCTCCCCGGCCAGGACGAGGAGATAACCAGGGCTGAAAGAGGCCCGCCTGTGGACTGCAGGCATGCTTGCTGCCCTGGCGAAGGATTGGCAGGCCTGCCTGTCACAGGACCCCCACTGGCTGACTCAGGGGCGCAGGCCTCTTGCGGGGTAGCTGGCCTCCCCGCCCCCACGGCCAGGGGCCGCCCTTTCCTGGCAGGACAGCGGGATCCTGCAGCTGTCAGGGGAGGGGCAGTGGGGGCTGATGTCAGGAGGGATACAAATAGTGCAGACGGCTGGGGGCCCTGTCTCCCCTCGCCGCATCCACTCTCCGGCCGGCCGCCTGCCCGCCGCCTCCTCCGTGTGCCCGCCAGCCTCGCCCGCGCCGCCACCATGAGCCAGGCCTACTCGTCCAGCCAGCGCGTGTCCTCCTACCGCCGCACCTTCGGCGGGGCTCCGAGCTTCCCGCTCGGCTCCCCGCTGAGCTCGCCCGTGTTCCCGCGGGCGGGCTTCGGCTCTAAGGGCTCCTCCAGCTCGGTGACGTCCCGCGTGTACCAGGTGTCGCGCACGTCGGGCGGGGCCGGGGGCCTGGGGTCGCTGCGGGCCAGCCGGCTGGGGACCACTCGCGCGCCCTCCTCCTATGGCGCGGGCGAGCTGCTGGACTTCTCTCTGGCCGACGCGGTGAACCAGGAGTTTCTGACCACGCGCACCAACGAGAAGGTGGAGCTGCAGGAACTCAACGACCGCTTCGCCAACTACATCGAGAAGGTGCGCTTCCTGGAGCAGCAGAACGCGGCGCTCGCAGCCGAGGTGAACCGGCTCAAGGGCCGCGAGCCAACGCGAGTGGCCGAGCTCTACGAGGAGGAGCTGCGCGAGCTGCGGCGCCAGGTGGAGGTGCTCACTAACCAGCGCGCCCGCGTCGACGTCGAGCGCGACAACCTGCTCGACGACCTGCAGCGGCTCAAGGCCAAGTGAGGGCCCGGCGCCCCAGACTCCTCTTTCCGCGGGCGGGGCACAGGAGGCTAGGCCTGGGGGCTGGGGTCCCGCTGTCAGCACATGCCTTCTCCCGGGGTCCGGGACCCTCTCCTGCCCCACGCGGGGAAAGGGTCCTCCACCCGTGTGTTTCAAGGGGCCGTGACCTCCAGGTCTCTCCCCCTGCGATCCCATCTTGCATAGGAGTTTTCTTGGGGACATAGATCAGGGGGTGGATATGGGAGAATTTAGGGGACCCGGTGCCATTTGGGCAGCCCCCTTAAAAAGCATTTTAAGATGCTGGGGCGATGTTTATGGGGTCAGGTAGTTGATGGGCAGAGGAAGGGCTGCAGGAAGCCCAGAGGGCAGTGTAGCCAGAGGGAGAAGGGAGGCTGATAGGAGACAGGGAAAGCAGGGCAAGGGCCCAGAGTCCAAGCAACAGCTCTCAGCTCAGCTGTGATGAGGCCCTGGGGAGGCAGGGTGGAGTGGGGAGCTTGACCCTGGGGACTTGCTGAGACTGTGTGTTTTTACAAGGTGAATAGACAGGCTGGAGAAAAAGGGAGTAGGTGGGGGCCACAGCTCTCAGAGAGCTTGGGAGGACCTGACTGTAGGCCTCACCAGGCTCCTGAAATGAAAAGGGCAGCAAGTATAGCGTATCTGTTGGTCCCACTTCTGACAGGCCAAGTGAGCAGAGTCACCCTCCTGCCACCAAAGTCATAAATATTAATTGAGCAGTTATATTGGCCAGGCTGGAGCTGGGAACCAGCAACACAGAGGCGGATAAAATAGACACAGTTTCTAACCCCAGGGAGGTCACACAATCTGGTGGGGACATAGACTTCAAGGGTGTGGCTCCTGGGCAGAGATTGGGCCACTTCCTGTGCCCTCCCTGGATGGGTGGGGCCTCTCCACTCCCTTTCTCTCCTGTCTCTACCCAGCAGCCAGGCCCTCCCGCTCTGTCCCATACCTACTCCCTGGTCAGCACCCGGCCAGTCGTTTCCACTGCCAGCTTTATCGCCCACAACTGTCTGTCTGTCTGTCTGTCCCACCCAGGCTGCAGGAGGAGATTCAGTTGAAAGAAGAAGCAGAGAACAATTTGGCTGCCTTCCGAGCGGTGAGTGCCCTTCTTTTCCCCTCGCATGGCCTCTGGCTTTGCTCTACCCCACCTGGGTGGTGGTGACTATGTCCTTCTTGCTTGGCCTCTCCCAGGACGTGGATGCAGCTACTCTAGCTCGCATTGACCTGGAGCGCAGAATTGAATCTCTCAACGAGGAGATCGCGTTCCTTAAGAAAGTGCACGAAGAGGTATGCCTTGGCCCCTCTTCCTGGGGTCACTGGGCCATGGGGAAAGCAGCCGGAAAGTGGGGCTGGGGTGAGGCTCTGGCTGGGAATAGGGGTGTGAGGGTGCTGTGTGGGCCCTGAGAGGGGACTGAAGCCCAGCCATGCCCTACAGGAGATCCGTGAGTTGCAGGCTCAGCTTCAGGAACAGCAGGTCCAGGTGGAGATGGACATGTCTAAGCCAGACCTCACTGCCGCCCTCAGGGACATCCGGGCTCAGTATGAGACTATCGCGGCTAAGAACATTTCTGAAGCTGAGGAGTGGTACAAGTCGAAGGTGGGTGGCCTCACCCAGGGACTGGCATCTATGTCACCCTGAGCCCCAGCTTGGATGTGCTGCCTGTGGCATCATCCATGGGAGGAGAGCCCAGAGGCTCCATGCTCCCTTGCTCATCCCTACCTGTGCCCTGCATCCTCCTCATTTTTGGGCTCCTTTCTCCGCCCTTAGGTGTCAGACCTGACCCAGGCAGCCAACAAGAACAACGATGCCCTGCGCCAGGCCAAGCAGGAGATGATGGAATACCGACACCAGATCCAGTCCTACACCTGCGAGATTGATGCCCTCAAGGGCACTGTGAGTCCCTACCCACCTGGCCAGGCCCTGCCCCTTCCTGTCTGCAGTTCACACCCTCACTTTGTGACCTTGGGCCCATCATAGACCCCCTCTGGGCCTTCATCTACTTAAATCTACAATAGGGATAAAACCAGACAAGTGGATTCCAGTTGGATGCTAAAGAATCAGGGGTTCCTGGGGCATCTGCCTGTGTGCGGACTCTGAGGCTGAATACAGATGTTCCTTTTTATCTATTTTATTCTGAGTGTCCACATATAGATTTCATTTGAGTTCAGGGTTCAACATGTCCTGGGCCTGACCATCTGGAGTTGCCTGCCAGCCCCAAAGCTGTGTCCTTCCTCATTTTGGGCTCCCAGTGTCCTCTTCCCTTCCTTGACCTGGGTTCCCCCTCTCCTGCAGAACGATTCCCTGATGAGGCAGATGCGGGAACTGGAGGACCGATTTGCCAGTGAGGCCAGTGGCTACCAGGACAACATCGCGCGCCTGGAGGAGGAAATCCGGCACCTCAAGGATGAGATGGCCCGCCACCTGCGCGAGTACCAGGACCTGCTCAATGTGAAGATGGCCCTGGATGTGGAGATCGCCACCTACCGGAAGCTGCTGGAGGGAGAGGAGAGCCGGTGAGGGGCCAGGCAGGAGCCGGAGTGGGGAAGTGGGTGGTGCTGGGTGGCCCATTCCTGTCCCCAGGAGGCTACCTCAACAAGACATGGAAACAATTTTTTTTTTTTTTTTTGAGACGGAGTTTCGCTCTTGTTGCCCAGCCTGGAGTACAATGGCACCATCTTGGCTCACTGCAACCTCCACCTCCCGGGTTCGAGCAATTCTCCTGCCTCAGCCTCCTGAGTAGCTGGGATTATAGGCACCTATCACCATGCCTGGCTAATTTTTGAATTTTTAGTAGAGATGGGGTTTCACCATGTTGGCCAGGCTGATCTTGAACTACTGACCTCAGGTGATCCACCTGCCTCAGCCTCCCAAAGTGCTGGGATTACAGGCGTGAGCCACCGTACCCAGCCTGGAAACAATTTTATACAAGAGGCCACTGCTGTATTAATTGCAGAGAATTAACCAAGGCCACCTGGGTAAAAAGCAATTTAATTAACAGCATTTATAAAAAGAGAAATATAAGTATTCCCTTATCCACCTTCAGAATTAAGAACCAGAAGCAAAAAACCATATTCAGCAACCAATAATAAAATATTACTGCCAGTCAAGGGAGAGATGAAAGCAGAATGGGGAGAGATGAGGAGGGAAATGGAGGGAGCAGTTAGAGGCAAATAGAGAGAGGGAGGGAGAGAAGCCTTGCACAGGGATAGGCTAAGAGAAGGTAAAGAGATGCATACAGAAGGCATGAGTGTACACACACATGCACACACGTAAGCACACGCACATGCTCGGAGGAAAAGACATAAACTTCATGCTCAGAGCAACCCACCTCTAGACAGAAAACAATATACAACTGGAAAGGGACACCAGGGAACCTTGTGGGATAACAGAAATGTTCTATATCTTTTTTTTTTTTTCTTTTTGAGACAGAGTCTTGCTCTGTTGCACAGGCTGGAGTGCAAGTGGCGTGATCTTGGCTCACTGCAACCTCTGCCTCCCAGGCTCAAGTGATTCTCCTGTCTCAGCCCCCCTAGTAGCTGGGATTACAGGCGTGTGCCACCACGCTCAACTGACATTTTGTATTTTTAGTAGAGATGAGGTTTCACCATGTTGGTCAGGCTGGTCTCTAACTCCTGACCTCAAGTAATTCGCCTGCCTTGACCTCCCAAAGTGCTGGGATTACAGGCATGAGCCACTTCACCTGGCCTAGAAATGTTCTATATCTTGATTTGGACTGGTAGTTACACAGACGTGGACATTGATCAAAACTCATTGAATTGTACATTAAAGATCTGTGCATTTCACTGTATGTAAATTTAACCTCAATTTAAAACAGATCAATTACTCCAAAAACTGGTACCCCCTGATACTCATAAAAATAATATCTGAAATTTTTAAAAAACAGAAGACATGTTTAGATATAGGTATACACATAAAGAGAAACTTCAGATTTAGTAAAATGACGTCTTCATGTGATGGCCTTTGAAGGTAGCTAAAGGCATGTTACGTTTTCCCAGCATTAGGCCTAAATAGTAAGCTCTCAGAACTGGCCTGGCTGGAGGGTGGGCATGAGCAATGGATATCACCCACAGCTGCTACTGATATGACCTTCAGTGCCAGAAGCAAGAAGGAAATCCTGGTGCTCTGGAGGGTGCAGTGGGGTTGCGCATCCTGGTGTCATGCCAGCAGGTCACAGTTGAAATGAATGATCCTTCCAGAAGAGACTATTCCTGGGACAGCTCTAGCTGACCTTTGACCCCATTCCTTGAGCAGTATGGGTGGCGGGAGTGCTGGGGTCCGTGGGACTGGGACAGCTGAGGATGGGGTTTAGAAAGGACCAGGGTGAGCCTTGATGGGCGGTCTCAGGGAATGATGGGAGGTTTCTTAACTCTTAGGAGGCTTGGTCTCTTCCCTTTTAGGATCAATCTCCCCATCCAAACCTTCTCTGCCCTCAACTTCCGAGGTGAGTGTCTGCTGGCAGGCGGAGGCTGGAGTTGCAGGGGCCAGGAGTCCAGCATGGGCACTGCCCGAGGCCAGCCAGGAGGGAGGATGGGACCCTGGGGCCAGGGAGGACAGACCTGGAGTCTGGGGAAGAAAAAGGGGGCCCCTGCGGGTAGGTGGGGGAGTTTAGGTAGAGGTGGATGAGGCACCTTATGACAGAGAGAGCTTTTTATGTGATTATATTGTATAGTATTTACCATGTCCCCTGCACCTTCTTGGAGTATTGGGCATCAGGAAGCAGACTCTGTTCTGAATCCCAGACTCTGAAAGTAGCAGGAGTGTCCTTGGGGACCTGGCTTCAGGAAGATCTCATACCACCTGCCTTCTAAGGCACCCACAGCCCATTGTCTGTTTGGCACATTGCCAAGCACCACCTTGGTTGCTTATTGAACACCTCCAGTTTGCTGGAGCAAGATGTTGGATGCACGTTGGAAAAGAAAAGCCAAATCTTAGCAAAGCCAAACAATGAAAAGAATGAGCTCTTAGGGCATTCTGCCATTCTGACATTAGTAATATACAGATCGGGTGGCTTTCCAACCCCAGAGAGCAGAGAAACACACGATAATGATGCATTAGGAAAGCAAGTCGGAGTCCTTGGCAGCTTCTCCTTTCCTAGATCAAGCCTTTTCTATCTTCGATGTACATTTCCATCAGGAAAAAATACACGCTGTGCTCCACCGAGTCACAACGTTCATCACAGGCTAGTTGCTAGCTAAGGAAATTCATGAACACCAAACTCATAATACCAAGGACCTCCATTTGACCTTTCCTATACAACTCAGAGCCTCTCTTTTCAGTTAGTTGTTTATACGGACACCAAATATGAGTCTTGCATTTAAAACTTCATAGTACAAAAAAAACCCCAACCACATTGCACAGTGCTTTCCAAATCAATAGCTTTGTGGCCATCATAGGGCAAGTATGGTCGGCACCACTTCACTCTGCGTCCTCAGTGAGGAAACTGAGGCACAGAATGGCAAGTGACTGACCATCAGCACAATGAGTCAGAGACTGATTCCTGCTCCATCTCACTTTGATTAAGACATCAGGTTGCTCATCTGAAACTTTTTTTTTTTTTTTTTTGAGACAGAGTTTTTTTGAGACAGAGTCTCACTCTGTCGCCCAGGCTGGAGTGCAGTGGCACAATCTCGGCTCACTGCAACCTCCGCCTCCCTGGTTCAAGCAATTCTCCTGCCTCAGCCTCCTGAGTAGCTGGGATTACAGGCACATGCCATCATGCCTGGCTAATTTTTGTCTTTTTAGTAGAGATGGGGTTTCACCGTGTTGGTCAGGGTGGTCTCAAACTCCTGACCTCATGATCCACCCGCCTCGGCCTCCCAAACTGCTGGGATTACAGATATGAGCCACCCCACCCGGCCCTGAAATCTTAAAGGGAGATGGGTACTGTAAGGTCCTCTAAAGAGTGTCTTGAGACTGGGCTTTGGGGTTCAATCTTGAAGAAGGGGAGTCCCAGGATACAAATGTGTACAGGGCTCTCCTGGGGCCCGGGGGTGGAGAGGAACTAGGAGGTGTGGGGAATGTCAATGCTGTGCAGCCTGGGCCTCAGGGATCCCCTACCTTCCTGTACCGTCCTGCACATGGAGCAAATCTGTTGGCTCCTGAGACCCTCTAAACTATGGGACTGGCCTTGGGGACTGAAGAACAACCTGCTGGGTGCTAGGCTGAAGGACAGGTATTAAAGTCTTGAAGAAGTAACAAGCCTGTCTTGAGGGGGGTTGGGGTCTGCTAGGGCTCTGCCCAGTGTGGCCCCAGATGGACTCCCAGCCCCTGGTACAGCCCAGCCTGGACTTGGTCAGGCTGAGTGTGCGATGGACCCTGTTACAGAAACCAGCCCTGAGCAAAGGGGTTCTGAGGTTCATACCAAGAAGACGGTGATGATCAAGACCATCGAGACACGGGATGGGGAGGTGAGTGGTCTATCTGGGCTCCTTACCCTTGGTGGGGGCTATGGATGTGTCTGGGGAGACTGTCTTCCACCCAGCTGTGCTGGTCTAGGTCCCTGGCTAGTGGAGCAAGAGAGATCCTGCGGCCCTGGGGTGGGGATGGCTCAGGGCTGAGGCTCTGTTCTCTGGCTAGCACATGGTTGGACTGGGCTTCTCTTCTTCCCCAGGTCGTCAGTGAGGCCACACAGCAGCAGCATGAAGTGCTCTAAAGACAGAGACCCTCTGCCACCAGAGACCGTCCTCACCCCTGTACTCACTGCTCCCTGAAGCCAGCCTTCTTCCATCCCAGGACACCACACCCAGCCTCAGTCCTCCCATCACAGCCTCTGACCCCTCCTCACTGGCCATCCCTCGTGGTCCCCAACAGGGACATAGCCCATCCCTGCCTGGTCACAGGGCATGCCCCGGCCACCTCTGCGGGCCCCAACCGTGAGCCTTGGCTGTTGGCAGTGAGTGAGCCTGGCTCTTGTGCTGGATGGAGCCCAGGCTGGAGCAATGGCCCTGTCCCTCCCACCTCTGTGACCTCAGGCACTAGCCTCTGGCTCTGGAGATAGCCCCAGAGCAGGGTGTTGGGATACTGCAGGGCCAGGACTGAGCCCCGCAGACCTCCCCAGCCCCCAGCCCAGGAGAGAGAAAGCCAGGCAGGTAGCCAGGGGGACTAGCCCCTGTGGAGACTGGGGGACTTGAAATTGTCCCTGCGGTCTCTTATTTTCCTTTCCCCAGCCCAGGGTGGACTTAGAAAGCAGGGGCTATAAGAGGGAATCCCCGAAGGTGCTGGAGGTGGGAGCAGGAGATTGAGAAGGAGAGAAAGTGGGTGAGATGCTGGAGAAGAGAGGAGAGGAGAGAGGCAGAGAGCGGTCTCAGGCTGGTGGGAGGGGCACCCACCTCCCCACACCCTCCCCTCCCCCGCTACAGGGGCTCTGAAGAGAAACAATAAAGAGATTCGCACACAAGCCGAGCTGGCCCCTGCTGTCTTGACTGCCAGGTCTCCTGTGGGGCCCCTGGGGCCCTGTGATGCCACCTGTCACCCTGAGATGGACTGTACTGACCTCCTGCCCAGCCAGACTTTCCCCAGGGCCTCGCACCCACTTCTGTTCCCAGAGCCTCCTGGCCTTGCTGTCTGCATGCAGCGTATGGCGCAGGGAGGGCTGGATAGGGGCTTTTGTTGGGGAACCACAAATACCTCTCATTAGGCCCTAATTCCAGGACTGGCCCACCTTGTGCTCCCTACTGCACCTTCAGGTCGGCCAGGCTGGGGGGACACCACCTGCTATTCTTTTTGAAGGATGTAGCTGCTCCCCACTGACTGGCTGTGAAGTAGGGCTCCCCCAGTCCCTTCTCCAAAGATGTCAACAGCCCCTTTTTTTTCTCTGTCTCTCTTTTTCTTTTTGAGACAGGGTCTTCCTGTGTCACCCAGGCTGGAGTGCAGCAGTATGATCACAGCTCACTGCAGCCTGGACTTCCTGAGCTCAAGTGATCCTCCCACCTCAGCCTCCCAAGTAGCTGGGACCACAGGTTCACGCCACCATGACTGGCTAACTTTTTATTTTTTGTAGAAACAAGGTCTTTCTATGTTGCCGAGGCTGGTCTTGAATTTCTGGGTTCAATTGCTCCTCCTGCCATCTCAGCCTCCCAAAGTGTTGGGATTAAGATGTGAACCAATGGCCTCTTTCTATTAACTCTTTCCAATACCATTTTTATACACAGGAGCCAATTCAGGAAAAATAATGTTTGGAAAAATGGAAAGATCTATTCTGTGCTTCGATAAGAAGGTTCAAATTGACTCTGAAGAAGTCAATTTGTTCTCCATTCATCTATAATTTCAATGCCATGCAATCTCAATTAAAATACCAAATAAAAATTTTAAGAGAATTAGAGAAGATGGGAGGGGAGTGTAGGACATATGAAAAAAATTAGAAATTAGAAGTGTAGGACATATGAAAAAAATTAGGCTGGGCACAGTGGCTCCACCTATAATCCTAGCACTTTGGGAGGCCGAGGCGGGAGGATCTCTTGAGCCCAGGAGTTTGAGACCAGCTTGGGCAATGTAAGAAGACCCTGACTCTACAAAAAATAAAAAATTAGCCTGGCATGGTGGTATAAGCCTATACTTCCAGCTACTTGGGAGGCTGTGGTGGGAAGATAGCTTGAGCCCAGGAGGTCGAGGCTTTAGTGAGCTGTGATTGTGCCACTGCACTCCAGCCTGGGTGACAGAGTGAGACTCTGTCTCAAAAAAAGAAAAAGGAAAAAAATTAGGAAATCATAGAATAAAACATCAAAATATATTATAAGGATATGATAATTAACAGATTAGTTAATGAAGAGGAAATATACACATATTAATGAACAAAATAGAGTGTTTAGAACAAGACTCACATGCATGAGACATACATGAGTTAAAGGAGGCATTTTGAATGTGTGGGGAAACCTTAGTGACTCAGTATAGGGTTTGGAGCACTTGGATAGCTAAGAGGTGGGGTAGGGGGCAGAGTGAAGTCTGTCTCTCTTTTACTTCTCCTAAAAAATACATTCTAGGGGATCAAAGATGTAGGAAATGATGGATCCATGTAGGCCTCAGCCTTCAAGTTTCTCCTCTGAGATTTCAGGGATTATCCTTTAAAGGAGTCAGGAGGAGGGTAGAGATCACAAAGATAATAAGCTCAGACAGTTTGTATGTGAAATAAACCTCAGGAGGTTTTAGTCTTAAGGTCCTTAATCTGACCTTCCAAACTGACTTTTCCAGAAACTTCCAAAAGCCTTTCTGGTGTCTCTTTCTTCCCCTCCTTTAATGTGGCCCTGGCTCACAAGTCACCCCTCGCTCTAAGAAGGCCCCTTCTCTGTTGTATTCTTCAGCTTTGCCCTGGGAGTAGCTGGGGTGTAGCCCTGGGTCCCCTCCCTCTGCCACTGGTGACTCATGGTCATTTCCTTCCCCCTAGTCCTCAAATAGGGTGAACCCTACAGGCCCCAGAACTACCCCAGTCAACCTGTAGAGAAACTCCACAATGACCCTCACAGGAAATAAAATTGAAAGTCTCATTTCCAATGTCTTTGTACTGGGATGGAGGAGGAGGGATGGGTAAGGGGCTTCTTATCCTTGAGCCTCTTGGGGCCCCTGAAGTCTGAGCCAGCTTCTCTGTGATGGAAACACCTGGACAGGGCTAGGCCCAGGTGGATTAGAGGGGGTGTGTATATCTGTGAGTAGTTTCTGGAATCCTTCTTTTCCCTGAATGAGTTATGTGCACTTATCTGTCCCACAAAAGATAAAGGGACACACGGGTTAGGGGAGGTTTTGGAGGCAGTTCCCCTCCTGCCCCCCACCTCACCAAATGCTTAGGTACAGACTAGTCACTAAGGTGGAAGGAATGTAGAATTCTCAGGCTCTCAGAGTCAGACCTCAGAAGTCTCCCAGGCAATTATCCTTGCGGTGCAGAAACCCCCTTTTCGACCCTGCCCCACATCCTTCATGAGCATTCCTTAAACTCTGCCTGAATGGCTCCAGAGCCAGAGAACTCACCGCTTCTTTCGTGGCCCCTTCCAACTGGGGACAGTTCTGAAATAAAGCTCTTCCTCCTCAGCACACCTGTCTCCTGTGACTGCTACCCACTCGTCCCCAGAGAAGAAAGAAGGCCCAGAGCCACCCTCTATCCCCCAGTGCGGGGGAAGGATTCTTTGAGCACAGCCTATCTGGAACTAGAAATTCTGGTTCTAATCTTTGCCTCTCTTCTTAAGAGCTGAGCAGTGACCAAAAGTATCCAGGGAATGGGCAAATACAAACCAAAAAAGATTTGGGTTTCAGCCGGCTGCAGTGGCTTCTATAATCCCAGCATTTTGGGAGGCCAAGGTGGGAGGATCACTTGAGCTCAGGAGTTTGAGACCAGTCTGGGAAATGGCAAGACCTGGTCTTTACAAAACAAAACAAAACAAAAACCCAACAACAGGGGCGGGGCACGGTGGCTCACGCCTGTAATCCCAGCACTCTGGGAGGCCAGGGCGGGTGAATCACAAGGTCAGGAGTTCAAGACCCGCCTGGCTAACACAGTGAAACCTGGTCTCTACTAAAAATACAAAAAAAAAAAAAAAAAAAAAAAAAAAAAAAAAAAAAAATTAGCCGGGCATGGTGGGAGGCGCCTGTAGTCCCAGCTACTTGGGAGGCTAAGGCAGGAGAATGGCATGAACCGAGGAGGTGGAGTTTGCACTCCAGCTTGGGTAACAGAGCGAGACTCTGTCTCAAACAACAACAACAACAACAAACCCCCAAAACAACAACAAAGCAAGCAGGGCTTGCTACAGGTGTGCACCTGTAGTCCCAGCTACTTGAGAGGCTAAGGCAGCTGGATCATTAGAGCCCAGGAGTTTGAGTTTGTGGTGAGGTATGATTGCGCCACTGCACTCCAGCCTGCACAACAGAGTGAGGCCTTGTCTCTTAAAAATAAAATAAAATAAAGGTTTGCGTCCTGTGTGGCCGTATACAGACAACCAGCTCTTCAGTGTGCCCCTCCCTAAAACATACCCACACATACCCCATCACCTCCACAGCAAAGCCTCTTCCTGCTCCTTGGCCTCTGCTGTTTTACCCTTCAAGACTCTGAACATGAAGAAGTAACAGGCTCATAGAATGCTGACTGGCTTCCCACTGGACGCCAAGGACCAGGCCCAGACCAGTTCTGATCCCAGTGGACAGGATGGCACAGAAGGGATCGTGGAGGCAGATACTGTATGCCAGGACTGATGGCTCAGCAGATACTTTCCTGTCTGTCCGTCCACTCCAGGTACCTTTTCCCCCCCGTCCCTTGAGGCCCCTGTCCTATTCTACTCATTCACCCCTCTCTCCTTCCTCTCACCACAAGCTCCCCCAAGGCACATCTGCAAATGCATCAATAACGTTCAATTTAACACCTAAAATGTCAGGTACCTAAGGGTAGAGTTTTTATCCATTTTATTCACTACTGTATCCCAAGTGCCCAGAAGAATGCCCAGAAAAATAGTAGGTACTCATTAAATATTTAAATACTTAATGAATGAATACCTACTGCGCACTTTTACTTACTTTTCTCTAAATTAAATATTCACCAGGAAGGGCTGATGACCCCCACTTTATTCACTGATTCAATGAACATTTACTGAGATTTTTCCCATGTGCCAGGTGTGTGGTACATCATTATGGCTTAAGAAGTGCCCGGTGGTACCTCCAGAGAGGTAGGGTGACCTGCCAAGGTCACACAGCAGTCTGTAGCAAAGGAGGATTGGGCCCCAGGCTCCTTGGTCTCTGGAGCTCAGGTCTCTTTCCATGACACCAGAGGCTTGTGATCGCAAGGCAGGGCAGACTGGCAGCACACACACCCAGCCAGGCGCCAGGCTGCAGGGCACTGTGGGGCCCACATTGAGAGACAGACCAGTGACTTGCAGCCAGCTGTCCCAAGTGCCTGACCTGGCCAGAGCCTGCCGGCTTCCAGCTGTCACAGCTAGTGTGGGCTCCTCCCAGAAGAGGGCACCAGTGACTCGCATGGACCTGTGCCCTCCCCACCCAGGCCCACAGACTCCTGCACACAAATCAACCAATGCCCCAATTACAGATCTAGGAAGGCAGAAGACAAGTCATGTTCCAGGCTGTGTGCCAGGCCCTTTTAAATAGTTAATATTCATTTGAATATTTAATATAATAATTTAATGCCATCACTACAGCGTAAGTCAGATCATGTAATTCTTCTGCTCAAAACCCTAAGATGACTTCTCATTTCACCAGGAACAAAAGTGCCATGGCCTGCAAAATTCTAGGCCATCTGGCACCTGCCGCCTGTCTGACCCATTTCCCTCCACCCCTTGCTCCCTCCAGCCTCTCTGGCCTTCTTCTTGGAGCCCACCAGGCATTTTCCCACCTCTGCCAGAAGCAGCCCTCCCCAGACATTTGCATCATCTGCTTTCTTACTCAAGATTGGCTCAAATGTTCCCAGCGGGGCCAACTCCAGCCACACCCTATTTGAAAGTGCAATCTCCCACCACACTTGACATTTGCCTTAAGCTTTGTCCACAGTATTTACCTCCTTGTAACAGTCTTTATAGGTCCTTTCCTTTCCTTTCCCCTCCCCTCCCCTCCCCTCCCCTCCCCTTCCCTTCCCTTCTCTCTTTGTCTCTCTCTCTCTCTTTCTTTCTATCTTTCTGTCTTTCTTATTGAGATGGAGTCTCACTCTGTTGCCCAGCTTGGAGTGCAGTGGTGCCATCTCGGCTCACTGCAACCTCCGCCACCCAGGTTCAGGCAATTCTCCTGCTTCAGCCTCCCGAGTAGCTGGGATTACAGGTGCGTGCCACCAGGCCTGGCTAATTTTTGTATTTTTAGTAGAGATGAGGTTTCACCAAGTTGCCCAGGCTGGTCTCGAACTCCGACCTCATGTGATCTGCCTGCCTCGGCCTCCCAAAGTGCTGGGATTACAGGCGTGAGCCACCATACCCAGTCTATTTCTTTGTATTTGTTGTTCGTCTCTCTTCTCAAGTAAAAGCACGGGAGCAGAAATCTTTGTCTGTTCACTGCTATATTCCTAGTCCCTAGCACAGTGCCAGTACATATTAGGAACTTAAAAATATTTGTGGATGAATCAATAAAAAAATTATGGACAAATAAATAATTAAAACCCTGAGTTGTGCTACCTCCGTTCTATAGATGAGAAAACCGAGGCTTAGAGATGCTAGGTAACTTGCTTGAGATCCCAGGGTTCATTTATTGTTTTTGTTTGTTTGTCTGTTTGTTTGTTTTGAGAGAGAGTCTCGCTCTGTGACCCAGGCTGAAGTGCAGTGGTGTGATCTCGGTTCACTGCAATCTCCGCCTCCCGGTTTCAAGCAATTCTCTGCCTCAGCCTCCTGAGTAGCTGGGACTACAGGCATAAGCCACTACACCAGGCTAATTTTTTGTATTTTTCGTAGAGGCGGGGTTTTACCGTGTTAGCCAGGATGATCTTGATCTCCTGACCTCGTGATCCACCTGCCTCAGCCTCCCAAAGAGCTGGGGTTACAAGCGTGAGCCACCACGCCCAGCCCACGTGGTTCATTTATTCAACCAACTAACCAGCCAACATTTACAGTCTAGCCACTGCATTCCACACACATTTAGAGGCAGAGTGTTGGGTGGCTTTGGTTATTTGTTTTTCAAAATAGTCTCTATTTCTTTTCTCTTGATGTACCATCACTTTGCAATGACTTCCCCCATATTTTCACCTTCTAGAATTCAATTTACACTTTAGAATTCGATTCATCACCAGTGGTTGCCAGGGGTTGGTGGAGGGGATCTATGGTAGAGTCTATGATTCCAAAGGGGATACATGAGCTAATATTTGGGGTGATGGAATTGCTCTGTATGGTCCTAGAGTGGCAGATACATGATTCTATGCATTTATCAAAGCCCAGAGAACTGCACCTCACAAAAAAATAAGCTTTAGGCCAGGTGTGGTGGCTCACACCTAAAATCTCAGTACTTTGGGAGGCTGAGGCAGGTGGATCACCTGAGGTTGGGAATTTGAGACCAGCCTGACCAAAATGGAGAAACCTCGTCTCTACTAAAAATACAAAATTAGCCAGGTGTGATGGTGCATGCCTGTAATCCCAGCTACTCGGGAGACTGAGGCAGCAGAATTGCTTGAACCCAGGAGGCAGAGGTTGCAGTGAGCTGAGATCGCACTATTGTATGCTAGCCTGGGAAACAAGAGTGAAACTCCGTCTCAAAAAAAAAAAAAAAAAAGCTTTAATGTATGCAAACTATAAAAAAAATTATTCCTCAAGGTTCTTAATCTCTATGGATGTAATTCAGTGTTTAAATGGTTCCTCCTATACCTTTTACATACTCTCTCACGCGCTCTCTCTCTTTCTCTTTGACTTCAGTATCCCAGAATGAGGATGGGAAAGAGGAGGCAAGGGTAAGAGTAACATTCTCTGCCTCTGAATACTCATGGCTCCTCTCAACCCTTCCTGGGCTTCATCCCTCGGGGCTAAAGGTCAGGCCTGGGTCTCCTACTTGGACTTCTTAATTTTTACCTTGTGATAACTGTAGATTCACATGCAATTATAAGAAATAATGCAGAGAGATCCTGCATTACCTTCACTTGGTTTCCTTCTAGGGTAACATCTTGTATGACTATAGTACAGTATCACAACCAGGAAAGGGGGGTTGGTATAATCCACCTACCTTCTGCAAGTTTTACCAGTGTTACATGCACTTTTAGTGTTGCGTACAAATGCAAATGCACATTTAGCTCTATGCAATTTTATCACTTGTGTAGATCCACATGACCACCACCAACTACCACTGTCAAGATATAGAACTATTCTGTTTTTGCTTGTTTTTTTTTTTTATTGTTGTTTGTTTGTTTGTTTTTTTGAGACAGAATCTCACTCTGTTGCCCAGGCTGCAGTGCAGTGGTGCCATCTAGGCTCACCGCAACCTCCACCTCCCAGGTTCAAGCGATTCTGCTGCCTCAGCCTCCTGAGCAGCTGGGACTACAGGTATGAGCCACTACATCCGGCTAATTTTTTGTATTTTTAGTAGAGACAGGTTTCACCATGTTGGCCAGGCTGGTCTAGAACTCCTTAGTTCAAGTGATCCACCCACCTCGGCCTCCCAAAGTGCTGGGATTACAGGCGTGAGCCACCATGCCCGGCCAAGATACAGAACTATTCTATCATAAAGGTCTCATCTGGACTCTTGATGTTTCTCAACGTGCAACACTTAGACACAACAGAATCAGTTGAGTCATTTGTTAAATGTGCAGATTCTTCCCAGTTCAGCTACTGAACCAGTGTGGGGCAAAGAGGCTGGGAATCTCGCCTTTACTTGAACTGGCCCCCATTTCTATGCATCCTCCACTTTGTGGCCGCCAAGAGGATCCCCCTAAGACACAGCTCCCACCTTTTTTTTTTTTTTTTTTTCCTGCCGCTTAAAGCTGTGTAGTGGCGCCCCCTGCTTTCAGGGTAGAGAAACCAAAGCCTTAGCAACCAAAGCCTTCTCCAGGCCCCACCTCCCTTCTTCCACTCACCCCACCCACTGCGGTTCAATCCTCCAAACCTCTCTAATTCCCAGAACGCCTTTGTTTTCATCAGGCTCATTTTGTTCATGCCGTTCCCTCTGCCTGGAATGTCCTGCCCACTCTTTTCTGCCTATTGCAACCCTATTCCACCACCCATTCTTACAGATGAGGACTTGGAGGTTGAGAGAGGTTTGGTGTCACCCAGCAAGTAAGGGCAGGGCGCGCTAGGGGCCCCAATCCACCTGATTCCCAGGCTCCTGGTCTTGCTGTTCGCCAGCTGTAATGGAGGCGCCGGGGGAGGCCATGGTCACTTTTCGGAGCTGTCTGCTCACTTCTAGTTGGGCCTGCCTCCCAAACCACCTCTCAGGCATCTCACCACGACCGTTCCTCTTCCTCCCCTCCCAGCCGAGTCCGGCAGCGATGAGGGGTCTGAGGGGAGGAAGGGAAATGGGATTAAGCCCAGGAAAAACCCGACTCCCTGCAGTGGGTCATGGGGGGCCAGGCACACTACGGAGGAGAGAGCCTGGAACAAATACCCAGGGACTCCCTTAAGCCGGGCCGGCAATGGGGGCTCCTGGAGGGAGAGAAGGAGCCGAGTGAAGTCAAGTCCCTCCTCTGCTGCCCCCTCCCTCCACGGCTCCCTCGCAACCCGAGCCGGGGGGCCTAAAAATAGCCCCCAGGCGCAATCGCCGGCCGCCCCGGTGACCTTCTGGGTAGCACAGGCCGAAGGCGGGCGGGCAGCAGGAAGACAGGCCGCCGGCCCCCCAGAATCGTCTCCTAGGGCACCGTCCCGCGGGTGCCCCCGTGGCCGCCCAGTTCCGGCGTCCCCCCAGCCCAGCTCTCGGTGGTCATGCAGAAAACCCGGGGCACGCGAGGGGAGGACGCGGGCACGAGGGCACCCCCCAGCCCCGGGGTGCCCCCGAAGAGGGCCAAGGTGGGGGCCGGCGGCGGGGCTCCCGCGGCCGTGGCCGAGGCGCCGGTCTTCCTGCGGCCCCTGAAGAACGCGGCGGTGTGCGCGGGCAGCGACGTGCGGCTGCGGGTGGTGGTGAGCGGGACGCCCCAACCCAGCCTCCACTGGTTCCGGGATGGGCAACTCCTGCCCGCACCGGCCCCCGAGCCCAGCTGCCTGTGGCTGCGGCGCTGCGGGGCGCAGGACGCCGGCGTGTACAGCTGCACTGCCCAGAACGAGCGGGGTCGGGCCTCCTGTGAGGCGGTGCTCACAGTGCTGGAGGTCGGAGGTAATGGGCAGGTGGGGGCCGCGCCCGGCAGGGGCGGGGTGCTCAGAGGTAGAGAAGGGCTGCCCAGGCCACGTGGGTAAGGTACTAGATACTGGTTCCTCCGCCTTCTTCCCAGGTGCCCTGGCTTCTTGGCTGCCTGGGCCCAGAAGTGAGATGAAGAGCCAAGTGCAGGGAATGGGGTGTCAAGGTAGAGAGGCTCCCCACAGGAAGGTCAGAGGTCAAGGGGCAGCAAGCAGTTGGTAAGCCAAGCCTGAGACCCACTCCTGCCTCTCAGGTAATTCTGGGGTGGAAGTTCTCAACCTCCTGCAGAGAAAAGCCTCCTGGGAGAAAGGGTGCCCTTCAGCTCCATAATTTAAACATGAGATTAACACTCGGATCAGCCCCTTAACAAGGGAGTGCGTGTCCGAAGGAGGGGGACAGCTCCTCTGGTCCAGGCTGCATGGTTGAAGGGATAGCTCAGAGCTTCCTGCAGGCCATTGCTGTGGCAGGGTTGATGTGGTCAGCTCTAGGCAGGGTGGAAGAGGCCTATGGGTGGCCACGTGTGAACAGGGTCCAGGGTCGGAAGAGGTGGAGCCAGGGCCAGGGCCAGGGCCCCATGGGCATGAATGGAGGTGAGTGCTTGAGAGTCTACATGCAGGCGTGTGCCTGCTTAGGTGCTGTGGAGGGCTCTGGATTCTGTGTGGTGGTGCAAACAGGTGAGGGATGGGCACGTGGAGCTGGTATGGGAAGCTCGTGGACCATGTCTACCTGAGCTTCCAGGGTGGATGTTTCCAGAACATGGAAGGGGCATGCTCTGGACCAGTACTTGACCCCCGCCCATAGATTTCCAGGTGCAATGTGAAGAAAAAGCTGAGGGCCTAAGGCAGAAGGGGAGGGCAGGAGGCTGGGCCCAGTTCTTATGGTCCAGCTGGGGCTACCATGGAGGCCAGGCCAAGGCTGTTAGCCTTGGGTCCGTTTTGGGGCTTCCTTTTTGATTTCCTCAGCCCTTGAGTAAGCCAAGTAGTTCTTCTCTAGCCAAAGGCAGAGCCTTGGGCAGGCTGAGCCCTGAGAAACAGAATTCTGAGGAAGTAGGCTACAGCTGGGAGAGATGGCAAGGAGCTGGGAGTTCACTCCCCTGGGCGTTTTTAAGAGGGACATGTCACTCCCCTGGGTGCTGTTGTGCAGGGGTAAATCCTTAGAGGCTGGGGAGGAGACACAGGGAGGAAAGCCCTCAGCAGCAGGAGGGCAAGAAGTCTCTAGGGCACAACCGAGTCAGGAGAGGGAGCCAGGGTGGCCTCTCTCCATCAGCATCTCCTCTCCCCCAGCCCTGCTCTGCCCACCTTCCTTGAGTCTCTGTGGCCAGGCCTGGGCCAGAGAGAACCATGGCTGGCTTCTCCTGGTTGGCCTAGCACCTGGACAGGTACAGGCTTCCCGAGCCTGGGATCAGGGGATGGGGTGCATTCTAGCAGACCTTGGGGCTGGGGAAGGCGTGGACTCCTTGGGGATCTCAGCTCTGGTCCCCCCAGGGGCAAAGAGGGCTGAAAATAGAACATAGATCAAAGGGTAAGATAGATGAGTTGATGACAATATGACTGGGGGAGAGATTAGCGAAGGGAAAGAAAGAGCTGAGGAGAGTAACGGTTATAATGTTATTTAAGATTGGAAAGGACCACACAGAACTGCAGCTCCAAACACATCCTTTCACAGGCAAGGACACTGTGGGCCAAAAGTCAGGGAGCTCTGCCTAAGACGTACTAGTCTAGTTAGAGACATAGCTAGTTATGGCCATCCCAGAGCTAAGAACCCAGTCCTCCTGGTTTTGGCTGTGGGGGCTTTGTACTCCTCAAGAAGTTCTGGAGAGAGAGGAGAGAGCAAGAGAGGGAGGGAGAGTGCTGGGAAAGTAGCTGCCATATGATTGGCCCAGGCCTGGCATTTCTCAAGATGGGTGCCTCCTGGCCTGACTTGGGTCCCTCAAAGTGGGAAGCGGTGATGAGGTGTGAGAGCCCCCAGCAGGGCTGTTTGCTTAGCCCCTCTGCAGCCTTGGTGGTGTGGTCAGCAGAGCTGAGCCTGGCTGGGCATACCTAGACAGAGGCCAGGTGGACAGTGGGCTGGGCTGCTCTGGTGGAACAGCAGGCTTGAGAGGCTTGGGGTGAGAAAAGGGCCCTGGGTGCTGTGGGGCCGAATCAGGGCCCTTTGACATTCATATGAGAATAGGAAGAGGATTGGACTGCAGCAAATAACCTTTGAGAACATGTCCTGATTGTGCAGATAGAAGGTAGCAGAACAGTTGGAGGCCTCAGTCTGTCCCATTGCAAAGAACCATGTGTATAATTATTACACCTATCCCACATGCTTTGGAGGAGGGAGGGGCTTTGCTCTGGTGATGCTGGGGACTGACTGGGTGAATCTGGCTTCCTATCCCTTCTGTTGCCCACCTCTACCAGCCCCTGCCCAGTGGTAGCTCCTGCTCCAGGGCAGCCGGGCAAGCAGCTCGGCATTGCTCAGACTTACTCATGGAAAACTTTCTTGGTTGGAAACAACAGCAGGAGGACTTCAGGGTACTCGAGGAAGCCAAGCAAGGACCTGGCTGCAGAGGGAAGGACACGCTTTCCTGGCTGGGATTGCTGGCTCAATAAGACAGAGTGATGCTAGGTTCCTGGCACTCCTGAAGCCGGATATGTTAGCTCAAGGATGGAAGGATTTGGGCATGGCTCTGGGAGGTTGGGGTCATGAGAAGGCGAGTGGGCTACAGCCTGGAGAGTTTGGAGGATGGGGTGGTGGTGCTGATATTTGGGGGATGTAGAAATGAGGAAAGAATAGGAAACAAAGGGGGTGAAGATGGCAGAAATGCAGGATACTTGTAGAATCCTTAACATGCATAAGTACCCTGTCTCATTTAATTATTTAATCTTCCAAACCCTAGGTTACTGTTATGACCATTATTCATATAGAGAAACTGGTGTTCAAAGAGGAAATTTACCCAAGTTCCCATGACTAGTGAGGTGTCAGAGCCAGGTCTGAAAGTCAGGTATCTGAGTCTGGGTCCATACTGCCTGTCCATAGAAAGAGAAGTGTGGGAATACTGTCGAGGATTTGTCATCGTCACCATCTTTCTCCGTCAGTATCCCCAAATCCATCTCTGGCCTAGTCTCCAAGATAGGCAGGCATTCTTCTTTTTCAAAATATCAGGCTCCCACATGCACAAGTGCTACCCTCAAAGCTGTGGGTGTGCATGTGTGGCTAAAGGGCAGACCTACAGTAAAGGGCAGAGGGGAAGCAGGAGAAAGCACATTTGAGAGAAGAGGTGAACTGATGATGCTCACATGGTGTGTTAATTGGAGCTTCATAGCCAGGGTCTGGAAGATTCTGGTGTTAATCAGAAGGGCCAGAGATCAATACATGGCAATGAACCATCCTGGGGACTTGAAGGCTTGGAGGGGAGAGCTTAGAGATAGGGAGAGAGGGCCAATTTAAGCAAGGAAAGGGTGGAGGAATGTACCAGAACCTGTGTTGAGGAACATTCTGCAGTTATTCTTTTTCACCTGGAATTTAGAATGTCTGGCTAGAGAAGCCAGGTGGAAAGTAGTATGGAGCTGGGAATGGGTATGGGGAGTGTCAACATCCATGTAGGCCAAGTGCCGACCAGCGAGTGGAGGAGAGGCCAGAGGGGGAGTAGAGAGGAGCTCTGGGGCCCCCTCCAGGAGAATCCTGAGTGGAATGAGAGATGGTCACTCCTCTGGCTGAAGACCTCTTGGGAAAGAGTCTGGGTTAGGACAGAGAAGAGGGAAGGCTGGATGAATGGAAGCGGTTGCAGGAAGATTTACTGTCCCCATTCCCATCACTGCTTACGCTCTCCACCTGCAGCTCTGCCACCCCCTCCCATATTTATTGAGTGCCTACTATGTGCTTTCAATACACGAGTCAGGGGGTTGAGGGATACCAAAATGTATGTCCTCCAGGGGATAACTTTCTTTTTTTTTTTTTTTTTTTTTGAGACGGAGTCTCGCTCTGTCGCCCAGGCTGGAGTGTAGTGGCCGGATCTCAGCTCACTGCAAGCTCCGCCTCCCGGGTTCGGGCCATTCTCCTGTCTCAGCCTCCTGAGTAGCTGGGACTACAGGCGCCCGCCACCTCGCCCGGCTAGTTTTTTGTATTTTTTAGTAGAGACGGGGTTTCACCGTGTTAGCCAGGATGGTCTCGATCTCCTGACCTAGTGATCCACCCGTCTCGGCCTCCCAAAGTGCTGGGATTACAGGCTTGAGCCACCGCGCCCAGCCCAGGGGATAACTTTCTAGTGAGGGGAGACAGACAATATGCAATAAACATAGTAAATAGGTAAATTACATAGTATGTCAGAAATACAGAGCAGGGTGGTAAATGAGGGGAGAAGGGAGAAACTGAACTGAGTCAGGAAAGAGGAGACAAAAGGGAGATGGGGGGCAGCTTGTGGCATAGGATGAAGATTTGAATTTTCTCTGGTTAGAGGGAAATGCTGGCAGTGCAGAAATTGGAAGTCTGGGTTTGGGTGAGTGGCAGGGAGACACAGCTGCCCAGCTATGGGAGAAAAATGGGGCAACCTGGGACCAGCTGGGGAGGCCCACACGTAGAGTACGTTCCAGGCCAGCCCTAAAGAGTGAGCAGTGCCGACCCAGAGCAGGAACACAGAATCCTGCCGGCCCCTCCTGGGCCCAGCTGTCCCGTCACTCACGCCCGCTGCCCATTGGTTATTTTTGCCATGGAATGTGCCAGCCCCTCGGATTCTCCTGGGGAACAGGGGCTCAAGTTACCCCCTCTCCTCACTCAGCTCCCCGTTTATGAGTGGGTGTGTTTAGGGGTGTACAGGGAAAGTGCCCATGGGTGTTCAGGGTCCTTTGGCTGCAATGAGTGTGGACACACATATGTGCCCTCTCAGCGCATGTCCCTGTGCATGTGTCTGTACTTGTAATTTGCTTTGATGCTCTAGGAAACAAGAACACCTGTATGCACTCAGAATGCACAAAACATGACCTAAACTTTAGAATAAAAAAGCAGCCAGGTACAGTGGCTCATGCCTATCATATCAGCATTTTGGGAAGCCGAGGCTGGAGAATAGCTTGAGCCCAGACGTTCAAAACCAGCTTGTGTAACATAATGAGACTTCATCTCTATTTAATATTTTTTAAAAACTAGCTGCGCATGATGGCATGCAGCTGTAGTCTCAGGTACTCAGGAGGCTGAGGTGGAGGGAATCTCTTGGGCCCAGGAGATCGAGGTTGCAGTGAGCCATGATGACACCGCTGCACTCTAGCTTGGACAACAGAGTGAGACCTAATCTCTAAAACAGTAAAGAAATCTAAAATAAAATAAAGGGGCCACAAACTCAAATAACTGCAGGGGTCAAGGAGAAACTGATAATGAGGGAGGTGTGCTGAGCTCAGACATGATTGCTCCAGCCCAAACATTGTGCAGGCTGAATAAAACTCATCAGTCTATCCCTATATTTTATTTATTTATTTATTTTGAAGCAGAGTCTTGCTCTGTCACCCAGGTTGGAGTGCAGTGGTGCAATCTCTGCTCACTACAACCTCCACCTCCTGGGCATAAGTGATTCTCATGCATCTGCCTACGTTGGAATCCTGGCTCCCTCAATTTATTGACTGTGTGACCTTGGGCAAGCAACCGCTCGGTGTCTCAGTCTTCCTCTTTTCATGAGGATTAACTGAGCTCATTCACATAGAGTGCTTAGCACAATGCCTGGTACATACCAAACATGCAATAACTGTTAATAGTTACTCAGTAGTCACAACTCAGAAACCAGGATTAGCACTCCCTGTGCTCACTGGGATGATAATTCCCATCTCCAGGACACATGGAATCCCAGCACCTGTATGGCTTTTTCTAAGTGATAGGACTTCTCTGAGACTCAGTCACTTGTCCATTAAATGGGTATAGGATTATTGATTAGGGTTTCAAGCTCATGGGGTTTTTGTAAATGAAGTAACATTTGTAAAGTGCCTGGCACTTAGTAACCGCTGAAGAAACATAGCTATAATGGTCACAGGGAGGATAGAATTTTGTGTATGCCAAGTGTGCATAGTGCTGAACAGGGCAGGGGTCGGGTGGAACACACAAAAAATTTGGTGAGTGTGCTTCCCTGTGAGTGAGAATACTGGCCAACTTTGTGAATAAGGGGGTACCTCTGTGCACCTTTGCTTGTGTGTATGAATGTATGGGGGTAGGGGGCGCGCATGGGACAGTCGAGAGGTAAGGTAAGATAAAGCCCTCTCTGGCTTCCTTGAGAAGCCTGGGGGTTTTCACAGTCTGAGTCCATGTTAACACGCAGTCCACACCCGCCAGGACCCTTGCCCTGCGTTTGACCTAGGCGCCCCCACCCGGCGCTGTGCCCTTCGGCGAGTTCGGTTCTGCCTGGCACAGTGTGTGTGCGCGCATGTTTGTGGAATGAGCAAGTAGAGATGCTGCTGACCTTCCAGAGAGGCCCCGTGGGAGGAGGTGAGGGTGGGAGGAGGCTGCGCTGGGCTGCCAGAAAGTGGCCTGAGCTAGAGGCCATTGCACCCCTTTCTGTGCCTCAGTTTCCTCATGTGCCTAGGGCTCAGGAGGCAGATACAGGGTGGGGGTCCGCGGCTGTCGGCGTCAGGAGGTGACTGGTGGTCGTGTAGGGAGGCAGGTGAGGGCCGCCCCGGGGTAAGCAGGGGGACAGGACAAGGAAGGGGCCCCAGGTGGGGTGCAGGCTGGCGAGGGAGGGGCGGACTCCAGCGCCGCCGCCGCCGCTGCCGCTGCCGTCGCCGCCTTACCCCCACCCGGCTCCCGAGGCCCCGGGCTCCTTCCGCCACCCGCGCCGGCTCCCGCCCGCTCCCCAGCTCGCCCCCGGCCCCGCCTCCGACTCCGCCCCGCCCCCGCCCGTCCCCTCCTCGCCCGGCCGCCGGCCCGGCCCCCTCCCCCGCCATGAAGAAGCTGTGGGTGAAGAAGCGTTTCCAGGTGAGGGCTCCGGGGGCGGGAGGCGCCGGGAGGGGGCAGGGAGGCCTGGGCGCCCCGGAGGGAGGACGGGTCACCGCAGCTGGGCCCGGTGGAGGGGGCGCTGGAGCCGCGCCTGCCCCACCCGAGCCCCGCTGAAGGCGGCGGGCCGGGCGCGATCTAGGGGCTCCCGGGTTTGCGTCCTGGGCGCGCAGGCCCCTCCCCGCGCTGAAGGGCAGATCCCCCCGCTCCTCGATCGCCCGCAATCCCCGCGACCACCGGGGAAGACCCCCGCTGCAGCGTTCGGCGTGGGGCGCCCACTTGCTTCTTTGCCACCCCTTCTTCTCTCTCCTCTGTCCAACCTCAACCCCGGGCCCCGGCCCCCCGCCCGGCTTGCCCCAGCCCCCCACTCTGGAGCCTTCCATCTTCGGAGCTCCTGAATGCAACGCACACGGATCCGCGCTGAGCTCAACACATTCCCCAAGCCCTGCCCTGTCCTCCGCGCACCTGGGCCTCCTGCATTCGTGAGGCTCTGGCCCTCTGCCCCCAACATCCCTCCCCCACACCTACCCAGGTATCTGTCCTCCCCCAGCAGGAATCTGCGCCCTCGTTCCTTCATCTCCCAGTCACTCAAGCACCCTGCCCCCCGCATCTCCATCTTCTCCTTCTCCTCACTGAGCCTGACTACCTCGTCTTCTATCCTCTTTCTCTGGGGCTGTTGCCCCGGTCCCAGGCTGTGAGCCTCTGTCCAGTGGGACGTTCCAGCTTCCACCTGCAGCCTGCCGTTCTCTCCTTCCTCCCCCGCTCCTCGCAAGAGCCCAGCTGGGTACCCTGGAAGAAGGCAGGGGAGCCATTCCCTACCGGGGAAGCTGGTCACTCTGGGTCTCTGCCCACCTCCCCTCTCACACACACACTGGCCAGGGAATGAGTTTCTGCTTGATGTTGCAGTACTGGATGGGAGGCACAGGGACCTTAAGAACAAGCCTCCCCCTCAACTACTCATTCTGGCTTTTCTCTTTCAGAAAACCGGCCATTCCCGCCGGGCCTTTGGCCGACTCACCCATGGTGCGTGGACCGTGGGCGTCCTTGCTCTAGCCCATGCCTACTCCTCCTCTTGGTCCCTGTCCCTCTGTGAGGCATCAAGGCCCTTGAAGACAGCCCATGAGACGTGGGACCCTCCCACACACCCCACACTTATCTACCACCCACCCGACCAGGCCCCCTGTGCCCTACAGCTGAGAGAGGACCCGGCAGCAGGGAGGGCGGCTCGCTAGCACACTGGGTGCCGTGTTCTCCATGTGAGGCCTAGTGGGAAGGAGTTCATTGCCATGCTTTGGCAACCAGTATGTGGCTCCTGCTTGTCATGGCAGCCAGAGGGAAACTGAGGCATAGAACCTGATAGAATCTGGGAAAGTTGAAAATACTCCCAGGAACCTTTGCTCCTAACCTAACCACTGGGCATTTTTGAGGACAATTCAACAGTAGAAGAGAGGGACCTTGAGGAAGGTGCCTGTCACATCATGATGCAGACAGATAAGGGGTTGCTTTGCAAGGAAGGGTCAAAGCACAATGCAAATATTGTAATAGAGGGTGGGCCTGACTCCTAATGGGAGGCCCAGGTCTGCGGCTGGACTGAACACAAGCAGGTGTGTGTGTGTGTGTGTGTGTGTGTGTGTGGCCAGTGGCGGCACCAGTAAGTGCCAAGGATACCAGAACCACTGGGGCAGCTGGAATAACCAGCCCAAGTATGGGGGTCCCCAGTGCTGGGCACATCCCAGGTATCTCCCTCCTCACCCATTGCCACAGGGCACCTCTGGGGACTGGGTACCTCATGCCCCTTCTGTCCTGACTGCCCTCCATGCCCTGCCCCACAAACGCTCTGATAACAGTCTGTCCCTGTCTCTCTCCTGCTGCTCCTATGGAAGCGAAGTTTTCCGCTCCTGCAGAAAGCAAAGTTACGGTAGGAAACTGGCTCCTGCTCTAGCCCCCCGCGTCCCCCGCTTTCCAACCCGGCCCCGGCCTCTCCTCACCCTGCCTCAGCTGCACCCGATGCCTTCCAGCTGGTTTGGGGTAGAGGACAGGCTGGCCCTGCGGTTGGTCGAGTGCCCTGGCGGTACGACTCTGAGGTGACTCCTCTTTGTTCCTGGGGTGCTTGAACCCAGACTTTAGAACCTTGGAACCTAGGACCTGATGATTTTGGGGGTGCACAGGAGCTTAAGCTTTCACTGACAATGGGAGGAGGGAGAATGGAGGAGGCCCTGATAATCCATTAAGATATTGGCAGATGGGGAGGGGGTGGCAGTTTGGAGGGCCCTACGGAGGTAAACGTGAGTAACCAGGGGCCCAGAGATGGAGCCACGGCACTGTCATGGGAGGGGTTATCCTGAGCAGCCCAGGCTGGGCAGGAGATGTGGGGAGCAAAAGAGAGGAGGTGCTGGCAGCCCTGCCAGTGATAAGATGGAGCCTGCTGTTGGCAGAGAGGCAGAAGGCAACAGGGAAGAGTTGGAGGCAGAGGGAGGAGGGCCCTGCCCACACAGACCCCTTCTTCTCCAGACTCAGAGACGGCTGAGGATGACATCAGCGATGTGCAGGGGACCCAGCGCCTGGAGCTTCGGGATGACGGGGCCTTCAGCACCCCCACGGGTGAGCTCCTGGGGTGTACAAAGAGCAGGCAGGCGGGTTTCCCACAAGGGGTGCCTCAGTCTCATGGTGCTCCTTTCTCTAGGGGGCTCTGACACCCTGGTGGGCACCTCCCTGGACACACCCCCGACCTCCGTGACAGGCACCTCGGAAGAGCAAGTGAGCTGGTGGGGCAGCGGGCAGACGGTCCTGGAGCAGGAAGCGGGCAGTGGGGGTGGCACCCGCCGCCTCCCGGGCAGCCCAAGGCAAGCACAGGCAACCGGGGCCGGGCCACGGCACCTGGGGGTGGAGCCGCTGGTGCGGGCATCTCGAGCTAATCTGGTGGGCGCAAGCTGGGGGTCAGAGGATAGCCTTTCCGTGGCCAGTGACCTGTACGGCAGCGCATTCAGCCTGTACAGAGGACGGGCGCTCTCTATCCACGTGTAAGTAACGGCCTTACCTGGGCCCGAACTGCCCCATCTCACCATGCTGTCCTGCGCTGCCCTCACTGCTCCGTTAGCCTCCACCCATCACCCTGCCCCATCCATCTCTCTGTGCACTTCTTCACCCCCTGCTGCCACTCCATCTTCCCACACTGCTCCCTCCTCCTCCTGAGCCATCACCGCCCACATCCCCCTGCTCCCACCTGTCCTGGCTCACCATGCCATCTCCATGGTCTCCTGGACCCTTCTGTCCCTTCCTTGTCTCCTCCAAGATCTCCAGTTTCTCAGGGGTCCTCTTCTGCCTCACCCATTCAGGCTCCAGTTGTCCCCAGGATCCCTCCCCCCACCCAGGGGCCCCCTCCGTGCCTGCTGTCTCAGCAGCTGCTGCCTTTTCATCTCTCTGCACATTCCTGTTCCCATGTGGGCCTTTTTCTGGGAGGAACAGAACCTTTCCACACGGCAGCTCCCGGGAGAGCAGGAGAGAGCAGGGGAACAAGCCAGCAAGCAGGAGAGAGAAGAGAGTGAGGTGGCCAGGGGCAGATGGGGCAAGGGGCCTGTGAAAGCAGGAGGCCGTGGGCTGGGGGTGGCAGGGGGCTGCGAAAGGGAGGGGCTGGAAATGGGGCCAGGCTGGAGGGAGAGGGTGGGAGTGATGGTGACAGGGGGCTTACAATTATTTCTCTCATGGGAAACCCCTAAGTCCCTGAGGGTGGGATTCAAGGTTGTCCTGGGAGGGAGTGTGAGGAGCGGAGGTGTTGGAGTGAGGCACTGGAGCCATTTTTGGAGATCTGGGGCTTGCAGATACATGAGAGAGCGCTATAGTGGAAGAGGGGAGTGGCTGATGATAGAGGTACTGGGGGCATTTGGGGAGCTGAGAGGGGCCTGGTTTGTGATGGGTATGGGTGTGGGGGCAGGCACCCTCGTGCAGGAGAAAGAAGGGGCCTGGTGGGGGAGGCTGCTTTGAGGGTGATAGAGTGGCTAGTAGTGGGCAGGGGAGAGGGCCAGGGCTGGGCCATGGCCAGGGGGAGGCTCCCTTGGCTTATCTTCTTGGCCTTACCCGGTGCTCCTGTGCCCTGGGCTTGCCTTTCCCTCTTGCCTTTCTTTACCAGGCCCCAGCCAGAGCCTGGAGTTGCTATGGCAACTTCGGAGGAACCCATTTCCTTAGTGATGTCTATGGTACAGAGACTGGCCTGGAGCTCAGAGCTGCCAGCAACAGGCCTCCTCTGCTGTCCTCAATTTCTCCCCAGGCCTCACCCACTTCCCAGAGGCCCTTCCCTGGGGACTCTGCGGCCCTTCCCCCAGAGAAGACACTTCCTCCCTGCAGGTGGCTGGCTGGGGTTTCTGTCTCTCAGGGCACTCTGCATTGCCACCGCCCCCTTTAGCCCCAGTCAGAGGTGGGTCTGTCATGTGGGTGGCTGACTCAGGTAGGCTAAAATATCCTTAACTCGGGACCCCTAGAACTGCTTGTGACTGGCACCCTACTACTTGTCCTCCCTTCTGTGCCCCTGGAAACCCAGACACTTTGGAAGGAATAAGGGCTCAGGATTCTGACTGCCTGGGTTTCAATCCTAGCACCAATCATTTCCCAGCTGTGTTACGTTGGTAAGGCACTTAACCTTTTTTATGCCTCAGTTTCTTCATCTGTAAATGGGGGTGATCACAGTCCTTACCTCACAGGGCTGTTGTGAGTATTAAATGACTCAATGCATTTTAAGCACTTGGTACAAGCCTGGCACTCAGGAAATATTCAATGAGCCATTTTACAGATTTTTGTTAAGCTCTCTCTGATGTGTCAGGTATGATAATACATCTAATTCCTTTTTTTTTTTCTAATCTTTATAATTTTTATGTGTGATGTGCCCCCTCACCCGCCCCAGCCCCGGCAAGGGTCCAGATGGGGAAAACTGAGACCTAGCTCTCTTGGGCACCAAAGCTCTGTTAAGTGAAAGAGATACTCTGGGGTAACCGGCTCCTTCCCTCCTCCTTTTCGCCCACACTCCCTATTCAGGCCCACTTAGTAGCTATTTCCGAGCTGAGTTATTTCAGAGCATACCCCTGTGGGGGGCCTTCTATGCTTCTCAGGGGGGATTTCCAAGGACTCAAGATAGCTTTCCCAGGGGAAGCGCAAGTCAAAGGCCTATCCTGGGGGCAGACTGAGCAAGGGGAGTAGGAGCCTGGGCATTCCGTCGCCACCTGCTGTGTCCCATCAGTGCTGGTGGTGGCGGCAGGTATGGGCTCAGGTCTACACAGCAGCCAGGGAATCCTAGGGATGGGGCACTGCTCCCCAAAGGCTTGTGCCTGGTCCAGGAGGCTGTTGCTTGGCTTCCAGGGACCACTAGGAAGGGGTGTGCCCTGCTGATGATGGGCAGGGGTGTGGGGGCCAGCTGGGGGCTGGAATGAGTGGGCGGCTGCATTCCTGAGAGCGCCCCTCCCCACCCCACCTTCTTGTCTTCCCTCCCCACTTCATCCTTTGGGTCCTAAGTCTCATTCTTTTCTCTCCCTCATGCTCAGTTCTGTTTCCGCTGTTTCTCGGCTTCCAGGGCTGGGGGGAGGAGGCTGGCCCGAGTCCTAGGGCTGAGTCTGTACCAAGACCCAGCCATTAGCCCAATCTTGTGGTTCCAGAGCCGCCGGCCTCTCCCCAGCACCTGCTCTGGCTGTGCGCTCCTCGTGGGGGTGGGGGGTGGGGGGCAGGAGGATCTGGCCCATGTCACCCCCAAGCCTGCCCAGCATGCCCACCACCCAATTCCTATCACAAGCTAAGGGTCTAGGAGAGGAGGCCCTCTGAATCCTCTACCCCTCTCCATCTTGGTTCTGCAGCAGCGTCCCTCAGAGCGGGTTGCGCAGGGAGGAGCCCGACCTTCAGCCTCAGCTGGCCAGCGAAGCCCCACGCCGCCCTGCTCAGCCGCCTCCCTCCAAATCCGCTCTGCTACCCCCACCGTCCCCTCGGGTCGGGAAGCGGTCCCCGCCGGGACCCCAGGCCCAGCCCACAGCCACCCCCACGTCGCCCCACCGCCGCACTCAGGAGCTTGTGCTGCCCGAGGACACCACCACCGAAGAGAAGCGAGGGAAGAAGTCCAAGTCTTCCGGGCCCTCCCTGGCGGGCACTGCGGAATCCCGACCCCAGACGCCACTGAGCGAGGCCTCGGGTCGCCTGTCGGCGTTGGGCCGCTCGCCTAGGCTGGTGCGCGCCGGCTCCCGAATCCTGGACAAGCTGCAGTTCTTCGAGGAGCGACGGCGCAGCCTGGAGCGCAGCGACTCGCCACCGGCGCCCCTGCGGCCCTGGGTGCCCCTGCGCAAGGCCCGCTCTCTGGAGCAGCCCAAGTCGGAGCGCGGAGCGCCGTGGGGCACCCCCGGGGCCTCGCAGGAAGAACTGCGGGCGCCGGGCAGCGTGGCCGAGCGGCGCCGCCTGTTCCAGCAGAAAGCGGCCTCGCTGGACGAGCGCACGCGGCAGCGCAGCCCGGCCTCCGACCTCGAGCTGCGCTTCGCCCAGGAGCTGGGCCGCATCCGCCGCTCCACGTCGCGGGAGGAGCTGGTGCGCTCGCACGAGTCCCTACGCGCCACGCTGCAGCGCGCCCCATCCCCTCGAGAGCCCGGCGAGCCCCCGCTCTTCTCTCGACCCTCCACCCCCAAGACATCGCGGGCCGTGAGCCCCGCCGCTGCCCAGCCGCCCCCTCCGAGCAGCGCGGGAAAGCCGGGGGACGAGCCTGGGAGGCCCAGGAGCCGCGGGCCAGCAGGCAGGACAGAGCCGGGGGAAGGCCCGCAGCAGGAGGTTAGGCGTCGGGACCAATTCCCGCTGACCCGGAGCAGAGCCATCCAGGAGTGCAGGAGCCCTGTGCCTCCCCCCGCCGCCGATCCTCCCGAGGCCAGGACGAAAGCACCCCCCGGTCGGAAGCGGGAGCCCCCGGCGCAGACCGTGCGCTTCCTGCCCTGGGCCACGCCGGGCCTGGAGGGCGCTGCTGTACCCCAGACCTTGGAGAAGAACAGGGCGGGGCCCGAGGCAGAGAAGAGGCTGCGCAGAGGGCCGGAGGAGGACGGTCCCTGGGGGCCCTGGGACCGTCGAGGGGCCCGCAGCCAGGGCAAAGGTCGCCGGGCCCGGCCTACCTCCCCTGAGCTCGGTAAGGCCTCAGGGAGGGCTGACAAGGTGCCTGGACCAGGTCGGTGGGGGGCGTTTGTGGAGAGCAAGACGGCTCAGCAGGAGCGGGGGTGGGGGGGAAGTAGGGGGGGTGGGGGTGGGGGGTTCGGTCGGGGGTTTCGCCTGGGGCTGCTAGTCTGCTGCAAGGGTGGATTTGCCAGAGAAGGCGCAGACACAGGCTCCACTTTGAGTGAAGGATTGTGAAAGTCCTTGTGCTAGGACTGCCACTGGTGAGGTGGAGCGTGAGTGTTGTGATGGAGGCTGGGTGAGGCTGTGAGCTAAGATTGGTGCCCAGATGCCCGCCATAGCTCCCCTGGGTCCAGTGGCCCGCTAGGCTGTTGGATCAATAACCACTACTGGGGGGGATGCACTGGTGGGAGCCTAAGGCTCCCCTTCATGCCCCCAATCCCTCTGTTGGGGAGAGATGGTAGATGGTCTGAAATAATTTGCAAATTCCTGTTACAGACACGCTTTATGCCACAAAACTCTACTCTGCCTCTCCCACTCGGGCACCATCCCCTGATCCATGTGTGGCCATTCAGCCTCCCCTTCTAGCCTCCTCACCCAGGCTTACACCCTGCATGGCTGAGCTGACTGTGGTCCCTACACAATGACTGCCTGTGTGTTGTCTCCCAACCTTCCCATGGGTGGTGACCAACATCACCAACAGGAGAATGACTCTGCACCCCACCCCTCATCCTGCGCATCAACTGGAGGCCCACTCCTGGAGAGAGGCGGCGGAAGGTGTCCTTGACCCACTTCCACTGCTCCTCCAGAATAGATGCCTCTACCTGCTGCTCCTGGGAGACCCTGCCAGGATCTCTTTTATTGCATTTACTAGTCTGTATTTTTCTTTTTTCTTTTTTTTTTTTTTTTTTTTGAGACGGAGTCTCGCCCTGTAGTCCAGGCTGGAGTGCAGTGGCCAGATCTCAGCTCACTGCAAGCTCCGCCTCCCGGGTTTACGTCATTCTCCTGCCTCAGCCTCCCGAGTAGCTGGGACTACAGGCGCCGGCCACCTCGCCCGGCTAGTTTTTTTGTATTTTTTTTTAGTAGAGATGGGGTTTCACCGTGTTAACCAGGATGGTCTCGATCTCCTGACCTCGTGATCCGCCCGTCTCAGCCTCCCAAAGTGCTGGGATTACAGGCTTGAGCCACCGCGCCCGGCCTAGTCTGTATTTTTCTTCATCAAAATTATTTTGCATTTAAATATTACCACCTCAGAATGTTTAGAGATAATTAGGCCCCTGTCCATCATCCTCCTGGCCACCATTATTGCAAACACACAGCCATGTGCCAGCATTGTGTTAACTAGGCCCTTACAGATGTTATTTCATTTCAGCCTATATGTCAGTTTCAGAGAGTCTTATCCGCTCCATCTTACAGATAACAAAACTGAGGCTCAGAGAGGCGATCTAATTTGCCTAAGGTTTTGTAGCCGGAAAACAGCAGAATTGGGATTTTCACTGCTTTTTTGGCTACATACATCATCCTTTATCTAGCTTACGGAATGTCAGAGTTGGAGAATGCCCAGAGAGACCCATGACAGTGGAGTTTGTCATCTCTCTGTGTGTATGAGCTTCCTGTAAGCAGGGACCACATGGTCCTTCCTCTCGTGTTCTTGGTACCCGTACAGTACTCAGTATGCCGGGAGTACAGGGTCACTATTTGGTGAATGGATGAAATCAAATCTGATCTTTGTAGGCCTCTCAGACCGCCTACCATTCACTCTTGTGAATCTGATGGTTTCACACATTTGACAATTCACCTCGTGTTGCCCTGTGCCACCACTGTTATTACTTAAGTCTTGGGTTGCTGTTAGTTTGTGCTGTCTGTTTGAAAGCTTGTGCCCCTCCAAGTGCCTTGCACAGGGCGTGGTACGCCATACACGATGGCTGATGTATTAAAGACATATGCAGTGCGGTCCTGTCTTCCTCCAGAAGCCAACGCTCTAACTGTGGATGAAGTTGAGGAACAGTCAGACTACCATGGAGTCAAGGCTGCCCTGACCTGTTTGAAAATGCTCCTTCTGACTTCCTTTGTTACCTACGGACATTCAGGAGGCAGACCCTGTTCTCCCCCAGTCCCTGCTTTCTAGAAGCCCCTCTGTCTGGGTTTGACTTTCTAGGATGCAGGCCACCAGGACTCCCTCTCCTGCTGTCATCCCTGCAGGGATCATGGCCCCTTACCCCGTTACTCCTGTGTCCCACAGAGTCTTCGGATGACTCCTATGTGTCCGCTGGAGAAGAGCCCCTAGAGGCCCCCATGTTTGAGATCCCCCTGCAGAATGTGGTGGTGGCACCAGGGGCAGATGTGCTGCTCAAGTGTATCGTCACTGCCAACCCCCCGCCCCAAGGTGAGCTCCAGTACTGGGCCAAGGTGAGGTCAAGGTTGGGAGGGGGCGTGTGAGAAGGGAAGGGGAGGTTCCCCCCGACTCCTCCATGGGAGGGGTGGGAAGGAGGGGAATTATCCCCTCCATGGGGCTGCCCTGACTTCTGTGTGTGTTCAGGGACATTTCCCAGGACCCCTGAGAGAGGGGAGGGCAACCTGGGCTTCCTGAAATGAGGGTGGACTTTTCTGGATTCCCTGGGGTGCTGAGAGGAGAGGTTTGGGCTCCTGTGTGGTGTGTGGGGTAGGAGTGAGAGATTCTCGGTGGGCTCCCGTGGGCCATGGCGAGCCGGGTCCCCGTGCCTCCCCACAGTGTCCTGGTACAAGGATGGGTCAGCGCTGCGCAGCGAGGGCCGCCTCCTCCTCCGGGCTGAGGGTGAGCGGCACACCCTGCTGCTCAGGGAGGCCAGGGCAGCGGACGCCGGGAGCTATATGGCCACGGCCATCAACGAGCTGGGCCAGGCCACCTGTGCCGCCTCACTGACCGTGAGACCCGGTAGGGAGCCCATCAACCCTGGGACTGGGTGGGGGCAAACTGTGACTCTTCCCTGGCCCAGGCCCAATCCCCCTCCCTTCCCACTCTCAGCCTTGAGCTCGGGTTCCCCGCCAGCGTGCACAGTCCGTGCAGTCCCTTCTGGATGTCAGCAGCTCTGGTGAAAGCATTTTAAATGGCCCTGGCCTCAGGGCAGGGGCCAAATCCCCAAGGCACACACAAGGCTGGCCAATTCATGAAGTCAGTGAAATTTGTCTTTAGCTATCCTCTAAATGCCATCCTCCCATGGCATTTCCCTGAACAGGGTCCTGTGGGGAAAGCAAATTGTCCTTGAGTTTCCCAGAAAAAGAATCTCTCTGCTCACAGGGCTTAAGAGCCACCACGAGCCTTCTGAAGTCATTTCCCCTGTAAGACAGTCCCCCCTCCCAGTAAAAAGAGATGCTTTCGAGTGCCACAAGCCACTTCCCCCCTCCTTTTCTTGAATCCAAAGTCGTAAAAAGGGTACAGCGAAGAGCACTTCTCAGGGGCTGGCAGTGCCGAGACCGCCTTGTTTTCTATTTTTGTGAAAGCCCTTACTTGGTGTCAGACTACTTTCTTTGGGATTCAGCCCAGTTTCTTTCTGGTTCAGCTGGATCAGTGTCGGTGTACATGGCCAGTTCAGCTCATTCAGCTTGCTAGGCCTGACAATGCACTGACCCCGGGCCTGGGGTTCGGGGAGGTGAGGATGGTCAGGGGGCGTTACAGGAGGAAAACACACTCAACCCTCAAGGGGGTTCCCACTGGGTGACCAGACCTGGATCAGAGGACCTAGGTTGGGGGACAGTGTGGGGCAGATGAATCTAGTGCTGAGGACATCCGAGCAGTTGCTTAGTGTTCTGGGATGCCTGCGCTGAGAAACTTTGGCGCCCTGAAGGAGGCTGGGATTTAGACCGGCACGGGGAAGGCGGGACATGCCAAGATGGGGAACAGCACACGATGTTCTGTCCCTTTCTTCCACGAAGGGCTGCAGGAGACAAGATGGCAGAGCCTGTGTGCCCGTCCCAGGGCCTCAGCACCTGAGCAGTGAGGGAGTTCTTGATGCGTCTGAACACAGTCTCGTGCTCCAACAGAGCCTTTGGTTGCATGGTCTGGCTTGTGCCACTACAGGTCTTCATCCTCCTTAGCTGCATATCCCTCCCAGGAGCCCATTTTCCAGGCTTTCTCCTCCTCCTACCCCTCCTACCCCGCTGAATCATGCCCGTCCCTCCACCACATGCTTCTGTCCTTCCATCACCTCCAAGATCTGGCTTCTGACTCAGCTCCCAGCTCCCCTGAGGGGGCCCAGGCCTGGCTCCAGGACTCCAGTCAATACCTGGCTTGGGCTGAAATTTGGCGAGGGGTGGGATGCGGGGTGCCCTGATGTTGGCTCAGGGCCATTTGGGAGCCTTTTAAGGTTGGAAAGGCAACTTGGGGCGAGGCAGCTGTCAGCCCTTGACTGGGAGTTCTGTATTTGCGGCATAGAACCTCCGGAGCTTCAGTTTCCTCATTTGTAAACCAGAGATGATGACACCATCCTCACGGATGAAAGCGAATGTGTGAACGAGCTTTATGAACTGTAAAGCTGTAGACAAATGTTAGTTGTTAGTGTTATTAATGAGTGATGTTGTGTACAAGAGCTCAGGTTTCTACGAGGATCTGGGAAGTGCCTTATCTTTCTCTGTCCCTTTCTTCAGCCCTGTGAAACCCTGTGCCTTGGGGACTCCACCTCTCCCCTTGGAAGGCCATATCCTGCAGACCCTCCGTATTTCCCAGCCCCTGTATCCTCAGCTCATCACAGCATCTCTGCACCTCTGCCCTGGGGAGCCAGAAAGCCTTCATCACATTAGTCTGTTGCATCAGGCATTGCAGCAAGACAGCACCTCCTTAAGTCAGGCTGGCTCGGGGGCCCCAGGGCCTGGGGGGCAGGCATGTGGGTCCAGACTTGGCTCTGGCTGTGTAGAGCAAGCTGACTTTCTTACCCTACAAGGCACTGTTTAGTCCAGAGTGACTGGATGGGGGCCAGTGGACTTGAGAGCAGCAAAAGTGGGTGGAACCTGAGGATGGCACAGACATCTGGCAAGGGGTGGTCCCAGGCCTGGAGTCTGCAGGGAGTGAGGAGTGGAATCAGGGGAGGGTGTCCAGCAGTTTGCCCGTGGGCCCACTGGGGAGTAGGTAGAGGGAGGCAGTGGGCAGTGTCTTGTGGGAAGAGGCCTGCGTGCAGCCACCGCCCTCTCTTGCTCTTGCCCCTCCCCTTCTTGCTCCTCCCCCTCCCCCTGCCCAGTGCTATGGTAACCAGGGCTGGCTGCCCAGTCCCCTATTGGGGTCCACCCCAATAGGGCCTGCTTTTGAGGGTCTACAGATCTCAATTCCTGGTTGGGAGCCATGGGAACCAGGGAATGGATAACTAGAGAATGCGGCCCCATGGACTGTGGTTTAGGGGGCAGGGTCTGTGCGGGCAGGACCTGGTCCTTACCAGCTCCTCAGTTCCCTCCCATCCTTTCCACCCCACTGAATAATTCTGTTGAGACCACAGTCATTCTCCCAAAGCGGATGTGTGGATGGGGGCGGGTGGCTAGGGAGTGTGAAAAGTGTGCTTAACCAAAGCAAAGCATTCCGCACCGCTGCCCACATCCATCACACAAGTATTTATTGAGTGCCAACTAGGTGCCAAGTGCTACATCTCTCTAAACAGTTTCTTCTGTTTGGAGAGTATCATCGACTTTCTCAAGCCCTTTCACATCTCTTCCTGGCGATAACATTGTGCCATACATATCCCTTGGAGGGACGTGTGACAGGTGGTGACATTCCCATTTTATGGATGAGAAGACAAAAATGTGGATAGGAAAGTGAGGTAGAGCTAGCACCAGGCCAGCAGCCTTTATTTAGCACTTGCAATCTGCCTAGGGATGTTATCAGCAACAGTGATTTAGGGTGATGGAAGTAACTGCCCATGAAGCAAATAAACTTAGTGTGGGGTGCAAATAAAAGTACATGGCCAGGCCGGGTGCGTTGGCTCACACCTGTAATCCCAGCATTTTGGGAGGCTGAGGCGGGTGGATACCTGAGGTCAGGAGTTCGAGACCAGCCTGGCCAACACGGCAAAACCTCATCCCTGCTAAAAATACAAAAATTAGCCAGGCGTGGTGGCATACACCTATAATCCCAGCTACTCTGGGGGCTGAAACAGGAAAATCACTTGAACCCGGGAGGCGGAGGTTGCAATAAGCCACTCCAGCCTGGGTGATAAAGTGAGACTCTGTCTCAAAAAAATAATAAATAAGTAAGTAAGTAAATAAATAAATAATACATGACCAGTTAGCACTTACTGAGTGCTTCGTATATACCAGGCCCTGTGTTGATTGGATTATTTTGTTTAATCCAGCCTTATGAGGTAGGTTCTATTATTATGCCCACATTACGGATGAGGAAACTGAGACTTGGAAAACTTTAGCAAATTGCTATCTGGACACAGTGGCTGACACCTGTAATCCCAGCAGTTTTGTCTGGAGCAGCATTGATCAATAGACATTTCTGTGGTGATGAAGATGCTCTATATGTGCATGGTCCAGTATGGTAACCCTAGCCACACATGGTTAGTGAGCACTTGAAATGCAGCTGCGGTGACTGAGGAACTGCATTTTAAATTTAATTTCATTTTAATAACTGCGTTTAAATAGTCTCAGGTGGCTAGTGGCTGCCTGCTTGGGATGGTCAGCTCTAGGAGCTTAGGGCCAGCTAGAGGCTGGAGCTATGATTTGAAGCACTGTCTCGGTCTCTCAAGCCTGCATTCCTAACCATGACGCTATCCCACCCCCTTTCCTGTTGCTCTGAAGAAGTTTGAGGTTGAGGTGGAAGTGAGCTCATGAGCTCACTGGGAGGGCACTGGTGATGCCCTCTGTGGGTGGGTCAGACTGGGGGTTTTCTCTCCTTCCTCTGTTGACTCCCCACCTCTGGCACAGCTGTGGTCCTTCTGTTTCCTTGCATGCCTGATGTGAGCACACCCAGCTTCCCCACTATGCGCCCTGAGAGGAGGTCCTCTGGGTGCTGGGCAGGAGGAAGCGGGAATATGGGAGGCCCCATGGGCCTGGGCCTCATCCTGCCACCTCCAGTCCTGCCCTCAACTACAGGTCTCCTATATTTGAGCCCAAGATTCTAGCATTTTCCAGCCAAGACCTTGGCCTCTTCATTGTACCTTAGCTTGTCATGGTTTGCTTGGCGGCAAAGTGAGGATCTTCGTACCAGTCAGGCTACCTACTCGGTGAGATTCCTGAGGGTCTGTGAGGAGGGCGAGTTGACTCAGGACATTTGGGACAGGGGATATAGCTCATCAAAGCACATTCCGGTCCCACTCATAGAATCAACATGACCACAGCAGAAAATAGGTTGTTTATTGGGGGCCATGAAAACAAAAACAAGGAAGAAAACCTTGGCATCCATGTCAGTCCCTGTCTTCTCTTGCCCCTGGTCTCTGGCCACCTGTGGCATAGTTACAGATTCTCCCTTGTGATGGCGGTGGCTGCCGATGGGGAGGATGCCACATGGCCCCCATCGTCAGTCCTTGATGGGGGTTTGGACAACACCTGACAAAGCACTGTGGTGTGATCCCCTTGCCCAGACTCAGCCCTTCCTCCACCCTCCTGTCTGCCAGAAACAGGTCTGCCTGACAGGTGGCTGCCCCGACGCTGGTACCTAGAACGGAGGCCATCACTCACAGCCTGTCAGAAGTATGGAGAGCTCATTTACTGTTGTTGCAGCCACTTTTTCTCACCTGGAGCAAACTAACATAATCATATGTAAGAAATTAATCATGACCGGGCGCAGCGGCTCACGCCTGTAATCCCAGCACTTTGGGAGGCCAAGCCGGGTGGATCTCGAGGTCAGGAGTACAAGACCAGCCTGACCAACATAGTGAAACCCTATCTCTACAAAAAATACAAAAAATTAGCTGGATGTGGTGGCAGGCGCCTGTAATTCCAGGTACTCGGGAGGCTGAGACAAGAGAATCCCTTGAACCCAGGAGGTGGAGGTCGCAGTGAGCCAAGATCGCACCATTGCACTCCAGCCTGGGCAACAGTGCGAAACTCTGTCTCAAAAAAAAAAAAAAAAAAAAAAAAAGAAAAGAAAAAGAAAAATTAATCACTTCACTTCTAGGGCTAGGTCAGGCTGACCATGTGAAATGATCTGACAGCTTGTACATTTTGAACTAAGACTGAACCATTCTCAGTCCAAGAGGAAATATTTATGTCAGCACCCTGTGGAAATGCCCACCTCCTGGCCAGCCATGTCCTGCCTTTCCCTGACTTTTCCACAGTGGGGTTACCACAGCAGACGTTTCAAGAACTGCCTGTGGAGGACCTACTGAAACAGCGCATGTGGAGGGCCAGCTGGGAAGGGCTAAGCCACAGGCAAATGCTGGCTATCCTGCAGCCTATCACTCCGTTCCTCAAGAATCATAAGGAGAAAAACTGTTTATGGACTGGGTCCGTGGCTACACCTGTAATCCCAGCACTTTGGGATGCCAAGGCAGGTGGATCACTTGAGGCCAGGAGTTTGAGACAAGTCTGGCCAACATAACGAAACCCTGTCTCTACTAAGAATACAAAAATTAGCCAGGTGTGGTGGTGGGAGCCTGTAATCCCAGCTACTGAGGGAGGCTGAGGCAGGAGAATCACTTGAACTTCAGAGGTGGAGTTTGCAGTGAGCTGAGATTATGCCAGTGCACTCTAGCCTGGACGACAGAGTGAGACTGTCTCAAAACAAAAAACAGAAACAAAAACAAACCAAAAAAGAATTGTAAGGAGTCCACCTTGCCTGCAGAGTAAAGGCTGCACACCTTCAGGTGGCCTCTACCATCTGCACCCATAGGGCAAAAGGAGCCAGAGGCCTGAGGCTGGCCCTCGGGTGGCAGTAGGAGGCACGTGCTTGAACAGTGGATGCCCCACTCCTTACTTCTTTACCCAGTTTATAGACAGACAGTTGAGCTATAGTCCTCTGCACACATGCCTTTTGCTTCAAACTTTTCTGCATGCACTTTCCTCTGCCTGTAATATTTTTCCCTTTTTCCTGCAAACTGCAATTTCAATACTGCCTCTTCCTTCAGTTCTCTCTTCCCTGAGCCAAAAGTCATCTCCTGCCTTCTGTACTCCCACGCCCCTTACCTGCTGCTCTCTTGCTACCTGATACTTCCTGCTTGCTCTTATAGTTGCATGTGTATCTGGCTTGTCTTCCCCACCACCCGGAAGGCTCCTGAGGACATGACTGTGTCTTTGCCACTCCTTAGCACTGGCAGCTGGGCCTGGGGGCCCTTCTGAACAGTTAGGGGCTGGGCTGTGTGGACTGCAGAGCTGCATGTGAGGTGGCAGTGAGTAGGCAGAGACCCCCATGACTTTTCAACGCCTTGAACAACGTGGGTGACTCACAGAGGTGAGGCTGGACATGACACCCAGCCACAAAGGTCATGAGGCTCTGCCGATGAGGCGAGCTTGGGAAAAAGACCATGGAGCAGTGGTCCTCAGAGTGAGGCCCCCAGACCAGCAACATCAGCCTCACCTGAGTTTGTGTTAGAAATGCAGATTCTTTTTTTTTTTTTTTTCCAATAAGCGTTTTGCACTCCTAAGAAATGCAGGTTATTGGCCTCAGCCCCCACCTACTGAATCAGTAATTCCGTGGGTGGAGCCCAGCACTCTGTGGTCTAAGGAGCCCTCCAGGTGATTCTGATAAACAGAAAACTTTGAAAACCACTGCCATAGAGTTAGAGATTGTGCCCAAGATGGAAGGCCAGGTCATGCCATGGGAAGCACACAGGCTGTGAAGCCAAACCTCCTAGGTTCAAAGCCCTGCTCTGAGGTTGAATGGTCCAGTGATGAGGGGCTCAGTGATGGCACCTCTTAGGGCTGTCCTCCTCCCATGTAGGTCAGCAGTGGTCCCTAAGGTTTCATGTACCTAAGAGTCACCTGGGGTGCTTTTTAAAATGCAGTTTCCTGACATCTCATTTCAGAAAATCTAATTCTGCAGGCTGGAGTAAGGTTGAAGAATCTATATTTTAAATGAGCCCGAGGTGGTCCTGATGTGAGTAGGTCAAGTGTCATTCTGAGAAGCCCTGAAGCAAAGGGCCGTGTGTGACACCTTTTATGTACTAGATAGTCGCAGTAGTGGCTGCAATTCTGTCTATTGTGAGAACACATCAGGGGACACTGAAACAGTTGGGGCCGGTGGATGTGCTGGTCTGAGGAGAGGGAGTTCCCTGTGTGCTTCCTAACGCCAGTATTTTCATCAAATGAGTTTGAGCTGAGAGTGATGTTGGAAGGGCAGACGTGAGCACTGGGTCAGCGTGGGGGACTGGGAGCCAGTGTGAAGGGGCGGTACTTCCGTGGCAGGTTGTTCAGGGCCATTGAGTGTATGTGCCTCTTAGGTTTAGGGGGGCACCTGCCCCCTCCTTCCTGGCTGATGTAACTGTATTTCCCACAGTGAGAGTTGGGTTTGTAGGTGGAGCAGGGCTGGGATGTCAGGGACTGGTTCCAAAGATGGTTTTGGCTATGGGGCCAGGGAAAAAACTAGGTGGCACCGGATTCTGGTATGGAGCCTCAGGAATCCTTGATCAGCCTCCTTGGTCACTCACTTTTGGAGGTGTGGAGGGGCAGGGGCTACTGCCTTGTCTGGAAGAGGCCTGGGCTGCTCTGACAGTCTCTCTCTCCAAGGGGCTTGAGGATAGGGGCTCGCTTGGTGACCGGATGCCCTCCAGCATGATGTTCCCCTGGCCACCACCAGGGGTCTCTGAGGCTCCCTGCAAACCTTGACCATCTGGTCTTCAGCTCTGCTTCCGCTCCTGGTCCCTGGGCCTGTGAGCCTCCTCAGTACTGTCCAGCCTGGAGGTGACCCTGGGGCAGGACTCCAGGCTCCACAGAGGGGTAGGACCGCCCACCTGCGGGGCCATGCCTGTGATCTCAGCCATCAGCTGCCTTAAGCACCAAATGCCATTCTGACTTCTCTCCCCAACCCTATCTCAAGACAGCCCCCCTGAACAATGGACCCCTCCTCTGCCCAGCCCCCAGCCCTCCTTCCTCACTGGCCATGCTGGGAAACACAGGTCATGGCTTGGGAATGTGTCCCTGCGGGGGGTGAGGTGATAGGAAGAGGGAGAAGGACATGTGACCCCTCCTGAACAGCCCCTTTCTCTCAGGCTCCGTGTCCAAGCCCCTTCCCCAACCCAGATACAAATGGGTGCTCATGACAAGGGGCCATTTGGGGGAGTCAGCCCCCGCTGTCCTCCCTAGCGGGGCTGATGGGTGGTGGGCAAGTTGCCAACAGGTGCCCGGGGGAATGGGTAGGAAGGCTGGATGTGGGCTTAGTGCCCTGGGGTGGCTGCTGGCCAGAGCTTCCATGGCAGGGATGAAGGGGCAGAGGTGGGATTCTGGGCCCCCTCAGATTCTTCTGCCACCTCTGGGAAGGAGGGCAAAGGTCTTGACAGTTCTCTGATTTTCGGGGCCAAAGAAAACAGGTATGCCCTGGCTCTGCAGTATTTGAGACTCGTTAGCACATTCCCACATCAGGAATCTTGGTGGTTCCATCAGAGCAAGGGGCAACACAGGGAACATTTCCCACAGGCACCTCCTTTGGTGGATGTGTCGGAACAAATGGATCAGGGCAAGCGTCTCGATTGACACAGTGCAGTGCCACCCCTCCCCTGTCTTGCTCGGGGACGGAGGCCCCACACCTTGAGTCAAGGCGCTGCAGAGCGGGCTTTGCTCTTGTCAGGGTCCGAAGCTGTAAGGAGAGGAAAGACAGATCCCAGGGCTTGGGAGTGAGCAGAGTGGCTAAATCCAGACGGCCACACTCCGCCCTCCCCTCTCCCCTCTCCTCCCCCTCCACACCAGGGCCCAGGCTGCTTGTGGTCTCGGCAGGCACCAGCTTCCCAGCCAGCTGCCTGCCGGCCTGCCATCCAACCTCCTCCTTCCCCTCCTCAGGCGCCTTCCCCTCCCCCAGGGCCTTCTCCGTGTAGGGCCTCAGCTGGGTCAGCCGAGTGAGTGGGGCTGGGCAGGCTGGACAGGCTGGGCTCCTGCTCCCTGGGGAGACAGGCTGCGGTGGGCAGTGGGCAGGCAGCAGAAGGGCCTGGTGCCAGGGCAGAGCCTTCAGGACAGGCACAGGCTGGGCGTCTGTGTGCAGAGCCTCGGGGTGAGTTGGGGTACAGCCCTGCTGAGGGCTTGGGGTGGGGGGACCTGGGGAAGAAGCCAGGGGGCTGTGGCAGTTTCATGTCTGTATTTGGCAGTCGGATAGGAGCCAGTTCAGCGAGACTGGGCCCCTGGCCAGTTGCAGGGGAGGGCGTCAGGGCCCTGGGGACACCCCTCCCACAAGGCTGACTCTGGTGCCCCCCTCCTCTTCCCCAGGCTGAGCTGCCCTTTTCTGTGGATGACTCCAGCTCTGTTTTTATATCCCTCAAGTGTTTGGGGGTGCAGGCTGTAGGGCTGTGGCCAATAGGTGCCCCTGGGGTTTGCACGGCAGGAAGCTGAGAAGGGAAAGGGGGAGGGGCAGGCTAGATGGTGCCACCTCATTGGCCCTGGACCGAGGTCAGGGTGTGTCTTGTCTGTGGTGTGTGTTCCTCTGCACCAGGCCCAGCTTGCCCAAGAAATGGGCATCCTAGCCATGCTGCTCCAGGGTTCCATAGACCTGCACCCCCTGCTTTCAGAGCCTGCAGTTGGTAGTTTAGGCCACTAGTCCATGTCAGGAATGTGGGTTCCCTGCTCCAGTGGAATTCTCCCGCCAGGCTCAGGAGTGGCCCCTCTGCTGCCCGAACCCTTTGTCCCAGGCCTTTCCCTATGGTGTCCCCTCCCGGGAGGATCAGCAGGGTCAGTGTTGGCAGAGCCAGTGGCAGACAAGGTTCCAGGGGCTCAGGGAAGGGAAGCAGCTGGGCGAGGTCACAGGAGCCTGGGAGTGAAGTCCGGGCAGGGCTGGCCTGTGGGGAGCTGCCGCAACTCCTGGTCTCTGGGCGACATTCCAGCCAGCTCTCCCAGGCTCTCTGCAAGCCTTCCTCCCTGGCAGCTATCTTTGTCTCTCTCCAGGTGGATCTGCATCCCCTTTCAGCAGCCCCATCACCTCCGACGAGGAGTACCTGAGCCCTCCAGAGGAGTTTCCAGAGCCTGGGGAGACCTGGCCTCGAACCCCCACCATGAAGACCAGTCCCAGCCAGAACCGCCGTTCTTCTGACACTGGCTCCAAGGCACCCCCCACCTTCAAGGTCAGACCCCTGAGGCTGGGGCCCAGCCTCCTGTGTGTCCTCGATCCTTTGGGTGACCCCTTGTTCTTGGGACCATGCTTAGGCACCAGCAAGACCTGGAACTTGACTCTCATTTAAATGCTCTTACCCAGAGCCAGTCTCAGTCTGGCTGTGGAAGAGGCCTCCGTCTCAGATTCCACAGCCCCCAGGACCCAAGGCTCTGCCCTGACTGTCTCTCCCTGACACTTTGGGGTACCCGCTTCAGGTCTCACTTATGGACCAGTCAGTAAGAGAAGGCCAAGATGTCATCATGAGCATCCGTGTGCAGGGGGAACCCAAGCCTGTGGTCTCCTGGTGAGTAGCCGCACTTCCCACCACCCACCAGCGACTCTATGCTAGGCTTGGCTCTGGGAGGTCTGGCTTTGGGTGGAAGAAGATGGAACCTTGGTGGGCTTCCCCATAATGTGCCTCGGGGGCCTCATCTTAGGGACAGCAGTGTACTCCCCCCGGCACCCTGTCCCTTGCCCCACGTTCCAGGCTTATTTAGGGCTTCCCCTTCTGGAGAGGGGTTTGGGTCTCATGTCTGTCCATTTGTCCATTTGGGATAAATGACTGGGCATGGTGGCTGAAGCCTATAATCCCAGCATTTTGAGAGGTAAGGCGAGTGGATCACTTGAGGCCAGGAGTTTGAGACCAGCCTGGCCAACATGGCGAAACCCTGTCTCTACTAAAAATACAAAAAAATTAGCCAAATGTGGTGGTGCATGGCTGTAATCCCAGCTACTTGGGAGGCTGAGGCGAGAGGATCACTTGACCCTGGGAGGTGGAAGCTGTAGTGAGCTGAGATCACATCACTGCACTCAAGCCTGGGTGACAGAGTGAGACCCTGTCTCAAAAACAAAAACACCCCCCTCCTCAAATTGGCAAGAAGCAAGACATTTCAGAGGCCAAGGAAGGAGGATTGCTTGAGCCAAGGAGTTCAAGACCAGCCTGGGCAACATAGTGAGACTGTCTCTACAAAAAATTGCTTAAAAATTAGCTGGATATGGTAGTACATGCCTGTAGACCCAGCTACTTGTGAGGGTGAGGAGGAGGATCACTGGAGCCCAGGAGTTTGAGGTTGCAGTGAGCTATGATCATGCCATTGCACTCTAGCCTGGACAATATAGCGAGATCCTGTTGCTGGAAAAAAAAAAAAAAAAGCACACAATAATTTGTTGCTGAGCTGCCAGCAGCCCAGAGTTCAATGTAGGTCTAAGCAGAGGGGCCTTGCTCATCCCAGGTGCCTGGAACATGGATTACTCAGTTTACTAATTTTTTATTGGTTTGAGTTCTGTTTTTCATTTTTAATTGATTGTCTGGTCCCCACTGTGAGTTTTTTTTTTTTTTTTTTAAGATGGAGTTTCACTCTTGTCGCCCAGGCTGGAGTGCAGTGGCGTGATCTGGGCTCAATGCAACCTCCACCTCCTGGGTTCAAGGGATTCTCCTGTTTCAGCCTCCTGAGTAGCTGGGTGCCACCACACCCAGCTAATTTTGTATTTTTTGTAGAGGCAGGGTTTCTGGTCCGGCTGGTCTCTAACTCCTGACCTCAGGTGATCCACCCACCTTGGCCTCCCAAAGTGCTGGGATTACAGGCATGAGCCACCGTGCCCAGACCCCACTGTTTTGTTTTGTTTTTAAACATTGTAAGTTTTTTCATATCCCCTTTGGGAAGTGGGAAAGCTATCTATCCATTATAAATAAATAAAAATAAGAAATGGGGAAGTTTAAGAATTATTAAGAGCTAAATAGGGCCAGGCATAAGGGCTCAATGCCTGTAATCCCAGCACTTTGGGAAGCCAAGAGAGGAGGATCATTTGAGCCCAGGAGTTCAAGACCAGTGTGGGCAACATGATGAAACCCTGTATCTACAAAAATTACAAAAATTAGGGGGCATGGTGGCGGTGCCTGTAGTCCCAGCTACTCAGGAGGCTGAGGTGGGGGAATCACTTGAACCTGGGGAGGTAGAAGTTGCAGTGAGCTGTGATCGTGCCACTGTACTCCAGCCTGGGTGACAGAGCAAAACCCTGTTTAAAAAAAGAAAGAAAGAAAAGAAAAAAGAGCTAAATAGCACGGCTCCACTCTTGAGTGCAGCAGGGTTCTGAGAAGGGAGAGCTCCAGGCAGTTAGAAGTGACCTGGAAGCTCCTAGAGGTGGGTGGGATGGCAGAGGGGGGGTAAAAACCTAGCCCTGGAAACCAGGGATGCCTGCGTTCGGTGGGACAGATCTGGGGACTGGGCAAACTGCACAGGGAAGGAGAGGCCTACACAGTGCTGCAGCCCCAGTTCCTGTGCACGCACATCAGGCCCCTGGGTCCCGGGACTGAGTTCTCGCCCCTCTGACAGGCTGAGAAACCGCCAGCCCGTGCGCCCAGACCAGCGGCGCTTTGCGGAGGAGGCTGAGGGTGGGCTGTGCCAGCTGCGGATCCTGGCTGCAGAACGTGGCGATGCTGGCTTCTACACTTGCAAAGCGGTCAATGAGTATGGCGCTCGGCAATGCGAGGCCCGCTTGGAGGTCCGAGGTGAGTACCTTATTTCTCCATGAAAGCCCACCTGGCCCTGGTCCCTCCCTGCCCCCATGGTCCGCTCTCACGCAGCCTCAGTTAGAGGATGCCACCAGTCCCCTAGTCCAGCTGCTTATATTATTGTTGAGTGAACCAAAGCCCAGAGACAGGAAGTGACCTGCCCAAAGCTGCACAGCACATTATTTTGTGCTCAGCTTACTACACAACACCACCTTCCCTGTTGCTCCATCACGGAGCCCTGGTGGCAGCCAGAGACCCTGCACCTGCCACTGGCCAAGTGCTCTCTACACTCTTCTGAGCCTTTGTCACCCTGCTCTGCCCAGGACCCTCCCTCATCCCCCTCCCCCTCTCCTCTCACCCCTTTGCCCACCTTCCCATCCCATTGCTGTGCAGAAGTTACTGTGAGGTAGCGGTGGGGAGAGTCTGGTGGCTGGACCCGTTCGGAGGGGCCCTTGGGGTGGCTTAGGCTTGGAGCATCACAGGGACCCTAGGGTGCCAGGGTGAGCACAGCTGTGACGTGTGAAGAGGCCTAGGCCCCCAGAGCCTGGGGCATTATGTGAAGGGGCTGTCTCAGGCAGCAGGAATGACAGGCCCTGGCTAGGGGGCCCTCGAGGGCCGTGGGTTTTCCTCCCCGAAGGCCACAGCCGTTTGTCTTGCCTTCCACCTCACCCTTTGCCTCAATGGCGTCTTGCTTCCTCTCCTCGATTCTCACTCAGCCCCCAGCCCCTGACCTTCCCCAAGACTCAGAGCTCGGACCCTGACAGTCATGGTCCCTCTGCTGGCCCCCTTGCCTCAGTTCCCCTCCTCTGTGCCCGCCGTTCCTGTAGTTGCCACTTCCTTGGTCTCCAGATTCTTCAGCCTTCCTCCTCGGCCTGCTTCCTCTCCAGGGCCTGGCTCTGCCTCGCTTCTCTGTATTAACCCGTGTCTCGGTGCTTCTTTCTCTTGGGGATTCCTTCCAACACCCCCAGGCTTCGGGATGCTCCTGATCCCATGAATGCCTGGTTGCCCGGGGTCTCTGCCTGCCCAGGAACCCTGAGGAACCAGTCTCTGACTAGCTGCCGGGCCCTCCCAGCCCAGAGCTGACCTTGGGGGAACCAAGAGTGGCAGTGCTGCCCTGGCAGTGTGAGAGGCAGCCCTCTATGCAGAAGGGCCCTAGCCAGGTCTGCGTGACTGTGCGTGCATGTGTGCGTGTGCGTGTGCATGTGCATATATGCGTGTGTGTGCATGTGTGCGTATGCATGTGTGTGTGCATAGGTGTGTGCGTGTGCGTGTGCGTGCATGTGTGAGTGCATGCGTGTGTGTGTGTGCGCGTGCGCGTATGCTGCACTAACCTGCCGCTTGCTGACTGAGGTTTTTGTCTGTACACAGGCGAGTGAGCTCAGGGGGCCACCTGCGCTCCCCCCGCTACCCTCCGAGCCGCGCCCCTGTCTCAGGCACCTCTCGGACCTCGCTGTGTTTCACTGCCTCCTGCCCACAGACCCAGGCCCGCCGGCCCGGACCCGTCCCAGCCTCCCCTCCCCACCCCATGCAGCCCCCAGGGGGATAGCCCATGGGCCCCTGTGGATCCTCCCTCCCCAAGTGGACACATGGCTGTGCAGGCCAGGAGGCCCACAGATGGACTGAGTGCTGGGAAGGGGCGGCTGTGAGGGGTATCATCCCCCTGAGTCTCTCCCTGAAGGGGAGCACCGGGCGAGTGCATGTGCTACTGCTGCTGCAGGCCTGTCTATCTGTTTGTCTGTCTGTGTGTCTGTGACAGTCAGGGAAGGATGCCTCTGAGCTGAGGTGGGGTGAGACAGAATGGGAGAGATTAGGGCATGGCGTGGAGGGGCCCAAGGAGCAGGGGCTGTTGACAAGGGCCTTACCAGGAGGGATTAGGACACTGACCATTCTAGAAATGGGTTTCAAATGGCACAACACTTTCTATTCCACAAAAGACCAAAAGCCAGAGGCCCCAGGCTCTGTGCTGATGAACAGCCTGGCTGAGCCCTGGCCCTGGCAGGTTGAGGGACCATTTGGGGCTCCCTCCTTCCCTGTCAGGGCTGGGGATGCTCTGTCTGGGAATGAGGGAGTTAACCAGGTTTGGTGCAGGAGCAGGGGCAAGGGGCCACTGTAGTGAGTGTGGAGAGATTTGGAAACACCTATTTCTTAACTCAAATAAAGTCCAGTTTGTACCCAGCTGGTGTGTTGTGTTTTTTTTTTTTCCCCGCCGCTGTCTCTGCCACCACATGGCCCTCTCGGTTTCCCCTCCCTCAGTTCCCTCTTGCCTCCATGAGTTACCCTCCCTGGCCTAGCTTGGATTGACATCTTGAAGCCAGGTCTGGGCATGCCTTGCTGTCCTGGCCAGGTGGGTGGGCTTTCCCCATCTCCAGAGAACAAAATGCATCTCTCTCTCTGTGTCTGTCTGTCTCTCTGTGCGTGCGTATGTGTGTCTCCCTCACCCTGTGTGTCTCTGCTCTGTGCGTGGCCCCCATGGCTGCTTTCCCCTCAGCACACCCTGAAAGCCGGTCCCTGGCCGTGCTGGCCCCCCTGCAGGACGTGGACGTGGGGGCCGGGGAGATGGCGCTGTTTGAGTGCCTGGTGGCGGGGCCCACTGATGTGGAGGTGGATTGGCTGTGCCGTGGCCGCCTGCTGCAGCCTGCACTGCTCAAATGCAAGATGCATTTCGATGGCCGCAAATGCAAGCTGCTGCTTACATCTGTACATGAGGACGACAGTGGCGTCTACACCTGCAAGCTCAGCACAGCCAAAGGTAACTCCCCACTCAGGCCTTAGGGCTGCCGTGGGTGCCCAAGAGATGGAGGGAGGGGACTGGAGGTGCAGAATAAGATGCCCGGGAAACAGAGCTCCAACCCCTAGGGGAAGTGTTGGGGGTGGGAGCTAGTACACTGCCCTGGCCTCAGTAAAATGAGCACTTAGAATAGTGCGTAGCACAAAGGAAAGGCTGCAACACGGTTAACTGTTCCTAGGAGGGAATGTGTCTGCTGAGGTGAATGTGGGTTCCAACGCCTGCCCTGCAAGTCACCAGCCACATAACTTTGAACAAGTCACTTCATCTCTCTGAGCTTTAGCCTGTTCATCTGTAGAACAGGGATGGTGATCATGCCTCCTTTGTAGAAGGATTGGTAGGATTAATGAGATAGTGTACGTGAAGAACGAAGCACAGGGCCTGTCAAAGGGCCTTTCCAGGAGAGGGTAGGGCACCGACCATTCCAGAAATGGGTTTCAAATGGCACACCTGCTTAATAAATGCCAGCCATTGTTACCACTGATGCTATCTCTGACCTGGGCCTGCCCTCATGGAAGGGCAGAGATGATGGTACCTGCCTCGCCACGTTGTGGATGATGAAGAGCTAAGCAGAAGCTGGAGGGGCTTTCGAAGCAGGAGGGTGCATCGGGTCAGCATAAGGGACCCTTATCTCTTCCAGAAGCTTCTTTGGAGTTTGGTAGAGTGGGGCCAAGGGGCATCTGCTCTGGGTCTGGGGCAGGTGGCTAGGAACATGGGCATGATCCCGGCACGGAGGAGAATTCTGAGATGGAGATGGAGGAGGGCTGGGCTGGGCTTCTAGGACCCTGTCAGAGCTGGGCTGTGCTTCATCCAGGGTGGGCAGGGTGAGGGGAAGAGGGGAGAGCTGGGGCCAGGCCCTAGGCTCCTATGGAGTCCCCAGCCCACATGGCAGCCTGAGCCCACCCTTGCTGACTTCCACCCTCTCGAGAAGGTCTGGTCTCTGGATCTGTGCCTACTGCCTCCCCTGGGTACCCAGAGCCTTTGCTGGGCTCTGCCCAGGCTCTAGCTTCAGCCTTAGATCAGGAGTGGCGGGTTGGGATGCCTGGGCCTCCTTGGCCTTCCCTGTCTTTGAGCTGCCCCCTGACCCCCAGATGAGCTGACCTGCAGTGCCCGGCTGACCGTGCGGCCCTCATTGGCACCCCTGTTCACACGGCTGCTGGAAGATGTGGAGGTGTTGGAGGGCCGAGCTGCCCGCTTCGACTGCAAGATCAGCGGCACCCCACCCCCTGTTGTTACCTGGACTCATTTTGGTACGGCCCCTAGGCTGCAGGTGTTGAGGGCCCCCCAAGGGCCCAGGCGGGGATGGGGTACACCCAGAGGGCAGGGCCTGTCACTGTGCCTGCTCCGCATTCCCACTCCTCCCTCCTGCAGGCCGCCCCATGGAGGAGAGTGAGAACTTGCGGCTACGGCAGGATGGGGGTCTGCACTCACTCCACATTGCCCATGTGGGCAGCGAGGACGAGGGGCTCTATGCGGTCAGTGCTGTTAACACCCATGGCCAGGCCCACTGCTCAGCCCAGCTGTATGTAGAAGAGCCCCGGACAGCCGCCTCAGGCCCCAGGTACCACCGGGGCCCCACATGATGCCGGGGCTGCCTGTGAGGGGCCAGCCTAGCCCTGGGGTGGGAGGCATGGCCCTGGGCCTCTGGGCAGCCGTATGGTCTTGCAGCTCGAAGCTGGAGAAGATGCCATCCATTCCCGAGGAGCCAGAGCAGGGTGAGCTGGAGCGGCTGTCCATTCCCGACTTCCTGCGGCCACTGCAGGACCTGGAGGTGGGACTGGCCAAGGAGGCCATGCTAGAGTGCCAGGTGACCGGCCTGCCCTACCCCACCATCAGCTGGTTCCACAATGGCCACCGCATCCAGAGCAGCGACGACCGGCGCATGACACAGTGTACGTGTCTGGGAAGGACCCCGGGAGTGTCCCCTGCAGCATCCTCTTGGTTTGCAATGCCCTGCCC